>NW_027492343.1:0-626914 GCF_021521415.1 Bidens hawaiensis | reverse complement strand
TAAGATATTAAGTTAGTTCGCTAAAGTATAGTCTAGTTTGCTAAGGATGTTTAGCGAACTAGATCTAAGTTATTATCCCTCCTTATTCGTTAAGGATGTTTAACGAATAAAGGGGTGATTCGTTAAGGTTAATTTCATTTGATGTATGTAACGAAATGGACTCTAGTTCCTTAAGGGATGTTAACGAACTAGGTCCATCTTCTATTTATAGTGAAAACTGTTCACAGTTTAATATAAGTTTTGAGAGTTATGTATTGAAATTCTGTCCAGATTTCTCTCAAGCTTCGCTTAATTAATCCTTCCTTATTATACATACATATTCACATATATACAACTAATATATACATATACATAACATATAATAAAGAGCGAATACGAACTAGATCCTAAGGTTAACCATAGTTACAGATCTGTGATCTGTGTATTAGTTAAAGGATTATCCGAGTTCAAGCAAGTGGCATCAGAGCTTTCGGTGCTCTTTTGCTCTTGATTTGATATTAATTTGTTATTGAAAGACTATTTAATTGGTATAAGTGTGTTTCGGTTGGTTTTTGATCGAATTGAGTGTGATTTGGCATTGATTATGGAATGATTGGATTGGATTTAAGTTTGTTAAGGTATTGGTATATTGTAATTGACTGGAATTGGATTTTGGAGTGTGTTTGAATTGATTTTGGTTTGGATCTGGTTTTGGCCGAAACAGAGGGTGGTTTTGGTTCCAATTAGATTCGAGATAAGGTGTATTGGTTTACGAGAGGTGTTGTTTTGGATTCGCGATAATGTTCCGAGTGTTTTGATAGTCTATCTGGACGATTTGGTGTAGTATCGATTATGTATTACAAATCTGGGTTATAGTTTGGTGTTCTTCGTTTTTTCCAGAAATCTGGAAAATCCAGATGAAGATTTGAAGATTGATGATTCAAGTCTGATGCGTTAAATTCAGTTTGATTCGCTAACTCTGTCAACTCGATTCGTTAACATATTTAGCCAATTCGCTATGAATTTTAGTTGATTCGTGAACCAGTTCGCTATACTTTCTGATTCGTGTCAACTGATTCGTGTGACACGTGTCATACCTTGGAAACTGTTTTCTAAAAACTTTTACCACATGGCAATAGTTTTCAGAGTTTGTTACAACCGTTGTAACAACCTGATTCGCTATAGTTGATTCGTTATCAACTGTAGCTAATTTGTCCTCCAATTCGCTAAGTCTTCTCTTAGTGATTCGGTGACCATCTGATTTGTTGACCATCTGATTTGTTTACCATCTGATTTGTTAACATCAATCTTAACTTCGTTAAGGTGTGGTTCGTTACAACTGTTCACAGTTCGTTACACTGTTTACAGTTCGTTAGCAAATTTTTTATTTTAATCCTCAAAGTTTGAAACTTGTCAAAAATGGCTGGTATGTATGCTTTAGCTTCCCAAAACCTGTTGATGCAACAAATGTTACAACTGGACACCGAGATCGGGTCACGTTCAAAATGTCCACGTTTGATGAAATTTAGCGATTTTGCTAAATGGGAACCACGTTTCCGTGCTCATCTAGGTGTTCATCCTAATTGTTCGTACTGTTTGGATGAGGTTTACACCATTCCAATGATTGGGGATGAGACTATTGGTTTTACACCTAAAGCTATTTCACAATACTCGGTTGAAGAGAAGAAAGCATTAGAAATTGAGACAAAAGCTTATTCTACTCTTACTATGGCTTTGCCCGAAATATCTTTCACCAAGTAGGGAGTATAAAGATTTGTGCTTCTTTATTTCAACATATACGTATGAGAAGTATGGGAAACACCGCTGAAAGTAAAAAGGTTATGCTCAAGTTTCAATTCAGAAACTTTAACCTGCTTAAAGGTGAAACTGTTGAAGAGATGACAACAAGGTTTAATCATTTGATAGCTGAGATGGATAAGATGAGATTGGAAACTTTAGAGATTGATAAAATTGATACCATTAAAAGTGCACTACCGAGTTCCTACTCTACTTTCTTGATGGTTCTGAAAGAGAATAATTATTTCAACAATGAAGATTTGACGGCATCGGAATTTATGCAAAAGATCGAAGCACGAGAATATGATCTTAAATGTCAAAAGTCTTCAAAAGACAGTCAAGATTCCGCATTTTATGGTGGAAGTATGCCATTGAGTTCAACTATTTCTCCTATCACTGCATTTCTTACACAAAATGCAAGTGAGAATGCAACAACCATGTATAGTGATCCACGAGCTTGTTTCTATACAACTGGGAATACTGGATTATCTGGTGCTTCTTGTTCATCTGGAGGATATGGATCTTCATCACCAACAAATCAATTCTCATCTCAAACAAATGTAAACATGAGAGAAGCCGAACAAAACTTTGCATTTTTGTCAGCCTTCATGACTTCATATGTGAATTTGGTTAGTAGTAAGATTTCTACAAGTGATCGAACTAATGAAGATTATGATCAGATTGATCCTGAGGATTTAGAACTGATGCACTTAAAATGGAATATGGCGATGATAGTCAGGAAAGTTAAAAAGTATATGCAGAGAACGGGTAAAGATCTTCCTTCTTGAACAAGAAATTGCGGTTTGATAAATTAAAGGTCAAGTGATACAATTGTCAAGAGTTTGGTCACTTTGCCAAAGAATGTGATAAGCCTAAAAAGGAGTATACCAGTCCCAGAAAGCAAGATCAAAACTCATCGGGAAAGAGTGGTAATGATGCAGGAAAGTCTTCTGGAGGAAAACCTTCGTCTTCTAGATCTCAAGCAATGTTATCAAACGTAGATGGAGATGACTGGTCACAAAGGATATTATGTGGTAACAATCAAGCAAATTTAGCAATGTTTGGATTTCCTGAGTAATTTCAAGATGCAAGTGGAAGTGAATTATCTTCTGATGCTGATACCGAGTCCGAATGTGATGATTCAAGTGAAAAGCTTCTAACTACTTTCGCTTGTATGGCAAAGATCAGTGGTTCAATCACATCTGCTTGCATGGATAAGCAAAATGAGGTTAGTAATTCTACTTCTAAATTTTCATGTGTTGATTGTGAGACCATAAGTCTAAAATAGATGCCTTGAAACTTCAAAATGATAATCTGCTAAAAGAGATTGTTTCATTAAAAGATACTTATAGACAATCCTTGACTTCTTAAATGAATTCAAGAGAGAAGATTGAGACATTAACTATAAGTATCAAGACCTTATGGCCTGAGTTGTCGGTGAAAATAACCATCAATGATCAAAAATTTCAAGAAATCTTGAAACATAGGTCAAAGATAACTGAGCTTGAAAATGAGGTTCTTGATTTAAAGAACAAATTGGGCAAATTCAGAAATTCATCCTTTTTGCTAAATGAAATAACTGAAGTATCTGGTAAGCAAAAAGATTTAAAGAAAGGAATAGGTTTCGTTGAGATTCCACCAACTTTTCAAAATGGTTACAAACCAAATCCTTTTGCTAGACAAGAAGAGGATGTGATTGTTAAAGAATCTGTGATTCCTGAAAAAACAAAACTAGTTAAACCTGAAACTGTTAAAGCCCAACCCTCGATTCAGAAACCTCATGTTCAAAGCAACAAAGTCTTTGTTGAAAATGTTGACAAAGTTATCATTGAGGACGTGTTTCGAACCTTAAGTCATACACAAGAACAAGAATATTCCAAGTTCTAATCACATATTGTGTGAACCTCATGAATTTGAGGAGGCTGTGTATGGTTCGCACACAACCAAGGTGAAACAAGATGCTCATGTTAATGTCAAACCAGTAAGGGCCAAGAAACCAGAAAAACCCAAAATTTCTGATGAGGATTTGTTGCGTTTTATAAATCCAACTGTTTCCAAGCCATCTACTAGTAGAGTATTTAAATTAAAGGGGATAGATACGATGTTCGCTGAGAAAGACATTCCAATAAGTATCATTAAACCAGAACTTATTGAGAGTGTATTTCAAAATGAAACATCCAAGATTCAAGATCTTGAATGTCGGTATGCTCAAGAGAAAACAACAGCTTCATTTGATCCATTGACTAAAGCAAAGCAAGTTTTAAAACAGGCTAAGAGAGTTCAATTTGTAAAGTTAACTGGAACAGATACTTTGAAAAGTTTTTCAAATTGTTCTAACTTAGAATTTTATTTGAAGAAGAAATCAGAGTTATCTGATGATTTTGCTAAGAGCATGACCAAAAATTCGAGTCATCATCCATCTTCTGGGTCATATGTTCAGACTAATTCTCAACATCATCATGTTGACATGCGAAGCTGTTTCCTTTGTGGTCAACAAGGTTATGTAGTAAGAAATTGTGGCCAGAAGAGCTATCAGAATCCTCATCCTTTTGTCAAGGACCATTCCAAACCGGTTCCTTTGATGAAGGAGATTCTGAAACGACCAGTGTCGTATGATGATGATACTCATATTATGTTCTCTAACGTGAATCCTCGAAAAGTTCTTCATGTGAATGAAACTCATGGTTCTGTTAAACCAAAGTTTATTCCAACCGAACCGTTATGCAAAAATGTTAATTCCAATGTAGTTCAAGCTGCGTATCTAAGACGAAAGTCCAAGAAACCTGTAACTTATTCTCAAGTTACTGAATAACAGTTGAATTCGACTAAGTTTAAATTTTTTTAAGAAAACCAAAAGGTGCCCAAGACTGAGGCCTGGGCTGCCTTTTTGAACTAATCATTTTCTTTTGTGTGTAGGGTACATCTAAGACCATTTCTGGTGAAAATTGGATCATGGATAGTGGATGTTCTCGTCATATTACTGGGAATCTCGACCTCTTAACAAATATGAGAAATATTCAAGGGGGTTATGTGGCGTTTGCTGGGAATTCTGGGGGTATGATAAGGTGATGTTTCGAATGGGCATATTACTTTTGAGAAAGTTAATTACTGTGATAAAGTGGACCATAATTTATTGAGTGTGTCGCAAATCTGTGACAAGCAGTACACTACAGTATTTACAGATAAAGAGTGTCTGATTTTAAAACCGGGGTATGTGATTCCCAAGGACATGGTTGTCATGCGATCACCTCGATCAAATGATATTTATGTCTTGAATATGAGTTCTAAAGTTTCAACATCGATCGAAACATGTTTTGTCTGGAAAGCAATCGAGAAAGATTCTATTCTATGGCATCGTAGAATGGGTCATATTCATGTTCGTAAGATGAACTATCTCATGGAAAATGATCTAGTTGAAGGTGTGTCTTTGAAGAATTTTAAGTTATCCGATCACTGTGTTGCTTGCAAAAGGGCAAACAGAAGAAAAAGTCACATCCTTCTAAGTTATTGAATTCCATTGATACTCCTCTTGAGCGACTTCATATGGATCTTTTTGGTCCAGTGAATTATGCGAGTATTTCTGGTGATTGGTATTTCCTGGTAGTTACTGATGATTATTCACGATACTAATGAGTCTTTTTTATGAGTTCAAAAGATCAAACACCGGTTCTCGTTCAAAATTTAATCACTAAGATCGAATCACTATACAAACAGAAAGTGAGGAGAATTCTAAGTGACAATGGTACTGAATTTAAAAATATTGTATTGGATTTCTTTTTTTTACAAAAGGGAATTCATCGAGAATACAATGCTCCATATGTACCACAACAAAACGGTGTTGCTGAAAGAAAGAATAGAACGTTGATTGAAGCTGCTAGAACTATGCTTGCTGATTTAAAGCTTCCTATCCATTTTTGGAATGATGTGGTGAATACTGCTTGTTATACACTCAATCGAGTTCTAACTGTTAAGAGACTCAAGAAGACAAGTTATGAGCTATTGAATAATCATAAACCTAATTTAAATTACTTGGAACCGTTTGGGTGTCCTTGTACAATGTTGAAAAAGGATGTGGGAAAGTTTGATGAAAAAGCCATTGAAGGGTATTTCTTGGGTTATGCTTCTCCTAAGAAATGAGTATTTAACTTTACGTCTGGTTGTGTTGAAGAATGGTGACTGTCAAAAGTACACTACTCCTTCTCAAGGGAAAGGTCCCGATTGGATGTTTGACTATGATGGATTATTCAATTCGTTTACTCCAACAACTGATCAACCAGATGAAGACTTAGTTCGTGCTTATTTTGAGGAACAATTGGTAATTCCAAGATTTTCAAGTTCAATGATGTTAAAGTTTCAATCGATGCTCCAACAGAAGAACCTGATAATGAGTTTCCAGTTTTCTTCGACAATGCATCTACTTCGTCTGATGACACTCTAGTTGTTGATCAAGTTATCGAACTTGATAATGATGTTTCATCTCACGACCTACGTGAACACTACACTAATTTATTAGAAACTGTTGATGTTCCTAAGAATCCCACTCTTAGGATTCATAATTATCACCCGAAAGAAAACATTATTGGAGAACTTGATGTGGGAGTTCAAACACATCATCAAGTTGCTTAATCAAGTATGAATAATGTATTGTGTGCTTATGCTGACTTACACTCGTCTGGGATTGTAAATCTTGCTAAATTCACTTGTTTTCTATCCCAAGTTGAGCCAACGACTCCTCGTATGGCACTTCAAGATTCCTCTTGGGTAGAAGCTATGCAAGAAAAATTACAGCAATCTGCACGTTTGGGTGTCTGGGATCTTATCGACAAACCCGCAAGAGTCAAAAAGGCGATTCTAACTAAGTGGGTATATAAGTGTAAGAAAGACGATCGTGGGGTGATAGTGAGAAACAAGGCACGTTTAGTGGTACAAGGGTTTCATCAGCAAGAGGGCATTGATTACACTGAAGTATATGCTCCAGTTGCAAGATTAGAGTCGATTCGAATCTTTCTGGCGTATGCTGCTTATAAGAATATCAAGGTTTATCAAATGGATTTCAAAAGAGCTTTCTCAATGGTGAACTTCATGAGGAAGTGTTTGTTTTACAGCCTCCAAGTTTTGAAGATCCTGATTATCTTGACCGAGTTTACCGATTAAACAAGGCATTGTATGGTCTACATCAAGCCCCGAGAGCTTGGTATGGTACGCTCGCCAGCCATCTGACGGATAATGGCTTCAAACGTGGAACTGTTGACTGCACTTTGTTTTATAAAAATATTGGTGATGATCTTCTCCTCGTCCAGATTTATGTAGATGACATAATCTTTGGGTCAACAAACAACACGTTGTGTAAGGAGTTTGAGAAATCAATGCAAACCAAGTTCGAGATGAGTTCTATTGGCGAGATGAATTTCTTTTTAGGGTTGCAGGTTCATCAGTCTGCGAAAGGAATTTTCATTCATCAGACAAAATATGTGAACGACGTTTTGAGCTGATTCAAGATTACTGCCGGAAAAATCCCTTCTACTCCTCTCCCCATGGGTCACAATTTATCACCGGATGAATTGGAGGATACTGTCGATCCGACTCTCTATCGAGCTATGATTAGCTCTTTGATGTATCTTACTGCTTCTCGACCCGACATAATGTTTGTTGTTTGTTTATGTGCTAGGTACAAAGCTAGTCCCCGAGTGACTCACCTGGCAGCGGTCAAGCGTATTCTACAATTTCTAAGGGGCAATCCTAACACCGGGTTATGGTACCCCAAAGACGATACCTTTGATCTTACTGCTTATTCTGACTCAGACTATGGAGGATGCAAGATTAATTTCAAGTCTACCACAGCAGGATGTTAATTCTTAGGAAGCCGGCTTGTTTCCTGGCAGTGTAAGAAGCAGACAACGGTCTCTACTTCAACCGCTGAAGCTAAGTATGTTGCAGCCTTGAGTTTCTGTTCCCAGGTTTTGTGGATACAACAACATCTTCGCGACTACAATTTAAAGTTTCTTACTACTCACATCTTAATTGATAATTCTGCTGCTATTAGTATCACCAAGAATCCCGTACAACATTCTAAAACGAAACATATAGAAATTCGATATCATTTCATAGTACGGGATTGTTATGAAAGGAAATTAATTGACCTTGAGAAAGTACATACTGACTTTCAGAAAGCCGATCTATTTACCAAAGCCTTGATAAAACACGTTTTCAATTTTTGGTTGGTTTAAATGGATTGAAAACCCTCGCTGATATACTGAAACAAGGATGATTATCTTTCTTTTCTGTTATTATATTTTAAAATTTAGTTTGATTCTAGGTTTTAGGGGGTGAAAACTTAGAAAATACAAAAATATTGTGCGTTTAGTTTGTATAGATAAAACCCAAAAATATTAAAAAAATTTAAAATTCAAAAATAGTGTGCTTTCATGTCTTTAGTTTTCGTGTCTTTATGTTTCAAAAGTTGAAAATCCAAAAACATCGTAAAATTTAAAAATCAAAAAGATTGTAAATTTCTAGCTTGTGCAGAAAAATCCGAAAAAGACAAAAATATTGTGTTTTTAAGTATGTAAAGAGAAAAATCAAAAAGATTTTTGCTTATGTTCGCTGAAAATTATGTCAATTACTTCTATTTGAAGGACATATACCAGTATATGTTTGGTCCTGATAATTTCTTGTAAATGTTCGGGATAGCCATCTACCTGATAATGGAAAGTATTTGGGGCGTTCGTTATGCCTTTTATTTTGATTTTCTCGCTGAAAACTATGTCGGTCATTTAAGTTTGTGGAGCGTGCTTTTATGTTTTGGTCCTGTTATCTACTTGTAGGATGACAGGCTAGCCATTAATCTATAGACTGAAAGTGACTGGAGCGATTAAATTCATTTTGTTTTATGATCCTCAAAACTTTGAGTTTTGAAGCAAAAAGAGAAAATGATAGTAATTGATTGATTGACCCCAAATCCAGTAAGAAATATGCTTAAAAGACTGAGTGCTTAATTGCATTGGTGCATTGATAGGTCTTAAACAAGTTGTTAGAGTAAGTATGTGATATAAACTTAAAGAAAAGCCAAATTGAAAGAGGTGTTAGTCTATAGCAAAATTTTCGGTGAGGATGGCAGAAATATAATAACCAGTCATACTCAAGCCTTATAGCTGTTGATCACCCAAAAATATAATAAAGCAAATAACAAGCGTTAGGCTTCTGGACACTGTGAGTCTTTATGCGGCTTAATCATCTAGACATTCATATGCATGAACATTTCACTCGCTTTTAGAGCAAACCCAAAGTCATTAAACTTGATCACTACTGTACTCCGTACAATCCAAATTACTGACTTGATCAAAATCCGTTGTTAGTCATACAACTGTTCTTCCCTTGCGCGCGTCTCAATACCAATAAGAAACGGACCCCAGGGAATACAATGTATGTAATCCGACAGATGGACTCGTGCATACTCACTCACAGTAACAGAAACATGGTACCTTGCTCACATATTCCAAAATCTTCAAAATTTTGATCAACACTATAATAGTTTAAGTCAAGTTGGGGTGATTGGCAAAAATCAAATTAAGCTTGAACCGAAATTAGGGGCTGATAGTTTCTGATATTTTGTGCACTAATTGAACCATTAATCATATCACAAAAATGCTTGAAGATTTAAGTGGACAACAATATCAATGACCGACTAAACGCCAATCAGAATATCGCTGAAATATAAAACTATGATGGAAGGGCATTTTGGTTAATATGATTCTTTGCTCAAACACAACAAAAATACAAAAATATGTACTGTTTTTGAAAATCATAGAAAACACAAAAAGATTGTCTATTTCTTGGTTCGGATATCTTTCTTGTATATATATTCTTTAAATATTACAAAATACCAAAAATATTTTTCTTTTTCATTTTACATATTATTTAAATTCTTTTTAAATTATGTTTCAAAAACGTGAAACGAATGAAGTTCTTTGATTATCAAGATTTGAGATCTCGATAAGTATTTAAGTTAAGTGTTTTTAAAGGATAAACACGTTCTTAATGTATTTGATTATCGAGATGAAGGTCCTCGGTAATTCATTTAAGTTAATTGGATAATAATTAAATTCTTTACTTAATTTATTTATTTATTTGTTCATTTAAGTTTAAAAGGTGATTCGTTAAATTATGGCTAACGAATTAGACCATTTTAATGAACTACTTTCTAGTTCGTTACTCTAACTCGTTTTCGCACTCTGTAATGAATGGTTTCAATTCATTAAGTATAATCTAACGAATTAGACACGAATTGTATTTGTTTCGTCAAGACACGTGTTAACGAATCAACTGATTCGTTAATTCAAATTTCAAACGAATCAGCTGATTCGTTACCTTGGGTATCATGCCGTCAGTGTATATAGGACGGCGTGAAACATACCATTGTGTTTATAAGGTATAGATGATCCCTTCTTTGTGATTTTTGTAAAACATGACACAGCTTTGATATACTAATTATGTGATTTTGATATCAGGGTTTTAAAGTTTTTGAAACCTTGAATAATTGGATTAATACTCTGTTAACGTACTTTAGTTTGATATCATTGTGATCAAAATGGATTTCCGAAACCCTTGGTGATCTTTAATCAGAGTTTGACTATAGATTGCCGGGTTATTAATTGATTATTGTTTCGAGTGTTTATGCTCTATTCACATCCTTAATAACCTAACTTATTTCATGATTTTTGAACCTCAAATCGACATCATTTGCTTCGCATTGCGTTTCCGAGAACTTTACGACCGTCGATTTGGTTATTCAACGATGATTATGGAATAATCGATACTAGAATCATCCTGTTGACTTTTATTGTTCTTGATTAATTTTGACTTTGACAAGGAGAGTCAATGATTAAGTCAAATTCTGACCATTCGTTAACCTTAGCGAATTGGAACTCCTCCGTGTCCAATTCGTTAAGTATTGCACTCGAACCAGAATAGCGAATCATTCTCTTAACTAATCAGCTGTCTATTCGTTAATTCTTAACGAACTAGGGATTAGTTCGTTATTTTTATTAGTTAATTCGCTAATTCTTCTTCGTTACAGTTTTACTTGATAGCAAATCCGTTGATTCGATAACGAATCAGACTATGTTTTTGACGAATGACATTTCAAAATTAATTATTTAAATAATATAACTTAATATTTTAAATTAATAAAATATTCCAACGGTCTAAACGCGTCGATACATCGATTATACACACGGGATAAAATTTTAATTATATATAGTTTATTGATAGATCTACAAATGCTTAAAGTATATAAAACTTGTGTGATTTCTAAACTTTCACATTACTTATATTCGTCATTATTTATTCAGTATAATGGCTGATCAAATGGATCAAGACCCACCTGCTGCTCCCCAAGAACAGCAATAACATCAAGAACAAGCTGAAGTACCTTTGTTACCATATGATAAGAAACACAACATCTGTTCCTATGTTGATTCAAACGTTGCTGACGAAGCTCTTTTTGGGACTATGTTAGCATTCTTACGTCGTTCGGTGATACACTATGCTATAGCTGCTCGACCCACTGTTTATCTGAGCATTATTAGGCAATTCTGGAATACTGCTAAGTTTGTTGACGTAGAGAATCACATTCGAGCCACAATCAACCAACTCCTATAACAATGGATGTTGAAGTGATTCGACGTGTGCTTCGTTTTGGGGACAATGATGATAACCCAAGTGAGTTCGACAAGGATTAATCAAGGGTTTGTTTAGACGTGTATTTTATGGTGGAGACATTGAAGATTCTATGTTTAACAAGAATGGACTGTGCCCACCCTACAAGTATCTTCTACACGTATTGATTCCTTGTTTGGGTGGTCGTCGAGATGGATTTGATGAATGCCAAATCAGTTTGCAATCAGCTTTTGTGACACTTGTTCTCAACAAACTGTTCAACTTCTCAGAGATGATCTTTAATCATCTGAAAGAGAAATGTCAACAAACGGCCCAAAAGAATAAGTTCTTAATGTATCCAAGATTTTTGCAACTGATTATTCACCACTTGATACCCAACTTGGTTATTGATCGAACATTGGTGAATGATGTTCTCTCCTTAGAACACATGAAGGCCGATATTGTGCGTAGAATGATGATCTATTGTAAGGAGAGGTCGCAGGACAAACGTATGATTGATCATATTATTAATCCTGATTATGTATGTCCTCCCGAGGATCGCTGGATCCATGATGACTCGGATTCTAAGTGTGAGGGAGGTGAAGGTCGGAACGATGGAGATGATGATGGTGATGATTTTGGAAATGGTGGAAATGGTGGTGATGGTGATGCAGCTCTTCGAGAACAACAAGCTGTTGTTGACGTCGAGTTAGCTGCTACTATTGCAGCTCGACGAGAAGGTAAACGAAAAGGTAAAGAGCCGGCATCTGAAAGCTCAGCAAAGAGACGTGTATCAGCTGTTCCACCGGCAACGCCCGGCGCTTACTTTGACGACGACGATGGTTCCTCATGACAGGCTTGGTATGATTCCTCAAATGACATTAGTTGAAATACCAATGCCTTCTACTACTCCCTCTACTGTTCCTCCAACATTGTCCATGAGGCCCCTTCCACATAGTGATGTCTCATTTATGAGGATTACATGGCCTCAAGGACCAATCCAGCCATTTCATCCATCTCTGTATAACTTACCACCACACCATCAAACAGGCATGCTTTTGAATCTTCTTCACTTGTATGAAAATCAAATGTCAGCTGACTGGATTAATCAAGAAACTTTGATGGAGAACCAACGGAAATTTATGGGATATGTCTCCTACTGTCATAAAGAAACAAAAGAGCTTCGTGCGATTGTTGAGTCTCAGAGGGTGAAGCTCAAGGAACAGGAGGATCTGATCTTGCAGTTAACTTGCAAAGATGATGCACTTAAAAAGGTCAAGAATGATGAGGAAGATCCGGATGATTCTAGTGCAGGAGGTGAGCCTAAACAATCTCATGGTTCATCCTCAGGTGCAGGTACTAGTGGTGGTGGTGACTCGGATAAGCAGATTATTGCTTATCAAGATTACACAGCTGCTAAACCGATTGAAATGATTGAAGCTGAGACGGTCATATTTATGGATGGATCAGGGGTGGTAAGGAGTGTGGTGAACAGGAATGAGATTAAGGTAGGACAGTTTGTGCAACGATCTTTAACACGAGGGCAGATTTCATTACTGCTTGGTTTGAATGATGAACAATTGACTGTGTTAGAGGCGGAACCGGATGTGGAAGTTGAGAATGAGGAAGAGATCTTGAATGATCCGTCTATTCATATGAATACGGATTTTATTTATGAAGATGAGGAAGTCGAGGTTGAAGACGTCACTGCTGAGGAGTATCCTGACTTGTTTCAACACACAAATGTTGATCAAGGTGCTCTAGTATTCAATGAGCAAACGTTTAAAGCTGCTGAGGATGATTTGGAAAAGACGTCCAAGGGTAAGAAGGTGGTTGATACGAGATTCAACTCAATCGAGAACCCAACCGATGTTGATATTGCTAAGTGGTTCAGTTATAAGAAGGTGAGTAAGATTATTGAAGCTTATCGATATGTTGATCGGGAAGAGAAATAAGAAGCCGCTGCTCGAGTCAAAGCAAATCAAGTAACTTCATTCAAGACCGTGTCAAAGGTTCAAGGTGACATCGTTTCTTGGTTATTTGATTCTGATCTTAAAGTATGCATTGTGAAATGGGAAAAGGGCATTCAGTACTATGAAAAGATAATGGACGTTCTTACTTTACCGCGTTGGGATGTTCTTGCCCTCGCGTGTCGTCCATTTATCAATTGAGGAGGTGACCGGATAGCAGACTGGTTTCATCAACAATTGCTATTCGAGGTCAATTCTGGATTCAAGTTTCTCAAGCCCCAAGTTCCAACCCACAAACATATTGATGAGATTGATCCAAGAAGAGGTTGGAGAAAGTTGGTTCTCAAGGTCAAGACGCCAAAGACCTTGAAGCGGGTGCCGATAAAGATTATGAATCAACACATGCACCTGTCTTTCAACCGTTGGTATTACGATTACCGAACCGGCGAGGCCGTCATTGTCTTGGGAAAAGGGTTGAAGACTGAGCTGATAAAGATCATTGACCCGATGTGGTTGGTAAATTTAACCGAGACCGATAATGACGTTCTGCACAAGAAGAAGATTCTGATTGAGCGCAATGAAGACTACGATCTGGCTATGCAATTCCAACGCGTTGTGCGTGTATGTTATGAGAACAGGATTCATAGCTGCAGAGATTGGCAGTCCAAGCGTTTCAAGTGAAAGTCAAAAACAAAGAGCTCAAGACGAGGGGGTGTCTGTAAGTACACGGTTTATCTTCTCGAGTCTTTGTATTTAATGTTAATGTATTTGTCGTTTAAAATATGTAATAAATTATTAAGATATTAAGTTAGTTCGCTAAAGTATAGTCTAGTTCGCTAAGGATGTTAAGCGAACTAGGTCTAAGTTATTATCCCTCCTGATTTGCTAAGGATGTTTAACGAATCAGGGGGTGATTCGTTAAGATTAATTTCATTTATTGCATGTAACTGTCACACCCTCAAAATCCACTAACGGAGTTTTACCGTCAGAGGGTGTGAACTAACAGGATGGAATCATTAGTTATAATCAAACCATAAAAACGTTTAAATGAAAATAAGTGCGGAAGCGTAAAAACCAAAAGACAAAAGTTGCGTCACGCAGGACGACTTAAAAACCCAAGTAATAATAGTTAAAAACATGTTTGCATATCAGAATGTTCAAAAACCATGCATGATCCTATACCGCGCGCCCGCCTCGGCTACCTGAGAATAACATACTAAAAGTATCAACACAAGGTTGGTGAGTTCACAAGTTTATATAAAATAAAGCGTTCAGCGTTTAGCGTTTTCCGTTCAGCGTTTTGCGTTACCAGATAGTGTTATGTCAATTATATATCTATAGGTAGCTAGCCTATAAAACAAGTATTACTAAGTGTTCGACACTGAAGCTGACTGTTTATCATTTGCCTTGCCACCAGGTCTATCCCGACCATGGTATGTGTTTAGCCAAGATTACACCCACTCGACCTCCAGTCGAGTTTAGCGTTAGGTGTGGTTTGTCAAACCCAGTAGCACTACTCAACAATGACTCGCTATTATCCAATACTAAACGGTTCGATGTGAATGAAGGACTTTAGTTATTGCGTTTGCCACTTAGTCTTTACAAGTGATATATAATTTATATTAACAAAATCTTAAATGAGTTTTCGGAGTATGTTATCTCCCCAAGTGAAAAGCGTTTGAAAATAGTTTAGAGGGATAAGTGAACTCACTGTTTGCGAAGAATTCCCAAAATAAATCACCAAAGGATGTGCGTCACAGAAAAACTCTCTCTAGCGTTCTAAAACAACAAAGAGATTTTTCTAAGTGTCGGAACTATTATCGAGTCTCTAGACTCGGCACATAATACCTATGCACACAATATGTTTCGTGTTTCTTTTGTGAATCGTGTGTGACTTTAACAAGTACATTTGTGATACATTACATGTGTGAGCAATTATTTA
Source organism: Bidens hawaiensis (assembly GCF_021521415.1). NCBI lineage: Eukaryota > Viridiplantae > Streptophyta > Magnoliopsida > Asterales > Asteraceae > Bidens > Bidens hawaiensis. Next base: position 611,569 of record NW_027492343.1, on the reverse strand, counting down.
CGTGTCATGTATTAATAATGTACATCACTAGAAATTACTCCCCGTGAGGGCAATTTGGTCAACACATAACAATTAAATAGCAATTATTATGTTTCATGCATTTTCACAAAATTCAGCAGCTAGTTTCACCGAGACAGAAATTTTACTTTAAAGATTGTACTATTCCACCGATCATAGCATCTCAATTAATTTACCAAAAATCATCACAAAAGCATACATGTATTAGGTTTCAGAACATATTTTATTATTCCACATAGGTTTCTCACAATGATCAAAACATTACAGCAAACTCATAACAGTCAAATTCATGCGCAACAGAATGTTATTTGAAATTCTCGTTAAATGAAAAATCCAACAAATGCAAGACCACTTGGGTTAGGTTCCTAACTCAACTAGTCAACGTCCAGAAGTGGATCCAACCCAATTGGTCACGTGGTTCATGAGATATAACATTTACAAAACAACCTAACAGCAGGTCTAACAGCTCAACTTTGCACAACGTTTTTGTAAAATCATAAAGGTTAACTTTTACACGTCCAAAAATTTCAAATTTATATTCTTTAGAAACTAGACTCAACCTAGTTTACTGTAGTATCAATAATCTCAACCAATTTTCACATTTACACCCCGTTACAGTCAATTGAACATCAACAACACAATCTGTCCAGAAACTGTTTGCAATAAAACTCAACATATTAACCATCTATAGACCACAATTCATTCATATAACATTCTAGACACCATAACCACTATCCATGCATATCAATTACACCATACATGCATGGTTAGGGTTTTATTTGATCTCAAAATCAAAGACACAACAATTAACATGTAACAATATCAATTCTAGTTATCAAATCATCATCAATACATCATCAAATCAAACAAAAATCATATGAAAACAATATATGAAATTTTCGGAATCTAGGGTTTGTAATTAACCCTTTAAAAATCGAAATTAAATATAAAGGTTGCATAGGATAGTCGTTTATACCTTCCTAGCACCTTAATCTTCAATCAAACTTGAACAATCTTGATTGTATGTGTGTGTATGAAGGCCGATCGCAGGGGGGGTTAGAGGCTGCCGTCGGGTTTGAGAGAGAAAGAGAGAAGAGAGTTTAGGGTTTTATTATATTATTAATAATAATGTTACATCTAGGTCCCTCCACTTCCAAATGTTACTTTTCTAGCTTAATTAACTAGTTCTAGCACATTGAGTTAACGTTTATAACAATGTTATTACATAACACATAAGTCTAACACATAATTATTGTTTTGACGTTTTTTGTTTATTCACCAATTGTTTGCGTCAACTCGTTTGCGTTTCGGTGCAATTCCCGAAAGACTACACATGTAGTAAGTGTCAAGCGTCATTTAAACCCTAGTTTAAATGTGATGAGGTGTGCGTTATAGGTTCAGTGATCTAAAGTTTGAATTGACGGAGTTGAGTTAACGGAGTTAACCTGAAATTGACGATTGTCACATCATTCCCATGTTAAAAAATTTTCGACCCGAAAATTTGAGTCAAGTCGTGATGAGTGTCTGAAAAAGTAAGAAAAATTTTCAGTTTGTCATATCATCCCCTAGTAGAAAGAAATTTCGTCCCGAAATTTAATTCATACCTCCGGTGATTTCTGACGGTTTGTCGGGTTTCGCGGTTTTTTGTGTTTGGTCAGCCCTTCAAAAAGGTGAGGATACTTTTTTATCATTTGATCCTCGCGTTCCCACGTGAACTCCGGTCCACGTCTCGAGTTCCAACGAACCTTAACGATTGGAATTTTGCTGTGCTTGAGCGTTTTGGTTTCCCAATCCAAAACTTCGACTGGTTCTTCAATGAAGCGTAATTGTTCATCAACTTGCAGTTCTTCCAAAGGGACTACTTGGGTTTCATCAGATAGGCATTTCTTCAAATTGGATACGTGGAATACATTGTGTACGCCACTGAGTTCCGTTGGTAGGTCCAGTCGGTACGTCACCGGACCAACGCGTTCCGTTATCCGGTAAGGACCGACATATCGTGGGTTGAGTTTGTTTCGCTTTCCAAAGCGAACCACACCTTTCCAAGGTGAGACTTTGTGTAACACTTGATCGTTCACTTGAAATTCGAGAGGTTTTCGGCGCTTGTCGGCGTAACTCTTTTGACGATCTCGTGCTGCTGCCATGCGGTTTCGGATTTGAACAATCTTTTCCGAGGTTTCGAGTACCAGTTCTGGACCAGTGATTTGGCTGTCACCCACCTCTGCCCAGTAGAGAGGTGATCGACACTTCCTTCCGTACAGCGCTTCAAACGGTGCTGCTTTAATACTTGTGTGGTACCCGTTATTATACGAAAACTCTACCAAAGGTAAGTGAGGTTCCCAACTTTTTCCGAAATCCAACACACATGCACGCAACATGTCCTCTAAAGTCTGAATAGTTCGTTCACTTTGCCCATCCGTCTGAGGATGGTATGCTGTGCTCATATCAAGGCGTGTTCCTAGGGCACTCTGTAGCGGCTTCCAAAAGTGCGAAGTGAAACGGGAATCTCGATCAGAAATGATTGAGACAGGCACTCCGTGTCTAGACACTACTTCCTTCATGTAGACGCGAGTCAGTCTTTCCATTTTGTCCGATTCCTTAATCGCTAAAAAGTGTGCCGACTTAGTCAACCGGTCAACGATCACCCAGATGGTATCGCATCCCGTCGGTGTCTTAGGTAATCCCGTGATAAAATCCATTGAGATGTGTTCCCATTTCCACATTGGAAGTTCCGGTTGTTGTAGCAAACCAGATGGTTTCTGATATTCTATTTTGACTCTGGCACAAGTCAAGCATTTGCTCACGTAGGTGGCAATGTCGGCATTCATATTTGGCCACCAGTAAAGTGCCTTTAAGTCATGATACATTTTATCTGAGCCAGGGTGGATAGAATATCGGGACTTGTGAGCTTCGTCCATCACTAGAGTTCTCAACTCTCCGTATCGTGGAACCCAAATCCGGTTCTCAAAATATCGGACCCCGTCCGATTTGGTTTCAAGTTGCTTGTTCATGCCCCGCATGAGTTCTGATGGAAGATTATCATCTTTCAAAGCTTCGAGTTGCGCCTCGCGAATTTGATCGGGTAAGTTGGCATGAATCGTGAGTTGCAATGCTCACACTCGCCTGGGTTTATCTGTTTCTTTTCTGCTGAGAGCGTCGGCCACTACATTGGCCTTTCCAGGGTGGTACTTGATGGCACAATCATAATCCTTAAGCAGCTCGACCCAACGACGCTGTCGCATGTTCAGCTCCTTCTGATCGTAGATATGTTGGAGACTCTTGTGGTCGGTGTAAATGGTAAACTTGGTACCGTACAAGTAATGCCTCCATATCTTAAGGGCAAACACCACAGCTCCGAGTTCCAAATCATGGGTCGTGTAGTTCTTCTCGTGAACCCATAGTTGTCGAGAGGCATAGGCTATAACCCTCTCGAGTTGCATCAGCACACAACCGAGACCTTGTATCGATGCGTCACAATGTACCTCAAAATTCTCTGTTCCCTCGGGGAGGGCTAAAATAGGGGCGCTACAGAGTTTTCAACAGTTGGAAAGCGGATTCTTGCGCGTCTCCCCAATTGTACTTAGTACCCTTGTGAGTCAAAGCGGTGAGGGGTTGAGCAATCTTTGAAAATCCCTCGATGAAACGCCGGTAGTAGCCGGCCAGTCCTAGGAATTGCCGCACCTCAGTAGGAGTCTTAGGTGCTTCCCAGTTTTTGATGGCCTCTACCTTACCGGGATCGACATGGATACCGTTCTCGCTGATCACATGTCCTAAAAAGTGAACCTCGCGAAGCCAAAATTCGCATTTCGAGAGTTTAGCGTACAGTTCTTCCTTCTTCAACAATTCCAGAATTATCCTCAAGTGTTCTTCATGGTCAGCTTCGTCCTTGGAGTAGACGAGAATATCATCAATGAAAACAATCACAAACTTGTCGAGGTACGCCTTGCATACTCGATTCATGAGATCCATAAATACGGCTGGTGCGTTGGTTAGGCCAAAAGGCATAACCGAAAACTCGTAGTGACCATACCGTGTTCTGAAAGCCGTCTTTGGAATATCTTCCTCGCGCACTCTTAATTGATGGTAACCAGACCGCAGGTCGATCTTCGAGTAAAAACTCGATCCTTGAAGCTGGTCAAACAGATCATCAATTCGGGGTAGAGGATAACGGTTCATGACCGTCACCTTGTTCAACTCCCGGTAGTCGATACACATGCGGAAAGTCCCGTCCTTCTTTCTGACAAATAAGACAGGGGCTCCCCATGGCGATGAGCTAGGTCGGATAAAACCCTTATCCAACAAATCTTGCTACTGAGTGGACAGTTCCTGAAGCTCCGCCGGTGCGAGCCGATACGGGGCTCGTGCTATGGGTGCTGCACCGGCTGTCAACTTGATTTGGAATTCGACTTGACGAATAGGAGGGAGTCCAGGCAAATCCTCCGGGAAAACTTCCGGAAAATCTCGCACAATCGGTATATCTTCAATTCGCTTCTCCTCGGCGGGTTTCTCAACAATCTGCGCCAAAATTGCCGGATGACCCTTTCGTAGATACTTTTGCGCCTTCATAAGGGTGATAACGCTGGTGGTCATGCCGCTTCTCTCGCCCCGGATCGAAATGATCTCGCCGGAAGGGGTAGTAATGTGGACTATCTTGTCATGACATATAATCTCCACCCGGTTCTCGGATAACCAATCCATGCCGACAACGACATCGAAACTACCAAGCGTAAAAGGTATGAGGTCGATATCAAAAATATGACCTGACAGTTTTAACTTACATCCCGCAAGTACATGAGTCGTTACTATACTCTTACCGTCAGCTAATTCAACAGGAAACTTAGCATCTAACGGGGTTGTAGTTAGGTCTAAGAGTTGACTAAAGGCTTTCGACACAAAACTCCTATCAGCTCCAGTGTCAAACTATACAGAAGCAAAACAATCGTTCATAGGGAACTTACCAGTCACCACGTACGGATCATTGCGGGCTTGACCCGACCCAATAACAAAAGCTCTTCCTTTACCATTGTTTCCACCACCACTGCCACTTCCATTACCTCCATTGTTGTCGTTCTGTTTCAGCTTAGGGCAGTCTTTCTTAAAATGGCCCTCTTGACCACACTCAAAACATCCCTTAGTCGTCATAGGTGGTTTAGGAGCACCCCTTGCCGCAAGGTCTCCTCTACATTCCTTTGCCTGGTGACCCATCTTTCCGCATCTCTGACACTTGACACGGTCACACGGCCCAGCATGATGATAATTGCACCTGTTGCACTTCGGATATTTCCCAGCATAGCCGCTCGAACCATGCCCGCTACCGTTGTTATTGTTGTTGTGACCCTGATTGTTGAAGCTCCGGGTGAATCCGGGCTTTCGGTAGTGTTGCTGCTGTGGGGGGTTCGAGGATGAGGATCTGGTATTGTCAAACTTTCTCTTTCCGCTGCTCGGGTTGTTGTTGCTGTTGTTGTCAGTGTTCGGGTTGTCACGGGCTTTAGTGGTTGAACCCCTAGGTGGTAGCGCACCTTGGGTCACTGCTTGATCCATTAGTTTGTGAGCTAACCAAATCGCTTGTTGAATCGTGGCTGGTCTGGAAGACGTCACCATGCCCTGAATTTGCAGTGCTAACCCATCAATATACATTTCAATCCTCTTACTCGGTGGGTCTACCATCCGTGGACACATCACGGCCAACTCGTGAGAACGGGTAGTGTAGGCTTCGATTTCTGACCAAAACTCTGACTCCAACTTTGCAATCTCCTCTCTCGGACAGTACTCTTCTCGCATCATGTTCTTGAACTCCTCCCAGTTCATAGCATTAGCCAGTTCCAATCCAAGGATCTGCACGTTCGAATTCCACCAAGTGAGAGCAGAATCTTCAAGTGTTCCAGCAGCAAATTTGACTCTACTGGCAGGGGGACAATTACACATTTCAAACGCCGATTCGGCCTTCTCAGCCCAACGCAGGAAACCTATAGCTCCCTCAGTGCCCTTAAACATACTGGGCTTGCAGTCAAGGTAGTTCTTGAAGGTACACGTTCCAATTGGACCTCCAGCTTGGTTCTGAACATGTGCGGCTAGAGCGGCCGCCGCATGGTCGTTCAGCAGAGTTTGGAGTTCTGCTGCAGTCAAGTTGATGTCACCACGTCCGTGTCCAGCGTTTCTTCCTACCATTTCCTTGTCCGAGTACTTACCGGCTGCTCCGAGTACACTCAACTCCTCTGTCGGTCGCCTAGGATTCGCTTACCAATCTTTGCAACCTTGCATGTGTATAAGATTTTATGAAAGTAGTCTAGTCCATCGGTAGCATCTTCACTAGCCTTTGGAGTCGTACACCATGTAAAACAGTAGCATCCACCTAGTAGAAAGGGAACATAATCCTAGATATCTCCTATATCTTGAAACAATGACTGCTTGACCGGGTGGATGATGGTGACCGCCGGTTGGTATGGATCATGAAGCGGCTGGATGATAATAAAACGTTGCTAGTGCTATTTCTGTTTGGGTCCTTGCTACTTGGAGTTGCTCTTACAAGTCTATCATCTCGGCTTGTATCCTTCTCATAATTTTCATCTGTTGGTCGCTAGCCTCTTGCATCTCCTTCATGGCCGCTGTCATGCGGGAAATTTCCTCCTTAGTTTCGGTTCCATCTTTTAACAGTCCGGATACGTTCGCTCTCGTATAGCGCATGTAACCAACATCACGCTCCAAACAAGAAACAACAGCTGCGAGCACAAGCTCTACAGGTTCGGTTATAGGTGGTAGGGTGTTGGGGTAAGCAGGATGGTTCGGGTGAGGTAATGGGGGAACTTGTTCACGGTAGACCATAGGTCTGATCATATTAGGGTACCAATCCCAGCTAACTTCGTTTTCGTACATGCCTCCAGATAAGAGATACCTCTTCGGTGCGAGAGCTTCGAGTTCCGGGACTACTCGGGGTGGCGATGAGGTAGGTAGATGCGGTTCCTTCCCATGAGCATGAGTCATCGGATCGGATGATGATGATGGTGGCGTCGACATCCCTACAGGTAAGTCGTGTATGCGCGCGCGTATGAGTGAAAGAGGTAAAGAGATAAGATAACAAAGACTACACAAACATATGCAGTGCGTATCATTATAACTAATGGGTCATCGCGGTAAAAACCAAAAGACAAAAGTTGCGTCACGCAGGACAACTTAAAAACCAAAGTAATAATAGTTAAAAACATGTTTGCATATCAGAATGTTCAAAAACCATGCATGATCCTATACCGCGCGCCCGCCTCGGCTACCTGAGAATAACATACTAAAAGTGTCAACACGAGGTTGGTGAGTTCACAAGTTTATATAAAATAAAGCGTTTAGCGTTTGCGTTCAACGTTTTGCGTTTAACGTTTTGCGTTCAGCGTTTTGCGTTCAGCGTTTTGCGTTACCAGATAGTGTTATGTCAATTATATATCTATAGGTAGCTAGCCTATAAAACAAGTATTACTAAGTGTTCCACACCGAAGCTGACTGTTTATCATTTTCCTTACCACCAAGTCTATCCCGACCATGGTATGTGTTTAGCCAAGATTACACCCACTCGACCTCCAGTCGAGTTTAGCGTTGGGTGGGGTTTGTCAAACCCAGTAGTACTACTCAACAATGACTCGCTATTATCCAATACTAAACGGTTCGATGTGAATGAAGGACTTTAGTTATTGCGTTTGCCACTTAGTCTTTACAAGTGATATATAATTTATATTAACAAAATCTTAAATGCGTTTTCGGAGTATGTTATCTCCCCAAGTGAAAAGTGTTTGAAAATAGTTTAGAGGGGTAAGTGAACTCACTGTTTGCGAAGAATTCCCAAAATAAATCACCAAAGGATGCGCGTCACAGAAAAACTCTCTCTAGCGTTCTAAAACAACAAAGAGATTTTTCTAAGTGTCGGAACTATTATCAAGTCTCTAGACTCGGCACATAATACCTATGCACACAATATGTTTCGTGTTTCGTTTGTGAATCGTGTGTGACTTTAACAAGTACATTTGTGATACATTACATGTGTGAGCAATTATTTACGTGTCATGTATTAATAATGTACATCACTAGAAATTACTCCCCGCGAGGGCAATTTGGTCAACACATAACAATTAACTAGCAATTATTATGTTTCATGCATTTTCACAAAATTCAGCAGCTAGTTTCACCGAGACAGAAATTTTACTTGAAAGATTGTACTATTCCACCGATCATAGCATCTCAATTAATTTACCAAAACTAATCACAAAAGCATACATGTATTAGGTTTCCAGAACATATTTTATTTTATTTTTATTCCACATAGGTTTCTCACAATGATCAAAACATTACAGCAAACTCATAACAGTCAAATTCATGCGCAACAGAATGTTATTTGAAATCCCCGTTAAATGAAAATCCAACAAATGCAAGACCACTTGGGTTAGGTTCCTAACTCAACAAGTCAACTTCCAGAAGTAGAACCAACCCAATTGGTCTCGTGGTTCATGAGATATAACATTTACAAAACAACCTAACAGCAGGTCTAACAGCTCAGCTTTGCACAACGTTTTTGTAAAATCATAAAGGTTAACTTTTACACGTCCAAAAATTTCAAATTTATATTCTTTAGAAACTAGACTCAACCTAGTTTACTGTAGTATCAATAATCTCAACCAATTTTCACATTTACACCCCGTTACAGTCAATTGAACATCAACAACACAATCTGTCCAGAAACTGTTTGCAATAAAACTCAACATATTAACCATCTATAGACCACAATTCATTCATATAACATTCTAGACACCATAACCACTATCCATGCATATCAATTACACCATACATGCATGGTTAGGGTTTTATTTGATCTCAAAATCAAAGACACAACAATTAACATGTAACAATATCAATTCTAGTTATCAAATCATCATCAATACATCATCAAATCAAACAAAAATCATATGAACACAATATATGAAATTTTCGGAATCTAGGGTTTGTAATTAACCCATTAAAAATCGAAATTAAGTATAAAGGATGCATAGGATAGTTGTTTATACCTTCCTAGCACCTTAATCTTCAATCAAACTTGAACAATCTTGATTGTATGTGTGTGTATGAAGGCCGATCGCAAGGGGGGGGGGGGTTAGAGGCTGCCGTCGGGTTTGGGAGAGAAAGAGAGAAGAGAGTTTAGGGTTTTATAATATTATTAATAATAATAATGTTACATCTAGGTCCCTCCACTTCCAAATGTTACTTTTCTAGCTTAATTAACTAGTTCTAGCACGTTGAGTTAACGTTTATAACAATGTTATCACATAACACATAAGTCTAACACATAATTATCACATAATTATTGTTTTGACGTTTTTCGTTTATTCACCAATTGTTTGCGTCAACTCGTTTGCGTTTCGGTGCAATTCCCGAAAGACTACACATGTAGTAAGTGTCAAGCGTCATTTAAACCCTAGTTTAAATGTGATGAGGTGTGCGTTATATGTTAAGTGATCTAAAGTTTGAATTGACGGAGTTGAGTTAACGGAGTTAACCTGAAATTGACGATTGTCACAGTAACGAAGTGGACTCTAGTTCGTTAAGGGATGTTAACGAACTAGGTCCATCTTCTATTTATATTGAACACTGTTCATAGTTTAATATAAGTTTTGAGAGTTATGTATTGAAATTCTGTCCAGATTTCTCTCAAGCTTCGCTTAATTAATCCTTCCTTATTATGCATACATATTCACATATATACAACTAATATATACATATACATAACATATAATCAAGAGCGAATATGAACTAGATCCTAAGGTTAATCATAGTTATAGAACTGTGATCTGTGTATTAGTTAAAGGATTATCCGAGTTCAAACGACATGCAAGGCACATGTCAATTTCTCCATCATTTTAAAACATCTATAACTTTTTCATACGACATTATTTTTAGAAATTTTTTTTTACCATAATAACAATCGTTTTTTATCTTTAATATGAATATCATACTGTTATATACAAATAAAAAAAATTGGTGGGTTTTTTTATATTGTGTTATTTAGTTGTCCATTGTGTTTTTATTGGGTTTTTCTATGCATTGTGTTATAGATTTTGGTAATTGTGTTTTTCAATTGATACTCATATTAAAGATAAAAATTAACACAAAGATTACGCCATTGTGTCTTTCGTGCGTCATTGTGTCTTTGTGCTCAACATTTGTCTTTATACTAATCTTTGTGTTTTAGTCATTGTATTCAATATTCACTTAATTTGAGAAAAATAGTATTTTGTTGTTTGTGTATTGTGTTCAAGGCATTGTGTAATATATAGATTCCATTGTGTTTTACGTTTTAGGTCATTGTGTTATATGTATTTACCATTGAGCCACGTTTCAGGCCATTGTGGTTATATGTATTTACCATTGTATCTTACGTTTCAGGCCATTGTGTTGTTATATGTATTTATTATTGTGTTTTACATTTCAGGTTATTGTGTAATATGCATTCATCATTGTGTTTTATGTATTAGATCATTTGTTGGTATTTTTTATTATATATATATACATACTATTACACAAAGGTGTTATTAGTATTTAAAAAATACACAATGATCAGATGAAAGACACAAAGGCGAAAAAACACAATAACAAACAGAAAGACACAATGAAGAAAAAAGACACAATGGTAAGCAAAAAGACATAATGACGTAAATTAATTTTTATTCTTATATAACAAAATTATACTCATATTAAAGGTAAAAAAACGCTTGTTATTATGATGAAATTTATTTTTTTTTAAATATCGTATGAAAAAGTTATAGACGTTTAAAAATGATGGGGGAATTAACATGTGATTTGCATGTGAAGAGAGAAAATGTGTTATTACCTTTATATCCTTTTTTCTTTGGTCTCTACATGACACATGCCAATTAATTATGGCTTCTCATCCTTCTCATTTTTGTTCCCCTTTGTAGAATAACTTGGTCATATCTTTAATATGATCATTAATATAACATAAGGTCATATATATTTTCTTATTTTATTCTATATGGAAAAGACATACAATTTCACGGGTTATAATGAAATTTTGGATTAGAGTTTAACCTAGTCTCTCTAGAGTATATCGGGAACGTATTCGCATGTTTACCTTTATCATTCTCTAAATCATTTCATCGCCTATGTACCATGAGCGCTGCTCTAGTGTCTTTACGTCCCCTCAAAGATCGATCGATGAGATAGCTGATTCATGTAAGAAATTTTCGCCTTCAACTCGTGTTCTATATATATATATAAAACTAGAGAACTGAGGAACTCTTAGTTTTTCATGTTAAACTCTTCATTTTACATGTAAAAAAATAATAGAAAAATTCATTTTTCATGTAAAAAAACACATTTTATATAATATTTTTAGAGCTTTTACATATAAACACATATAGAAGCCTTTTTAAAAAAATCAATTAAAAAAGGTAAAAAAATAATTTACAAAATTAATTTTTTTATTGGAATGTCGTATTATGCACATATGTATAATTTTATTTAATTTTTAGTTACGTAATATACACATATGTACAGTATAAGCTATCTTAAATTATACACATGTGTATAAAAAAACTTGTAAATATACATATATGTATATATGATACATATGTGTATATAATTTAGCTAAACCGAGTTTTTTTTATGAAACCGGGATGTTAAAATAAGAATTTTGATTTTTTTACTTTTTTCATTTGTGTATTTTTTTTTTATTTTAGTTTTTTTATGGTCTAAAATGGTTCTCATAGTTCTCAATTTCAAAAAAGTTCTCACATGATCCTGATCCTATATATATATATATATATATATATATATATATATATATATATATATATATATATATATGCAAAAAGTCCAAAAAAGTTTATACTAAAACTACTTTTTTATAAGTGAAATTGAGCTTTATATTATTTTACATGTAAAATAAACTGTTCCTTAATTTTTTTTTGAATTCCCTCTTAAACCTGCCCACACACACACGTGATGAATGTAATAGTTGAATATATGAATAAAATGGCATCATCCCCTCTATTCTCTCTTGTTTATAAAAACTAGCATAAGTGCATGCGCTTTGCCACGGTTGATCGCGCTAATTATTCTCACATATGCATATAGTTTGTTGGATGTTGTTTTTTATGCGGGGGGGGGGGGGTACTTACTAAAATATTGGCGTGTTTTGTGAAATATTTGTTAATAATGTAAGTTTATGGGTTTTGTGATTTTTAATCAACATAAAGGATTGAATATGCGCTAACTGTTGAGTAGTTAGAATGGATATATAATTTGAAGATAAAAGAAATGTTCAAACTAAAGCCACAAAGTTTGTAGGTGAACAAATTGTAAAAAGGATAAAGTGGTAGGCGTACATGATTTTGATTATGCACATGCATACTGACGTAAGTATATATATATATTGGATAGATGGTGTTATAAAATGATTGGTACTTCACTTGCGAAAAAAAAGTTTTTATTTTGGACATTACAAACTAACAAGTAGGAATGTGACGCGCGTTGCAGCGGGTAAACATGGTTTCGAATAAAGTACATATTAGAACATAGAGAACATAATTGTGGCGGCAATGACATGTAAAACATCATTGAATAAAGTTAATTTATTTTACATATCTTGAGGACATAAAAATACAACTAATGCAGCAAAGCTCGACATCTGAAATCTTGTCACAAATTACTATTGTTGTTCAAGATTACAGTAATTGGAGCACTATAGCTTTAATGTATGGCCACTTGCTCGGGTGATTTGTTTAAAGTTTTACGAATAATCATTTCTCATTTTATTTATGGCTTTCGAGTTTTAGCCCCCAAAACACGGACAACACTTAAATGAACAACATCTTGAAAACTGCACAAGTAATTCTTAAAATAAAAGGAGCTTTAATAATAAGTTAAACTAATATTTGCAAGATTCATAGTTATTCATATGGAGATTCTACAAATATAAATATGAACTTTTACATTTTAAGAATAACTTATAGACATTTAAAAAGTTATAAATTGAATGCATCTAGGTCAAAGAATCTGTTCTAATTTTGAAGTTGAAATTAAACATGTTTGAATAGGGGTGTACACGGACCGGACCGGACCGGACCGGACCGGACGAGAGCATGTATGTGTCCGTCCGTTAAGCTTTTGACGGACAAACGTACGGTTCACGAACACTCTACCGAACGAAAATTCATGTCTGTGTCCGTCCATTAAGAAACTGAGTTTGTCCGTGTCCGTCCATGTCCGTCCATTAATATTTTAAACGGACAATAATGGACAAATGGACACTAATGGACATTAATGGACAAACGAACATGTGAACATTAATGGACAACGAACACTAATGGACAAATATAAACGGTTACATATTAATACCAAAAATAAATCTAAACAAATTCACATACAAATTAGGAATTACATCATATAACATCCAAATATACTTAACACTTAATATATTAACATAAAGTGGATCACTATAATATAAAAGACATCAAACATGTGTAGTAATATAAAAGTGTTATTAATAACACTAGAAATTCCACAGTTAAATTACAATACTGAATAGATATAAACACTAACGATACCGGACGGACATTACCGGACCTAATCGGACGAACGTTACCGGACGTTCACGAACACTATCGAACGGACTTGGCCCTTGTCCGTGTTCGTCCGTTAAGCTTACCGAACGAAATTTTTGTGTCCATGTCCAGTTCGTTTATTAAACGGACGAACATAAACGAACTTCATGCCGAACGGACGCCCGGACGTCCACCGGACGTCCGGTTCGCTTACAGCCATATGTTTGAACTCAAAATTTAGAGTCTAACCTAAGAATATATATATAAATATATATATATATATATATATATATATATATATATATATATATATAGGGGATGAATCTTGCGAGAAGTGATATTACAATGAGAAGTGCGAGAAGTGAAGGTATAACTCCATTAATCCCTAATTTCACTCCATTTGTAGGTTAGTTGTATTTATGTCTTAATTACAAATTCAAACCTACCTACAAACATATAAATGTACCGAGCCACATTCAAACCTACGTACCTACACACGTACAAACATACCTACACACATACAAGCATACTTACACATATACAAACATACGTACACATATACAAACATGCGTACCTACACACATACATATGCACCTACACATAAGAAAGGGAGTGAAATTAGGGATTAATGGAGTTACACCTTCACTTCTCACTGTAAAAAAACTTCTGAAATGATCCAATACCTATATATATATATATATATATATATATATATATATATATATATATATATATATGGGTGGGTTATAATAAAAAGAAATAGTTTCCTAGGAAGAGTAAGAATAAATCTAAGCACTTGGATCTATGATCTAGTGGTTGAGATTGATAGTTTTTAAACTATCAAATGTTTCCTAAGATCTAGGATTTAGGCCACATAGTTTCCTAACTCTAAATTTTATGTCATTTCTACTCTTCTTACAAAACTATGTCTTTTTATTTTAACATTTTTCTATCTATATATATATATATATATATATATATATATATATATATATATATATATATATATACACACATAATTAACAGAGTAATCACGGACATAAGATTAAATTTTACAAAGTAAAAAACCGTCAATAAGATTTAATCATTTTACAAAATAATAAACCGTCAAGGTAGTTTGTAAGGAATAAAAGACGTCTTAACAACAAATTAAACATACAGACAGAGTTTCCTTACATACTAACTGCCAGTTTATAATTTTAACTTAGCCAGTAAATTACTTTAACATTTACTTAATTAATACTTAAGTAATATTCATACCATTTCTTAAAGGGGTGTTTACCATGATTCAATACTTTTATGGGCTTAGCCCATCATGATGTTTATTAACCTGGAATAAAATATAATGGTATAGTAATTTCTTACTTGCAGTTGCACAAGAATGGTAAGAATGATCAGAATACACCAGTGAGACTCCAAAGCTTGAAGTTTTTATTAATAAGATGAGTATTTTACAATATGATAGAAAGAAAGGAGGTGCTAAGAATTAGCGTGTCTCCAACTAGAAACTAAAACCCCTTTTATAGGGAAACACACCGAAAAGAAACAAAATACATGAAAATAAATTAGAAACTAAACTATTATATAAAAACAAAAGATTCCTCATGGGAGAAGCATGGCCATTTAAAATGGCATCCAAAGTCTGCCTTATGGGGCTTTGTCAGAAATTCACATTATGAAGGTGAATTATTATCTTTTGCAGAGATTCCCTTATCTTTTACATAGATTCCCACTATGAGTAGGGAACTTGTTTTTGTCAATTTTTAAGCTTTTTCTTTTCCTTTATCTGATTTGTTTTGGGAAGATTCCCCTGATTGATCTATGAATTCTTCTTGGAGTTTTTCTAAATATTTATCCAATTCTGCATCTAGGCATGTGATGTCTTCTATATCCTGGGCTTCTCCTGGTAAACAAGAGAATTCATTATAATCTCCTTGACTATTATACGAAATGCACATAGCCTTTGAGGAACTTGCTGTAGAAAAATGTTTCTTTAGCTCCTTCTTCATTTCTTTCATATAGGATTTAATAATCTCGGACCTTGAAATTTATTTCTTGCCTTCTATAAGCCTTTTCGAAATATGTTCGAATGGACTATTGAGCTCTTTTTGTTGTTTTATTGTTAGCTGGGTTTTATAATATTCTATTCTTGATGTAATTGCATTCACCGTGTCCTGACCTTTCAATTTGTTTGGTGGACACATTAATCCTAATCATCTTTGTCCAAAACTTTGTATAACAAGTTCTTTTGAGACATGGGAAATTATCCCTCGGTGTATATCCAGTGGTCGGTTTCCATTTCCAAATCCATGGAATAGAAAATTCTATGAAGAAATACATTGAGGCTACTCCCTCAAACCAACAACTGTTGTTTTTTGTTTCTATAAGATTGGGAGATACTTTTACCCATTCTAGATATAATCCTTTAAATGGTTTAGGAAGAATTTGAACTGTTGGCCCATATAAAATGAACCATTTTTGAAACCAACAAGGTATGCCTTGTTTAAAGATATTATCACTAATTTTTATGAACCATGAATGTTTTCTTTTTGGATTTTCATAAAATAAGCAATTTTCAAATCCTTGGATATAATCCCAGTAATTATATTTATATACTTGCCTGCCCACTATCTCGTGATATATGAATTCCTTTTCTTTTAGGGTGTTTAATCCCCATTTTTGTGGTGGTATAATTGTTTTTGTAAAAACTTTACTAAAATTGTACATGTTTTTCTCTCTTTCTCCTAGATAAAAATGCCTTATTTCTGCAGTTTCAGTAAGCTGCAAAATATTTTCATAATATTGTCGTGTTTTATAAGATGATGCTTCATATGAAGCCGGCTCAATATATTTTTGCATAAGCATCCATGGATCATCGAAGAATTCGACATCCTCTTGATTCAAAAGAATTATTTTCTTTTGCCTCTCGGTTATGAACCAAGAATCTTCTTCATCGTTGTCTTGGGCTACATAGGCGCAAGTAGGAGCTTTTGAAGCTTCCTCTTCTTTTTGGGCCTTTATCATGGCCATGACCTTTTCGTATAATGGGTCATTTGGATCAATCTGAATTTCAGTATCATTTGTGTTGTTATGAACGACACTTGAGCTGGAAGCAATATTTGAAGCTATAAGTCTTCTTCCACCCATTTGGGCTAGGACTATATCCTGCCTACTATTAATACCTCTTCTCTTCCTCTATTAGAAGAGCCTCTTCCTCTTCCTGAAGGAATCATTCCTGAAAATATAAAATTATGTCGAAGAGATTATTATCTCTTTTTCTTTTAGGATTTTTATCCTCTCTATAGAGTCATTTATTATTTTTTAATAAAGCTATGGATGTATGATGAAATCATCTCGTATACTAAAGATTCTTTGCATTTGGTCTCTTATAATTAGATTATGTAAGTTTATATCTCGTTATATATTATTGAATGAGATTTTTAAAAGACCTTTGATTTTTCTCCCCATTTATGTATTCCCTGGAAAGAAAATCAGGAAGACTATTATCAGTTCCTTTTGTGTATAAAATTTCGAAGTCAAATTGGGCTAGCTGTGATTGCCATCTAGCAAACATTTGTTTAGAAACATCATGTTTAAAATCCTTTTTAAACATGAATCTAGCCGCTTGACAATCAGTTTTTATTATAAACTTTTGGTTATATAAGTCATCTTGAAATTTTAAAACACATTTAAAATTGCCAAAATTTGTTTCGCTATAGTAGCATAATTTTTCTGGCTATCAGACCATTTTCTTGAATAAAATCTAACAAGATATTCTTGTTTAGTTTGAGGAGAGATCTGCTTTAGTATCCCTCCAAAACCTATATCTTAAGCATCTGTCTCTACCACCTTATCCCAACTTGGATTTGCAATGGTTAAACATGGGAGGTTAGAGACGTTTTGTTTTATTTTTATTACCGCTTTTGTATGATTTTCACCCCACGGCTTAGGATTCTTTTTTAATCTATCATATAATCTGGACGAATCCTTTGCCAGGTCTTGGTAATAGGGAGCAATATAATTCAAGCTTCCTAAAAACCTTTGTAATTGAGTTTTATCAATAATTTTGTCGGGGAATTTATTTGCAAATTCTATACTTCTATTGATAGGAATTATCTTTCCCTTTTCAATCATATGTCCTAAAAACTTAGCGTTTGTTTGGAATAACATCATTTTTTAACTAGAAATAACTAGTCCATTTTTAATAATAATATTCTTAAATAAATTTAGATGCTTAAAATGAGTCTCAATATCTTTTGAAAATACCAAAATATCATCTACGTAAACAATTATAAAATTTGAAAATGGAATGAATATGTCATTCATAATGTTTTGAAAATCTGAAGGCGCATTTTTAAGACCAAATGGCATAACATTCCATTCATATTGACCAAAAGGAACATTAAAAGCTGTTTTATACCTATCTTTTTGGTCAATCTGAATTTGCCAATATCTAAATTTTAAATCAAACTTTTAAAAAATTAGTGCGTCATATAATCTGTCTAATAAATCTTTTTTGTTTGGAATTGGATATCAAATCCATTTTAGAACCTTATTAAGAGGTTTATAATTTATTACTAATCTTGGCACACCTCTTTCCTTTTCAGCATGCTTATTTACATAAAAGGCAGTGCATGACCAAGGAGATTTTGAGGGATGTATTAACCCCTTTTGTTGAAGTGAAGATATTTTCTTTTTACATAACTCTAAATATTCAGAGTTCATTTGACATGGCCTTGCTTTTGTTGGAACATTACTCTCATTAAAATCTTCTTCGTATGGAAGAGAAACTATATGTTGTTTTCTGTCCCAAAAGGCATTTGGATGATAATTACATATATCATTCGTAAATTGGCTCTTTAAGAGCTCAATTTTTGATAATAATTTTGGATTTTTTAGGCTTTCTTCAATTATATGAATATGTATTTCTTCTTTTTAAATATATTAATCATTTTGAGATTAAAGTATTGAACATATATATATGTGTGTGTGTGTGTGTGTGTGTGTTAAAATAAGAATAAGGAGTTTCCTAAGAATGGTAAGAACCAATCAATTTTTGACATTTGGCATTACAAATGATGATGAAAGAATAATTCTAGGAAACGATGTCGGTTATTGGTGATTTTAAATCTCAACCATTGATTAACATGATCTAATGGCTAGGATTTATTCTTAGACTTCTTAGGAAACTATCTCTTTTTATTTTAACCTACCCCTATATATATATATATATATATATATATATATATATATATATCAGCTGATTGATCCATACAAAGCCACTCATCTATCTCAAGATCTTCATTAGGGATCCTCCAAGTATCCAACTACATTCCATGTGTCATTTGTCATCCAAATGATAAGAAGACAAAAAAATAATTTATTTAAGACGTTTCGTTTATAAGAAAGTCATTAAACAACGATCTATGGTATTCTAGAGCCAAACCTCGCATATTTGTTTTAATGCAGTTATATAGTAAGCACGCTTTATTTACGATTCCCCCTCTTATGTTCGATTAAACCTTTTACAAGCATCCCTAATTCACATAATTATCACATAATTAGACAATGATTCCATAAAAACAAACCATAATTCAAGATTTTCCTAAAACTTTGAAACATAAAAAAGTATTAGAAAAAATATCACCATCTGAAATGTGATTATGTCCATAAAGGACATCATACCAAAGTCGTACAATTAGGACCTCGATATGGGTTTATTCTGTTTATCGTTTTGGAGGTTATGTTCCTTTTTGCTCTTTTTCGGGCTTCTTCTCATTCTTCTTTGGCACCTACGGTAGAGATCGGAGGTATTTGGCCCCCAAAAGGGATTGCGGTTTTAGATCCTCGGGAAATCCCTTTTCTTAAGACTCTTATTCCCCTTTCATCCGGAGCTGCCGTAACTTGGGCTCATCATGCTATACTCGTGAGGAAGGAAAAACGAGCAGTTTACGCTTTAGTAGCTACTGTTTCACTGGCTATAGTATTCACCGCCTTTCAAGGAATGGAATATTATCAAGCGCTTTATAACCACGGGAATGAAATCCATACGTTGGGATTTTTAGTGAGAAAGAGGAGACGATTCAACAAACAACAGTCTACTGTAAATACCTAAGTGCTTAATTCTTGGAGTAATATGAAGAATTATCTGTAATTTATATAGTTGGTCGCCATCATTTAAATATATATATATATTTATATATATGTATATACATACAGGGGATGGATCTTGCAAGAAGTGATATTATAGCGAGAAGTGCGAGAAGTGAATGTATAACGCCATTAATCTCTAATTCCACTCCCTTTCATATGATGTTACATACATATATGTAGGTTGATTGTATTTATGTCTTAATTACACATTCAAACCTACCTACAAACATATAAATGTACCGAGCCACATTGAAACCTATGTACCTACACACATACATACACATATAGAAACGTACGTACACATATACAAATATACGTACCTACACACATAGATATGCACCTACACAACGCACGTACACATAAGAAATGGAGTGAAATTAGGGATTCATGGAGTTAAACATTCACTTCTCGCTGTAAAAAAACTTCTGAAATGATCCAATATCTATACATACATATATATATATATCATCTAAACGATAAAGTTTGTAAAAGATAGTACATTTACTTTGTTAAGAACCAAGCATCAGAGGAAAGTGAGGGCCAAACTGCTGGCTTAGCCCAAGGCAACATCCTAAGGCTATGTGTAGTAAAGAGACTATAAAATAAGGCGACTTGCGACATGTGGCGTCTAATCAGCAAATGCTGGGTTTTTGTTTTAGGGGTGGAGTGGTGTTGTAGCCCTATATATATATATATATATATATATATATATCACACATACAAAATAAAATAATAATATTCAAACAATGAAACAGGCGACAAAAGAATTTCGCCCCCCCCCCCCACATTGTGCCCCATTTGTAGCCCGGAGGGCGCTGTTCTCGCCTTAAAACCACCTTTTTCGCCCATATTTATTGCCCAGTGTGCATAACTTAAGTGATGCTTATTACATTTTTATTATATATACAAGGAATAAAAGTACCTTTGAAATTCGTTACATTTTATATTTAGGAAATGCGTAAAATTGATAACAAATAGTAATTATATTAGATTTAGATCTGGACTCAATTAGGTATGCAAGCCTAATGATCTACCGAAAGTTCATGATGTGGCCCATGTAAAAATATAGCTTAAAGCAAACGGTAAGATATTCTTTCTACTGCTCATAACATGGCCAATTTGATGAATTACCTTAACTCAGGATAGAGAATATCACGTTCTACTTGGTCATTTTTGTAATGATTAGCAATTGCCGTCTGTACTCGACAAGAAGAGTCTACTATGGAGAAAATAGTTATAAAAAATCACAAGCGTAACGCAGCATAGATGAGCTAACAACAACATAACCAAATTGATATTAAGCAACAATATAATTTGGAATGTCCATCCACATAACACCAACAAGACAACTTGAAAATGGATAAAAAATTATACAATAATAACTTACTGTTGAGCAGATTCATGATAATGATAATAATAGGTTAATAGCTCATTGAAGTCCAATCCTTAAGTCCTAATCAGTAACAAACAATCACTGAACTCTATCGTTGAATGATTTCATAACCTGATAACATCCATCCGTTTCTTCAGCTCTTCCTCGGCAAAACCCCTCTTCCTACAAACCTACCTCAAAGTCTTGCAAATTAGCAATATTATATATAACAACTCGGTTTTTTTTCGTTTTAAAATATTAATTATCAATATTCGACCCCTTTTCATTCTCGGGTAACTTAATCAATTAAATATCATATTTAACGAGTTATTATTATTTTGTTAATTTTTTTGTTTATTATATTTAATAAAATATCAAATATAAACTTTCAATTATACACATTTTTACCCCTAACTTATGGATTTAACTGAATATGCATCCACACTGGAACTTCAGGGACTAAAGTGCAAATCTAGTTATCTTTTTATATTATATTCGTTTACCCAAACCCAAACCCAAACCCAAACCCATTAACCAGAACCATAAACCCGTTTTTTTATACCAAACCCGCTATCCAGATATAACTTGTAGCTTAAACTTCGTCGTATTTTTTGAATTGATCTTGGTAAATTATTTTGATTGCCTAAACGATCGCTACCGACACTGTTAATTAGGAAATTATGATCCATAATATACGAATTAACCTTTTAAACGAGCCGTCCATAACCTAACCTATAGATACCATCTAGCATTGTTTATAATCTAATTAAAAGCTTATGCATCCTCTCCAAGGTCTCGTGAATCAAAACCCTAAGTTTAATTTCGCTATTCGATTCGTAATCATCTAATCCGATCATCCTTTTGGTCGTAAACTGCATCTCTCCATTCAACCTCAATACGTCATTGTTACAGGTAATTGGTACATGAATTGGGTTAGTTGTAATCTGTAATCTAAAAGCCCTGATGATAATTAAGCCTAAAACCAACAGATTGATCAATTGAAGTTTTAGGGTTCTTGGGTTCTGGGGGAAATCTGGGTTCAACTATATAATAATTTATTTTCAATCAACAATCAATTATCTTGGTACCGCTGTTGGTTGTTGGTGTTTGTTTGAGTATGTGAACCGGCCAGGGGCTCAGGTTCGAGCCCACTGAACGCGGTTTTTGGTTTTATATATTTTAAAAAAGTATTTTAACTAGTTTAAATGTTTTATAATTAATATCAAATATCTATTAATCGTTATTTTCGTAAACCCACATCTTAGAGTTACGTTCTAGCCTAGATAACCTATTTTCTCGTTAAAATATTTTTAACTATGAGTCCTTGACGGTATATCCCGAAGGGTTCATCTCTTCTCATCATCATCATTCCTATTTCGTTCATCCGATCAGGTGAGTAATCACTCCCCTATTTTTACTTGTTTTCATGTTTTGGGGACACTTGCGTACCAACTATCAAATTACTTACACTATTATTTCTCAAACGCAAATTATGATCTTT
This sequence comes from Bidens hawaiensis, assembly GCF_021521415.1. NCBI lineage: Eukaryota > Viridiplantae > Streptophyta > Magnoliopsida > Asterales > Asteraceae > Bidens > Bidens hawaiensis. Next base: position 588,930 of record NW_027492343.1, on the reverse strand, counting down.
GTGTTGTGTATCAATTGAATGACTACTTGGTAATTGTTATATGCTTATGTGTTTACAGTTTTTATGATTGGTTGGTATCTCATCATCATCCTCATCCTCATCCACATAGTATGATCATACGACCGTCGTAGTGGCCGGAGCCCTATTTGCATTGGCAACGGTTTCACCGACACTCATTACTTGCTCAACAATTTTATTGTTTATACTCACAAATAACAGTTTTGCTTATTTTTACTCTATTATTTATATCATTATATATTAACCTTTTTTTTGTGCCAAAACTGGTGACTCTACTCACTCAACATGTGTTGTTGACAAATATATATATATTTTTGTACGCATTCGCTGGTTATAGATTTGGATTACTTATCGAACTGAAGCTCACGTAGAGATGACTTTGGGATAATAAACATACACAAGAATAGTTGGTTTTGTATTTGTAATTTTCTTTGTTTTTGTTGTATTTAAATGTTGTTTGATAATAAATAAATTAATTAGATATTGTCGCTTTATAATTTCACGATAGTACCTTGAGTGTTGTGGCAATCAGCTCACGCCCCGACATTTCCGCCGTAGGTTGGGGTGTAACAATTATAACATCAACCATTAAACCCTTATTTAATTTGTGACCAATGATGGATAAAGAGAAACTCACAAGTTACCAATAATATAACCATGATTTGTTTGCTTCCCCTTTGTGAAAACCGTACACTCATTTAGGCTCGCTAGCTAGCTTGAGCTCAATAAGTGAAGCTCGGGCTCGGGCTCGGGCTCATTTATTTGACAAGAATTTTTATGCTTGAGCTCGAGCTTGTTTAATTCGGCTCAGCTCGAGCTTTTAGACTATAGTGCCATTAAGCATTAATTTTCATCATCAAGATAAAGCATACTGACCTCAAGGTCTAGCCATGAAGCAGAGAGGGTATCCCAATCACCAAATATGCATTATAAATTATAAACAAACTTGATAATAACGCACTCCAAAAAGAGGATGGTAAAACGAAAACTTTAACACCGTAACACACACCTCAAAAATTGGGCCTTTTAGAAACACCACAAGCACCACCACCACCATCACTGTCACACCCCAACTTAAGGCGAAAATGCCGGGGCGTGAGCTGAATGCTCACAGCTCTCAAGGGACTATCATGCAATATTAAAAGTTACAATATCTATTAAATTTAATTAAATTATCAAGTATATCAAAGTAGACATATTACATAATTTAGAAATAAAGCAAGTAAACAAAATAAAAAATTTAATTCTTGTATCTTATTCTCTAACATGCAATACTAAATTTCTTCAAACAAATCATGCTAATCATATCATACGGTAACCTGCATATGCGTTAATAATACAATAATTTTTTCAACACTAGGTTGAGTGAGTATAACACCAGATTTAAGACACTATAATAATAATATAAAAGAGCAAACTGCGTCAAGTGAGATAAACAATTTAACCAATGAGCAAGTAAATAATGTTGTCGGTAAGCTCGATGTCAGGTGAACTGAACGATGGCTAACACGACAGGCGTATGATCATTCTAGTATGAGAATATGCTGGACCTCTCCGACATGTATTCAAGTAAAGCATATAAGCATATAACACATTACACATAAATTGTTAAACACACAAGACTAACAGTTGCAAGTTTGAGTATTAAATAACAGTAAAATAACTATGAACACATATGTCCCCAAAAACGGTATAAAATGAGTAAAATGGGTGAGTGAGATACTCACCTTAACAGACAAGCAAACGAGAATAAATACGATACGACGGAAAATAACGAACACTCTTCGGAAATTACTGACGAGAAATCCTAAGTAACAACAATTGCATAACGAGGCTAAAACTAGATAGAAGTTCGGGATTTGATGATCGGGGGTAATCTTACAAAATCTGTTTATCTCATAAATTTATTATAAAGTTTATTATCACTTTTATTTATCAAGGGTTTATAAAAAATAGCATATTTTAATTATATAAAATTATTATAAGTAGAATATTGAATAAATATTATTTATAATTTTTTGATAAATTATATATAGAGATTTGTATTAAAATATTTATTTTAAACTAAAATTTCCTTTAATGTATTTATATATATTTTCACTATTAGTAAATATTTCAATATAAGTAATTATCGTAAATAATAAAGGATAAATAATTAATAATAATATTTATATAAAATGTTATCATTTATAAAATTCTTAAACTATAATTTAATACATTAATTAACAAGATTATATTATATATATATATATATATATATATATATATATATTAGCTTAAAACCCTATTAAAATCAATTTTTTTTATATATTATGCATATTCATACATATACATATGTGTGTGTGTATATATACACAAATATATACATAATATATATTTTTTAACAAGGATTCGAAAACGACTAGTTTAAATGTCGGTTTTGTAAAAACACTGATTTACTATTATATTTATAATATTAAGAATATAATTAAATTGATTTAGGAGATTATATAAAACAAAAAAAATGAATTTTAATATAAAACACTAAAATTTCGGGCTGGGGTGGCTCGAACCTACGCCCCCCCCCCCCCAGCCAAGCAACCCTTATACGCACACCCCTAGCCAACTGGGCTAGGGGTTTACTTGATTATAACACATAACTTAATAATATATAACCTGACAGTGGATGCGCAAATCAAAGTACAAATCGTAGCAACTTTAATCGATCAATTCGTGTTATCATTGAGCAATTAACGTTAGGGTTATTGATTTATGATTAATGATGAACTTGGTTACACCATTTAATTACCTTAAACAAGCTCGAACATTGGTTAATTGCTTGATAATAAACCCTGCATGAACGAGGTCCAGAATGACGATACAACAACAATGAAAATATAATTAAATATGGGGTTTTGCTTATCGATGGAATAAGGAGTGTGCGGGTAAATTTAACTGAGGTATATCGATCTGCAAATTGTATATTGATAATATGTAAATGTCGGATCGTTATATAAGTCAATATGTATCAACAATTGGTCTTATTCTATGATTGTAGCGTCGGTGTGAACGATTTAGGCACGAGGAAACAAAAGCATAGATAAATTCCTAGTTTAGAGCGAACATTAAGGCGCAAGTTAACAATCGGGTTAAGGGGGATGAACTGGATACGGGTTTGGTACTAATTATGTGTTTGGGTTTTTGGGTAAACGAGTTAAACACTTTAATGGACCAGATTTGCAAAATGGCCCTTCTAGTTTGGATATGGAAGCATTAAGGGTTAAAAGTTTAGTTTTGGGTTAAAAATGAATATCTTTCAAAGTTGATTTTAGTATATTAACTAATTATAATACCAAATATTAATAATATAATATTAACTCGATAAGCGCGATATTTTCTTGGTAGAAATTTCTGAAGATAAAAGCGAGTCGGGTTATAAATATTACTTTGGAATATCCGAGTTGTTACAACGACTAATGCCATAATTACTATGACGATGAGTTACCACGTCCACCATGAGCAAGTTCCACATATTAATAAATAAAAAAGCATTATTTTGTCAAATGCCATGAACATTACCAACCAAAAAACTAATTAGTGTGCCTTTGATGTATGTCATACCGTGAATCTATGCCCATCAAAATTACAGCCATCACAGCCCCTAATAGCATCTTCAGCATCATGAGACTCTTCAAACTACAAAGAAAAGAAACCATACAAAATCAGAAACGAAGAAATACAATATGTGTTTATCTCTTTCGCTTTTGATACATTTGGGTTTCTAGCCCCGAAGGTTCTGGAATTTTTAACCAGGGTTCAGCGGATCGTGTTTTCTTCGCCCCCAAGACCAAAAACTTTGTTTTTAGTAGAATCAAATTTGTTATCCAAAAGGTGGTTCCGGCATAACTTATTGTCCGTTTACCCGTCACTTTATTGTAATCAGTTTGATCTTTTTCTTAATTGTGATTTGAAAGTTATTAAACGAATAAATGTGTCGACAGTAAGCTGAACAAAAGCATAACCTGAAGGTCTTGGTGGGACTTTCAAATTAATGCGAGATATTGACCATATTACACAAGACAGTGCATAAACTACAAAACATTAGAAATAATGAAATATATATATTATAGCAAAAAATGTGTCATGTAATGATGTAGGAAAGTTAAATTTACCTAGGAACTCAATTTTTGTGTTGGACATGTGTTGTTGGCATTGGAATTATGGTTATTGAAGGCTTTCCCATATGTTTAATGATTACATTCGTTGCATCTTTTTTTCCTGCAAGCGAACAACATTTTAGATTCAAATACAAATACTATTAATAATAATAGAGGTAACTAAATTTTGAGTTATATGTTGCAAGAGTATAATAAAAAAACGAATACTTTTAATTTATAAAAAAGGAAAACATCATTGACAATATTAATATATTTAACAGGATTCAACCTTTTTATTTTTCATTACCATATGGTATTTTCACTAATATCATCTCATTTAAATTTAAGAGTCAAAAGGGATTTACGCATTTTGACTAGTTTCAATACATTCTTTAATTGTCAACTGAATCGCTGTAAGGACTTGTTACCGGTGCCTCACTTTTGGCGTTGAATTTACTCAAAAACACAGCTCTAAATATCAAAGTTAATTAAAACTTTACGCGGAATGTAAAACTTTCTTAAAACATTACATATTAGTTCATAACTTGTCTCAAAACACGCTTGTCTTTCAGTAATTAAAACATTAAATACAAAACATCATGAGTCTTCAGATGCCCGACTCTTATTCTTCTGCCATGTGCCCCGCTCAAGCTAACTTTCTCATTCTACTCACCTGTGTGCATACTAAAAGTCAGCTACGCTGAGTGAGTTCTAGTTAATTACATAACTTACTTGACATACACATATACGTTCCCGAATGTACACGTTACAAACTTAACATGTCCATCATTCATAACTAACCTTACATTATAAAGAGCATTCGCCCTACATACCTCGGATATTATTAGGGTCCGGTACCTCCATCCTCGGATATTATTAGGGTCCGGTCACCTCCATCCTCGGATATTTTTAGAGTCCGGTGACCTCCATCCTCAGATATTATTAGGGTCCGGTCACCCTTTCTTCCATACCTCCATAGCATACTTTTCTATATACATAATCGTAAGTTTCATACGTACATACATCAATCATTCTTCATCTTACAACATACATATAACATCAAACCATTCCATGACAGTACATGCAATATCCGAAGATCGTTCATGTACCGACAAGAAATCATTCATACATTTCAAATAATATATATATGGCATACACTTATCACTTAGGATAAGTGTATTAACTAATCACATAGAGTATGCACACAACACCGATAACATACAAGGAATGAGGCTAGAAACTCACCTGAATGCGGTTACGTTCACCATTTATAGTTATTCCTTTCTTGAATTGTGCACGACTAACTGTATAACAATTACACTTGTCAATTAACTATCACTATCTATATTGTGTTTCTAGTTTAATCATAACCAACAATGAACGGGGGTCCGGGGGCAGCGGGGTCTAGGGTCGACAGCCCCTAGCAGGGTCCAAGGGGCAGAGCCCCTGGATGGAGTTAGAGTTTTGAATCATTATTAAATTTGCTAACTTAAAAAGTTCAAGAGCTTCTTTGTAATTACATTATTCTTTTATAAGTCCATGGATTGTTCTGTCATTTCATTAAACTTCTAGTTCGTTACTTGGTTCTTTAACAAATTGGTTTGTTATAACGAACTAGTCCTTGTAACGGATTGAACCCTCTAACGAACTGGACCTTTAACGAATCAGTCCATAGCGAACCGGTCCATGTAACGAACCAGTCCATCTAATTCGTTATCTCTTCTAACGAATGACTATAACGAATCAAGGGTAATTCGTTATTTTTTCCCTTAACGAATTGGATACGAACTAAAGCTATTTCATTATGTTCCTTTAGACGAATCAACTAGCGAATCACCCCTAGTTCGTTAACTCCCCATTAACGAATTAGGGTTAGGTCAGAGAATGTCAGAACATTCTCTGACATTCCTATTAACCTCGTCTCTTTTCCGGTGCCGTCGTCAGAAAAACACGGTTTCGCCGGAAAAACGAGTTTTGACTCGTTTTTCACCGTTTTTCGCCCCGTTCGATCCAGATCTGAGCTAGAGTGATCCCTAAGCTCATCTTAGGTTCGGTTTATACCCGATTCCATCCTGATCTCGTGACTTAAACGGTTTAACAGTGTCGGCTCGTCGTTTTGTGACCATATCTAACGGGTTTAAGTTTATACAACATCATACTATTATTACCCCGGGTCGGGATCGATTCCTCTTTCTTGGTTCGGCTAGAGAAGGATAAAACTATAGAGAGATCCCAAGTGTGTGTTTTGGGTGGTGTATGGGATTTGTGTAAAAGACGAATTAAATGGTGGTTATGGTTTATATATTTATGGATCATGGGCTTAAGCCCATGGTCTTTCCTTCTTTCATTCTAACCCAAGTCCATAACTCATATCCATTTAACTAACACAAGCCCAACTCATGTTCTATATATCTAAACCGATAACGACCCACTATAAGAGAGACGAAATTTATTACATTATTATAACCAAAAGTAGGATGTTACAAGTCTTCCCTCCTTAAAGAGGTTTCGTCCCCGAAGGGACGAAACCTAACTATTACATAAACAATTTCGGGTATAACTTGCGCATCTCATCCTCAGCTTCCCATGTAGCGTCTGATCCCTTGCGATGCTTCCATATCACTTTCACTAATGGTATACCCTTGTGTCGGAGTTTCTTTTCCTTGCGATCAACTACCTCGATTGGTTGCTCAATGTAGTTTAACTGTTCATCAACCTCAATGTCCATTAATAGCACATGAGACGTGTCACCAGCTAGGCATTTCCTTAGGTGCGAAACATGGAAGGTTGAATGAATTCCTTCTACCTCTTCTGGCAATTCCAGCTTATAAGCCACTTCACCTACACGATCTATAATCTTAAACGGTCCATTCTTGCTTTAATCTGATCGAACTTTGAAGATGTTCCTTAAATCACTTCTAAGCTTCCCATCTCTTTCTGACCAATCTCTCCCCAACATACCGGGGTTCTACATTGTCTACCGTAAAGCATCTCAAACGGTTGTATACCAATACTTGAATGGTAGCTGTTGTTATAGGAGAACTCTGCTAGATGTAGATGATCATCCCAACTTCCTCCAAAGTCTAAAACACAAGCACGTAGCATATCCACAAGGGTTTGGATCGTCCTTTCAGACTGTCCATCTGTTTGAGGATGATACTTCGTACTGATGTTCAATCTTGTTCCCATAGCTTCATGGAACTTCTTCCAAAACCTTGAAGTAAATAGGGTATCTCTATCGGACACGATCGATAACGGTACTCCATGCTTAGATACAACCTCTTTGATGAACAAACTTGCTAACGTTTCTGACGAGATAGCCTCTCGTATAGGCAGAAAGTGAGCACTCTTGGTCAAACGGTCCACAATCACCCAGATGGTATTGTGATGCTTAGTTGTACGAGGTAGCTTAGTTACGAAATCCATAGTGATGTGTTCCCATTTCCATTCAGGTATCTCAAGCGGTTGCATCCTTCCATAAGGCTTCTGATGTTCGGCCTTGACTTGTAAACAAGTTAGGCACTTACTAACATAATCTACTACATCATCCTTCATTCCAGGCCACCAGTAGTCTCTTTTCAAATCTTGGTACATCTTTGTAGTTCCTGGATTAGTTGAGTATCTTGACTTATGAGCTTCATCTAAGATTCGACCTCTAAGATCTCCATGGCGTGGGATCCACATACGGTCGAACCTAGTCTTAACACCATGCGTGTTTTCCATCAACTCGTTTTGCTGGCCGTAAATTCTCTCTTTCTTTACTAACCCTTCGTCTACTAACACTTATGACTGCACTTTGATGATTTCTTCGAAAAGACTTGAATTAATAATCAACTTGTATGACTTCACTATAGCAAGGACTTCCTCATTCTTACGGCTTAACGCGTCAGCGACTACATTTGCTTTACCAGGATAATACATGATGTCGTAGTCCTTTATCAACTCTAACCATATTCTTTGTATCATGTTCAACTCCTTCTACTCGTAGAAATACTTCAAAATTTTATGATCTGTGTAAATGGTACACTTAGTACCATACAAATAGTGCCTCCATATCTTTAAGGCATGCACTACTGCTATTAGCTCTAAATCATGTGTCGGATAAGTACTCTCATGGACTTTCAACTGTCTAGACGCATAAGCTATCACCTTTCCTCGTTGCATCAAAACGCAACCTAACCCACGATGAGAAGCATCAGGTACAAACAACCAAATCCTCGTCACCATCGGGTAAAGCAAGGATTCGAGCTTGCGTGAGTCTCTTTTTTAACTCCTGAAAAGTCTCTTCCTGAAACTTACCCCAACTGAATACTATCGACTTTCGGGTCATACCGGTCAACAGTGCGGCTATCTTGAAGAAACCTTCGATGAATCTCCTATAGTAGCCAGCTAACCCTAGGAAGCTTCGTATATCAGTCGGATTCCGTGGAGTCTTCCAATTCGTTATTGCCTCGATCTTAGCTAGGTCCACGGTAATCCCTTCATGATTGATCACGTGACCTAGAAATTGCACTTCTCGCAACCAGAAAGCATTTCAAGAACTTAGCATACAACTTCTCATGCTTCAGAACTTCCAATACTTCCCTCAAATGCCCGACATGATCAGACTCACTCTTTGAATAAATCTATATCATCGATGAAAACAATAACTGACTTATCCAACATTGGCCGACACACCCTATTCATCATGTCCATAAATGCTGCAGGAGCATTCGTTAGACCGAATGACATCACGAGAACTCATAGTGTCCATACAGCGTCCAGAACGCTGTTTTAGGAATGTCTACCTCTTTCACCTTCAGCTGATGATACCCTGATCTGAGATCTATTTTTGAGAACCAACTTGAACCTTGCAGTTGGTCAAACAGATCATCAATCCTTGGCAAAGGATATCTATTCTTTACCGGAATCTTGTTCAACTCGCGATAGTGTATGCACATTCTCATACTTCCATCCTTCTTTTTCACGAATAACATTGGTGCACCCCACGGGGAAACACTTGGCCTAATGAAACCCTTGTCGAGGAGTTCTTGCAGTTGGGACATCAGTTCTTTCATCTCAGGCGGCGCTAGACGGTAAGGCGCTTTCGTGACGAGCTGGGCTCCTGGTACTAAATCTATTTGGAATTCTATTTCTCGCTCCGGTGGCAACCCCGGAAGATCTTCAGGGAATACTTCTGGGTAGTCGCGCATGATAGGAACATTTTTCATTTCTTTTATCTCGGCCGTAGCGTTGACAACATAAGCCAGGTAGGAACCGTACCCTCGCCTTAACAAACCCTCGGCTTTTATCATCGAAATGACATTAAGCCCAAAACTTTCCTTATCACCGTAAACCGTCACCGCACTACTATCCAAGGATTTTAACCTTATTATCCTACTCTTACACACTATCTGAGCTTCATACTCAGACAACCAATCCATTCCCAAAATCACATCGAACCCTCCTAAGGTCATGACATACAAGGTAACAAGGAACTCATGTCTCTCTAACTCTATCTTACAGTCCTTAATCATTTTCATTATCTTAACCGAAGTGTCACTAGCGGTTTCTACTACAAAGGTTTCAGACACTCGACAACATTTCATTTTAGCTAGTTTACTAAATGGTGTAGCTACGAAACTCTTATTCGCACCCGAATCAAATAATATTGAAGCAGAAATACCGTTTACTAAGAACGTACCAGTCACAACATCCGGGATCTGTTTAGCTTGTTCCTAAGTCAGCATGTAGGCTCTAGTCCTTGGCCTAGCTTGATCGGCATCTTTCTTTACATTACCTCCAGCTCCACCATCAGTATACTCCCTTGCCATATGACCCGTCTTACCACATTTGTAGCATGCGGGCTTTGCGTCACAGTCATTAGCATAGTGCCCTGCCTTCCCACACTTATAACAGGCATTCGTCCAAAGCCTGGATTCTCCACCATGAGTTTTTCCACATTTGTGGCACAAATCCGAACAAGTACCCCACTTGCACTCGCCTCCGTGCACCTTCCCACACGTCTTGCATGTCTTCCTCTCCCACACCTTCTGCTTCTTGTTCTTAGAGTTCCATAACCGAGTACCTGATCGAGCGACCCATTTCTTATCATTCCTCTCTTCTGCGACCACATCGTCTTTCGCCAAGTCGCTATAAACCATTTCTGCGAGTTCCACCGCAGAATCAAAGGTAGCAGGTCTACTAACCTTGACCAAGGCACGAACCTTTTGTGGCAGTCCCCTGATGTAACACTTAATCCGCTTGGCTTCAGTTTTCACCATGTCCGGCACCAGCCTAGACAAGCGATTGAATTCAGTGGTGTACTCACGGTGTGTCATCGTCCCAGCTTTCAAGTTCAGGAACTTCATCTCCGCCCTCTCAACTTCTGTGTCGGCACAGAACTTCTTCATCACCAGCTCTTTCAGATCCTCCCAATTCAGTTCTTTGATTTCTTCTTGGCTCTTCCTCTGCTCGATCGATTCCCACCAATACATAGCTTCCTCACCAAATGATTGGGTGGCATAACCGACAGCTTGGTCGGGACGGCACTCGCTAATGCGGATAACCTTGTCCATAGTGGTTATCCATTGGAGAGTAGCGATTGCGTCTTCCATCCCTTAAAGGACTTATAGTTGCACCCGCCTCGGCCTCTCCTCCTATCATCAACTTTCACAGATCTAACCACAGTCGAGGCTTCCCTCTCTCTTTCATCATCTTTCCTACCACCTCCTCCCGCCTCTTCAGCGGTTCTTTCACGTCCTCCAGCAGACCCGTCAGAATTCAGGTTCTTCATAGCAGTGGCTACAGCTTGAACAATAGTTGCTTGAATTTCAGGGTTAAGTTGAAACCCTTCGTTGTTGTTTGGGTCTCGCCCAGTGGTGCTCCCTTCATCTTCGGTGTTGGAAGCTGCTTCAACCGAAGGTTGTTGGACACGAAGAGGCTTGCCACGACGTCCAGTGCGGCCTCCTGCTCCAGCAACTGCCCTAGATCCAGCCATCGTATTCTAAAAAGTAAAACACAAACGTCATCACTCAAGGAACCATTTAGTACAAGGATAGTAAGGCTAACAGGTAATAACAGTGGCCAGCCGTGATTAGCTGATCACGTTACTTTCCATGTCCTATACACTTCCTCTTATGAGTCTATTTCTGCTAGTTCTACTCCTAAACAGTTAATCAATCAAAAAATCAAGAAATCCTATCCCTAACACACACATGCCCTTTCTTTAACAGTTAAGCTAACATTAACATTCTTTATTTAACCATACAGTTTACCGTTACTGAGCTTTCTTGAGTGACACATGGCTATCTTGAACTGGCATCTTCTTTTTTTTCTTACTTAATCCCATTCTCTGTTCGAGTCTAAGCATGTAGGATGCTTAAATCTCTCGAACTTTGCTCTGATACTAACTTGTAAGACCCCGTTACCGGTGCCTCACTTTTGGCGTTAGATTTACTCATAAACACAGTTCTAAATATCAGAGTTAATTAAAACTTTACGCGGAATATAAAACTTTCTTAAAACATTACATATTATTCCATAACTTGTCTCAAAACACGCTTGTCTTTCAGTAATTAAAACAATAAATATAAAACATAATGAGTCTTCAGATGCCCGACTCTTATTCTTCTACCATGTGCCCCACTCAAGCTAGCTGCCTCATTCTACTCACCTGCATGCATACTAAAAGTCAACTACGCTGAGTGAGTTCTAGTTAATCACATAACCTACTTTACATACACATATACGTGCCCGAAGGTACACGTTACATACTTAACCTGTCCATCATTCATAACTAACCTTACATTATAAAGAGCATTCGCCTTACATACCCCGGAAATTATTAGGTTCCGGTACCCTCTATCCTCGGATATTATTAGGGTCCGGTAGCCTCCATCCTCGGATATTATTATGGTCCGGTCACCTCCATCCTCGGATATTATTAGGGTCCGGTACCCTCCATCCTCGGATATTATTAGGGTCCGGTCAACCTTTCTTCCATACCTCCATAGCATACTTTTCTATATATATAATCGTAAGTTTCATACGTACATACATAATTCATTATTCATCTTACAACATAAATATAACATCAAACCATTCCCTGAAAGTACATGCAATATCCGAAGATCGTTTATGTACCGACAAGAAATCATTCATACATTTCACATAATACATATATGGCATACACTTATCACTTAGGATAAGTGTATTAACTAATCACATAGATTATGCACACAGCCCCGAAAACATAACAAGGAATGAGGCTAGAAACTCACCTGAATGCGGTTACGTTCACCGTTTATAGTTATTCCTTTCTTGAGCTGTGCACGACTAACTGTATAACAATTACACGTGTCAATTAACTATCACTATCTATATCGTGTTTCTAGTTTAATCATAACCCACAACGAACGGCGTCTGGGGGCAGCAGGGTCTAGGGACGACGGCCCCTAGTAGGGTCCAAGGGGCAGAGCCCCTGGCTGGAGTTAGAGTTTTGAATCATTATTAAATTAGCTAAATTAAAATAGTTCAAGGGCTTCTTTGTAATTACATCATTCTTTTATAAGTCCTGGGACTGTTCTGTCATTTTATTAAACTTCTAGTTCGTTACTTGGTTCTTTGACGAATTGGTTTGTTATAACGAACTGGTCCTTGTAACGGATTGAACCCTCTAACGAACTGGACCCTTAACGAATCAGTCCATAGCGAACCAGTTCATGCAACGAACCAGTTCATCTAATTCGTTATCTCTTCTAAAGAATGACTATAACGAATCAAGGGTAATTCGTTATCTTTTTCCCTTAACAAATTGGATACGAACTAAAGCTATTTCGTTATGTTCCTTTAGACGAATCAACTAGCGAATCACCCCTCGTTCGTTAACTCCCCGTTAACGAATTAGGGTTAGTTCAGAGAATGTCATAACATTCTCTGACATTCCACTTAACCTCGTATCTTTTCCGGGGCCGCCTTTCCGGCGCCGTCATAGGAAAAACGCGGTTTCGCCGGAAAAAAACGAGTGTTGACTCGTTTTTCACCGTTTTTCGCCCCGTTCGATCTAGATCTGAGCTAGGGTGATCCATAAGCTCATCTTATGTTCGGTTTATACCCGATTCCATCCGGATCTCATGACCTAAACGGTTTAACGGTGTCGGCTCGTCGTTTCGTGATCATATCTAGCGGGTTTAAGTTTTTACAACATCATACTATTATTACCTAGGGTCGGGATCGATTCCTCTTTCTTGGTTCGGCTAGAGAAGGAGAAAACTAGAGCGAGATCTTAAGTGTGTGTTTTGGGTGGTGTATGGGATTTGTGTAAATGAGGAATTAAATTGTGGTTATGGTTTATATATTTATGGATCATGGGCTCAAGCCCATGGTTTTTCCTTCTTTCATTCTAACCCAAGTCCATAACTCATATCCATTTAACCAACACAAGCCCAAATCATGTTCTACTTATCTAAACCGATAACGACCCACTATAAGATTGACGAAATTTATTTCATTATTATAACCAAAAGTAGGATGTTACAATCGCTATTCTCTCTAATACAACCGCGTGTCTGTTACGCTCCATGGATGATAAACGCAAAAGCACTGTATAGATGACCAGAGTCAAAGATCAAAATATAGATTCATAATAAATTACTCAACTTCTCATTTTATGTATTGGCCAAAATATAATTAATAATAAAAAAGTTAATCACAGAAACAGAATCATACATTGAATATTATCTCTATAATCGAAACCATCAAATTGATTGATGAAATTCTTCAAATTTACCAATCCCTCCACCGTCTTTTCATCATCAGATTTGTTGAACTGAGAAACAAATGTCTTTGAAGCCATTTTAACCAAAAATAAACATCGTCTTGCAGAAACCCAACAATATAAAAGTTGCAAATTCATTACAAAGTACAAAATATAAATCATTATCATTTCCACTCAAATTCCAACACTCTTTTAGGCTTTCTTAAAATGTGGAACTATGAGTTATGAATTTAACTCCCTCCATGATAATAGTCAGTTTATGAAGACAAATTGAAGCACCAAAAACCAATATTTCAAGTAAATTGTGCTCAACTACACAAACCTAAATGTCAAAACAACCAAAAAAAATTAAATTATAACAATTACAATGACATCTCTCATGTCATTACAAGGCAAGTCAATTTTGATTACAACATCAAGATAACATGTATGTATATGCATCTCGAATAAGACTATAGGAGGAAAAAACTCACGCATTCAATTTGTTAAAAAAACATACATTTTAAGAGACTTGTTATACGAAACAAAACATTTGCAAATCACAGGAGGCACAAAAATAAACCAAATAAAAGTCACAAGGTTAAGCATCAAGCATAGAATCATGTTCATCAACAATAGATATAAAGGAGAGATCGACAGACAATAACCAGAACTGAGAGCAGTGACCTTAGTAAGAAAATATTTTGACCCCATTAATCCTTTCAGTGGGACCCCAAAAAAAAACCCTAGGTAGGAAACGAGATGAACCTGGTTTTGAACTCGTCCAAATGGTATGATTTGATTCGAATCAGTTGTCAAATAGGAAATTTTAATGCCTTGCTGTGTGAACAAAAGAAACTCCAATATTATATACTTTTTATATATATACATAACAAAACTGATGGAAGAAAAGATAACTAAACTAACGTTAACAGAGAATAAGTCGATAACATTTGCATATCCTTATCAAATTTAGCAAGAGATATAGCATAGCGGCCTTTCTTTATCATAATTCTAGGCACGCAAAACTACTAATGAATATGAGTTCTTGTTAATGAAACATCAATATTCACTAACACAAACCCGAGTCAAATAAAATATGTGGTTTATCTCAGCACTTACTAACGTATTCGTCAAAGGCTTTACAATGTGATAGTAAGGTTAAGGTAGTGTTTGGTATGAAGTAATGAGAGGTGGAATGAAATGACTCATTCCAAAGGAATGAAAGAAAACATGTTTGGTTACCTTTCATTAATGGAATGAATCATTTCTAAGGAATGCAAACCCTTCCATATATAACATTTTTAGTTCCTTAGCAAAAGGTGGTTTTTCTTTCATTCCTTCTAGGAATGAAATGGAGAATGATCAATGATGATGATGATGATGATGATGATAATAATTAATAATAAAAATAATAATTATTTTTGTTATTATTATTACTCCTACTATTATTATTGCTATTTATCATCATCATTATTATTTTATTATAGTATAAATTGTATTAAATTATAATTGTTATTATACTTTTATTATTATATCGCATTATCTTATAACCGTTTTATTAATTGATAAAAAATATTATGATTGAATAGTATACTATTTAATTAAAAAAATTAATAAAGTGATGATTCATTTTATTCCTATGTGGTAACAAAACAAGACAATGGAATAGTAATGATTCGTTTCATTCCTTTGTTCATTCCATTCCTTTGTTCATTCCATTACCCCATACCAAACAGACCCTAAGTGTGTCATCCATACCGTTCCTGTATAACCATCATAATACTTGTCAATTAACAAGGACAAAAAAAAGTATAACCAAATGAGATAGAGTGTGATTGCTGGTCAATTAACATAGCACATGAACCACCATATAATAAGTCAACATCTACTAATTAATATTGAAGATCCTAACAACAAAATAAAATAAATAAAAAAATAAATCTTTCATGATGCCAAAGTTCAGTGTCACACCAATATATTTTTGATATTCTTGACAATGTAATAGCTTTGTTTGGTGTTTTTGATTTAACTATGAATTGAAATATCCAAACAAATGTCTTATTTATAAGCAAATCAAATGAAGTGTCGTTGCTAGTCAATTAGCAGTTCAAATGAACCGCCCTAGAATAACCAAACTAAATAATAAGAATCACCGTTGGAAGATTAGTAGAGTGCTGATGGCGAGTCAGAATATCCCCAATTAAATAAGCTATCACCTGTGGGAAATCGAGTTACTGGGATGGTCGGCTCGTGAGGGGGGTTACTTATAAAGGGCAAAGGGTGGTAACGGACGAAGAGGTTGCATGCGGTGATTATGCATGGGAGAGGGTGGGGATAATTGAATGTGGTGATTAAATTTTGAGAAAGTAGGGAGTGGTGATTTAGTTGCATCTTTATTACAGTATGAAGTTTAATGAGGGTTGGTTAGTGGATTTTTAATATAATTAAATGCAATTTTGATTACAAATAAAAGTTCACAAATAATACCCATCTTTAATTTTATGAAGTTAAGTGGGTTTAGTACTATTTTATCTCCTACTAGTTTGAGGCCCGTGTATTACACGGATATTTGATGAAAATTTTTACTTTAATCATTAAGTGAAACATAATTAACAAAATGATCATATATTATCCTACTACATTTAGAATTCAATGCACACATGCTTCCAAACTTTTTTTTTCAAAACCTATATAAAATTTTTAATTTAAATAAATTTGCATTTCTTAACTTTTTATTTGGAGGTAATGCTATTTTATTTCAACGGTTTACGGTATGCCAGTTTTTTTGCCAACCATCGCATCCTTTGTTTGCAGTGCATTGTCAAATACTTTAAATTTAAACTAAAGTCAAAAATAGTGTGAAAGTAAATAAATAACTAAATAAAATTGAATGAACTAAAAGATGTATGAGATATATACAAATAATTATAACCATTACTACAATTGTTAGTGCGACGGTTGGACGGATGGAGGCTATTTATAATATGACTACAAAATTACATAACGTCATTTATAAAACTAAACGATTTGATAAACAGTTGTGTCGTTTCAAAAATAACCGCATCTTAACTGAAATAACCAACAACCACCACCATTCCCAAACCTATAAATACGCTGTCATATGTCATATCACTCCCAACTTCCAATATATATTATCACGTACCATGGTGAACGGCCACCATGCAACCAGATTTCCGCATCACCGTTGTCCCCATAAAAGCCTTCCACGACCAAGCCATACACCATGTAAAGGGGCGCTCATATTTTCTAAACACGCCGCTTCTATATTTTTTGATGATATCACCATCTTCAACAGTAAATCCTAACCGTAATGTCCGATTGTTGAATCGTCGAGTTATTTCACCGGATAACCGCCGGTGTAAATAACCGTTTCTGGAGGGTATAAAAGCCCTCTCCGGTAGATTGTTAATCCAACACAAACAATGAAATAATTATCTGAAACCTTTCCGTATTTTTTGTGTTTCATAATTTCGTAATACCCATTGAATTTTTATCAAACTGATACATGTGACGCTGCTAACTCCAATTTCGCATAATTAACCCATTTTAACTATTCTGGCAATAAGTGGCGGTCCTTCAAATGGTGATTACGCGATTTTTGGTAGTAATATAATGCGAAAATTAGACGAAAACAGACCATTGAATAAGAACAAGAAAGGTGAAATTGATTTTGGCAATGAAAATGACTATAAATCATCGTGTTATCCATCCGTTCATGGTGACGACAATAAGAACCAAAGAGAAGTTAAAATCAATTACATTCTCATGAGAAGTTAATATTGTTGTAAAACAACAACCTATTAGGAAGATCCATACATTATTCACATATAGAGATGATAAAGAGAAAGAGATTGTTTCTTATTGATGTATATAACCAAATACAAGATGCCTTTATGTATAAGGACTTTTACATTAATACATGGATAGATGGTGGTTAAGCATGTGGAGAGTCACAATAATAAATAATGGTTCATAACACTCCACCTTGACTATCCAATGGAATACGCTTGGTAATGTTGCCTCATTAAAAACCTTGCTAGGAAAATCCATTGGGACAAAACCATAGCTAAGGGAAAAAGAGTGCAACGCGTATAATACCCCCCCTCATTTATACATCCTTTAAGTGACGGGTTCCAATCTTCTTGGAAAGTTTGTTTAAGACTTTTGTAACTAACAGTCCACCGCTTGATCATATAATGTACACTTCCTTATTTGGATACTCCCCCTCATTTATACATTCGTAAGTTATGAGTTTTGATCTTCTTGGAAAGTTTGTTTGACACTTTTATAGTTAACAATCCGCCGCTTGATATTGTAGTTTACACTTAGAAATCTTCGTATATGACTAACAGTACATCATCTTGTAAATAAGTGACTTGTAGTGCCTCAACTTGTAAATAAGTACCACAACATCTATGACTTTGCTATATTACATTCCCTGCATCGACATAACGAACCAAACCTTTTTTTACGGGTTAGTAAATATAAACTCATGTCTTTCATACCTTGAATGTATCAAAATATTTATGTTTAGCTCATTTTGAAGCCTCTTCACTTGAAACAAGTTATATCTTATCAATAAATATAATATATCTAGTTAGGTATAACTAGCAAGAAATATTGCACCAATTGCAATAAACTATAGTATTTCATTCATATGAAAATGCTCCGACATTTTATATATGAAGTTTGATTTATAAAAATATCATTATAGAAATGCTCTACACGCATACCATCTCTTTATAAGGTACAATGCAATCATCAACATTATATTATTGATTTAATATTAAAACATTCCATACATGAATCAAATATATCATATTCATATCTCTTTTCCAAGATATAGTCACCGAGTTGATTATATCATATATGACTCGGCTTTTATAGTTCACGTATAGCACTTGCTAATTTCATATAATATATTTCTTGAGCTTTTAGCTTAAATGCTTCC
Organism: Bidens hawaiensis; assembly: GCF_021521415.1. Taxonomy (NCBI): domain Eukaryota; kingdom Viridiplantae; phylum Streptophyta; class Magnoliopsida; order Asterales; family Asteraceae; genus Bidens; species Bidens hawaiensis. The sequence goes on along the minus strand of NW_027492343.1, from coordinate 570,065 downwards.
TACACGTATAATTTGTCATGAACTTCCTTCTATGTTAACCAATCATATATACAATATATGACTCAAGGTTTTGCAATCTATCATGGACTTCCTTCCATGTTAACCAATCATGTATACAAATTTACTCTTCAAGAGTTTGGCACATAAACTTCATTTGGTTAGCACATTCTTTTCTATGTCATATTTAAAGATGTCATCAAGAATTATTTTAATTTCATTCCATATTGTACCATTCTTGTACATAGTTTATTTAATATCACCATATGCTTATTAATGCATAGGAATTACATCCTTAAGATGCTTACTTTAACCAATAAATCGTGTTAGGAAACTCACTAGGAGTTCCATATATATTCCATTCATCAATGTATACAAGAATAAAATGTACTTGAATCCAAATTTATATAATACAATCATATCTTTCTCGAGAACTTATTATATATGATTTTGGCAATTTAAATCCTTCAAGGATTAATTTCATTATAATAATATTTATCAAATGCATGTCATTTCTCTCTTGTGTTACCAGATTAAATTGTGTTGCATCCACCGCTAGAGAATATATCTCCTCATCGTTGTGCCATTAATTATGTCTTACCTTGCATAATTTTGTTTTTCTTATCACGCTATCGCAGAAAAGACTCTTTTATATCTAATATATATTACAACAATTAGTTGTATGGACCACTTGTCCAAAAACTAACAGATTATGAGAGAATTCAGTTCTGCATTATTTGCATCTGTTCATTTTGGCCAATCATTTTAATATCTCATTTATCGGCAAAACTTAGTTCTTGATCCTCAACGTTTTCATTATTTCAAACGCTATACAAAAATTATCAACGACGTCGATTTTTTTCGATTCCGTATGTATCTAGACATGATATAGTTTTTTTTTAGATCTCTTTTATTTTCAGGTACCTGAGGTTCTCTTCTAGAACCATCATGTCTATCGTCTCTTACAGAGAATATTTCATTATACCTCGATTGGACCATTTTCATTACTTGCTCCATTTTCGAGGATTTTTATTCTTGAACCGAATAGTCTAAAACGCTTCAGGCGTGCCATACACTCATTACCAGTGTATGGTTGTCCTTCTTGGACTCTAATCTTAATTGGAGCACTAGAAGTTGGTATATATGACTTGGCTAGTAACTTTATTTAGGTTAGTGAATGCGTCAAGCAATTAACACGTATACCTTTTTGAATGAATTATCATTGGAACTTTCGATTCACACTTTTTAGTTTGAGGATCAATATAACATAATGATAATCCATTCCAATCTTTTTATTTTTCATTCTCCAACTGCCTTTTATCTCCCCCCTCATGTTGGGAATATTGATTTGTTTGAAATAAAACATCAATCATTTGAGTTATTAAGCGAATCTCGCCTTTAATGGCTATAAGAAATTACTAATCAATGTTTATTCATATCTATGTAACATATAATCCCAACCTTCTTTGAGGTCCCATATTTGTGCATTATGATGGAATATTTGCAATATATGCCGCACTTTCAAACAACTATATATGGGATGTATTTGGTTCCATACCGAAACTAATTGTAATGGGGAGGAGTATTATAACTTATTGGCTTGATGTGAATTAATATTGTATCGTGTAAAAACACATGTTCCAACATACAAATATGAACTTCTGCTCTCATGATTATTGGACTTTCAATCAATCGTAGACGTTTGTTCATCGTCTTCGGCAAAAACAATTTTTGTAACAACATTCCTCACATGTAAATTAACACTTATTCCAATAATCATTACTAAAACGGGAATTAAGATCACCGCATTTATAAAAATATTCTAGAATAATGTGCTTGCTATCAGCTAAGTCACAAGTCATGCAAACTTCAGGTTGCGAATTTGATAACCATTTAGACGATGCATCGATTTTAAAACACTAAATGGCATCATGTCGGGATACACGTATCCATTTGCCATTTCCATAGTATATTAGAGATTTACACCCAAATTAGTTGGGTAATAATTAAGTTATGTTAAGAGCAAACATTGTATGTTTAATTACCATGAAAAATCTTCTGGTTCACATCATTAATGACTCGGAATGGTCCAACCGGTCAAGCCAATATATTAAACAATCATGATCCAAAAATTCCCTGCTTATGCTTGAGTTTCACTCGTATTTTTTTAATACACGACAAATAATACGAGGGAATATTGTATTATTATTTCAAACATTCATGTTAAAACACGTTTCCTGATTTTATTCTCGTATCCCTTGGTGTGCCACTTCTTGTGGTCAATTTTACAATTAACATGGTTGATATCATTATCAACGCGATGGTCATTTGGATTTTCTCATTTACCATGATCATGACCTTTATAACTATCATAGTATAATCATCACATTATTACCATTATTAATCTCATCATTATCATGAGCATCATTAACTTCAAATAATCTCATCATCTTACTCACTTCACGGAATTGATAACAACCACACGACTTTCATGTTGTGGTTATTTCAAATGTTTTTGTTTCTCATTTAACAATAATGTTTTTCACATAAATAATCTTCTCATCACATAACATCAATTGAAAAGCATTGTGATAGAATCATAGTCATTTATTTTTATTGCAAATTCTTTCAGTTTTATATGTAACTTTATAATTCTATAAGGAGTATCACACATGGGTGTCATTTATTTACATTACTTTATTCCAAAAAGTAGTAAATGTTTTGCTATTATCAAATCGTATATCATTTATGAGATTAACAACTTTAAGCTTTTAGTTACTCTACTTAATACTCTACACAAGTAAATTATAGCATATTCAATATAAAAGGTATAGCATAAAATTACACAATACACCGAGTTATAGACGTTATATCACAATGTATAGAAAACATCAATCAAGGTATGAGAAGTACTCGGTGTTGAAATCAAATTTTGGCATTTATATATATGATACTCTCTCCTTTTATGATTCTCTCAAAATCCATTTGTAGTTCATTCTCAAAACTTGTTACTTTTAAAAAAGGATAAATACAAACTATAACCATCATGATGAAACATATTGAAAAACTCATTTAACCATCACACTTTGCTGAACATGAAATCATATTAAATAAAGTTAATCATCAAATTCATATTCATATCCATTTATCCATTTGGTTCACATTCTACTTGCAATATAATAACAAAATTTCCTTTAAAACAAACCAAGTTTCATAAAACTATTTTTTCTCACACGTGAAACTTTCTTTAAAAAAAAATAATAAATCTCAAGAACTTACTTTATGTTATTATATTTAATGGGATATATAACAACAAATGGAAAACAAGGTATACCATGAAATTAGGTTGCATAATACATAACGTTGTAACACGTTGATATATAAAACAAGCGATAATATAAATTTGATGACATAAGATTTTCCATCAATTACATGCAAATCCATATCATGGTATAACCGTATAACCAAACACTAGTATACATTACTACAAATATTTCATTTTATTTATAAAATATAAACAAATATCTCTATTAAGTTCCTTGATTTTATAATAACATATGATCATGTAAAAAGTGTTTTAAAGATCCCAACTACAAATTAATAATACATCTTGCATTGTTATTAAATTGTAATCAAATTTTTTTTAACCTAAGCATATTTGAAATAGAGATGTAAAAATATAAAGTGGATTGTCATTCTATTTCCCATTCAATTCTCAATATAGTTCTTAACATGTGTAATAATATGTATCTACATCATGCACCCCATCATTAATATTAAATTGAGGTAATAAAAAAACTTTGAAACAATCCTTCTATTATTAATTCAATAAAGTTAAAAAATAGGGAAAAATTAGAAACGTCATCCATATTACTTTAGCATTAAAACTCAATTTAAGCTTGATTAAAGTCCATTAAATTATTTAGTAACTGCTTTTAAATAATTATCATGTCTTGATTGATAGGTTATTGAAAATATATTTTATACCTCATAACTAATTTTTCTAATGATTTACCTAAACCTCATTTTATCATGTTTAAAAAAAAGGAAGCACTATCGTCCGCGGTATGTTTGGAATTCTTATTAGCTTCAACGAATATTAAGCTAGTAATTTGTTTAGAAATTCCAATAAAAAAAAATATATTTCATCCTTTCTATACTATTTTGAATTATATGGTTTTTTCTAATTTCCAGTGTTAATAATCTTTCTGTAGTATAGTAGCAAAACAAAACGGTGCAATGGATACATAATGTATGACATGTTCCTATATAATAAATAAAAAGAGAGCACATGAGTCAAACTTACCTTACACCGGGGCAGAATTATATGATCACAAAACGCAAACATCGGCTCTCCAAAATAACTGTGATTGGCTACCTCATGAATAGAGAGTAACGAGCGAGCTCGTGCTGATAACGTGTTGTAAAGCAACAACCTATTAGCAAGATCCATACATGATCATTCACATATAGAGATGATAAAGAGAAAGAGATTGTTTCTTATTGATGTATATAACCAAATACAAGATGTCTTTATTTATAAGGACTTTTACATTAATACATAGATAATGAATCGATGGTGGTTAAGCATGTGGAGAGTCACACTAATAAATAATGGTTCATAACAAATATTAATTTGTTCTATGGTCAAAATTATATTCACATATAAATATTGTATGCAAACTCAATATTATTACCATTAAACAAATAAACCGCCGTAATTGCGGGTAGCGATTACCTCAATTATCGTATACATTAATTGATGAATAATCATTTTTTACAAATAAACTTTTGGGTTTGGGTGAACTTTTTTGGTTTGAGGAGGTATATGTGTGTGTATGTGTTGCGTGTGATAAAGATTGTTAGACAAACAAACAGGTGGAGTGGATTACATGGAGAAAATTGATTAATATATAGGGATATTTTTTAAATTTATTGTATTAATTGAGTTATTTGATAAATAAATTTAGATATCATAGTACATGGACTTCTAATCCATTGTTTCATCTTTCTTTACATAAAGTTCTAATCCATTGTTTCATCTTTCGGTTAATTGAAATAATTTGATAAAAAATTTAGATAGTATAGTACATAAAGTCTCACTGCATAAAGGTTTTTTTCATTTTCTATATGAACGTTGATACTATGTCAATGTCATAATGAATTGAATCGAGTCATTATTCACCGAATTCCCGCCGCAACGCCCGGGTAATTTTGCTAGTTTTATACAATTGCAATTTACATTAAAATTACATAAATTACATAATTAATATTACACAAATATGTGACAATGAGTAAAAAAGTCCTTGTACACTACATTTGTGATTGTATTGGTTGGTATACATTGTTTATCATAAGTCAAATATTTAGTTCATGCCTGTTTGCAACTCTTGATAAGGTAACATATAGGTATGTTTATAACTCTTAATATAGTCACGTATAATTGTCCTTGTGATAAATAAGATTCTTCAATTACATACCAACAATAGATAAACGATAATATATCCATGAAACTAACAAAAAAAATATTCATACACATAAAATATTATACCTGTTAATCAATTAATATATATAATGTCATTTGAGATCATGTGCTCACGTTTATCTCAAAAACATGATCATACAAAAAATTGGATTACCTAAACCTTTATGATTATAGTCATCCTTATAATTTTTAAAATTTGAAATGGATTGATCATGATAAATTTGATGTCATTAATATTCTATGTATGACAAATTTTAACTTGATTTTATATTTTACAATTAACAATTGTATAATCAAGCAGCATATAAAACCGGAAATTGAAATATAACAAAATGAGTTTTTTCATTTCATATTAATGGAAAATAACAAAACATACTAACATTAAAGTCATGTTTAAATAAAAGTGAGTATTCTGAGTTAGTAAAACAATATAAGATTTAAAGTTGCATAAGGTGAAGGTAGTGATTATTATTTATAATAGTTGAAAGTATTGGATAAGGAATATTTAAATTTTGAATACTAATCTCCGGTTTAGTACATGTAAATAAATGCTAAACATATAGATTATAAATATATATAAATAAATGACATATACTTCATATAGTAAATCGGTATACATATAGATTATAAATATATAATTCAACTTCAATAATTTAATGCTAAACAACAAGATATATAATAGATATTCTCTATGTTTGCAATATTTACACAAAACGTTTGGAGAAAATTAAGAAAATACACATTCCCGAGTTCAAATGCATATGAGAAGATTTTAAATCCAAATTTGAAACCAATCTTATATAAAAAATTATGCACTGTTGCTCGAATCTCAGTTTAAAAAACAATTTTTAGTTTACCATACAAATTCAAATTCTTTAAAATTATATTCTAACAAACCTGTAACGTCAATTTTAATATTTATATTTTCTTTTTTCACCATTAATGTTAATGAATGAATCAATTAGGATTTACATATAATAAAAACAAACTTGAATTCACATATTGATATGGCTTAAAAGATAAGGACCATATATTAAAATAAGTGAAAACAAATGTAAGAAGGGCTATGAGGATGACAAGTGGCAAATATAGGTAGTCTTTTATTAGAATAGATAGATTTTTGCCCTTTGCATTACATGTTACACTACCATTGCCTCACATTTTATAATAACTAGGTTTGAAACCCGTCGCGTTGCGGCGACGGCTAGACATGAATTCAGTCAGTATTGGTTAAGTTAATCACAACACCTATCCTAAATTAAAAAATTATATGTGAACACCCAAAATAGTGTCGGCATCTGATAGAAAAATACATTAGTAACCACATAACTTATGCTACAAAAAATAATATAAGTAAACGACGTTTATTCGGTTGACAAATTACAAGCATTGTGACGAAAATTCGATCGGTATATATAGGTTCGTCACACCACTGGAACTAAACCCAAAAAACTAATTTTGAAAAAAAATAACAAAATAAAAAAAAACACAGACATTGCCGCGGCAAGTCGACATACATCAGTCGGTAACGATTAGGTGCATTATCATACAAGAAGTAAAAATTAAAAATAATTTCGCTATTGGCTAGGTTTGTTACAGTACTGAAACTAAATAAACAACACGGGTGTTACGACGACAAGACGTTGCGTTTTTAGTTGGCGTCGTTTAAATTCGTTACTATACCGAAACTAAATCTAAAACTAAATATCCTCAAATTATTTTACTAAAGAAACTTTTAATAGAATGAATGCGAATTTCAAAAACGTGTCACAGCCTATCAAAATTAAAACAATAAGTAGGCTAAAAAAATGGACAGTCAAAACAGCCCATCAAAGTTGAAACAATAAGTAGGCAAAAAAATTTGGAAAGCCAAAGCCAGGGAAGGGATTCAAACCCTGGTAATTTAACCACAAAGAATTTACCTTAGCCAACACACCACCACAAACAAACTTGATTTAATGATGAAACTAAAAGAATAAAGGCTAAAATAATAGGATTCTAAAAAGGAGTTGTGGCACCACAATTTGATATTTATCTAATAATAATAATATATGGATAATATAGATAGTTAGGAAATTTTCAATATTAAATAATAATTATCATTATTATTAGAAATGAATTATTAAATGAATTTAATGTAACATAATTAATTAGTTGTGTATTATTATATATCCTTAATATAGTTAGTAAATAATAATAATTATAATTGGCTAGAAGATAATAAACTTTTTGCATCCCCAAATAATGAAGGAGTAATTATACTTAATGTGAGGCTTCAAGAACTTGTACGATACGATTGAAGAACGAAATGATTTAATGACAAATTACTTTTCTTTCCCAATTATGAAATGTCATTTTCGTCCTTGTCATATAATTGTGTAATTACATTAACTTCCCATCACTCATGCTTAATAATAATTTTTCTCCCCCAATTTCGTTGCAATTATCCTTAACAAAAGTGTCTTCAAATCAAGCGCGGGTGAAAATATGAAACTCTTCAATTCTAACAATCTTGACCATCCGTATCAAGAATTGTTGATAAAATTTGAAATAAACGAATTATAATGACACTTTTGTGGTTGAAAGTTGAAATTTGACTTGGTCAACTCACGAAATTAGCCGGATAAATCAACCACATTGATCTTGTAAGCACCTTGTTAAAGTTGTGAAATTTTCGTGAATTTTGCCCAATTTTTGCACAAAAAGTCACTAAAAATGATTAAAATACCCTTCATTGACCTAACACAGTCGACAACCAATTTGATAAGAAAAATCAGGTCCAAATGGTCACTCATACTTGGGCAAACATCTTTCATTTAGAGCACATGATGAAAAAGTCAACGGATAAACGAATATTAAATCTTTTATCCATCTTCGCCCGTTTGACTTTAGAAAGTCAACTGCTGAAAGTATGCCTAAAAATTCTTCCAAACACTTGATATATCTCACATGCACAAATATTTGTTTAGAAGCACAAGTAATTCCATTAAATCCATTCACGAGCATGTATGCTTAGAATATTTTCAAGCAAGAGATATGCTCGAGACAAAATTCTAATTGTTCATGTCAAAACAAAGCGTGCGATATAAAATCAAGACGTGCTTGAGAAAAGATTATAAGTTCGGGGTCAAAATTACGTGCTCGGAGCATCAAAACACTTAACCTTTTTGCACCAAACACTTGTAACAGCTGCTGAAATTACCAGATGCCCTTACAGCTGAAAATCTGATTGATAATTAGCAGCAACAAAAATAATATCAAGAAGCCCCTGGTCAAATAGTGCAACAGCAGAAACTGTTTGTTTTAATTTTTACCTTTAATATGAGTAGCAATTGAAAAACACAATTATTAAAATCTATAATACACTTTATATGAAAACTCAATTAAAAGACACAATGAACAAAAAACACAATTAAAAAACCCCTTAATTTTTTTTTTATTTTTATATAACAATAGTATACTCATATTAAAGATAAAAAAAATGTTTGTTATTATGGTGAATTTGTTTTTTTAAATGTTGTATGAAAAAGTTATGGACATTTTAAAAAGATAGAGGACTTGACATGTGTCTTGCATGTGGAGGGAGAAAGTCAACAAACTTTTTACTTATTACGATGTCGTCGCAAATACCGCTAGGACTGAAAAGGCTTCCACCCTTTTGGAATGGAAAATCCATTAAAAGTGAAATCAGCAAGAACTTCTCTGAATGTTCCTTGAAATGGAGGGAAAGCCTCAACCTTTTAGAAGCTACATTCCATGAATATTTCATCTTATGTATGTCATCCTAGTCTAAAATTTCACTTGGGCCTTTTGACTTTGCAATTTCCATTTGTAAAAATAATGGAATATTTCATCTTATGTATGTCATCCTAGTCTAAAATTTCACTTGGGCCTTTTGACTTTGCAATTTCCATTTGTAAAAATAACAAAGGAGAATTGGATATTAATAATCCCAACTATCAACTACTAGCCAATAATAATCTAACTAACAATGTGATCGGTGATAATCTTAACTATCAGTTTTGTTACCAATAACAATCTCAGTTAAATAAAATAGTTAACTCCGTTAATTATTGATGACATGACGTGTGACGTGATGATTACTTGACGGGTGAGGTGGAAGTTGCTGGTGGGTAAAATATAAATAAGATTTGATGGTTGAGATCCCGAGCCCGAATCATGTTTGATGCAAAATTTGTATTTATATTTTTCAACCCGTCCAGAAGTTTCAGACTCAATCCATTATGAACTAGGGATGAGCAAATTCGGTACCGGTGCCGATTTGGTACCGTCCGTACTGAATCGGTACCAAAGTTTTGAGTTTCGGGATCGGTATGATACCGGTATCGGTAAGGTACGGTACGGTACCGATATTTCTCAAAATTTTACCTTCGGTAATGGTACTATCTCGGTACCGTACTGAACCGAATATTTCGGTACAGAAACCGGTACCAAGAATTTGCAAATTTCGGGATCGGTATTTTCGGTACTTGTACGGTACTGAGCTCATCCATAGTTTGAATAGTAACCACCATGTTTAACAATCACATGCCACGTCACGCGCTATGTCATCAATAATTAACGGAGTTAACTGTTTTATTTAACAGGGATTGTTATTGGTAACAAAACTAATAGTTGGGATTATCGGTCATTGTTAGTTGGGATTATTATTGGAAAATAGTTGATAGTTAGGATTATTAATATCCAATTTTCCAATAACAAATTAGTCTTAAATAATCCCAATAAATCAAACCACCTTCAGCGACGATCGATCAACATATATTACCGAGGGATCACCATCACTTATAATTAACCAACAACTATTAATTCTAGAAGTTAATTAAAATGAAAGAAATAGAAATAATACCTTTGTAAACTCAAATTTATTTTCAAAATAGGAGAAATGGTTAGAGTGTAATGGTTTTTAGGAGTGAGAAAGAAAGTTAAAGATTTCTAGGAAATATTTCATTTTAAATTACGGATGTCAAAATTGTTTCATAAGATGTCAGTGATATGTCAGCTGAGTTGGAGGTTCATCGGGTGTTCCGTCTTTGAAATGGTTGAAGTCAGGCATTTATCATGTGATCTGCGATTTGAAATGGTGGAATTCACTTAACACTCTTCCACCAGTTTGACTAGCGTATCTCCTAACACTTAGTACCTTATCCCCTATTATTTTTTAAACTTTTGAAAGACATATGCCATTTGAAATAGCAAGTGGGTCTCGCACTCTGACATAAAATGGTAAGTGTAAGCAATGTTCTCGACTGGCTGATTTGACATCACATGTCTTTCACCTTTTTTTACCATACTATTCATACTTGCCATTTCAAATGATAAGTGTTAAAAATATTTTTAAAGTTCTAATTTTTTTCAAATCTTTTAGCTTTTTTTGTTTTTAAAAAATACATGTATTTTTTTATGATTTTAAAAGTTATTTGTTTTTATTACTTTTTTAAGACGGCTAATTAAAAACTAAAAATAATAAAACAAGTCCTTTTCAAATTAGCCGTCTTCAAAAAAAATGCATGTATATTTAACAAAATAAATATTTTTAACACACTAAAAAAATTAATAGGATTTATTAAAAAATAGAACTTTAAAAATATTTTTAACACATAAACCCGTTTGTTTTGGGTTAATTAACCATTGGGGTTTTGCATAATGACGAACGACGAATATAATAACGTATTTAATTGCCTTAAACGATTATCAAAAGCTTGTTAATTAGATCGAAGTAATGTCGGCCATAAGACAATTCATAATACACATCAAACATCAACGATTTATTAATTGGATATAGTGTTATTGTAGGTGACGGCTATGAGGTTGTATAAACAGATTTAATTGTATTATATCAATTCCTAAATGTATAAACCTAAATTGACTTATGGACGGTTCGTAAAAGTAACAATACGATTCATAAACGATCTCGTTTCCTAATTCATGTTGTCGGTGAGGCCGATTAAGGTAAGAACAACAATATCCTTGATTCAATTTCCAAGATTATAACGAGAATTGAGGATCAAGAAATCAATAGGGTCATCTTGTTAAGGGTACGAACATGGGTTACGGGTCAATGGGTAATCGGGTCATTGGGTTTATGGGTTAATGGATAATAATTTCAGATTTTGCAAATAGGATCTTGGACTATAGAGATGGAATCAAAATAGGCTTATATTAGAGTTTAGGGTTAAAATTGAATATGTATGAAAGTTGTTTTTAATATATTAAATAATTATAATAATAAGTAATAATAAAATAATGTCAACTCAAATAACACCATATATTCTGGAATAAAGATTCTCGAATATAAAAGCGGATCGTGTCACGGATATAATATTAATTTAAAAATCCGAGTTGTTACATGTAACACCTCAACCAGGGATAGACTAAACGTTCATTATCACAAATATCTTGTAAGGCCTCGGTTCCGGTGCCCTACTTTGGCGTTGGATTTACACATAAACACAATTCTAAATATCAGAGTTAATTAAAATTTTTCGCGAAATAGATTACTGCCAACCATAATATTACATATCATTTAAAATCTTGTCTTATCACCTCTTGTCTTTCAACATAAAAAAACATTATTTAATAGAAACATCACATGTCTTCAGATGCCAGCTTCTTATTCTTCTACCATGTGCCATCCTCAATCCTACTCATATGTGTGCATACTAAAAGTCAGCTACGCTGAGTGAGTTCTAGTTACTCAGGCAACATGCATTCATACATTTACTTTCATATACGCATCCGAAGATACATATTATACACTTTACATGTTACTTTTCCTTCATACGTTCATACATTCATCTATACATTCTTTCGTGCTATCACACTTTCATACTTTCATACTACATACATAATATCTTTACCATCTCAGATATTATTAGGGTCTGGTCCCTTTTTTCTCTATCTCAGATATTATTAGGGCCTGCTCCCTTCTTTCTCTATCTCAGATATTATTAGGGTCTGGTCCCTTCCTTTTCTATCTCAGATATTATTAGGTTCTGGTCCCGTCTATACCAGATATTATTAAAGTCTGGTCCCTTCTATCCAATCAACCACACCTACGCTTCTTTATACGTACATTCTATTATACATATTCATATATATTCTTACCCATTCATATATCATTCATGCCTCTTATGTAAGACACACATTTCCTGGCGATACATGCAATATCCGAAGCTCGTTCGCGCACCGACACGTATACATTCATAACATAAATATAACTATCACATCTATCATTAGGACATACACTTACAACTTAAGGTAAGTGTATAAACATTCACATTGAGTATGCACACAACCCCGAAAACATAACAAGGATATGGGGCTAGAAACTAACTTGTGTCTTGTTACGTTCACCGTTAATGGTTATTCCCTTCTTTAGCTGTGCGCGACTAACTGTATAACAATTACACATATCAATTAACTATCACTACCCATATCGTGTTTCTAGTTTAATTATAACCCTCAACTAACTGGGGTCCGGGGACAACACCACTGGCAGGGGTTAAGCTGCCAAGTCAGCTTGAAAAAATTTTATTTTCATTAACTGTTCTTAACAAAATTTCCAATAGAATTCTTTAATAATATTTTATTGTTAACCCATTAATCATCTAAGGTATCTTTCATTAATTATTAAAGTCCAAGGGCTTCTATGTAATTAAATCATCCTTTTCTAAGTCCAGGGACCTTTCTGTCATTCTTTTAAATTCTAATTCGTTATACAGTTCCTTAATGAATGGGATTCTTCTTAACGGACAGGTCTTTCATGACTAATGGACCTTTATAACGAATGAGGGTCCATTCGTTAGTTCTCCGTTAACGAATGGCATAACGAATGGCAGTTCATTCGTTGTTCTTCCTTAACGAATGGACATAACAAATGGCAGTCCATTCATTATTCTTCCCTAACGAATAGGCATAACGAATGGCAGTCCATTCATTATTCTTCCTTAACTAATGGGCATAACGAAAGGTTGTTCATTCGTTACACGCGCCTAGGGTTAGGGCGCGGAATGTCAGAACATTATTTGACATTCCCCCAATCATTGGCGCCGCCTTTCCGGCGTCGTCGTGCCGGAAAAATGGACGGTTGCCGAAAAAACGTGTTTTACACCGGTTTTCACTGTTTTTCACCCCGATAGATCCATATCCGAGCCAGGGTGACCCCTAAGCTCATCATTCGATCGGCTTATACCCGTTTCCATCCGAATCTTGGGACTATAACGGTTGAGGGTGTCGGTTAGTCGTTTCGCAACTTGATCTAGCGGGTTAGGTTCCATGTGAGATCATACTATTATTACCTCGGATTGATGTAAGGAATAAGTGGAATGAATGGATTAATGATTAATATTGTTTATATATTATGTGTCATGGCTTAAGCCCATGGTCTTTCTTCCTTCCTTATTAATCCAAGTCCATTACCCACATTTTTTAACCCAACACAAGCCTAACTCATAATAACTAGTATTATTATTTTATTAACCGAAACAGGAAACGGAATGTTACAAGTCTTCCCCCCCTTAAAGAGGTTTCATCCCCAAAACCTAACTATTACTTAAACAATCCTGGGTAAAACTTGCGCATATCTTCTTCAACTTCCCAAGTGGCATCTGATCCCTTACGATGCTTCCATATGACTTTTACCAAAAGGGATAACTATATGACAAAGCTGCTTTTCCTTGCGGTCAAAGATCCCTACAGGCTGCTCGATATAGTTTAACTGTTCATCAGCCTCGATGTCTACTAATGGCACATGAGACGTTTCATCAGCTAGGCACTTTCTCAAATGAGAAACATGGAAGGTAGAATGAATTCCTGCTAACTCCTCGGGTAAATCTAGCTTGTAATCCACTTCACCCACACGATCAACAATCTTAAACGGTCCAATGTACCTCAGAATCAACTTTCCTCTCTTTCTAAAACGAATGATTCCTTTCCAAGGCGAGACCTTGAGCATCACATTATCACCAACGTTGAACTCGATTGGTTGTCGTCGCTTATCAGCATAGGACTTCTTACGGTCTTGAGCAGCTTTCATTCTTGCCTTGATCTGATCAAATCTTGAAGAGGTTTTTGCACAACTTCTAGGCTTCCAATCTCCTTCTGACCAATCTCTCCCCAACATAGCATGATCAGACTCGCTCTTTGAATAAATAAATATATCATCAATAACAACGATGACTGACTTGTCTAACATCGGTCGACGTACCCTATTCATCATATCCATATATGCTTATTGAAACCCGGCAAGGATCTAGCCGTTATGATACATCGATTATACAATACGAATCAAAGATATGTTAAATACATAGTTTATTGATAAATATGGAGAGAATACATTATGGTGGATAAATACATAATAATAACTTATGGAGAACCTCGCATCTCTCATGTGTTTGAACTCACTTAATTATGAGCATGGAACCACCTATTTATAGGCCACATGCTCCATTCGTTAAGTTAACTCCTAATTCGTTATGCCTTCATAACGAATTAGACTCCATTCGTCAACATTCCATGACGAATGGTGTTATCTTAACAAACCAGCCTTCATTCGTTATGCTTCCATAACGAATGGGCTTATACCTTAGTGAGCTAGCCTAGATTACTAACGAATGGACCTCATTCGCTATACAAACCACAGCGAATGGGCCATTTACAATAAATAAACAATCTAGACTATGTATAACTTATTCGAATGCTACGGACAAAAATTTCGTGCACTAACAATGCTGCAGGGGCATTCCTTAGACCGAACGACATCACGAGGAACTCGTAGTGTCCATACCGCGTCCAAAACGTTGTCTTAGGGATGTCTGCCTCCTTCACTTTCAGCTGATGATAGCCTGATCTAAGGTCTATCTGCTAGAACCAGCTCGAACCTTGTAGTTGATCAAACAAATCATCAATCCGTGGCAACGGATATCTGTTCTTCATCGTAAGCTTGTTCAACTCTCGGTAGTCTATACACATTCTCATACTTCCATCCTTTTTCTTAACAAACAACATCAGTGCACCCCACGGGGAAACACTCGGTCTTATAAAGCCTTTATCGAGGAGTTCTTGTAGTTGGGACATTAATTCTTTCATCTCAGATGGCACCAGGCGTTATGGTGCTTTCGCGACGGGTTGGGCTCCTGGTATTAAGTCTATCTGGAATTCTATCTCACGCTCCGGTGGCAACCACGAAAGGTCCTCAGGGAACACTTCTAGATAGTCACACACAACATGAACATCTATCACTTCTTTCTTCTCGGTCGTAGCTTTGACAACATACGCCAGGTAGGCACCACACCCCAGCCTTAACAATCCTTCAACTTTTATCATCGAAATATCATTAAGCCCTAAACTTTCTTTATTACCATAAACCGTCACCTTACCACCATCCAAAGATTTTAACCTTATTAATCTACTCTTGCACCCTATCAGAGCCTCAAACTCAGATAGTCAATCCATTCCCAAATCCACATCGAACCCTCTTAAGGTCATGACATACAAGATAACAGGGAACTCACGTCCCTCTAACTCTATCTTACAATCCTTAACATTTCTCAATATTCTAACAGAGGTCTCACTCGCGGTTTCTACTTTAAAAGTTTCAGGCACACGAAAACATTTCATCTTTGCTAACTTACTAAATGTCGTAGCTAAAAAACTTCTATTTGCATCTGAATCGAACAATAAGGAAGCAGAAATACCGTTTACTAGAAACGTACCTGTCACAACATTAGGAATCTGCTTGGCTTGCTCTTGAGTCAGCATGTAGGCCCTAGTCCTTGTCCTAGCTTGTTTAGCATCATTCCTTCCTCTTCCTATCGCTTCATTAGTGCACTGCCTAGCCATATGACCCGTCTTACGCAATCGGGAGCGTAATGCCCCACTTTCCCACACTTGTAACATGCATTTGACCCAAGCCTGCACTCTCCACCGTGAGCTTTACCACAGTTATGACAAACATCGGTACCCTTTCCCCATTTGCACTCAGCACCGTGCATCTTTCCACACGTCTTACATGGCCTATTCTCCCACACCCTCTGTTTCTTATCTCTCGAGTTCCACAATTGACTACCGGGTCGTTTTGCATGAACAACCCATTTCTTCTCTTTCTTATCTTCCACCACCACCTCATCCACAGCCAGATCCTCGTAAACCATATCTACGAGCTCAACAACAGAGTCGAAGTAGCAGGTTTACTTGTCTTGACCAAGGTGCGGACGTTCTGTGACAGTCTTCTTATGTAGCACTTGATTCTTTTGGCTTCGGTATTCACCATGTCAGGTACCAACCTAGACATATGGTTGAATTCAGTAGTATACTCGCAGTGTGTCATCCTTCCCACCTTCAAGTTTAGAAACGTCATCTCAGCCCTTTCAACCTCAGCATTAGCACATAACATTCTCATTACTAACTCCTTCAGGTCATCCCATCTCATGGCCTTAATTTCTTCTCGAGTATTCCTCTGCTCTACCGACTCCCACCAGTACATAGCTTCATCTCCGAATGATTGGGCGGCGTAACCTACTGCTTGGTCGGGACGACACTCGCTAATTTGGATAACCTTGTCCATGGCGGTTATCCATTGGAGAGTAGCGATTTCATCTCCTAAACCAGTCAGCTTCGGAGGGTCACAACCTTTGAATGACTAGTAGTTACACCCGCCTCGGCCTCTCCTTCAATCATCAACCTTTACAGATATAACCTCACTCGGGTCGCCTTTCTCTCTCTCTTTCTTCGTCCTTCTTACCATTCTCTCTCGGCCTCTCAGCGGTTCTTGCATGGCTTCCAGCATACTGTTCAGGTTGTAGGTTCTTCACTGCAGCAGCTACAGCTTGAGCAAAGGCTGGCTGAACAGCAGGGTCAAGTTGATACCCATCATTATTACTCGAATTCCATCCAGATGCACTTCTTTCTTCCCTTGTGTTAGTAGCTGATTCTACAGAAGGTTCTCAGATAGTACATGGCCAACCACGACGTCCAGTACGACCTCCTTGACCGATGACTTTTCTTGTTCCAGTAATTCGTATTCTATAAGGAAACTCAAACATCATCACTTAAGGAACCATTTAGTACAAGGATAGTAAGGCTAACAGGTAATAAAAGTGGCCAACTGTGATTAGCGGATCACGTTACTCTCCGCGTCCTATACACTTCCTTTTTTGAGTCCACTTGTGCTAGTTCTACTTTTAACAGTTAGACAATTAAACAGTCCATTCAGTCACATACTCCTATCCCTGGAATTTTAACAAAATTTTTCACACATTCTTACATTACATGTGAAATTAGTCACATACTTTACCTTTACTTAGCTTTCTTGAGCGACACATGACTTTCTTGAACTGACATCTAATTTCTTTTCTTACTTATGTCTCATTTTCTGTTCAAGTCTAAGCATGTAGGATGCCTAATTCTTTCAAACTATGCTCTGATACCAACTTGTAAGGACCCGGTCCCGGTGCCCTACTTTGGCGTTGGATTTACTCAAAAACACAGTTCTAAATATCAAAGTTAATTAAAACTTTTCGTGGAATAGATGACTGTCTTATCACCTCTTGCCTTATCACCTTTTCGTGGAAGCTTCATGAGGGCATATGTACCTACTATCAACAAAGCTATCTATTTCGTTGACGTTAGATGGTGTGGAACTCTGTGTGGTCTGAGCACATGGGTCACTTTGAGTTACTTTAAAGTGAACACGATCAGTACCTTTAGGTATATATTTGAATAAGTACTTAATCAGCATGTTTCCGCCACATAATTCTACATTAATATGAGCATTAAAATGCAAGAAAAGTTGTTTGTTGTAAGGGACTACATAAGCATATCAAGATCAAGACCGTTTTTTTACACAAAACCCATTGACTGGCCTCTTATAGTGTACATATCCGTTCTTATCAAATATGATTCTAGGCTGATAACACTATGGGAAGCTTTTAGAACATGTACCCCTTTCATACATACTGAGTTAGGTTTTGCTAACCCACAAGGCCCATGCAACATTGACTCTGTAACAATTTTAGTGTTAGGATCTAGTACAACTGCGGAAATGTGACGATCAACATCCTCGGTCAAAATAATCTTATCCCCCAGGGAAACCCAAAAAGCATGTGGCAGTGTGGCAAGCCTCGTTTCTAAAACTCAATCTATCTGAAGAAGAACACTCGTATCAGTGTGAGTTTGCGGTGTAATGTACATGTATTATCGTCTCAGATAAGAAGGTAAATTAGATGACAGAATCTTACCCGCAATTACCACACCAAAAGGTTGTGTACGTTTGAGATACAAGCATAACTCCTCAACCTTTAGCTGGAAGATTCTGCAAATAATGTCAGGTCGGTCTTATGGCTTCAGAAGTGGAAACTGATTCATGAAGCGAACAATTTCTGGCCACTTGACGTTGCAGGTGAAAGTTATGACATACTGAGGGTTTCTGTACACACGAAATATCGCCAACACATCATGGTAGTGTTTGTACATATATCTTGGACCACCGTTAAATATGACAGTAAAATAACACGTTTGCCGACACTATGCCCCTCGGTGTCTTCTTTAGCCATAGTATCATATACTCCTTGCAAAAAATCGCTTCTAAACAAATTCTAATTTAAGCAGATGCAATCAAGTCGGCTTTGCTCAATACAAATATAAGCATCTACCAAATAATGCTGATAAAGACGACTGCTTCTCAAAATTACTGAATTGTAAGAATGCATATCGTGTACGATATAGCTATAGTACATGTTCATTGTTAGGTTCTTATTTGTAGTGTCACCATTAAAAAGGCATACACGAAAATAAAGAACATTGTTCAAAGAACAAAGATTCCGAGCAGTACGAAACAACTTCACTAACTTATTGTGATCATCTAAAATGCGAACTATGGATCATATTATGTGTTCCTTTAAGTCGCCATCTTCGTGTTGATTAAATTTCCTCAGTCTGTTACGTGTCTCATTAGCTGTATCGTACACATACATATCCAAAAATCTTGGAGGTTGGTCATTATCCGGACACATATTACCAAGCCAATGGGAAATTTGACCCTGTACCCTAAAGACATATGGGGCCGAACCACTATTTACTGAACGGTCAACCTTCGCACCAAATGAAGTCATTGAAAACATTGAGTTGTAGGTGCGTACGTTTTCAAGATAATCTTGTTGCTTAATAAGGTTTTTCAATGGTGTGCAACAATATCAAAACGTTAGCACCCGATACGGTTTCATGTACAATTGCCCCTATAGTTTTAGGAGCAGTCTTATCGTATGACGGTTGCGTAACAGAATTGTAAAGGCATACATGAAAATCAGGAACATTGTTCAAAGAAGAAAGATTCCAAGCAGTACGAAACAACTTCACTAACTCAATGTGATCATCTAAAATGCGAACTATGGATCGTATTATGTGTTCATTTAAGTCACCATCTTCGTGTTGATTAAATTTCCTCAGTCTGTTACGTGTCTTATTAGCTGTTTAGTACACATACATATCCAAAAATCTTTGAGGTTGGTTATTATCCGGAAATATACTACCAAGCCAATGGGAAATTTGACCATGTACCCTAAAGACATATGGGCCAAACCACTATTTACTGAACGGTCAATCTTCGCACCAAATGAATTCATTGAAAACATTGAGTTGTAGGTGCGTACGTTTTCAAGATAATCTTGTTGCTTAATAAGGTTTTTCATTGGTGTGCAACAATATCAAAATCGTTAGCACCCGATACGGCTTCATGTACAATTGCCCCTATAGTATTAGGTGCAGGCTTATCGTATGACAGTTGCGTAACATAATTGTAAAGGCATACATGAATATCAAGAACATTGTTCAAAGAACAAAGATTCCGAGCAGTACGAAACAACTTCACTAACTCAATGTGATCATCTAAAATGCGAACTATGGATCGTATTATGTGTTCATTTAAGTCACCATCTTCGTGTTGATTAAATTTCCTCAGTCTGTTACGTGTCTCATTAGCTGTTTAGTACACATACATATCCAAAAATCTTTGAGGTTGGTTATTATCCGGAAATATACTACCAAGCCAATGGGAAATTTGACCATGTACCCTAAAGACATATGGGCCGAACCACTATTTACTGAACGGTCAATCTTCGCACCAAATGAATTCATTGAAAACATTGAGTTGTAGGTGCGTACGTTTTCAAGATAATCTTGTTGCTTAATAAGGTTTTTCATTGGTGTGCAACAATATCAAAATCGTTAGCACCCGATACGGCTTCATGTACAATTGCCCCTATAGTATTAGGTGCAGGCTTATCGTATGACAGTTGCGTAACATAATTGTAAAGGCATACATGAATATCAAGAACATTGTTCAAAGAACAAAGATTCCGAGCAGTACGAAACAACTTCACTAACTCATTGTGATCATCTAAAATGCGAACTATGGATCGTATTATGTGTTCCTTTAATTCACCATCTTCGTGTTGATTAAATGTCCACAGTCTGTTATGTGTCTCATTAGCTGTATCGTACACATACATATCCAAAAAACTTGGAGGTTATTTATTATCCGGACACATACTACCAAGCCAATGGGAAATTTGACCCTGTACCCTAAACACATATGGGGTCGAACCACTATTTACTGAATGGTCAACCTTCGCACCAAATGAAGTCATTGAAAACATTTAGTTGTAGGTGCGTACGTTTTCAAGATAATCTTGTTGCTTAATAAATTTTTTCAATGGTGTGCAACAATATCAAAATCGTTAGCACCCGATACGGTTTCATGTCCAATTGCCCCGATAGTTTTAGGTGCAGGCTTATCGTATGACGGTTGCGTAACAGAATTGTAAAGGCATACATGAAAATCAGGAACATTGTTCAAAGAACAAAGATTCCGAGCAGTACGAAACAACTTCACTAACTCATTGTGATCATCTAAAATGCGAACTATGGATCGTATTATGTGTTCCTTTAAGTCACCATCTTCGTGTTGATTAAATTTCCTTAGTCTATTACGTGTCTCATACATATCCAAGAATCTTGGAGGTTGGTCATTATCCGGACACATACTACCAAGCCAATGGGAAATGTGACCCTGTACCCCAAAAACATATGGGGCCGAACCACTATTTACTGAACGGTCAACCTTCGCACCAAATGAAGTCAGTGAAAACATTGAGTTGTAGGTGCGTACGTTTTCAAGATAATCTTGTTGCTTAATAAGGTTT
Organism: Bidens hawaiensis; assembly: GCF_021521415.1. Taxonomy (NCBI): domain Eukaryota; kingdom Viridiplantae; phylum Streptophyta; class Magnoliopsida; order Asterales; family Asteraceae; genus Bidens; species Bidens hawaiensis. The sequence goes on along the minus strand of NW_027492343.1, from coordinate 548,366 downwards.
TTCATTGGTGTGCAACAATATCAATATAGTTAGCACCCGATACGGTTTCATGTACAATTGCCCCTATAGTTTTAGGTGCAGGATTACCGTATGACGGTTGCATAACAGAATTGTAAAGGCATACATAAAAATCAGGAACATTGTTCAAAGAACAAAGATTCCGAGCAGTACGAAACAACTTCACTAACTCATTGTGATCATCTAAAATGCGAACTATGGATCGTATTATGTGTTCCTTTAAGTCACCATCTTCGTGTCGATTAAATGTCCTCGGTCTGTTATGTGTCTCATTAGCTGTATCGTACACATAAATAAAAAAAAATCATGGAGGTTGGTTATTATCCGGACACATACTACCAAGCCAATGGGAAATATGATCATGTACCATAAAGACGTATGGGGCCGAACCACTATTTACTGAACGGTCAACCATCGTACCAAATGAAGTCATTGAAAACATTGAGTTGTAGGTGCGTACGTTTTCAAGATAATCTTGTTTCTTAATAAGGTTTTTCAATGGTGTGCAACAATATCAAAATCGTTAGCACCCGATACAGTTTCATGTACAATTGCTCCTATAGTTTTAGGTGCAGGATTATCCTATGACGGTTGCGTAACAGAATTGTAAAGGCGTACATGAAAATCAGGAACATTGTTCAAAGAACAAAGATTCCGAGCGGTATGAAACAACTTCACTAACTCATTGTGATCATCTAAAATGCGAACTATGGATCCTATTACGTGTTCCTTTAAGTGACCATCTTCGTGTTGATTAAATGTCCTCGGTCTGTTATGTGTCTCATTAGCTGTATCGTACACATAAATATCCAAAAATCATGGAGGTTGGTTATTATCCGGACACATACTACCAAGCCAATGGGAAATTTAACCATGTACCCTAAAGACGTATGGGGCCGAACCACTATTTACTGAACGGTCAACCTTCGCACCAAATGAAGTCATTGAAAACATTGAGTTGTAGGTGCGTACGTTTTCAAGATAATCTTGTTTCTTAATAAGGTTTTTCAATGGTGTGCAACAATATCAAAATCGTTAGCACCCGATAAAGTTTCATGTACAATTGCTCCTATAGTTTTAGGTGCAGGCTTATCGTATGACGGTTGCGTAACAGAATTGTAAAGGCATACATGAAAATCAGGAACATTGTTCAAAGAACAAAGATTCCGAGCGGTATGAAACAACTTCACTAACTCATTGTGATCATCTAAAATGCGAACTATGGATCGTATTATGTGTTCCTTTAAGTCACCATCTTCGTGACGATTAAATTTCCTCTGTCTGTTACGTGTCTCATTAGCTGTATCGTACACATACATATCCAAGAATCTTGGAGGTTGGTCATTATCCGGACACATACTACCAAGCCAATGGGAAATGTGACCCTGTACCCTAAAGACATATGGGGCCGAACCACTATTTACTGAACGGTCAACCTTCGCACCAAATGAAGTCATTGAAAATATTGAGTTGTAGGTGCGTACGTTTTCAAGATAATCTTGTTGCTTAATAAGGTTTTTTATTGGTGTGCAACAATATCAAAATCTTTAGCACCCGATACGGTTTCATGTACAATTGCCCCTATAGTTTTAGGTGCAGGCTTATCGTATGACGGTTGCGTAACAGAATTGTAAAGGCATAAATGAAAATCAGGAACATTGTTCAAAGAACAAAGATTCCGAGCAGTACGAAACAACTTCACTAACTCATTGTGATCATCTAAAATGCGAACTACGGATCGTATTATGTGTTCCTTTAAGTGACCATCTTCGTGTTGATTAAATGTCCTCGGTCTGTTATGTGTCTCATTAGCTGTATCGTACACATAAATATCCAAAAATCATGGAGGTTGGTTATTATCCGGACACATACTACCAAGCCAATGGGAAATTTAACCATGTACCCTAAAGACGTATGGGGCCGAACCACTATTTACTGAACGGTCAACCTTCGCACCAAATGAAGTCATTGAAAACAATTAGTTGTAGGTGCGTACGTTTTCAAGATAATCTTGTTGCTTAATAAGGTTTTTCAATGGTGTGCAACAATATCAAAATCGTTAGCACCCGATACGGTTTCATGTACAATTGCCCCTATAGTTTTAGGTGCAGGCTTATCGTATGACGGTTGCGTAACAGAATTGTAATGGCATACAAGAAAATCAGGAACATTGTTCAAAGAACAAAGATTCCGAGCAGTACGAAACAACTTCACTAACTCATTGTGATCATCTAAAATACGAACTATGGATCGTATTATGTGTTCCTTTAAGTGACCATCTTCGTGTTGATTAAATGTCCTCGGTCTGTTATGTGTCTCATTAGCAGTATCGTACACATAAATATCCAAAAATCATGGAGGTTGGTTATTATCTGGACACATACTACCAAGCCAATGGGAAATTTAACCATGTACCCTAAAGACGTATGGGGCCGAACCACTATTTACTGAACGGTCAACCTTCGCACCAAATGAAGTCATTGAAAACATTGAGTTGTAGGTGCGTACATTTTCAAGATAATCTTGTTGCTTAATAAGGTTTTTCATTGGTGTGCAACAATATCAAAATCGTTAGCACCCGATACGGTTTCATGTACAATTGCCCCTATAGTTTTAGGTGCAGGCTTATCGTATGACGGTTGCGTAACAGAATTGTAAAGGCATAAATGAAAATCAGGAACATTGTTCAAAGAACAAAGATTCCGAGCAGTACGAAACAACTTCACTAACTCATTGTGATCATCTAAAATGCGAACTATGGATCCTATTACGTGTTCCTTTAAGTGACCATCTTCGTGTTGATTAAATGTCCTCGGTCTGTTATGTGTCTCATTAGCTGTATCGTACACATAAATATCCAAAAATCATGGAGGTTGGTTATTATCCGGACACATACTACCAAGCCAATGGGAAATTTAACCATGTACCCTAAAGACGTATGGGGCCGAACCACTATTTACTGAACGGTCAACCTTCGCACCAAATGAAGTAATTGAAAACATTTAGTTGTAGGTGCGTACGTTTTCAAGATAATCTTGTTGCTTAATAAGGTTTTTCAATGGTATGCAACAATATCAAAATAGTTAGCACCCGATACGGGTTCATGTACAATTGCCCCTATAGTTTTAGGTGCAGGCATATCGTATGGCGGTTGCGTAACAGAATTGTAATGGCATACAAGAAAATCAGGAACATTGTTCAAAGAACAAAGATTCCGAGCGGTACGAAACAACTTCACTAACTCATTGTGATCATCTAAAATGCGAACTATGGATCGTATTATGTGTTCCTTTAAGTCAACATCTTCGTGTTGATTAAATCTCCTCAGTCTGTTTCGTGTCTCATTAGCTGTATCGTACACATACATATCCAAGAATCTTGGAGGTTGGTCATTATCCGGATACATACTACCAAGCCAATGGGAAATGTGACCCTGTACCCTAAAGACATAAGGGGCTGAACCACTATTTACTGAACGGTCAACCTTCGCAACAAATGAAGTCAGTGAAAACATTGAGTTGTAGGTGCGTAAGTTTTCAAGATAATCTTGTTGCTTAATAAGGTTTTTCATTGGTGTGCAACAATATCAAAATCGTTAGCACCCGATACGGTTTCATGTACAATTGCACCTATAGTTTTAGGTGCAGGCTTATCGTATGACGGTTGCATAACAGAATTGTAAAGGCATACATGAAAGTCTGGAACATTGTTCAAAGAACAAAGATTCCGAGCAGTACGAAACAACTTCACTAACTCATTGTGATCATCTAAAATGCGAACTATGGATCCTATTACGTGTTCCTTTAAGTGACCATCTTCGTGTTGATTAAATGTCCTCGGTCTGTTATGTGTCTCATTAGCTGTATCGTACACATAAATATCCAAAAATCATGGAGGTTGGTTATTATCCGGACACATACTACCAAGCCAATGGGAAATTTAACCATGTACCCTAAAGACGTATGGGGCCGAACCACTATTTACTGAACGGTCAACCTTCGCACCAAATGAAGTCATTGAAAACATTTAGTTGTAGGTGCGTACGTTTTCAAGATAATCTTGTTGCTTAATAAGGTTTTTCAATGGTATGCAACAATATCAAAATCGTTAGCACCCGATACGGGTTCATGTACAATTGCCCCTATAGTTTTAGGTGCAGGCATATCGTATGGCGGTTGCGTAACAGAATTGTAATGGCATACAAGAAAATCAGGAACATTGTTCAAAGAACAAAGATTCCGAGCGGTACGAAACAACTTCACTAACTCATTGTGATCATCTAAAATGCGAACTATGGATCGTATTATGTGTTCCTTTAAGTCAACATCTTCGTGTTGATTAAATCTCCTCAGTGTGTTTCGTGTCTCATTAGCAGTATCGTACACATACATATCCAAGAATCTTGTAGGTTGGTCATTATCCGGACACATACTACCAAGCCAATGGGAAATGTGACCCTGTACCCTAAAGACATAAGGGGCTGAACCACTATTTACTGAACGGTCAACCTTCGCAACAAATGAAATCAGTGAAAACATTGAGTTGTAGGTGCGTAAGTTTTCAAGATAATCTTGTTGCTTAATAAGGTTTTTCATTGGTGTGCAACAATATCAAAATCGTTAGCACCCGATACGGTTTCATGTACAATTGCACCTATAGTTTTAGGTGCAGGCTTATCGTATGACGGTTGCATAACAGAATTGTAAAGGCATACACGAAAGTCTGGAACATTGTTCAAAGAACAAAGATTCCGAGCAGTACGAAACAACTTCACTAACTCATTGTGATCATCTAAAATGCGAACTATGAATCGTATTATGTGTTCCTTTAAGTCACCATCTTCGTGTTGATTAAATTTCCTCAGTCTGTTACGTGTCTCATTAGCTGTATCGTACACATACATATGCAAAAATCTTGGAGGTTGGTCATTATCCGGACACGTACTACAAGCCAATGGGAAATTTGACCTGTACCCTAAAGACATATGGGGCCGAACCACTATTTACTGAAAGGTCAACCTTCGCACCAAATGAAGTCATTGAAAACTTTTAGTTGTAGGTGAGTATGTTTTCAAGATAATCTTGTTGCTTAATAAGGTTTTTCATTTGCATTGGCAGGCCAGAACGAAGTGGCAAACGAACATGGCCGCCTTTACATCACTGGTTATACCTAGGCTTTCTACTAAGTGGGCCCGAACTAAGTCGTTCAGCATTCCAGAAAAGAGCACCACAAAACTCACACGACAAAGTACAGTCTACCAGATCGTTAAAGCACGAACTTGCTGAAATCTACCCGAATTAAGAAATGCAAGGGTAGACGGGTTACAATTGTTATGCACATAAGTAAACAAAGACGAAGTGAGGCTGACTGCACCCAAACCCAAAACACAAGTCAAATGACCACTGACCGTCTCAATAGTGGTTTCCTGGTCAGACGCATCAATTGGATGCCCATCAGAAATTGATGATAAACGTCGTCTTTTTGCACAAAACGGGTGTTTGTTAACATTATTTGATGAAGTCGACATGAGTAACTTAAGAATTTGCTCAATAACTTATTTACACTAAGATGGCTATATAAAAAACTTTAAACAAACTACTATTGTTTATGTGCTGCTTTTAATTATCAGTAGCTAAAGGCATACAAAATATGTACTTACGAAAAAACATTCAATATCTTTACATGCAGGGACTGAAAGCCTCAGCAAATCCAAACTGAGCTCGAAGCCTACAAAAGATCAAAAAATAATTTTTTGAGTTATAATTATTAGAAAGAAAACCATTCAATACGGGCCCGAGACAACCAAACCGAACTTGTCCGGTACCGGCACTGGAAAGGTTGCCAAAAATATATCCAATAAATATCAAACTAAAACTTCGAATAACTAAATCTATGTTTCTAGTAGATTGGGTTTTATGCTCGCAGTAGACGAGAAGTTTCATTGTTGTTAAATTGGGATGCACAAAGCTGGTATTGACAAACAAAATGAGTTGGGTCAGCCGGGTGACATGACAAAATGGATAATTTATGTACGGGTCATAATGGGTCGGCCGGTAGAATGTGTAGCATGTCGGAAAAAGTAATTTTTTGTATGGATCAAAAAGGTCCAGGTATGGTAGAATGCGCGATGTGTTGAAATAGGTCATTTTTGTATGTTTTAAAACAGTCCAGGTTAGATAAGGTGTGTGATACGTCGGAAGAGGTAGATTTTTGTATGGCTTAAAATGAGAATGTAGGATGTGTGACGTGACTAAACGGGCTGGTCAAATAGGTAACCTGACCGCAAAGTTTCATATATATATATATATATCCAAAATAAAAACAAAATAAAAAAAACAAGCAGCATCTACAATAAAAAAAAGTTTAACAATATGAAGGTACTACACAGGAACCGGAAAGCCCGCCACCTAACCAGCAATCGAATTTTTTCGATAAGACAAACTTTTTCGGTACACAAACCTCAAAATAGACCTGTAGTACTAAAATAGTAATAAAAAGAAAATACACATAAAAAAACATGCAACATTAAAAGTTTAAAAATATGAAGATATTAAACATGAACCGGAAAGCCCGGTACCGAACCACCAAACATAACATTTTCATAAAATCCAACGTTTTCGATATATAAACTTCAAAATAGAATAAAGTACTACAAAAACAGCAACTATAATCATAACGACTTGAAGAACATGGAACCTCAAGTCCCGTATTGATAATCAACACACGAATTAAACGAATAATTCTCGTTTATATTAATCAGTAAATATAACTCTAAAAACTGATTAGAACTCTCTCAAACCCTAACTCGGTTTGACTTTTGATGAACCCTAACTTGGTTACACCAACCTCACCTCTCTAATGTCTAATCATAACTTGGTTTATTTAGACTAACCTAACTTGCTAGCTAAGACATTACCATATATAATAAAACCCTAATTCTTGGGTTGGGCCTTACACTCGGGCCAAACAACAATTGAGCCAACAATCACCCCCACAATTGTTGTACCCGACTCACCCCCTAATTTCTTACTTGAAATTGGCGGGTCTTCAACTTCACGCTTGTCATCATTCTCTTGATTCTCCTGAGGCTTTTCATGATCTCTTGCAATGTTCTTTCAGCTCCACTTGGCTAGAAGACATACTTGCTTCGTTTGATCATTACACGTCTTCCGTTAGGCTTGAATCACTTTCTTGACCACGCGTTTAATTTCTTGAACACTCTTCCTTGGTCTCTGAATTTTGGAACTTGGATCTTTGATTGGAATCTGACTCGTAACCGGCTTGTCTTCTTTCAGTCCAATACTTTGAAGATCCCTACCCACAAAATTCGTCATTCCAATGATAGCTCGTTTACTAGGATTTGTTATCTTGAGACTGATCTTGTACAATCGATTCTTGTTCCTTGTCACCTTCATTAAAAGCTTACCTATATCATCTTTCATGGTTAGCAAATCATGTTTCATGTGAATCTCGTATCCACCTTCCGTTGCTTGACCAAGACTTATGATATCACACTGTAGGCTTGGGATGTAGTAGACATCAGTCAACAGGCGTTGCTCTCCCGTTTTCCCTTCAATTAATATCGACCTTTTCCCTGAATATCAATACAAGATTCATCTCCGTACTTCACCTTTCCTGTGACTTGTTCATTTAATTCATAAAAATACGCTTTATTACCCTTCATGTGATTCAATGCTCTGTTGTCGAGATACCAAAAATCTTTCACCATCAGTTCAATTTCGAAACACTTTGGAATCACACCATTGTTGGTACATGATGTCAGTAGTTCAGTGTCTAGTGTCTGTAATCGAGATAGTTGGATTTGTATTTTGTATTAAGCGAAGTTAGCTCACAAGTTCGCTTATATAGGCGAACTTGTGGAACAAGCGAAGTTAGTGACAACTTCGCCTAAACATGTTAGGCGAAGTTGTCGCCTGTTATATACGGCTAGGTTACGGCTGAATTAGAGGAATCAGTTTATGAGTTGTTCAGAGTTTGTGTAATCGGTGATCAGTTAATCACGTGTTTCCAGTTGCAATACAACGTGTCTTTGTTTATTGTAACGTGTGTTTGATTGTGTTAACGTGTATCGTATTCTACGCTCGTATCGTCTTACGTAGGGATTCCGCACCTACGTAGAACGAGATATTCCGTGTAGATCCGGCTGGGAACCTACAACTGGTATCAGAGCTTTTGCTCGTGATTGTGTGGTTCGGGATTATCACGCGGGTGTAGAAATCGTTCCGTTCGACTATTCGCGGGATGAGTTTACCGAATTTTTGTGTCCTACTCACCTCCCACCATCATAAACAACCCATTACACCTTCGCATACCTCGCAAAACGTCAAAATCAAACCTGCAAAATCATCGTGTTCATCAAGCGAAGTTGCCGCTACTGTTTGTAGGGTTTAGGCGAAGATATAAGGTTAAGCGAAGTTATCCACAACTTCGCCTACCTCACAAGTTCGCTTATCTCAAGCGAAGTTATCCACAACTTCGCCTACCTCACAAGTTCGCTTAACTAAATCAGGCGAAGTTGAGAAATCAAGCGAAGATAAGACTTAAGCGAAGTTAACTTTAACTTCGCCTACAGTACTGTTCAGAATAAAATTTTTATTTTTTCGGGTTTCTTTGTGTTTTCGTTTCGTGAAAGATGACTTCCATAAATATTACGGAACTGGTAAAAATGGAGGTGGAAGCGGGTTCAGCTACTAAGGCACCGAAAATGCTTAAGGGTACCGATTTCGTGGCGTGGAAAGATCGGTTTGAGCAGTATGTTACATATCAAGATGCTAAGATGTGGGTGTGCATTCAGGATGGATACATTCCACCAACTGCTTTGTATGAGGGTCGTGAACAAATTAAGAAATACAACAAGATGGAAGAGGAAGAAAAGAAGATGTATGAGGCTGAAAGCAAAGCTCATGCTGCGATAACAATGGCTCTTCCACAAGAGATTCTTCACACCTTCAGGAAGTATAAAACCGCTAGAGAGTTATGGGAAGCACTTGAAAACCGATTTGAAGGTAATGTGAGGATACGTGCATCCAAGATTAAACTACTCAAAACCCAATTCTCGGTGTTCAAGTATTTGAAGAATGAATCACTTGATGATATCATCACGAGATATTATCACCTGATGACCGAACTCAGCAATTATTCCATTGCTTATAAAGAAGAGGAGATTGTAGAAAAACTTCTTGATGCTCTCCCACCGAAATGGGAGATGTACACTGTCTTGATGAGAGAAGATAAAGAGTTTGCCGACTATGACTTGGAAACAGCAGTCAACAAACTACGAACTTTTGAACTTAACATGGTTCGAAAAGAGACACCAACTGATCAGGTTCAGGATCCGGGAATGTATGGTGCGAAAGTTAATTCAAGTTCAAGTTCGAAGTCAGAATCATCTGCTTACTACTCAAAGGGAAACTCGAGCTCTAACTCAACTCATGATGGTCATGTTTCTCTTAACATGGACGGTGATGTGTGTTTCGTAGCTGGTGGAACAAATTCTTCTAAATCTCAAACAACAAAGGGTAGTTTTTCTTCAAGTGTTCCGAACATCAACTACTCTCAGATGCCCATGAGTGTTAAATCTGCTGAACAGCAGTTTGCTCTCTATGCATCTTTCATTGCTTCTTACGAAAATTACATTAAAGGTAAAATCGTTGATCCTGCAACTTTAGACGAAGACTATGATCAGATCGATGCTGATGATCTGAAGGAGATGGATCTGCAGTGGCAGATGGCAATGATTGTAAGAAGAGTTAAAAGGTTTATGAAGAAAACTGGTAGAAAATTCGTTGGTGAAAGACCAGGTTTTGACAAGTCAAAGGTTCGGTGTTATAACTGTCAACAGAATGGCAACTTTGCTAAAGAATGCACAAATGACAGAGTAGAACGCAGTCAAATTAGGTCTACACAACAGAGTGGTGGTGGTAGTGAGAATAGGGCGATGATATCCAGACATAACGGGGAATACAACTGGAATCTGCAAGTTGAGGAAGTGTTCGAACAGGCCAACTTGGTTAACATCGAAACTGAAGAAAAACCAGAGATACAAAAGAAAATCAAGCCTACATGGCAGAAATGAACGATCAGCTTTCTGAGGTATGTCCTAAACTCCCTTGTACGAAATGTGAAAATCTGTCTGAACAGTTGAAAACAATAACTGATCAGTTTGTTAGTTTGGATGCTCAATTCAGAACATTAGAAGAAGATCATTATTACACTAAAACTAGAGAAAACAGTTACAAGGTAAAAATAAAAGCTAGTGAGAAAGATATCAGAAGTCTTAAAGCAAGTCTAGCTGAAAAAATACAAGTAATTGATCTTAGCTATGAAGTGTTAGAAGAGAAAACCAAACTAATGGCTGAAAGGGATAAACAGATAGTTGATCACCAGGTGAAAATGATGGAACTAAACAGAAAGCTTGAGCAATTTAGAAATTCCTCCGCAATACTTGATCACCTCGTAAGTGATCAACGTTCCCCAGTTAAAAGGGGAGGAATTGGATATAATGAAGTTCCACCACCTTATAATCATAACTATACTTTTGATCCTAGTAATCAGAAATCTGTTGATGTTGAAATTGGTCAGACAGTTCCTGTTAAGGTTACGATTAAAGATCCAGAAGTTAGTAAATGAAAAACGAGTAAGCCTGTTTCGAATGTTAAGATTTCTGTTCCTAGTTCTGTCTCATCAAATTCGGACAAGACATCCGAGTCTAGTGAGACAGAAGAAGAGGAAGTGTTACTAAAACGTGGAGAGGAACATAAACCAACTGAAAAGAATTCTCCACTAAACCCGTATGTCCCACCATATGTTAGACAAACGGGCAGTAATGCAGCCTCATCATCTAAAACAACTATTGAGACGAAAGTTGAACACAGGAGTTGTTTCAGATGCAATCAAATAGGACACCTGATTGCTGATTGCCCTCTGAAGCAGAGATTCAGAGGTATGAGGCCATCGAAAACTGAGAATAGAACTAACAGTAATTTCTATAATGGTAAAAATGAAAACTTATCAAAGTTCAGATGTTGGACTAATCCAGGTTTTCAAAGAAGTCGACCTCAGTTTTTCCCAGTTAACAACCAAACCATTAGTAATAATTCATTTAACTCACGAAGGTTTGGATGGCCTCATAGTCAATCTACTAGAAGGTATCCTTTTGGGACTTACAGAAATCAGTCTAATCACGGGATGCATTTTAACAGATTTAATCGACCCAAGACCAATAGGTCTTGGGTCCCCAGATTTTAATCCTTTGCTTTGATCATGCAGGAACAGTTAAACAGGGCTGCAAGAATTCGTTACACGAGTGGAAACCTGTTCAGGGAGGAAGAGTTAGTTTTGCTGGAGAGAGTGGTGGAAGGATTACTGGAATTGGGACAGTGACTAATGGCAAAATGAAGTTAGAGAAGGTGAATTTCGTTGAAGAACTGAAGCATAATCTGCTGAGTGTATCTCAGATTTGTGACAAAGAGTACACTGTGCACTTTACCAAAGATGAAGCGATCGTACTGTATCCTGGTTTCAAGATACCAGAGGAATGGATAGTAATGAAGGCTCCAAGGGAAAAGAATACATATATTATGGACATGAGGTCGATTGAGATGGCAACAGAAGAATCTTGTCTTCTGTCAAAAGCAACTGAATTGGAGTCCGAGTTATGGCATCGAAGAATGGGGCATATTCATCTTCGGAAAATGAACTACATTGTCAAGAATGGGCTGGTGCTGGGTGTTCCCTTGAAAATTTTCAACTTTGAAGACCAATGCTTATCGTGTAAAAAGGGAAAGCAACATAAGAAATCTCATCACACCAAGAAGGTTAATTCAATAGTCAGTACCCTAGACCTACTTCACATGGATCTCTTCGGTCCCGTGAATGTAAAAACCTAGGTGGAACATCATACTGCTTGGTGATAACTGATGATTTCTCTCGATATTCTTGGGTATATTTCCTGAAGACAAAGGATGAAACGGTGCAGTTGGTAATAAATTTGATTACCAAGGTTGAGAATATTATGGGGAAGAAGGTTAAATACATCAGGACTGACAATGGGACAGAGTTCAAAAACTATCAGATGGAGATATTCTGCTTACAGAAAGGGATAGACCACCAGTACAGCGCTCCGTATACTCCGCAACAAAATGGGGTGGCTGAGAGGAAGAACAGAACGCTAATTGAAGGAGCCAGAACCATGCTGGCTGATTCTAAACTTCCTGTGGTGTTCTGGGCTGAAGCTGTTGCAACAGCCTGTTATATCCTTAATAGAGTTTTAATTGTTAAAAGATTGAATAAAACATGTTATGAACTTATGCATGGGAGAAAGCCTAACTTGAGTGGTCTCGAACCATTCGGGTCCCCGTGTTCGATATTAAAGACGAACTCAAAATTTGGTGAAATAGCCGACGAAGGTATTCTAGTCGGATATGTTGTTGAGACTCCCAACAGACGAGTCTTTAATCTATCGACCAGCAGGGTTGAGGTGGTGTGTAACACTGATATCACAAGTTACAAATCACCAATACCAAGCACGGGACCCGCTGGGGCTTTCGACTATGATAGGCTTTTTAAATCTTTTAATTTGCCTTACCTGGATTGTGCAGAAGTTGATGAGAGAATAGCTACGAAGATGCTTTATGATGAGGAAGAAACTCTTGTGCAACGACCGCAGTACGATGAATGTCAACCTTCCTCGTCAAATGCTGTCGATACCCCTGCTGCCTCTACAGAAGAGGAATTCTTCAATCCGTTTCACTCTCAACAACAATCACCCATTGATGAGCTATCTTCGAACCTGGAAGACAATCTGCAAGTCAGTTCGGTTCCGACTACGAGTGTTCACAAAAATCACCCTTTGGAGAACGTGATAGGTGATCTGTCCGACGGTGTACAAACAAGACGAAGCTTGAATGAGCACACTTGTGTTTACACAAGCATTAAAGATACAGGCATCATTAACGAATGCCTGTACACCTGCTTCATAAGCCAGATTGAACCAAAGAACTATCAAATGGCTCTCAAGGACAGCTCGTGGGTTGAAGCCATGCAAGAAGAGTTAGCCCAGTTCAAGAAGATGGAGGTTTGGAATTTGGTTGCAAAACCGAAAAATGTGCATGCGATTGGCACAAAATGGGTTTTCAAATGCAAGAGAGATGAAAAAGGGATAATTATCAGGAACAAGGCGAGGCTGGTTGTAAAAGGTTTTAATCAGCAAGAGGGGATCGACTACAATGAAGTGTTTGCTCCTGTGGCGAGATTGGAAGCGATTCGATTGTTTTTGGCATTTGCGGCACACAAGGAGATGAAGGTGTTCCAGTTAGACGTGAAAAGTGCGTTTCTTAACGGTAAAGTCGATGAGGTTGTGTACGTTGAGCAACCTCCGGGTTTTCCTGACCTAGACTTTCCTGATCACGTGTTCAAGCTAAGTAAAGCGATATATGGGCTACATCAGGCCCCTCGTGCCTGGTACTCAACTCTATCCGATTACTTGCTTGAGAATGAATTTGAAAGGGGAAAGATTGATAGCACACTGTTCGTTAAGAGAAATGGAAGAGACTTTCTTCTGGTTCAAGTCTACGTGGACGACATCATCTTTGCTGCATCAAAAGTCGCCATGTGTCAGGAATTTGAAGCCGTCATGAAAAAGAGGTTTGAAATGAGTGCTATGGGTGAACTAACTTTCTTTTTAGGACTGCAGATTGATCAGAAGAAAGATGGGATGTTCATTCATCAGACTAAATATGTCCAAGACGTTCTCAAATGCTTCAAGATGGAGGACAGCACACCATTTGATACTCCAGTTTGCGTCAACCATAAACTGGGTGCTGATTCAGACAGTGATACAGACGTGGACCCCACCCAATATCGGGCAATCATAGGTTCTTTAATATACTTAACTGCATCTAGACCTGATATTATGTTTGCAGTTTGTCTTTGTGCTCGCTTTCAGGCAAACCCAAAGGAATCTCACATGAAGGGTGTGAAGAGGATATTGTGATATCTCAAAGGCAAGCCTAAGCTAGGGTTGTGGTAAACGAAAGGAGGAGACTTGGAGTTAGTCGCCTACACAGATTCTGATTATGGAGGATGCAATCAGAATCGGAAGTCAACAACAGGTGGATGTCAGTTTCTTGGAGGCAGATTAGTGTCATGGCAGTGCAAGAAGCAGACATCAGTCGCCATTTCTACCTGTGAAGCAGAATACATGGCAGCATCGAACTGCTGCTCCCAGGTTCTTTGGATACAACAGCAATTGCGCGATTATGGTCTGAATTTCACTCATACTCCTATTTGCATAGATAACATTGCTGCTATCTCAGTAACTAACAATCCCGTAAAGCATAGCAAAACTAAACACATTGACATCCGTCATCATTTTATACGGGATTGTGCTGAGAAGAAATTGATTGTGCTCGAAAAGGTTGATTCGTTAGAAAATTTTGTTGATTTGTTTACTAAAGCGTTTGACAAAACTCGTTTTCAAAACCTTGTTGAGCTAAATGGGATGATCAATCCCGAGTAACCGTGTTTTTCGTTTGTGAGTATTTGTAAAAAAAAAAAAAACGTCACTATCGCTTAGAATTATGTCGGTTGCTTCAGTTTGAAGGACATATCTTCGGATATGTTTGGTCCTCATTTCTACCTGTAGAGTATGAGGATAGCCATTAACCAGATGACTGAAAGTGACCGAGGCGGTTTATGATGTGTTTTTATTCTCGCTGAAAATTAGTCGTTCATACTTAGTTAGAAGGACACATACTCGTATGTGGTCGGTCCAGCTGATCCATTGGATCTTCAGGATAGCCGTTTACCTGAAGACTTCGAATTGATCGGGGCGATAGAAGTTAATTTATTTTTAGGGAGATGAAATTATTTTTCTAGTCTACTACTTCGTAAGAAGTTTCTTTACTATGTTTAAAAGAAAATTGATCCAACCTTGGAAAGTTATAGACAAACTGATTCTGTGTGCTTAATTAGTGAAGTTATTAAGCCTAAAAGACTTTAGAACAGTCATTGTATGTCATGGTAGCTTTTTATGGTGCGTAAAGTAGAAGTGATACAAACTAAATCTCCTCGATTTTACGTGGAAACTCCTTAAGAGTTGTGCATATCTCCATATATATCTTTCCGAATGATAGGCAGAAAAGCGATTACCCAGTCATACATGAGCCCGTGAGTGTTCTGATTCCCGTGAAAATAGCGTGTCAAGAAACTGCAGTGATCCAGATTCGGGACTTGCAGTTGTTTATGTCTCTGAAACTGTGTAAATCTTGTTATTAAAAAAAAACAAAAAACTGAGACATTCTAGAGCTTATAATGTTAATACTTCTCAATCAAGATGCAAGAAAGAGAACGGGAAGAAGAGTCTAAAGATCGAAGAGTACTTACTATTTAATCAGACACTACGGGTCGAGGTCAACTCGGGGTGACTTGGGGAAAGCCAAATACGCTTTGAGAATATATAGGAGACATCACAATCTCTGATGTGTTGCCCATTTAAATTTTGAGCTTAATTGAACCTAACCCGTATCACAGAAGCGATGAAAACCATTTTAAGTTATTTACCTGCTTACAACCTGTCTCTTTATGTCATAATACAGCTGAACATGGATCTATGTGACAGTCACATAATTAGTATGATTCCTGTTCGGATCTTTTCTAAAACGTGGTAGTCCCTGTCGAGACTGAAATTTGATCCCGTGTACCTTATTTCTAAGTTTTATCCTACTTATGTAGCTGTATGATTTTATACCTGGTTACTTGGTCTTGATCGTATCATTTAACTCTTTAAATGATGTTTTAAAACTTAATTGCAAATTGTTCAAATTATAGGGGTTTGTTTTGTAAATTTTAATATCGGCGAAGTTATCCCAACTTCGCCTGCAATAGGCGAAGTTATCCATAACTTCCCTGTATAACCTTGACCCTATATAAAGAAGTTTTTGGTCAAATGCTCAGTATTGTTTTTCAAAATCCGGCGAACTTATTCCCAGTAACCCTAAGCGAAGTTATATCTCGATCAATCTGTGTTATTTTTTCTCGAGTTCATTCCGTGTTAAAGGTGTGTAGGGTTGTTGCATCTTTTAATCTATGTCATTGGCGTTAATCAAAGGTCGTTTCGACCCGTTTAGTGACATCGTTCTTTCAAACATCCAACACCCGATTTTCAAACTTATTTTCACGTGGTCGTAATCATATTGATCGTCTAGATCTCCATAAAAACATGTGTTTAACAGTCTGCAATCTCCAAATTGACCAAATCAATTCGTTTGAACAACTAAACTGTTGCCGATTCATATTCAGGCGAACTTACAGTTTAGGCGAAGTTATCCTTAACTTCGCCTGAGGGTTAACTTCGCCTGATAGTTAATTATGTAACAGTACATGAGGCGAAGTTGTGGTTAGGCCAAGTTATCATTAACTTCGCCTGGCCCTTTTTACTTAACATTGATCAGGCGAAGTTCAAGTTGAGGCGAAGTTGTTCCCAACTTCGCCCCACCTCTAACTTCGCCTATACAGAATAAATCATAACTTCGCTCATGGTAACAGGCGAACTTGTGATTTGCCTTGACGATTCTCTAACTTAGTCTGTTTTTGTTGCAGAAATGGCAGCTGTAGCTGGAGCAGGTGGTGCAGGTGGTGACGAAGGAGGAGATAACCATCGACAGTTTTTCCCGGGGCATAACATGTACATCACATTGGACCCGGATGCGAGCGGTGTTGATGATTTCCGCGAGATCATCACATTTCTACTCCGCTCGCGTATCTTCCACGCTATTACTACAACACTGCCTATCTCATTGCCAAACATAGAAGATTTCTGGCAGACAGTGGAATATGACTGTCGAGTCGAGCCCCCGGTTATGCGTGCAACGGTTAACAATCAGATAGTACAGTTCTCGTCTGAACAGATCAGGGTGGCTTTACAGTTTGGGGATGAAACGAGAGACGATCCTACAGACTTCGTGGCTCCATTCAGAGATGGTGCTTTTCTGAGGATGGGATATTTTGGTCCATTGGGAGATACTCAAAGACGAATGGGATTCTTGTTAGACCAATGGCGATTTCTTATGCACGTGATGATCGTGTGTATGTCAGGGAGAAAGGCTGGTACGGATGGAATGGGTGCGACCATGCAGTCGGCGATGACTGCACTGACTTACAATAAGCGTTATAGCTTTAGTCAGATGGTATTCTACGAGATAGACCGTCAAAGAAGAGCGGTGGCGCGTGAGAGATTTCTGATGTATCCAAGATTCCTTCAAATGATCTTGAATCATGTTGCTCCCACGTTACCTCAGCGCCGCCCGATTAGATATGTGGAGAGTGTAACCAAGATGATCTTCGCTCAGTGTAGATCATCAAGTGCAAGAAGCAAGCCTGAGCTCCGTCCTTGACATACTCCATTATTTGTGTACTTGATCAACCCAGAGTATGTTCCAGCTCGTGGGGACGATTTTCGGGATCCGGCACCACAACAGGCTGGAGCACCTTAACCACCACCTGAGGTACAGCAAGCTTTACCTGCTGCTCCTGTGTGGCACCGGAGGAAAATAATGACCTTGAAGCTGCGTTTGGCGGTCAATGATTTTTTGATATGGATCGTGTTGACCCTGAGGAAGAGGTACAGGTCTCGGTAGCCCGGGTTACTAGTGTGGATGTTGCTAGGGCAGCTACGACTGAGGCTGATTCTGATTCTTCAGATGATGATGTGGCTGAAGCTAGACGGATTTTGGTTACACAAGAAAGGATTCATGGGAAGAGGAAGAGAGACAATGATGACAGTGAGTCGGATTTTGAGGAAGATTTACATCAGTTGGTCCATAGATCGAGAAGGGAACGGGCAGGTGCAGGTTCGGGAGCTGGTGAGAGCTCAAGGGTGGTTCGTTTCACTCCACCCGCACTGTCTGGTATGACTATAGTCCCTACACCATTGCAAGTTACAGGGCCAATCGCCACGGATGTTCCCGTGGTGACTACCTCATCTTCCTTCGGCATCCCACCCACTACATTCCAGCTCTCGGCTCCGGAGATTGTGTCCCTGCCACCTCCAACTCTTACTCCAACGGAGGTCGTAGCAAGGTTTGTTGAGTCGACAGTTGTTGCTACTGCAGGGTTGTCGGTTACGATACCACCTGCGGTTACGTTTCCACCTGTTTCTGAGGTGCCGGTTACATTGGGAATCCCTCCTCCGTACGCTCAAGACATATCATATATGAGTTTGATTTCGATGCAACCTTATCCGATTCGGAAAGAATAGCAGCGCTAGAAAGGGTCGTGGCAGAACAATCAAGGGTAAATCTTATCCAGACTCATGCTATTCAGCGCCTCGTTGCGGAGAATCAGATTAAGTCGTCCCTCCTGATCGAGCATGGTAAAATAATTGATGCCTTGAAACAGTTCTTGGCATCTCAGGGGGAGACGGGCTGTAAGGGTGATGAGCTGAGGACGAAGAAGCGTAATGATCGAGACGATGATCCCAATGCATCGAAAGGTGCAGGTGGAGAGTTGCCAAGAACTGAACAAGCTCTTGGGACTTCCACATCTCAGGGGGAGTCAACGAGTGCAGCTGGTGGTTCAGGGGGTGATGATGTGGTGGTTGTGGATGCTGAGGAGGTGTTAGATGATGTTATAGGTGATGAGGATGTGTTACCGATGGAGGAGATAGAGAAGATAGGGGCTGAGATTGTCATTGATAGTGAGATTGAAGAAGGAGAGATTGTGGAGGAGAACGTTGAGCACGAGATTCCGGAAGTTGATAAGGCAGATATGGGTCAAGATATGGGAAGCGATGAGACGGAATGGGAGGAGCAGCCAAGATGGAAAGAAGGCTACGCTCAGTGGTTCGTAAAGACTAAGAAACCGGCGGTCCCTTCTATGTTCAAGAAAAGTTACAACATCAGGGGTTATGCTGAATCAAAAAAGGGGATTATATGCTGGTTATATGATGAGCAGTTGAGGCTTTTTGTGATTAAAAGGTATGATGGGGTTCAGTATTTCAAGAGGCTGTTGAAATCGTTGAATACGTTGCCTGAGTGTGAAGTGAAGGACTTAGCCAGGTTGGGGTTGATAAACAGGAGTGATGATAACATGGCTAGGGTCATTGGGAAGATAGTCTGGAAGGAAAGCATAAAGGAGAAAAAGTTCGAGCTGTTGAAACCACAGAAATGAAAGCTTGTTGAAGACAAAGACAGAGGAATGAGAGCAGATGGCAAGCCTTGGATGATCATGAAGTATAAGCCGATCCGGTGTTTAAAAGAAGTGCCGATGAAACAAATGCCCAAGGATGTGCTCAAAGATCTGAAGTGGTGGTATGTGGATTGTGAAACAGCTGAAGCAGTAATGGAGGATGAAGATGAACAAGAGCTGATGAGAGTTTATGATCCTATGCATCTAGTGAATCTGTCTCAAGCTGATCTGCAGGTGCTGAACGAGAAAAAGATATTTTATATTCCTGCTTGGAAAGAATAAGCAAAGAAGTATCTAAGAGTTGTTTCGGTTTGTGTACGAGAAGGCGTTCATGCTTGAAGATGAAAGATACAAGATTTTTGGGATTACAAGACACGTGTTTGAAGATAGAGATATGAAGCTACTGCCAAGGGGGAGTCTGTTGGTACATGATGTCAGTAGTTCAGTGTCTAGTGTCTGTAATCGAGATAGTTGGATTTGTATTTTGTATTAAGCGAAGTTAGCTCACAAGTTCGCTTATATAGGCGAACTTGTGGAACAAGCGAAGTTAGTGACAACTTCGCCTAAACATGTTAGGCGAAGTTGTCGTCTGTTATATACGGCTAGGTTACGGCTGAATTAGAGGAATCAGTTTATGAGTTGTTCAGAGTTTGTGTAATCGGTGATCAGTGAATCACGTGTTTCCAGTTGCAATACAACGTGTCTCTGTTTATTGTAACGTGTGTTTGATTGTGTTAACGTGTATCGTATTCTACACTCGTATCGTCTTACGTAGGGATTCCGCACCTACGTAGAACGAGATATTCCGTGTAGATCCGGCTGGGAACCTACAACCATCTTCATTCAAAAAAATCATTGAATGATCACCTTTAATCATAAATAAACTTGGATCAAAATCATCAATTTTGTTCAAATTAGATTCTTCCTTTTTCTTCATATGTTCCAGACGCGTAGAAGCAAAGTGACCGAACTCATCACAACGGTAACACTGAACCTGTGACATATCCTTCCTTATCCATTGACGATCCTTCGTTCTTCTTTTACCTGTATACCTTGACCCACGATGTTGACCATCTCGGTTTTCACAACCATCTTGATCTTTATCCTCTCGGTCTTGACCTACGGTTTCTCGGCCTCTTCCACGCCCCTGTCAATTAGGCCAATCCTTACCTCGGCTACCGAACTGATCATACGACTTGCTTTTGTAATTACTTTCCGGCCGATTGAAAAATAACTGACCTTGTGAATTTGAAGCGCGTTCTCTCCCTCGTAGACGTTCCTCAAATGCCTTAAGTCTTCAAACAGCATCTTCAAAGATCAAACTATCAAGATCAACGCTTTGCTCGATTGAGGCTACAAGTTGAAAGTATTTTTCTGGAACCGCATCCAGTAACTTCTTCACCAAGACATCTTGCTCGAACACGTGACCTAGACTCGTTGCCTTTGAAACCATACCTGTTATTTTTCATGCAAACTCATTAACGGTCTCGTTTTCCGCCATGTTGAATTCTCAAATTCACTTTACAACATTAGGAGTCGAGCCTTTTGAACTCGCTCAGCCCCAACATACCGTGCTTTCAAAGCCGTTCATATATCCCGGGCGTTCTTATATTGAGAAATCTGAAAACGAATATCAGCTTCTATTACTTTAAACAAAAAGCTCTTGCCGTTTTATTCTTCTTCGCATCAATAACCGCACCCTCATTCGGTTGAACAATATCCCATAACTCTTGATCATCTAAGATCACTTCCACCACAATCCCCCATGTGATGTAATTAGTCCCGTTCAGGTTTGGAACCTGCAGCGATATCCCCCACTCGCTTTGGGTTGGATTATCGGCTCCTCTTTTTCACCTACCATTGACGTCGTCGACCCCCTTGCTCCACTTCGTTGGAACAAACACAAACAACTCAATCTGAACAACTTTTCAGAACCAAACACGCTTGCTTATAAAATAAATCAAACTTTGGTTAAAACCTAACTCGTTCAACCCGTAAAAAACAAACTTTGAATTAAACCTACTCGTTCAACTCAAATAAAATACCTAGCAATAATGGTTAAACCTCCTTGTTTAACCCAAAACTTTGGTGAACCAAGAAAACAAAAAATAATAAACTAACTTGTTATTATTTTACTTGAATTTTCCGTAGACACCAATAATAATTGACTTGTTTCTTCAACGTGTACTTGTGCACTAGTTATCAACAGCTAACACGTTGACTTTCGTTATGCCTTCTTTAATGTCCTTTAATCGCAAAGACCACTCACAAAAGCCGATCGGAAACCCCAGCACCACTGCAAAACAATTTAATAAACCAATTTCCGATACTAACCTTTTGCGTCGAACACCCCAATTAGAAACCAACTTGTTTCCAAGTTATCGCCTTACAAACAACCTACCTGTTGCCTGCCGTCGATCTCCGATTATCGATTTCTTGAACTTGGCTCTGATACCAATTCAAGTCTCGTATCAATAATATACGAATTAAACGAATAACTCTCGTTTATATTAATCAGAAAATATAACTATAAAAACTTATTACAACTCTCTAAAACCCTAACTCGGTTTGACTCTTGATGAACCCTAACTCGGTTACACCAACCTCACCTCTCTAATGTCTAACCATAACTTGGTTTATATAGACTAACCTATAGCCAAGACATTACCAAATATAATAAAACCCTAATTCTTGGGTTGGGTCTTACACTCGGGCCAAACAACAATTGAGCCAACAGAACCCCGATTCAGAAAAAGAAAAAAAAACATCTACATTCACTAAAGGTTTAACAACATCAAGGTATTAAACAAAACGAAAAAGGCCAGCACAGAGGCACCAAACCGAACTTTTTTCGTTAAATCGGATTTTTTCGATAAGTAAACCTCAAAGTAGACATAGGACCAGTCCAATGAAGTGCAATCGGTTGGTGCAGGTTTTAATTATAGATTAACATGTACATGATTGAGGTCGATAAATGGCTGCACATTATGTATTTGATAAAAATGTCTAGGTGAGTCAATGTTTGTATTAAATTGGACCTGTAGATCATCATTTTGCAGTTAAGTGAGTTTATCTTGCTAGGGCACTGCATGCTTATCATTGCAGAATTTTGTAAACCGTAGGTCTGGTTCAGAACCACCAAACTGAGCTTTATTGGAAAAACCTTGTCGAAACAACAAACGTAACTGAAAAAGTTGCACTTGGGTAAATATATCCCATCTACCGGAACCGGGAAACTTTTGTAAATATATCGAATCAAAACTCTAACTAAAATTTTATATTCGATATACAAACATCTAAACAAAAACAAAACGGAAAGTTGTGTAAATATTTCCCATCCACGGGAACGGAAAAGGTTGCGTAAATATATATAATCAAAACTTTAACTAAAACTTTGAACAATCAAATGCAAAAATGACCGAATCAGAAAAAAATTATTTCCGTTAATGCGAGCTTCTTCGGTATACAAACTCAAAATAGAATTGCAGTACTTAAAAAAACAGCATCTACATTCATAAAAGGTTTAAGAACATTAACGTATTAAATAGAAACCGAAAAAGTCCGACATACGGGCACCAAACCCAAGCATTTTACCAATATATTTACATTACATTATATATAGAGGTGTACAAAACCTCGTTTTCTACAAACCGAAACGGTTTGGTTTTTGCATATTCCAAACCGCTTTGGGTCAAACCGGTTCGGTTTAGAAACCGCTTTAAGCATAGAAGTAGCCAAACTAATCCAGACCTGTACGGGTAGGTTTTAAACTGGTTTGATTTGATTAAAAAAATACCCAAACTGCTATATGAACCGGCGGTTTGTTTCGATTTAGATTCCGGTTAACCGGTTCTGAATCCGTTTTTTATTACACCTCTGTGTGGAAGTTACATTCAGTAACAAATGTATCTGTTATATTATTTACAAATTGAGCATTTTCACAAAGTTTAAAAATTATTTCTTGATGATATTCTTTACAAATTAAACTATTTTATATATACAACAACTCAAAGAGTTTATGTAAACTAAAGCTCGTTATTGGCCCGGTACGGAACAACCAAACTGCAACCAAACCGAGCTTTATTGCAAAGCCCTTGTCGAAACAACGAACTTAACCAAAAAAATTGCACTTATATCCCACCTACCGAAACGGGAAAAATTTTGTAAATATATCCAATCAAAACATTAACCAAAACCTTAAACAACCAAATGCAAAAAAAACCCATTAACAAACCACTAACCAAAATAACCCGTTAGACTGAACCGGAACTGAAAACCAAACATAACAACCTCAAATTATACCTGAAACCTCATATTAGACATAACTTACTAGCAAAAATTCATATATAAATATCTAAATAAAAAAACAGAGCATAAGATCTAAAAACACAAAAAGTATGATCCCGGAACCAAAAACCAAACATAACAACCTCAAATTAAACCTGGACCTCAGATTAGACCTAATTTACTAACAAAAACCCACAATCATAAAATCTAAACACGGCATCCAAAATCAATAAAAGTGAAACAACATAAAGCAATTAAACATGAACCATAAAGGCAGAGAAATTCATACCCAATAACAAAACGAAGCTATGGCTGATAGCACTACGCAGAGAAGTTAATAACATGCAGGGAAGATGAAACTAAAAGTGGATGAAATAATAGCAAAGAGCAGGTTGTAAAACCACGTGTAACAAAGGAATGTACAACAGCTGCCCCACTAACAAAACATAACTGATTAAAAAAAAAGTCCCAATAGATGTTTCGAACTCTCGTCTGTGAAACCATAGGTACCAACACCAGCTGAACAACATCTATTAATTTATAACCTAACAAACAATTCTTATATAAAGAAAAGAAAAGCAAAACATAGTATCTTAAGATATAAGTAAGTGGGTGCCGAAGAATAGGGTGCGAGGATAGGGGTGTGAGTAATCAGTCTTTCAAACAGGCTGTTGTGTCATATAAATCCGTCGTTGAAAGGGGTGCTCTGACAAAAAAGAAATCACATTGGAGAGCCCGGGATTCTGTTATCCTGGATAGATTATTGGATTTTTTGAACACGAAGAAGGAGGTGTGGGAAAGATTCTTATCAGAGGCATCGATTTATGACAAGATTGGTGAATTGTTTGGTTCTATGATTAGTCCGTCAGAATTTTCATGGCAAAAATCTGGAATGTTTTTTGTTAACGGAGAAAGAGTATCTTGTTTGGGTAAGTGAGAAGATGAATTCCAAGGATGTTGGGAATGATATGGGGACAAACTTGGACAGCCCATTGGATTTAGGTGGGGAGGCCCAGGTGTTTCCAAATCTGGATGATTCAGAGATGGTGGAAAACGTGGTTGAGCCTGGAGAGGTAACTATTTTTAATCAAGGAGGCGACCGAAACAGTGGTGGGAATCGGTGAGAAGGTAATGGAGGATTCGGGGGGAGCTCAGGTTGAGAAGGAGGTGGGGGAAACTGTTAAAGTTGGGTCCGAGATAGGGGTGAACCTTCAATCCCACTGTAACTTGGTTCGATCAGCTGTTTTAGGTTAAGGTGGTCATGTATATACTATCGGTGAATATTAGGAGGGCTGGCGAATCACACAAAGCCGATTGGATTCGCGGTTTAAAAACTAGTAATGGAATTCACTTTGTGGCAATTCAAGAAACAAAGTTGACAGGTTTGGCTTCCTATTTTGTCAATAGATTTTGGGGTAGATCAATATGTGAGTTCGATGCGGTAGACGCGGTTGGGCGATCAGGGGGGATCCTTAGCATTTGGGACCCCTCTTATTTCCTTAAAGCTGACTCGTTTAAACATCGAAGATTTTTAATTACGTCCGGTATTATTAAACCTTTAGGTTGTTTTGTGAATATTATTAACGTTTATGCTCCTAATGACCCGACGGAGAGGAAGGCGTTATGGGGTAAACTTTTATCGGTTCGGAGTTCATTAATGGGTATGTGTGTTTTCCTTGGAGATTTTAACGAGGTTCGCGGCCCGAATGAAAGGAGAAATTATGAATTTGCGACGGCGAACGCTGATGCCTTTAATAACTTTATTGAAAGGACAGAGTTGGAGGAATATCAGATGGGGGGTATGTTTATATATATATATATCGGATAAAGGAGAAAATTTTAGTAAATTGGACCATGTGTTGGTTTGTAAGGAGTTTTTTAATACTTGGCCTCTTGCGTCCCTTTTCCTGCTTACTAAGAACTATTCGGATCATATGCCTCTGATATTTTCGACGGTGACGTCAGATTTTGGTCATGTTCCATTCAGGTTCTGTAAATCCTGGTTGGACTTAAAGGGGTTTGAGGAGTTTATGGGGTCGCAGTGTAATCGGTTCAGGTTTGAGGGATCAGGGGATCTTGCTCTTTTTACTAATATGGCGGTTAAAGTCTAGAATTAAAAGTTGGTTATCGAGAAAGAATAAGCAAGAACTTGGAATTTACAAGAAAAAAAGGAACAAATTCAAAAGATAGAATTGGATGGGGAATGGAGAGATCTCTAGGAGGATGTGTTAAATATTAGAGCAGATTGTGTGGCCTTGGTTAAAGAGGTTGATTTGCGAAAACAACGGGATTTCATAGAGGGTGACGAGAACTCCAAGTATTTCCATAGCATTCTAAATGCGAACTTGAGTAGTAACCATTTACATGGTTTGGAGATTGACGGGGTTTGGGTTTCGAGTCCGATTATCTTGAAGGAGGTGTGAGAAAAGATTTGAGGAACCGGTCTCGTCTAGACCTAGGGTGGTGGTACTTACTAATATTAATAAATTAAAGGAGGGAGAGGCGGATATGCTAGCTGCTCCTTTTACTTTACTAGAAATAAAACAGCCTAGTGTGGGATTGTGATGGTGACCGCTCTCCGGGTCCGGACGGGTTTAATTTTATATTCTTGAAACGGTTCTGGAATTACTTTCAACATGACTTTGTCAAAGTCTTTGAGGAGTTTTTTTACTCGGACTCGTTTCGTTGTGGGGGTTTGTCCTCGTTTATTGCACTGATACCTAAGGTAAAGGACCTGATTTCGCTAAACGAGTACCGACCAATAAGTTTAATTGGATGTCTAAATAAGGTAATCTCTAAGGTGTTGGTTGGTAGACTTAAAAAAGTGATTGAAGGTTTAATTTCTGAGGAGCAGTCGGCTTTTATTACAAATCGTAACATCTTGGATGGGCCTTTAAGGTTGAACGAGGTGTTGGCATGGTTAAACCGGTCAAATAAAAAGGGTATGATTTTTAAGGTGGATATTGAGAAAGCTTATGACTCGTTAAATTGGGCCTTTTTGGATTCAGTTTTGGATCAAATGAACTTTCGGATAAGATGGCGAAGGTGGGTTTCAGCTATACTGTCGGCTAGCCAGGCCACGGTTTTGGTGAATGGGTCGCCTACACGGGAATTTTTCTGCTCACGAGATCTTAGACAAGGAGATCCACTGTCTCCTTTTCTGTTCGTTATTGCTATGGAAGCCCTTAGTAGTATGATGAAGAGAGCTATTGATTCAAATCTGTTTAGCGGCCTAAAGTGTGGGCGTGAGGGTCCGACTCTTTCACATCTGATATACGCTGATGACGTAGTTTTTCTTGGAGAATGGAGCACGTTAAATGCCTTAAATTTATGCAGAATTTTGAGGTGCTTTTATCTTGTTTCAGATCTAAAGATTAATTTATCTAAGTGTCGGCTATTTGGTACTGGTGTAAACGAGGTGGGGAAGACTCAGTTGGTAAAAGTGTTAGGTTGCAAGGTTGGTGAGATTCCTTTCCTTCACTTGGGTCTGCATGTTGGAAAAAATATGAATGGAATTAATGCATGGGATCCGGTGGTGAATGTTTTTCGAAAGCGTTTGTCAAAATGGAAAGCTAAGATTCTTTCCATTAGTGGTCGGGTCACTGTTATAAAATCGGTATTGCACGCCCTGCCAACGTATTATTTTTCTTTATTCAAAGCTCCAGATAGAGTCATGGATAAGCTTGAAAGATTGAGAAGGGTATTTTGTGGGGTGGAACGGAAGAAAATGTGAAGATTAATTGGGTTGCGTGGGATAAAGTAGTTTTGCCTACTAACCTAGGGGGTCTTGGGATTGGGAGGTTGCGAGATATAAATATGGCGTTACTAGCAAAATGGTGGTGGCGATTCAAGAATGAGATTGGTAGGTTGTGGTGGAAGGTCATTTGGGCGATTCATCATTCTTCTCGGTCTTGGTAGGCTATCCCGGCAAATTATCAAGCTCGTGTCCGTGGAGTCGTATCGTGAAAATTGATTCGACTCTCCAGAAGTATGGGGTGGAGTTAAGTACGAGCCGTCAACACGTGGTATAAAATGGTAAAAACACATGGTTTTGGCTTGATTGTTGGGTAGATTCGTTACCTTTGGGAGTTCGATTTCCAAAACTTTTCTCCTTCGAAAAATCCAAAGGTTGTAATGTGGCATATAGGCTTTATATGCTTGATGGTTGGATATGTGGAGCTTGGGAACGGAATAAAGGGAACCGAGCAGTGGAGAGGAAATAGATGAAGGAAATACATGAATTGAGAAGTTTGCTCCTAATATGTGAAGGTGTTCTCCTAACTCCAGGGGAGGATTTTATTAATTGGTCCTATAATCCTTCCAGAGACTTCTCAGTACGATGCATTAAAGATTGTTTAATGACGAATTCGGTTAATGATCAAAATTATGTATTTGAGTGGAACCTGTGGGTCCAAAGAAGGTTAATATTATGGCGTGCGGGCGGCTTTGGATCGGATTCCTACTTTTGATGCGTTGGTTAAACGAAATATCCCGGTAAACTCGAATTTATGTCCGATCTGCGGTGAGGTGGAAGAGTCAGTTGAGCATGTATTTATATCGTGTGGCCTTGCGCAAACGTTGTGGAGTGTGGTGGCCCAATGGTGCAAGCTTCCAATGTTTATCCTATTTAGTTTTCAAGATTTGTTGGATCTTTATAAATTTTCGACATTTACTAAGGATAAAGCTAAAGTGTTTCATGTTGTGTGTTTAATAGCGGTTTGGTGCTTATGGAAAAGGAGAAATGCATTAGTTCATTCCGGTACCTCGATTCAAGTCTCAAATTTGTTAATTAGAAGAGATAAGGGTGTTGAGTTTCCTGAGGGTAAAGAACAGAGCAAAAATATGGGGTCTCTCATGGAAGGATTGGTGTAGTTTTCAAGTTTAATGGTTGTATTTGGGGTGGGGTCTGTGCGGGTGTTTTGTTTTGGGGTTGTTTTCGGGTGGCCTTTTCTTTTTATTCGTTTTGGTGGCTTGTAATGCGGTTGTTTCTAGCGTCTTGCTAATTCATTAAAATTTTGTTGGTCGTTCAAAAAAAGAATATTATATTTATTTATTAAAATTGAAATTAATATACTAATTAATGTTAATTAATAATACTAATTATTAGTCTTTTTAATAATAATACTTAATTATTAATAAATTAATAAAAGTAAAAAACATATTAGTCTTTTTAATAAAATAATCAATTATATTATTTTATAAATAATGTCTTTTTAAAAAATAAAAGTAAAAACATATTAATACGATAAATATAAAACAGGAAGATGAGATATTAGGACAAATATTTATTACTCTTTTCATTTGAAATCACAGATGTTTAGATGATACTTGTCGTTTTAAATGGTAGATGTCTGTTAAAGTGTATTTTGACATATAGGGGCAGGCTACTTTGGGTATCGTGAACCGCTAGTCAAAGTGGCGTCATTTAAAATGGCGGATCACACAAAAATGTACCACATCTGCCAACACCAGCTAATTGTCCAACTCACCCGATGGAAACTGAAATGCTCTATATATAATCTAAGATCCGCATTTCAAATGGCTGAAATGACGGATCTCCTAGAAACCATTTCACCCTTCTAAAATTTCCTACTAAAAAAAATCACTTATATAAAGATTAAGTGAATTGCTTGGACTTAAAATTTATTCAAGCCTACATGATATAATAAAATCACCCCTTAGGGCTAAGTAATATACTGTGTTATTATATTGATGTAGTTTGAGTTGATTAATGTGCAAATAGGAACCGATTAGTTGATGATACTCCTTTAGTGCAAGACTTATGCCTTATGTACGGTTGGATCTTTTTGCCAACGGATATTAAAAGTCGGGTTGCAACAAGTTTTTGTAGTCGGAGGCTGTTTATCGTTAGTGAAGAGGTAGGTCCCAACAGAGCCCAGTTGGACCCGCAAGACTCACCTTAAAAAGGGACGTCTGCGCAGAAACCAACTGGATCCGCAGGACCAACCATGCTCAGACGTGACGTCCTTACGCGCAGTACGCAAGCTGTTCCCGCAGGAAATGCCTCCCAATGGTGAAGGACTCTGCCTGTTCCCGCAGTTGCCGATACAAGCCATCAGGGAAGGCCACCCGCGCAGCAAGGCTACACGCACAAGGCACTTAGCTCTCAATCACTCAGTGTCACCTGAAGGAATGAGCAAAGCCGGGAACAATCCCGCACAAGGGCGGGAGGGGGAATACTCCCGCCCAAATAAGCCAGTCCGTACGATACGGGAAGATCTTCTGTAATGTACCTGACGAGGTATGGGCAAAAGATCTGACTAAAGATACGACAGCTTATTGACAACAGTATGGCGAGCAGCATGCTCCTGTACTGTATGTCACTATTAGCCGCTGCCTACTCACCAACTCCTGTCATACCATGTGCATAGCCGGTAGTTGGTGGAAAAGGAATAGTACACAGCAGGCCTGGTCACTATCAGCCGCTGCCTACCCACCAACTACCAGCAGGGCACGTGCGTAGGCCACAGTTGGTTGAACAGGAATACTATTCAGCCGGCCACACCTCCTTGGAAACCTACCTTCGGCTATAAATACCACAAATGGTATGACCATCTCATCTTATCATATCTTATCATATTATCATCATAATATACCTGATATCTGCTCTAGCAATCTCTTAATATACATTTATATTTAAAGAGCAATCTAGTCTGATTCTCACGCCGGAGGGTGGTCACAAGGAGGAACCCCCCCCCCCTTCTCAGTGACAAGGTCACGGTGTCTGTTTTGCAGGTTATCAGAACAACCATCTTTGCCGGGTCTAACCCCTCGTGGGAAACATCTATCTAACCCCCAGGTTATCCGTAATCTGCCCGGGGTCCGGTTAGTGTTTCTTCATTGGCGCCATCCGTGCATAAAGCTAGAACTTCATTTTTCTCCAGTTTTTTCAAACTTCTGGAAAGATGGTTAAAGAAACTCCGGTAACCACAACCCCAGCTACTGGGGGGAATACCGGCTACACAGTCTTTACGAACACTACCCCGGTTACCCAAGCCGGGGCAAGTGAAGTAAATTTTATGAACACTACCCCAGTTATCCAAGCTGGGGCAAGTGCAGTAAATAATCGCTCACTGGGATTCACCGATACCCAGTTAGAGAAACGAACAAGACTCCCCCGCCAAACACTCGATGAAGTTAAGGCATGGGCGGAGGCACGTCAAAAGGAATTCCAAGCTGAGTTGGACGAACGCTTGTGTTCCGTCCAACAGGCTGACGAATTCGAAGAATACTTGGACGATGACTCGGAGGAATCCAACTCCGACGCGAACCCTCGCCATAGGGCAAAAGGGAAGCGTAAGGAAACGGACTCCCAACCGAGAAGGCATTTTGGAGAAGCCTTCAAACCAAAAAACACAGGTGGAAGTCCACGTGACTTCTCCAAAACATTCAGACCAAACGTTGCAAATGCGGGAACGTCCAAATTTGCAAGGGACATTGCGGAAGCAATTGCCCCAAAAAGTGCCAAACAAATGTCCAGCATAGGCACATATGATGTTATATCTGACCCAGATGATCATTTGAACAGATTCATAGCGGGGGGCAACCGTCAGTAGTTGGACGGAACCTACGTGGTGTTACATGTTCCAAATGACGCTTGTTGGGGCTGCTAGAGCGTGGTTCGATCGTCTACCGGTCAACCACATCTACGACTGGGCAGACTTCCAACAGAAGTTTAGCCAACACTTCAGCCAGCAAAGAATGTATATACCGAGGAGCAATGGACAATCCTCAAATGCATTCGAGAGGAAGATGAATCTTTGCTAGACTTCATCACTCGCTTCAACTCGAAAAAGCTAAGTCTGGGTAACATTAGCGAAGATCTCGTTCGCGCTGCTTTTATTCAGGGCGCGAACGACCCAGAGCTCATCCGCACCTTAACGGGTAAAGATGGCATGCCATCCACATGGGATGCCATCATGACAGCAGCTAAACGCTTTGCGGAAACGGAGAAGCAACTGGGTAGAGATCTCCCACAGAGCACAAACCTCTACACCCAGAAAACAAGAGAAGACAACGTCCTTACCGCCCGATTAAACAAAAAGCTAAAGCTAGGAATTTGGCAGTCAAGGGTAAACTTTGACACCTCATCCGGCTTGCAACATCGGTTAGGCGGAAGGGATAACGTACAGTCAAACAAGAACTCCAGATGGATGCCGCTCACCAAAAGCGTCACCGAGATATTCGCCACTGAGGAGCTCCCATGGCCAAAGCCTCAAATAATCCGACATCGTCACAATGCTGATCGGAGCAAATACTGTGACTTTCACAGGACAAAAGGCCACAACACCGAAGAATGCATAGACGTAAAGGACATGGTCGAAGCATTTGTCAGAGATGGGACGCTCACGCACCTCGTGGCGCAATGAACGCTGAGCAGGCTGATGCGTGTAGAACCCCAGCTGGGGAAAACACGAATAAAATTTCAGCTTCAATATGGAGACTACATGCTGCGTAAAGAACGAGATCCCGAACCAGGTGCGTATCGGCTCGATGGCACTCCCATCCCAACAACATGGAAGGGAGTTCAATTACACAGTTTGCATGTAGATCAATTCCAAATTTGTAAAGAAAAGGCCAAGAGCCACTTCTAATGGAAATGATTCTCCTTAGAACATCGACGCTGATGATTTTACATTTATACTTTATGAACTATCAACACTGATGACGGTCTTCACCGCATACATAAGTGTGAAAGTCGTTGCATGGGGAAGACGGAAAAACCCGCATAAACCCAAAAAACGGCAAACCTTCACGCAGGTCAGTTGAAGGGGAAAAGTTCAGTCATCCCACTAAATGAAAGTGCCGGTCTATCCGCATGAATCATGATAGAGGAAACTGAACACTAACCTATTAACAACCGAGCGTCGAACGGTTAATTTATTCAACACTAATATGCCGGTTTTCACCGCATAATTACGTGGAAAGTCGTTAGTTGGGGAAGGCGGCAAAACCCGCATAAACCCAAAAAACGGCAAACCTTCACGCAGGTCAGTTGAAGGGGAAAAAATTCAGTCATCCCACTAATTAAAGTGCCGGTCTATCCGCATGAATCATGATAGAGGAAACTGAATAACCTATTAACAACCGAGCGTCGAACGGTTAATTTATTCAACACTAATATGCCGGTTTTCACCGCATAATTACGTGGAAAGTCGTTAGTTGGGAAGGCGGAAAAACCTGCATAAACCCAAAAAACGGCAAACCTTCACGCAGGTCAGTTGAAGGGGAAAAAGTTCAGTCATCCCACTAAATGAAAGTGCCGGTCTATCCGCATGAATCATGATAGAGGAAACTGAATAACCTATTAACAACCGAGCGTCGAACGGTTAATTTATTCAACACTAATATGCCGGTTTTCACCGCATAATTACGTGGAAAGTCGTTGGTTGGGGAAGGCGGCAAAACCCGCATAAACCCAAAAAACGGCAAACCTTCACGCAGGTCAGTTAAAGGGGAAAAGTTCAGTCATCCCACTAAATGAAAGTGCCAGTCTATCCGCATGAATCATGATAGAGGAAACTGAACACTAACCTATTGACAACCGCGCGTCGAACGGTTAACTTATTCAACAGAATTTCTAACAAAAGGATGAGGAAAACCTACACGCAGGTCAGATATAGGTTAAGTTTAGCCATCCTACTAAGTGCAAGTGACGGTCCTACCCGCACAATCACGAAAGAGGAAGCAAAACTTCACACCTATTATTTACCACGTTCAAAGGTTAACTTATCCTAAAGACTTAGAAATCTCAAAAAAGATGAGGAAAACCTACACGCAGGTCAGATGGTAAAGTTTACCCATCCTACTAAGTGCAAGTGACGGTCCTACCCGCACAATCACGAAAGAGGAAGCAAAACTTCAACCTATTATCTACCACGTTCAAAGGCTAACTTATTCTAAACACTTGGAAAATTGCTAATTTAAACTAAAGTATGCAAGTCATATAACGTTTATAAAGTAAGGAATCCAGAGAAAATAGCGGTCTTACCCGCACAAAGATTTATATTTCACAATGATTCATTACAAGAATGGTCGGGTAACTACCCGCCTACAAGAAAATAAATCTATACAAGCTAAATCTATCCTAGCAGTGGGAAGGGATCTTCAGGATCAGGCTTCAGGGCCACTTCCACTTGGACCAGCACCATCAGTAGAGCGTGGCAGTTCAAGGAAAGCTTTAAGGATAGCTAGCCCATCATCAGCAGCAGCAACTTCGTTTACCTTCTCCACCACCGGATGCGGGAAGGCGGCATACTGATTCACTGCTTGGTCGTATACATCTTCAGTATCTACATCGAATAAAGGGAAGTTGGAAGGCGGGATGCCTTTCTCAACGAACCCTAGACCAAGCAGGAAGCCGGCCTTTTCCCCATCCTCGTGAGAAGCGTTGAGGGCTGCGCTCATAGCATCGTCATAAGACGTCTCAGTGAAGACTCGATGCACAACCTACAAAAGAAAATATACAAGTATCAGAACCTTTTCTATTTACAAAGAAAAGCGTAAAGACATGAAAAGCTTACCTGAGACAACGCTTCTCGAAGAAGCCATTCCTTGGCAACCAGAGCTTCTTGGAGGGCAGCTTGAGCTTCGTTACGGGCGCATTCGGCTTCACTCTTGTTGAGGTTGGCAAGCAACACATCTTTAGCCGCAGCCTCTTCGACGCCCTTTAGCTTACGCTCGGTATGGTCAAGCACCCCCCTCTGGTCCAGGATTTCTTGAAGCTTCTTCGCGTCCTCCATCGCCAAGGCATCATGAGCCTGCTGGAGAGCCTCTAATTTGGCTTTAATCTCTTCATTCTCCAGGCGTAGAGGCTCAGCAACAGCTTCAGCCTTGGTGGCCCTTTCAGTTGCGTTCCTAGCAGTTTCCTTAGCCAGCCAAAGCTGTTCATTAACAGCTTGGGCAGCCTTGGAGCGAGCCTCGAGACGGGCCTGAACCTCAACTTCAAGGGCCTTGAACGCCTTCTCCTTCTCCGCCGCCGCGGCGGAGAGCCTCCTATTCTCCTCCCGGACAGCCCGCGCCTGAGCTACTTCCTGAAGGCGAGCTGCTTTTAACTTGTCGTTTTCACGACAAAGCAGCTCGACGCGCGGCTGCATCCGGGCCAGGAGAACCCGAAGCTCATTGCTTAGCCTACCCTCCTGGTAGCTAGCCATGGCTTCCCCCAACGCACCACTAGGAGCAGCGTGACGAGCCCACTCCACGTACTCCACAGGGGTGCGAAGGGTTGTTCCTCGGCGAATGTTCCATCGTGGAACATACACTTCATTGGAATCCGACACTGCAAAAAACAAAGAGCAGTTAGGAAAAGATGATTGAAAAATATAAAATAGGCCAAAAGAACCCTACGCACCTGTAGGGTCAATTACAGGCCGATAACCGCCGAACCCATCACCTGAACCCAAGGGAAATCCATCCAAGAGGTCAGGCAGATGGGAAGGTGGCAGAGGTTGGCGATACGCCCCATGCATACCTGAAGGATCGGCCGTCGTTGCCGATGACGGAGGAGGCATGGTAAAGGCCGCCGCGGCCGCCGCTGCAGAATCCGCAGCAATAGTAACCGCCGGCTCGGTGAAAGATGCCGTAAAAATGGCACTCACAGCCGGCGGTGACGTCATCTCAGCTGGAACAGTCGGCTCAAAGGAGTGAGCAACTGAACCAGCGGAAGCAGGCGCAGGCGCCTGGGTCGTCGCCTCAGGTAGGCTAACCAAGCCTACCGTCATTGGCGGAGAGGTACTCCTCTGCGGTCCACCCTGGAATGCGTCAACATCCACGCCTGCGTAAAGAAGATAAGTATTAATGATGGAAAACTATAAAGTTAAAAGATAAAGGAAGTTTGTACTTACGGGTTTTCTTGAGCCGAAAGGTACGGAGAGGCGGGGACGAACCCGATGGAGCCGGCCTCTTTGCGTCGCTCACCGTCGTCTTCTTGGGCTCTCCGGAGGTGACAGTCGCAGCCTCCGGAGCGGTGGTCTTATCACCACCGGGATTCCCCGCCACCTCTTCGCTCTCGGTCTCCGAATCAGACCGAGGCACCGGATCGGCAGTGGAGGCCACCTTCTCTTTCCCCTTCCCGCCGGCAGCCTTCTTCTTCCGCACCAACGGAGGACCATCTGTGGATTCCTCATCAGAACATACGATTAGAGGAATTCCAGCAGAGGTTTCAACATTGAGGGGTCGAGGGTTGAATAGCGCCTTACCTGGCCGCCTGGCTCTCAGGATCTCGTGGCCTAGCGGGTAGACCTCCATGAACCGATCCGCCGTTTGTTCTAGGATGGGCAACTCGTTCTCGTCTAGTACCCATCCGAGCGGGACCGTCAGCCTCCCGCGGGTTCAGGAGCGACTGCAAGTCGTTCCCCTCTGAAATAAACAGGAAAAAAGTTAGAAGAGATTCTAAATCAACAAAAAGAAACAGAGCATACCGTAAGGAACAGAGTTCGAACCGTATTCAAGGACGATTGGGATCTTTTGCGCATCCGCCTCCTTCCACACCCGGCTCATCCCCAGCATCACCATCCCGGACTCCGCAAACCGGTAAACCGGAGATTGGACTCGGGATATCTTCGAAAACCATTCCGCCTCCTCGTAGTTGGAGGCGTGAAGGCTGGGAAGTGCTTGCCCGTTCTTGAATTTCATGGCAAGTGGGATGGCGCGAGCGGAGATGTAGAAGAACTCCCGCTTCCACGAGCGAAGACTGCGCTCGGTTGCGCAGATTTTCAAACCCTTAATCCGGGTTATCAATGTATACCACCCCTGGATGCACCTCCAAGTGTAGAAGGTCATCAGGCGGTCAACATAGGGCTCAATGCCCAGAATCCGGCACACCCACTCGAAGTGCCGAATCTTGGCAATCGCCATCGGGTGCACCTCGGTCAGGTGCACACCGTGCCTCTCCAGGACACGGTAAACAAACTTTGTCAATGGGAACCTAAGATTCCCATAAACAAAGAATGCAGCATATACCCCGATCTTGCCTCTGGGGGCATCGTACACCGTTTGATGGGGTTCAGGAAACTCAGGCTCGAGAGACTCGAGCATGAACTTCCTGACGACGTACTGGTACAGATCGACAGGCAGAGCACACTGGCACACGCCAGCAGTACTCTTGTCATCGGCTGTAGATTCGAGATCACGAGACGACATCTTGCAAAAGAAAGAAGAAAACGATTTCAAGAGAATGCTCGGCTGAAAGATGAGTATTCGCCGGAAAACGTTCTGAAGATGAAGAGAAGAGTGAAAGTATGAATTACAAAGAACCTTCTCCCCCTTTATATACTAATCGCAATTAATGCGATGCATTTAATGCGAAAGAGAGAGAAATCGAAGGTGCAATGAAACTATGACACGTGGCAAAGAGCAAGCTGGCAACAGCTGTTGACAGGACGCATACCATTAATTTCGTGGCCACGCGCCCGAAAAATCGCGCCCACGCGCCTGAAAAAGCGTCTGGAATGACCATGTACTGTCACGTCACCATAACTTCCTGCACGTCCTGACACAGTCAGAAGAAACCGTCGCACGACGTTTCAGACGTTTGGACTGTTCTTATCCTTTCACCAACTCTTCGAATTTCAAAATTCAAAAAGATTCAAAAGTAAGCGGGAAAATACCCCTTACCTTGGCAACCAAGTAACCGTAAGACGGATGCGGGTACAGTGTTAAGGCAAAACCCTTCACATACCTAGCACCCGCAGGGAATTGAAGCCAAGAATAACTTGGCAACCAAGTAACCGTAAGACGGATGCGGGTACAGTGTTAAGGCAAAACCCTTCACATACCTAGCACCCGCAGGGAATTGAAGCCAAGAATAACTTGGCAACCAAGTAACCGTAAGACGGATGCGGGTACAGTGTTAAGGCAAAACCCTTCAAATACCTAGCACCCGCAGGGAATTGAAGCCAAGAATACCTTGGCAACCAAGTAACCGTAAGACGGATGCGGGTACAGTGTTAAGGCAAAACCCTTCACATACCTAGCACCCGCAGGGAATTGAAGCCAAGAATACCTCGGCAACCAAGTAACTATAAGACGGGTGCGGGTACAGTGTTAAGGCAAAACCCTTCACATACCTAGCACCCGCAGGGAATTGACGCCAGGAATACCTTGGAAGTAAAGTAACCATAAGACGAGCGCGGGTACAGTGTCAAGGCAAAACCCTTCACATACCTAGCGCTCCGCATGGAATTGAAACCAAGAAGGATCTTCTGGGCAATGCTTGCGGAAACGAAAATAACATCCCCGCATAGCGGGAACGTCGAGAACAACATTGTTTGAAGCTCCAGGATGGAATTGGTGGTTTTAACATAATTGATCACTATGTTCAAAACTACCAAAACCTCATGGAGAATCCACACAAGTGGGACTCAACGCTCCTGACTTGCGAGGAGGTTACAGACCTACCCGCATCATACCCAAAGATCAAGCAGGAAAGTCGGGAATTTCTGCAAGTGACAAGGACTTCCGCGGGAAGAATCCCCATGGAAAACCTTAAAAAACCCTTTTCAAAACCCTTTGCTTAAGTCCAAAAGTTCACCTCACTTTATTAAACACTCATGAGAAGAACATTGGACTGGGGGGACTTGAAGAGGTAGGTCCCAGCAGAGCCCAGTTGGACCCGCAAGACTCACCTTGAAAAGGGACGTCTGCGCAGAAACCAACTGGATCCGCAGGACCAACCATGCTCAGACGTGACGTCCTTACGCGCAGTACGCAAGCTGTTCCCGCAGGAAGTGCCTCCCAATGGTGAAGGACTCTGCCTGTTCCCGCAGTTGCGGATACAAGCCATCAGGGAAGGCCACCCGCGCAGCAAGGCTACACGCACAAGGCACTTAGCTCTCAATCACTCAGTGTCACCTGAAGGAATGAGCAAAGCCGGGAACAATCCCGCACAAGGGCGGGAGGGGGAATACTCCCGCCCAAATAAGCCAGTCCGTACGATACGGGAAGATCTTCTGTACTGTACCTGACGAGGTATGGGCAAAAGATCTGACTAAAGATACGACAGCTTATTGACAACAGTATGGCGAGCAGCATGCTCCTGTACTGTATGTCACTATTAGCCGCTGCCTACTCACCAACTCCTGTCATACCATGTGCATAGCCGGCAGTTGGTGGAAAAGGAATAGTACACAGCAGGCCTGGTCACTATCAGCCGCTGCCTACCCACCAACTACCAGCAGGGCA
The DNA here is from genome assembly GCF_021521415.1 of Bidens hawaiensis. Taxonomy (NCBI): domain Eukaryota; kingdom Viridiplantae; phylum Streptophyta; class Magnoliopsida; order Asterales; family Asteraceae; genus Bidens; species Bidens hawaiensis. The sequence goes on along the minus strand of NW_027492343.1, from coordinate 509,654 downwards.
CGTGCGTAGGCCACAGTTGGTTGAACATGAATACTATTCAGCCGGCCACACCTCCTTGGAAACCTACCTCGGCTATAAATACCACAAATGGTATGACCATCTCATCTTATCATATCTTATCATATTATCATCATAATATACCTGATATCTGCTCTAGCAATCTCTTAATATACATTTATATTTAAAGAGCAATCTAGTCTGATTCTCACGCCGGAGGGTGGTCACAAGGAGGAACCCCCCCCCCCCCCATTCTCAGTGACAAGCTCACGGTGTCTGTTTTGCAGGTTATCAGAAGAACCATCTTTGCCGGGTCTAACCCCTCGTGGGAAACATCTATCTAACCCCCAGGTTATCCGTAATCTGCCCGGGGTCCGGTTAGTGTTTCTTCATTTAGCTTTATGAAAATATGACGACCGTTTTCTTAAGTGAAATGGTTTTAAACTTTTGGATGATGATGAATATTAAAACATAACTCCTATAATTGTTCAAGTATGCCGATTGTGATCTGTTTGCAGATTGTCTAGGGTCTACAATGGTCAAATGCACAAGTCGATCTTTAATTTATAAAGAAAATATACATTTAAAAAAATCCCGCGATAAATATATGTATACAAACATTACATTACACATTGTATTGAAGGTACGTGGTTCAAGATGCCATGAACGTGATATCGATCACCAAAACAATGAAGAAATAAATGGATTATAATCTTGTGAATTTATATTGTCCCAGAACCCACCACGCCATTTGATAGGATGGTGGAGCATATCGTAAACATCACAAAGTCTATCAGTACTAGATTTAGAACCAAATATCGGGGTTAACATTCAAAAAATTCAAAAAAAATATTTAACCGTATTTCATACAATGTAAACTACACAAAAATAGAAACATGATGATAAATAAATTTAAACACATGGGCTGCATATTTCTCCTATTCGGTTTTTGAAAGCTTGATGTCACACCCCACCCTAAGACGGAAATGTCGGGACGTGAACAGATTGTTCAATGCTCGCAAGGTACTATCATGCAATTTTAAAGGTGACAATATCTATTTATTAATTTAATTAATCCAAATATTCAACAATCAACCAAAGTACATCATCTTTAAAATAAAAAGCAAAATAAATTCAAATTAAGTCTTCATAATTCCTTCTAACTTAAAATCATCACTAAGTCCTTCATCTTGGCAATCAAGTCAACGAAAACATGCATATACGTATAAAATAAAGTAGGTTTGTCAACACAATATTGAGTGAGTAAAACATCAGTAAATTTAGTTACAATATAATGCAAAAGGTGCAAAACTATCCTTTGTGAGATAAACAATAAAGCCATCGAGCAATTAAGTGTGTCGGTAAAACAATTGCCTTGCAAAGTGGGCTTTGGCTACTGCGACGGACGTATGATCATGCTATGAATGTGAATATGATGGAAATCTCCGAATGCGATCAAATAAACAATTAAACATGTAGCAAATTAGGCATTTAATTGATAAACACACAAGATTAAACAATTTGCTATTGTGAATACTAGATAATACGTAAATATGATAGGATACGCATATATCTCCAAAAAGTTGAAAATAAATAAAAAAAAGGGGGGAATAAGTTACTCACCTTATCAAATAAGCAAAAAATGGTAAATGATGTGATAAGAAAATGAAATATCACGCTCTTCGAGAATTATCAACGAAAAACCCTAGTTAAGAATGATAATGGAAATAAATGTGAATTAAAGACGGATTCTATAACTTGATAGGGATTCGGGCTTTGATGATGATCGTGTATGTTTGTGAATACACTTATTATTTAATTTATTACTATTTGTAAAAATCACTTTTATTTACCAAGAGTTAAGATTATATAATACAAATAATATAATTTAAACATATATATTTAAAATATACTTATAAAAAAAATTAAACCAATAATCATAATTTGATAAGTTATATAATAGTGTTTGTTTTAAATATTTATTTTAAATATTTAACGAACTCTCGTTAATAAGATTGATAAAAACATATTTAATATATTTATTATAATCTTACTTATACACACACACATATATAGTTTTAACAAAAAGAAAACGTCAATCTAGAAGTGCCAATTTTCAAAAAATATATTTAATTACCCTTTTATATTAATTATAATAGAGAATATTCCAATTTGACTTCCTGTGATATATATCGGCGGGAGATAGAGACGTCTGTCATATTTGGGCGGGACAATCTGTGCCCTTCCGTCAAATATTTCTGTTAATGACCGTTAAGAAGGAGGATGTTTAAGACTTTTTACAAATACAAAATTGGCAGGTCAGTCTGTGCTCTTCTGATTATTAAATTTTTCAAAAGCTTGAAAAAACCAGTTTGCGGGGAAAAATGGCAGTCCGACACCGGGTATCTTCTTCTTCCTCCTTCCTCCGTTTTCCTTACCCCCATTCTCCACCACAACTTCCTTCCCTCATTCCTTTTCATTACCCCTCTCACATTCCTTCCTCTATACTCAATATATATATACATACCTCCATCTTCATCCAAGACCAGCCACTCAAAACCGAAGCCACCGTAGCCTCCTCCACCACCTTCGGCTCCTACCGTAGCTCCCGGCACCTCCATCAGCTCCTCACCGTCGCTCCCGGTACCTCCATCGGCTCCCACCATCTCCACCGGCTCCCACCGTAGCCACCTCCACTGTTGCACCCGGCACCCGGCTCCGCTACCATGGTTGTAACCATCACCTGCAACTTCAATCTGGCTCTGTTAGGAGTCTCGATTGACGTTAATTTGCGATTACAGTTCCGTAATCGATCACTTGAAGTTAGTTTTTTGGTCACATTTGCTGGCCAAAACCGAATTAACTATAACTGGACGTGGCATCTTGGGCCGCGTCTCGGTATGCTACCGTTGTAATCCCGAAGTTTATAATTCGGGTGAATAATTATTTAGTATGTTATGTATGTAAAATCCCGAAATTTATAATTCGGGTGTTTTGATATATGTATTTTGTGTTCGTGTTATATATATAAAAAATGCTTGTCTTCATCGTGTTGGGGTTCGGGTTCGGGTTTAAAAGTTTGCACCAAAACGGGCCGTTTTGGTTGTTTCGGGTTAAAAGTTTGTTAAAAAACGGGGTGTTTTAGTTGTTTCGGCTTATAATTTTGTTAAAAAACGGGCCGTTTTGGTTGTTTCAGGTTCAAAGTTTGCTAAAAAACGCCCCTTTTTGGTTGTCTCAGGTTTAAATTTTGCTAAAAAGCGGGCCGTCTTGGTTGTTTCGGGTTAGAAAATGGTTAAAAAACGGGCCGTTTTGGTTGTCTCGGGTTTAAATTTTGCTAAAAAACGGGCCGTTTGGGTTGTTTTGGGTTAAAAGTTTGTTAAAAAACGCGCCGTTTTGGTTGTTTCGGGTAAGAATTTGGTTAAAAAACGGGCCGTTTTGGTTGTCTCGGCTTTAAATTTTGCTAAAAACCGGGCCGTTTGGGTTGTTTTGGGTTAAAAGTTTGTTAAAAAACGGGCCGTTTTGGGTGGTTTCGGGTTAACCTGTAGCTAAAAAACGGCCCGTTTTGATTGTTTCAGGTTAAAAGTTTGTTAAAAGCAGGCCGTTTTGGTTGTTTCGGGTTAAAAATTTGTTAAAAACGGGCAGTTCTGGTTGTTTCGGGTTAGAATTTGGTTAAAAAATGGCCCGTTTTGGTTGTCTCGGGTTTAAATTTTGCTAAAAAACGGGCCGGTTTGGTTGTTTTGGGTTAAAAGTTTGTAAAAAAACGGGCCGTTTTGGTTATTTCGGGTTAACAGTTTGTTAAAAAACGGGCCGTTTTGGGTGGTTTCGGAATAGAATTTGGTTAAAAAACGGCCCGTTTTGGTTGTCTCAGGTTTAAATTTTGCTAAAAAATGGGCCGTTTTGGTTGTTTCGGGTTAAAAGTTTGTTAAAAAACGGACCGTTTTGGTTGTTTCGGGTTATATTTTTGCTAAAAAACGGGCCGCTTTTGTTGTTTCGGGTTAAATTTTTGCTAAAAAATGGCTCGTTTTTTAACAAACTTTTAACCCGAAACAACCAAAACGGCGCGTTTTTTAGCTAAAAGTTAACCCGAAACAACCCAGACGGCGCGTTTTTTAGCTAAAAGTTAACCGGAAACAACCAAAACGGCGCGTTTTTTAGCAAACTTTTAACCCGAAACAACCAAAACGAACCGTTTTTTAGCTAAAAGTTAACCCGTAACAACCAAAAACGGCGCGTTTTTTAACAAATTTTTAACCCAAACTGCCCGTTTTTTAGCAAAATTTAAACCCGAGTCAACCATAACGAACCGCTTTTTAGGATAAAAATAACCCGAAACAAACCAAAAACGGCTGTTTCGGATTCAAAGTTTGCTAAAAAAAAACGCCCCTTTTTGGTTGTTTCGGGTTTAAATTTTGCTAAGAACCGGGTTCATTTTGGTTGTTTTGGGTTTAAATTTTGCTAAAAAACGGTTCGTTTTGGTGGTTTCGGGTTTAAGTTTTGCTAAAAACCGGTTCGTTTTTGTGGTTTTAGGTTTAAATTTTGCTAAAAAAAACGGTTCGTTTTGGTTATTTCGGGTTTAAATTTTGCTAAAAAACGGTTCGTTTTGGTGGTTTCGAGTTAAAAGTTAACTAGTGTTTGGTTCGGGTTCATTTAGATAATATATATGATGATGATATATATGATTATGATGATAAGCAAGCATCACACATTAATGTTAAGAGGGTATATATAATTCATATTGTATATTTATAAGAAATATTGGCTTAGTTCAAATGATTGGTGTTGTTTGTTGTTAAAGCGTGGGTTGGGGGTTCGAACCACTCCACACGATTTAGAATTAATTTAGGCTTAAGGGTAAAATAGTAATTCCAACATTCTGTGGTCAGTCAACTAACGGTCAACTTGACGGAAGGGCACAAATTGTCCCGCCCAAATATGACAAACGTCCATAATGCGCAAATTAGTTTTCATGGGCTAATCTATCTCCCGCCGATATATCACAGGGAGGCAAATTGGAATTTTCTCATTATAATAAGTTTTATTAATTAAAAATTAAATGAAAATTAAAACACCAAAATAACGGATGACAGGGCTCGAACCAGCGTCTCCAGGCGTTCACATAAACCAGCACAATGTGTACAAGCAAACTGGGCTGGTGTCTAATTCCGTTAATAATTAAAACTAGATATTTTTATACGTTAACACTGATCATCCCTAACCTCATGAACCCTAACATTTACAATTGGCTAAATTGTTTGATGGTTGACTAAATCATCATAGGGTTATGCCAGTGATTAAAAACGAACTAGCAACATATAATAATTATCTCAAACAGTTACGAAATGAAGATCTATTGAATTGAAACAGGGCCGGCTCAAAAACGAACTTGAAACACTAGTAACTGGATGACATAATGCAATTACTTTAGGGATTAGGTTCGCGAGATTTGCAGGAACGTTCGCACGTGTTTATTTGAATTAATATGGATTCTAGATGGTATAATACTAAGTTGGTATAAGACAGTGACGTATTTTGAACAGCCAAATCAAATTCTGATCTCATTCTCTAATTAACTTGTCGGTGTAAGTTCGTTTTAGGCAATGTAAACGATTTGGAATATCAGTTTGATTATAATACGAAGATTAAGGAACAAGAAATCAAACGAGTCACAAATTCGGATCCAAATACGGATATGGACCTGGTTTGGATCAGGAGATGATATCTATTATTTAATTTAAATTGCAATTTAGTCCCTACACTTCATACATGGACACAATTGGAGTTAAAACTAAGTTTAGGGTGGGTTTGTATATAATTCAAAGTGATAATAGATAATTAAATAAATATGATAAAAAAAAATAATAATAATTCGATAAATGCGCTATTTTATTGATTAAATTACCCGAACATAGAAACGGGTCAGGCAATGGCTATTAAAACAATAAACGAAAAGTTCGGATTGTTACACTTGAAATCGAGCCATTACATCATTTCCTTTTACTTTATCAAGAGTTTTTATTTCGACCGCACAAATTAAAGCATTGTTCAAATACTCATCACCCATTCGATTGCGCAAATCCGTCTTGATAAGCTTCATTTTAGAAAAACATCTTTCAACGGTTGCGGTTGCAGCCGGTAAAACCAACGCTAGCTTCAACATAAGATAAACCAGAGAAAAAGTTGTGTATTTTCCGGTTCCGGTTTCCACCATTACACGAGCAAGGTCACATATTCCACCCAATTTTGCAAATTTATCATCTTCATTTAAAGTGTGATAAAAGGTCGTAAGATCACCTGGAGTACACTATCTTTTTTCGTTACTAAAGTCATTCGGATACATATTAGAAAATACCACTATCTTCAATATGTCAAACTTAGAAACCAAATCACAAGGATTAAACCGGACATATTTTCTATCAAACTAGTTGTGACCTCACTAAATATATTTTCAAGTTCTTGAATTTGCATATCCAAAACGGTATTAAAAACTTTTGTAAGGCCAAATATTATGATATGACTAGCGATATCAAATTACGAAACCCGTTGTATATTTACGGTCAAGTTAATAATTTATGTCGGCGAGAAAACCGGACACGAAACAAGGGCTTCGGCATGCGCTTTTAGCTTCAATGGGATAAGCCTTTTAGAAGGAATAGTTTTAGCTATAAATAGGGGCTTTATGTATTATTGTATTTGTGTTTTCAATGGTGCAAATCACCCACCCAAGGGGAGCTCAACTTGGGTGGGGTCGGTTCTTGCGTAACGTATTAATCTTTAATCGACAACGAGATCGTTCCTTTATTTTATCTTTATATTATTTATGTTCGGTCGTTTGATTTACCACACCCATCTCGAAGGTTTATCAAGTGCAAAGTTCGTTCGCACGTTAGATCATGTCGTTTGGGACCCACAACTTCAACCTCAAAATGATGTCGATTAGTAATGATATATTTTCGGTTTCGTTGATTACCATAACTTTCCATCATATTTAACATCTTAGTCTGGTTTTTTTACAAAAAGATATCACCCTAGCCAACATCTTGTCAAACCCGTTTTGTCTTAGATTATTCAATGCTCAGTTTGTTCTGCTTATCAGCTTAAACGCTTCTAACAAGTCTTATATTTTTTTGGTAGATGTTTTGACAGAGCATTTGTGAAGCCTAAAATATCGTCCAACAAGGTATATATATTATTTTAAGTGTAACATATATTATTTTAAGAGTTAATGGGTTTTATTGGTTTGGGCTTTACACCTTTGTTCGGGCTTTAGTTGGGTTGAATTTTTTAATTGGCGCGCTGGGCTTAAAGCGCATAGGGGTAAGGTTTTTTTTTCATGGGTAACGAAACACGAAAACCGACCTTTAATAATTATTTTTACACTACCGACAAGAAGTTGAGGGGTAGAGGAGGCTACCCCTCGTAATACACTATATCTGCCACTGCAATATACACAACTAAGTTTGGATTAAATACAGATGAAATTAACGTGCTAATTGTGAGAATCAAATAGAGTAATTATATATACAAGAAGATTAATCATATAATTACATCATAAAACAATTATATAATTACTTTATGATGTAATTATATAATTACTCTACTTGTATATATAATTACTCTACTTGATTCTAACAATTAGAATGTTAGTTTCATTTTTATGTTAACTTTCACCTACACAACTAATATTGTTGTTCGTTTTTTTTTTATGTTTTGATTTTGTCTTGTGTTTTTTAAATAAACTGAACTGTTTTTTGAATATTAACTTCTATATATTTTAAACTTAATGTTACATTTTTGTTTAATTGAACTAATTATTTAAAAGACAACTTTAGGGATGGTGGGATGACAAGGTTGTGCATTCCCAAGATTTCGCTATAAAAGTGTGTGACGGAAAAAGCTGATGTGGCATATATAGGTGGATGGGAGCGAGTTAGAGCACCCACGACGGGCTTCATATTTCGAGGTATGGATAATGTGTAACCAAGTGGATAGACCCTAATCCAGACTCTAGTGTTGTGGAGAAAGTCTGCATAGGTGAAAGCTTGCTTCTGCAGATGAGCTGACAGACGGAAGGGTTGCAACTTTTATAGTTTAATTGAGGTTTGTAGATGTTTTTGGGTAACGTTTGTAATATATTGTGGAACTGGAGCTCCTGTCAATGTTTATTGTTGTGGGTGCTCTTACGGGATTGAACAGATAAACTCCCTCCAAAGGAGTGATATGGCTTGAAACTGATAGTAGTTTTTTCTAATATCGCAGAATTACACATTGGTCCTGTTTAGACTGCATGATAGGGTTTTAACCGCAAGTTCTTAAACTAAAAACAGATGTGACTAGAAAGCATAAAGTAGTCAACCAAACATAGCGTTTACAAAAAGGAAGACACGTGTCACTCGAAAGCGCAAACTAGTTGCAAAATAAACACACAAATATTTATTTAGTTCAACGTTTACTAGGCAATGCGTGTGTGGCCTTGCTTTACCTGTACACACAGCGTAGTCGAATCAATATATTGTTTATGCAATGCTTATTTTTTCGGGTGCCCGAAAATCGAGTTTAGTCTCCAGGGAGAACGCTGGATCAGGTTTTGAGGCTCATGGTCGTGGCGATTTAAGTTCACGAAGTATCTTCTCATCAGATAATTTTTTGGCAAATCTGTCCCAAAGAAAAATACTCAATAAATTAGTAGTAATGCACCAACTGAAAATATAGCTTGTCAAATATTGTTTCTAAGATTACATACTTTATAAGAGAGAATTGAATACCTTAGGGCTTAGACTTAACTTATTTAGGTCGCATACCATAATGGTATTTCCATTACATATATTATTATTATTATTAGCTTTTATATAGCTGTTAAACTGTGATCTTATTATTAATATTATTATAATTAGTAGTAGTTTGTATATAACTGTTAAACTTTGATTTCCTTTATTTTGCTTCATACACATGTACTTAGAGCCGAGGGTCTCTCTGGAAGCCACCTCTTCATTCCTTTGGATGGAGGTACGGTGTGCCTACATCCCACCCTCCCCAGACCCTACTTATAGCTTTGCTGTCGGTGGGATTTTACTGGGCATGATTGATTGATTGATTGATTACTTACTTTATAAGTGCCTCTTTATTAGTTTCATTCGTGTAGGGGATGAATTTGCCATTTTCCAAGTTGACTCTTGAAAGCTTCTTATCAAGTAACCCTTTTCCGGCTTCAACCAAAAAATCCAGATTTCCTTTCGTGGCTCTGTCGAGTGGAGACAATGTCCTATCCAAGCTATCTTCCTGCGTTTCACAGAACTCTTCATGGAATAGCGTGACCAAATCGATCGACGATCATTACCAGTGATTCTAGATTAAATGGTGATGACGTACGCCAATGTTTAGCAGTTACAAGAATTACACAACAAATTTTAAGTGTGCAAATATGTGAGGAAATTAAGGGCATAGTTGTGGTGTAAACAAAAACCTGGATGCGTAGGTAATTTGTTTCGACGTTAAGTGCTTTGAAGACAACCGAAAGATGGAAATCAACCATATCAGTGCTAGCTTGTGTGAAAATATCAAGTAAGGGACTGGAGCCATTATTGAACCACCATCCAAGAACGCCCCATTTTGAAGCCTCGTTTGCTGTATATTTCCCTTCTATTTTGCATTCTCCTGTTCCGATAGATATGACCAAATATCTACGATACTCGAGGGATTGAGGTAAGGGAAAATCATGATTTTTGTGAATGAGTTGTTTGGCAATTTCTCCCATTGCAATGAGAGTCTATTAAAGAACAACATGAAAAATAAAATGAATAAATTAATAAATAAAACCCACCAGCAGATGTTCTAATCTTGTTAATCTGATAATCAAATGTGGCAATCCACTGAATTTTTTAACAAAAAGAACATTTTGTTAATACTGTAGAAATAAATGTTTTGATTTATAGGTTTCAAATGGCAAGGCTCATTCTTTTCTGTTGTTTTTATTAACATATTGCGTCTTAACACTTCTTGTTAGTTTAAACCCAATGACAATTAACGAAAATGATTGTGCCCCCAATTCAACATTGATAAATGTTCTTATCAACTTTTATTATATCCGCTTTAATTTTTAAATTTACTTTTTGCTTTCGCTCTATGTTAATAACTTAATGTTACCGGATTATTTGCTGCCACACCACCATCAACAAGGTTGAATTCATGGCTCTCCTCCTTGTGTTCGGTTTTAAAATAATGCGGTGGAAGATAAGTTGGTGCCGCTGATGTTGCGATGCAAATATCTGAAAGCTTGGCATTCATGTACGGTTTTTCATCAATCTGGCAAAATAAGGCATATAGACCTCATGTTTAAATGCTTCCATAGTAACAGGATAGAACAAGAACACAAATAAGACGATGAGAAAACCTCATAGCTGGAGAAAATAGTAGGCTGGAGTTTATTGATGTCGAAGGTAGGAATTGCAACATTAGTTAATGTATCTCCTAATTTTGTCTCTTTAAGCTTCTCCTTTATGGAATCTTGGAGGCACTTTCCATCATACAACGGCCCAAACATGTTTTTTGCTATCTTTGTAAACGTATTGCTGTCAATCAAGCAAACAAAATCATGTGAACATTGTTTATACATAGTTTAAATATAAGCAATAAAATTGGTATAACCAGTTAAAATTATGTAAAGGTTGTTTACAAATAATTAAAGTTAAATGTAAGCAAGGAAAATTGTATGTGAAGAAACAGCTAAGACGAAAGACATAGAAAAATACAAACAAAAAATTTTACAAGCTTAAAGGAAAAAGTAAAACACTCTTAAGAAATTACCTTACATTGTCTAAGTCTACTTCTAAATTACACTTCTTTAAGAAATTACCTTCACAATTTGGAAATACATAGTTTTATACAACGCATTGGTACCTATAGGCCAAACATTCTTTGCTTAATATGATACATATGTGTACTAGGCTTAAATTAGTGGATATGACAAATGACAAATATATCAGGGTGATATTACAATATTAATAATCTAGGGGTCCAAATTAAAATGTATATAGTACTAGTGGTGAAGGAGGGGGGGGGGGGGGGGGGGTTACCAATCTCATAGGAGATTCAAATTCGAGAGCCATTGGGTCACTAGCCGATATCACTGAAGACGGGTTATCCGGGTCAGCAGCAAATGGGTGGATCAGCTGGGTTGGATCAGATAAAAACAAAAGTGGCTAATGTCACAACTTCATGCAGCTTGCAGTCCCACGTTCCCATTGCCTATCAATTATCATATTTTAGTTTTTGTCTTTTATTTCAATTTAAGTTTTTAAGCTTTCATTTCCCTTAGGCCATCCGTAGTATGCGGATTGTTTAGGCGACGACGGGCTACAACACCCCCCCGGGGGGCGATTTTAGGGGCGATAGGAGGGGGGGGGGGGGTTTCTCGCCTTCTCTTCCTTTACTTTTATTATTATTATTATTATTATTATTATTATTATTATTATTATTATTATTATTATGTGAGTGCTATATACATACATATATGTATATATATAGGGTAAGGATCCTAAGAGAACCTTTTGCAAATTGAGAACTTTTAGAACCATTTTGGACCACTAAAAACACTTTTAAAAAAAATATTTAAAAAAATCATAAAACAATAAATAATAAAAATTTTAAAAAAGTAAAAAAAACCAAAATTATTATATTTCATTCCGGTTTCATTAAAAAAAAATAAAAAAAATGTCGTATTATACTCATATGTATAATTTTATATAACCTTTAGTTACGTAATATACACATATGTACAGTATCGTTTATCTTAAATTATACACATGTGTACAAAAAACATGCAAATGTACATATATGTATATATTATACATATGTGTATATGATTTAGCTAAACCGAGTTTTTTTGAAACCGGGATGATAAAATAAGAATTTTGGTTTTTTACTTTTTTGATTTTTGTGTTTTTTTTATTTTATGATTTTTTTTATTTTTGAGTTTTTTGTGGTAAAAAATGGTTCTCATAGTTCTCAATTTCAAAAAGGTTCTCTCATGATCCTGATCCTATATATATATATATATATATATATATATATATATATATATATATATATATATATATATATATGTATAGGGGCTACAACACCACTACACCCTTAAAACAAAATCCACCATTTGCTGACTGGGCGCCACATGGTGCAAAACACCTCATTTTGTAGCCCCTCCATTACACATAGCCTTAGTGGATAGAAGTTAGTAGTTTTAATTCCCTAAAGGCTATGAACGTGGGTTAGTGTTCTCCTTATTCTCTATGTAATCACACTTGATCATGAAACAGACAGAGAAGATTTATTATGTTTAATTTGGTTTTTCCCTACTGGAAGGCTAAATATTCATTTGCTACGTCAAGCTTAGCAACTTGAGAGGTGAACTTTGGATACCTACTCGTGACAGGTGGTGAGTTGTATCTTGTTATGGATTCGTTTTGTTCTTCGGTTACAATTTGGGTGGTGAATCTGTATCCCGGGTAGTCCATTGGAATCATCTTTGTTTGATTTCACAATTTTGATCAGTCGTTTGAAGCCGAGTTTAAAACAGGGGGGCTTGTGCAATTGTTAACCTTATGCACTTAAGGAACAAACAAGTAGAGTACAAGACATCGATGAATTTGAGAATATTTTCTCCTCTCTAGCTTTAGTTTTCTTCTTTTCTTTATCAATATTCGCATGATTACCGATTGTTTTGTAACAGTTGAAATCACAGATTATACTATAACCTCAAAAATTGCTTTAATCATTACTGTAATATCTTTTAAAGTTTAAGCCGGTAAAGTAAGGGCTGACAAAATAAATATCAGGCCTTTACTTTATTGTTATGTTAATATAATAAATTCAAGATCTTTACAATAAAGGAATATCATAAAGTTTTCTGTTCTTGATGTCTTAATTCAGTTCTATCTCATGTGTATATGTGTTATCCATCTTTAAACAGATTTGACTAGAAACTTATGATTATTCCAAAAAAAAATTGAATGAAGTTATTATTACCAATCTTGTGGGAAGATCTTTGGACAGTTAGTGTGGTAGAAGGCTCTGATGTCTTTAGCCGCGAACAAAGGGCGCCTATTTTCATCTGGAGCTGTTAACATCGCAGTGATGAGACCACCAGTACTAGTACCAGCAATTATATCAAAATAATCTGCTATTCTTGCATCCTCACCATCTAGTTTCTAAACCAAAAGATCCGTTAATAAAAACCGGGGTCTCAAGAAATCGATGGTTGCACGAATTAGTTTCCAATTATATACTTTAGTGTTCTTTTTTGTTTTCATTTTTACTTAGAAATTGTAAGGTACTAAGGTCTTGAAAAAACATTGGTAGAAGCTAAAACAATTTTTTTATTTAAATCAACATAAATATAGAAACCACATAAACTTGTTATACCTGAAGCTCGTTTTCAAGAAACTCGATGATAATTGCTGGGATTAGACCTCTAATTCCACCACCATCTATGCTAAGGACTGTGATCAAATTCCCATAAACTGGGGGCTGTACTATTGAATTTGTTCTTTGCATAGTAATTGATGTGTCTTTCCCTTATTTGTGTATAATTTTGTTCAAGCTTCCCCTCATGACATTACTATTTATAGGCCCATGTTCTACTTTTCTTGCTCCACTATTCTGTGTTTGAAATAAGCTTTATTTTATTAAATTGTTTGGTCAAATTATGCTTTCCTATACAAGAACTATATGCCCAAATAATAAAATGGCACAAGTCTGAAAATGAAAGTGTATTTTGTGTATATTTCATTATAGGAATCTGAATGTTTATATCTGGATTTGTGCCTTAAATGGAATATTAAAATATGTCAAGTCCAAATAATTTATTCTAAAGAATAAGGTTCCATATTGTATTGAAATGTTGAAGTTGTTAGTTCGATATGTTGGTCTAATGTTCTTGGTTAAAGACTTAAAGTTATATGCTAAAGTATAAATTGGAATAGCTAAATGGCTATTGAGAAACAATACATATGGATGGACGCCGGGTAGGAGTTTCAATTGGCTTACTATAAGGAGAGGCTTGAACATGTCGTGTTGCATATTGGCATTTGTTTGGATATGTGTAGGATATATTTACATAATCCAACGACAATCAAATGTCCTTAAAAAATATTAAGTTTGATAGTTTCTAATCAGGTGTCACACCTCAACCTACGACGAAAATGTCGGGGCGTGAGCTGATTGCCACAGCTCTCAAGGTACTATTATAAAATTATAAGCGACAATATCTAATTAATTTATTTATTATCAAACAACATTTAAATACAACAAAAATTAAGAAAATTACAAATACAAAACCAACAATTCTTGTATATGTTTATTATCCTAAAGTCATCTCTACGTGAGCTGCAGTTCGATAAGCAATCCCAATCTATAACCTGCAAATGCGTACAAAATATATATTTGTCAACAACACATGTTGAGTGAGTAGATCACCAGTTTTGACACAAACAAACATGGTAATATATAATGATATAAATGAATAATAAAAATAGGCAAAACTGTTATCTATGAGTATAAACAATGAAATCGTTAAGCAATTAATGAGTGTCGGTGAAACCATTGCCAATGCGATCGGGCTCCGGTCACTACGACGGTCGTATGATTATACTATTTGGATGAGGATGAGATACCAACCAACCATAAAATAGTAGACACATAAGCATATAACAAATACCAAGTAGTCATTCAATTGATACACAACACAAAGATCACATTTTGCATTTGAGAAATAATAGTGTAAGTAATTTGATAGTTGGTACGCAAGTGTCCCCAAAACATTTGAAAACAAGTAGAAATAAGTGAGTGATTACTCACATGATAGGATGAACGAAATAAAACAAGTGATGATATGAGAGAGATGAACCCTTCGGGATATATCATCAAGGATTTCTAGTTATATAATGTAATATCAAATTAATTATAAGAGATATAACATGATTTAAGGAACTAAGATTTTGATGTTATTAAGTTATGTTTGAGATTTGAATGGTTAATGATTGATCGATTAATCTCCACGACCATTGTTATTAATAATCTTATTAATTATAAATTCCCCAATAATTACTCATGATGTAATACATAATTAAATACTTAAATTATTTAATTAATACAAGATATGCTTGAAATAACAAAATCTAAATAGATAAATGATTAAATATACAAATTAAATAAAATAATTTAATTAAATATAAATTGATATATTCTTATAATAATAATAATGATATCTAAATAAATAAATAAATAAAATAGTTATAATAATGTGTAGAAAGATATAAATATTTTGTCTTAAATCTTTTAAGAAAAATCTATTTAATACGTTTAGTTTATATAAAATAAATATAAGTTTATAAAGACGCTCAACGACAAGAATCTCAAATGATGATGTTGGGTTTAAAAAAGTTAAAGTCTATTATCAGTATATACTTACAATACTCACGTATATATGTATATAACTTAACGAGATTAATTGATAAAAACGTAACCTAGTAACGTTGGTTTAATGAAATAATGTTTTTTTTTATATTTAATAATAATTATAAATCATTGAAAAGCATTAAAAAAAATAAAAGAACAAAACTGATCTGGCCAGGGATCGAACCTGCGACCCTGGGCTCATATCTTAAACATACACACTCAACCAACTGCACTACCAAGTCAATTGATTAGAGAATGAAAACAAATTAATAACTACAGAAGCTTGCGAAACCCCAATTGATTATAAACCCTAAAATCCTAAATCGTTTAATCCGTTATTTGTAAGATCAAATTAAGTTAGGGTTAATGTTATACGATATCAAACGAACACAGAAGCATAAACATTTACCTTTAATGAGGGTTGATTGATGGTGAATGGCGAGACAAGATGGACGCCAAAACACGAAGAGATTAGCCCAGTTGCAGGCTTGAATGGCGTAATTAAATCATAGGGTTTTGATGCGCGAGGTATCCAGGAAGGTTGACATAGGATTAATTGAATTATGAATATTGTAATGGTTTCCAATGAAAAACGGGTTAGGACGGCGATACAGTTTTAGTTAATACATATAATAGTTGATCGTGTATTCTTAATTAGAATGTCGGTGAGATTCAGAATACGCGTATAAACGATTTGTTATAATCAATTCCATCTATAGAGCGAAGATTAGGGTGCAAGACATCCAAACGGGTTGCGGATATGGGTCTTGGATACGGGTTCGGGTCCTGGGTGAAGATGTAAAATAATAACTTTGGGCAGGTTTGCAAGTAAGTCCTTGAAGTTTAAATATGGGTACAAAAAATGGTTAAAAACTTGTGTCTAGGGTGAAATATGTATTTATCTCAAAGTTATATCTTAAAAGTTTATTAATTATTAAATAATAATAAAATGATATTAGCTCGGTAAACGCGATTTGTTGTTGATTAAAATTACCCGAAACAAGAACGGCTCGGGTATTGGTATTTAAAACTTTAAACGGAAAACTCGAGTTGTTACAGTCTCCCATACTTTAGGGAATTTCGTTCCGAAATTAAGAGATACTATAACAACATCATTAACTTTTGAGACAAAGAAAAATTTAAATATAAATTTTAAAATTTATTATAACACAGAACTTTGAATAGCCAAAACAACGCTCCAAACGAAAATCCTATAAGGACACTTATATATAGGATGTACTAGTGGCGTATCCACCAATTACCATTATCACAACTACTTTCAATTCTATATTATGACACACAATTGCACGTATTATGATTTCCATGCGAGGACTTCGATAATTATGTAGGTCTCCATAATTACTTAGGTCGTCGGATGGTCCACATAACTCGTCACATCGTGTTGGTTACAAACTATATTGAAAAACATAACATTGTGAGAAAAGTTATTTATTTATTATAAATATGAGGAAAGTATTAACATATTATAAGACCACTTGGGAGTTGATTTATTATAAGTGTAAAATCAGAAGATTATATAAAATATTTCTAATAACGCAATTTAGGTGAACTTTCAAGTTTGATTAATGTAATTAGTGAAAATTTTTAAAGTAACTTAAAAGTTAAGAGAAACGGAAACATTGAAGTTGGGATACATGATGCATCGACAAGATCGATTGTGAAGAAAGAGAGTGGGGATACGAGCCAACTAACAAATTTATGTGAAATTACCAAATAAGACAACAAACCAAAATTTTATGATTGCAAGGATAACATCAACAAAAATTGATGAAGGAATTAATTGATAATTGTAGACGAATAATAACCTATGAAATTTTTAAATATTGCAACATTCGAGGTAGAATTCATAAGATTGAGAGTACAAATATGAACAAAATTAAATGAAGACTTTGAGGGATTTAGTTTAGTTAAATGAGAAACTCATGAAATTTAAAGAGAACTTTATACAACGTTGAAATATCGCAATTGTGTATTGAAGATGAGGTAAATTAAAATATTAAAGTACTGGTAGTATTGAGAATGCAAAAATATTAATGCAAAAATTCATGTATACAAACAAACTGTAAATAGATGGAATTGGGAAGCGGATATTCACGAATCACCGAGATAGTCCTATTCCAATTAAATCTTTAAAAATAGATATAGTATAAAGTGGGTCATTGGAATATCCCCAAATTACAAGGGATTTTCCTATCTCCATAAAATCACTAAAATTAAAATAAAGAAGTTGCAATATTCATAGTTTATCATGAAAGATTACAAAATAATGAATATTAAATTAATAATGAATAATATAGATGAGTTGAGAAATAATATAATTAAAAAGAAGAAAACGCGGAGCTGGAAATGCATGAACCACCATGACTATTCCAACTACAACTGAAGAAGTCATCGAAACATTTTAAATTCCCAAAATGTATTAAAAACTGAAGTAAGGAGCTGAAATATCTACGAACCACCGTGCGATTCAAACTAAATAACGAAATCTAACCAGAATGAAAATGGATTGTTGAGGTACCCACGAACCACCGCAGGTTTTCGACAACAATAGTGCAAATGTCATTAGATAAAATGGATCACCATGGGAATTAAATGAAATTCATTTTTTAATAGTGAAAATTAAGTTAAATAATGGAAAATAAAACTCCATAGCGGAAATAATTTTGTTTAAATAATGACAAGTTCAATTAATAATAGAACTACAATAATTCAATTTCAACGATGAAAATTTATAAGATGACAGGTAAATTATAATGCATGAGATCAATAAATACACGACGTACAAAAAAATGTTAAAAATCAAAGTTGAGCGTAGAAATTAACGCGTTTTCAATAATTTAATAAGCAAACAAGGTAAATGAGAAAAGACAAATTGAATAATATGGTCAACTAATAACTGACTGTCGAAATTGTGTCTTTTATAATTGAAAAATTATTTCGATTTATGAGAATCTAAATGCTTTGATTAGTTGACGAAATGTTAATGAACCAAATCCTATAATTTTGATTTAGTAAAATCAAAGTATAGATAAGTACGGTAATCAATGATATTGTTCTTTGGAAAGATAAAGTAAATTTTTATTGTATGCAGAAATATTTAAGTTGATGGATTATTCATATTGGGTTTGTTCCAAAATAACTAATTTAGACGAAGAGTTGTTTAAGGTATAATTGAAGACAAATCGGTTAGATAAAAATGAAGAAGACCGTGAAGATCTCCTGTAAGGCCCCGTCACCGGTAACCCTACTTTCGTGTTGGATTTACTCATAAACGCAGTTCTAAATATCAGAGTTAATTAAAACATTCGCGGAATTTAAAAACTTTCATAAAACATTTCATAACAAAACACGTCTTGTCTTAAAACATCATTTTGTCTTTCAAAATAAACGAAACATTAAACTTAAACGTCTTGAGTCTTTCGATGCCAGCCTCTTATTCAGTGCCACGTGTCTCCTCAAGCGAGCTGCCTCATCCTACTCACCTGCGTGCATACTAAAAGTCAGCTACACTGAGTGAGTTCTAGTTAATCACATAATCATACAATACATTCTTACATTTCATACTTAACCTCTTAACTTTCTTTCGTACACACCTAAGTGCATATACTTTCATTCTTACCTTCGTACTTTCTTTACATACATAATCATACGTTTTAAAGAGCCTTTCGCCCTATAACCTCACAGATATTATAAGGGTCTGGTCCCTAACATCACAGATATTATAAGGGTCTGGTCCCTAATATCACAGATATTATAAGGGTCTGGTCCCTAACATCACAGATATTATAAGGGTCTGGTCCCTAACATCACAGATATTATAAGGGTCTGGTCCCTAACATCACAGATATTATAAGGGTCTGGTCCCTAACATCACAGATATTATAAGGGTCTGGTCCCTAGTTCTCGAATATTCGTAGGGTTCGATTCCCTCTTCGTTACCATACAACCATACATCATACCTCGAGTATTATTAGGGCTCGGTACACTTTTCGTAACCATACAACCATACAACCATCTTTTCCTTCTTTTATTAACTTTATTACGTTCATACACATAAGTATACATACCATACTTACCTTATACATAGCGTTACAACCTGACAGTACGTGCAATATCCGAAGATCGTTCACGTACAATCAAGCAATCATTCATACATATCACATATATCACATATGGCATACACTTATCACTTAGGATAAATGTATTAACAACACATCGAGTATGCACACAGCCCCGAAAACATAACAAGGAATGGGGCTAGAAACTCACCTGAACACGGTTACGTTCACCGTTAATCGTAATCCCTTTCTTCAGTTGTGCACGGCTGACTGTATAACAAGTATACGTATCAGTTAACTATCACTTCTCATATAGCATTTCTATCTTTATATGACCCACAACGAACGGGGGTCCGGGGGCAGCGCCCCTGGCAGCGGGGTCTAGGGGCGGCAGCCCCTAGCAGGGTCCAAGGGGCAGAGCCCCTGGCTGGGGTCGAGTTGCCAGGTCAGCTTGGAAAAATTTTATTTCCATTAACTGTCTTAACACATTTTTCATTAGGTTTTTAATTTATTTTCTGATCGAACTTGACTTTAGGCGAAGTTATCAGTTAGGCGAACTTGGCCGTAAGCGAAGTTATCAATTAGGCGAACTTGGCCTCAGGCGAAGTTACCAGTTAGGCGAACTTGGACGTAAGTGAAGTTATCAATTAGGCGAACTTGGCCTCAGGCGAAGTTACCAGTTTAGGCGAACTTGGCCGTAAGCGAAGTTATCAATTAGGCGAACTTGGCCGTAAGCGAAGTTATCAATTAGGCGAACTTGGCCTCAGGCGAAGTTACCAGTTAGGCGAACTTGGCCGTAAGCGAAGTTATCAATTAGGCGAACTTGGCCTCAGGCAAAGTTATCGCTTTGAAGGCGAAGTTATCGCTTTGAAGGCGAAGTTATCGCTTTGAAGGCGAAGTTGCCCAGTTCGCGGCGAAGTTGCCCAGTCCAGCCGCTGTTTGGTTTCTATCAAGCATTTTGGCGATTTTAACACCCTTGTTATGGTTCAACATCACCCACTACGTTCCCCAACCGTTTTCGGTCGTTTATACACTATAAAGCTTGGATCTTTAAACTTCAAAGATCAAGAATCATACCTTTTTGAGCTTGTTTGGATCTAGTTTAACTTGTTTAATCACAACTAATCGCTCACCCTCTCTCGGATCTTGTTCGTTCCTCTCCTCGGCCGCCGGCGGTGTGTGTGTGGTGTGTGTGTTTTGGAGTGTTAGAGAATAAGATGGAATTAATGATAGTTTAGGGTTTAGGGGATATTTATATCCCTTAAAGCCCATGGACCTGAGGCCCATTCTCATTTAACCCATCTCAATTAATCTAAGTTCATGATCCGCTCCTTACTCGATATTAAATAATTAGTAACGCGAAATCACTAAACATAACTTTCTTTATTCAACATTAAAATTTTAGGATGTTACAAGTCTCCCCTCCTTAAAGAGGTTTCGTCCCCGAAACCTAACCATTACATAAACAAACTAGGGTAAAACTTGCGCATCTCATCCTCGGCTTCCCAAGTAGCATCTGATCCCTTGCGGTGTTTCCATATCACTTTTACCAAAGGTATAATCTTGTGACGAAGCTGCTTCTCCTTGTGATCAACGATCTCTATCGGTTGCTCGATGTAGTTCAGTTGTTCATCAACCTCAATGTCCATCAATGGCACGTGAGACGTGTCATCAGCTAGACACTTCCTCAGATGGGAAACATGGAAGGTTGAATGAATTGCTTCTAACTCATCGGGTAAATCCAGTTTATAAGCTACTTCACCCACACGATCTACAATCTTGAACGGTCCAATGTACCTCGGACTCAACTTCCCCCTCTTTCTAAAACGGATAATTCCTTTCCAAGGCGAGACCTTAAGCATCACATTGTCGCCAACGTTAAACTCAATTGGTCGTCGCCGCTTATCTGCATAAGACTTTTGTCTGTCTTGAGCGGCTTTCATTCTTGCTTTGATCTGATCGAACCTTGAAGACGTTTCTTGAACCACTTCTACGCTTCCCATTTCTTTCTGACCAATCTCACCCCAACACACCGGGGTTCTACATCGTCTACCGTAAAGCATCTCGAACGGTGGCATACCAATACTTGAATAGTAACTGTTGTTATAGGAGAACTCTGCCAGATGCAGATGATCTTCCCAACTTCCACCAAAATCTAAAACACAAGCACGTAGCATATCCTCAAGGGTTTGGATCGTCCTTTCAGACTGTCCATCGGTTTGAGGATGATACGCCGTACCGATGTTCAACCTCGTCCCCATAGCTTCATGGAATTTCTTCCAGAACCTCGAAGTAAACCGTGTATCTCTATCAGACACGATCGATAACGGTACTCCATGCTTGGTTACAACTTATTTGATGAACAAGCTTGCTAACGTTTCTGACGAGATGGCCTCTCGTATGGGCAGAAAGTGAGCACTCTTGGTCAAACGGTCCACAATCACCCAGATGGTATCATGTTGCTTAGCTGTACGAGGTAGCTTAGTTATGAAATCCATGGTGATGTGTTCCCATTTCCACTCAGGTATCTCTAGCGGTTGCATCTTCCCATAAGGCTTTTGGTGCTCGGCTTTGACTTGTAAGCAAGTTAAGCACTTACTAACATAATCCACTACATCATTCTTCATTCCTGGCCACCAGTAATCTCTTTTCAAGTCTTGGTACATCTTTGTAGCTCCAGGATGGATTGAGTACCTTGACTTATGAGCTTCATCTAAGATTCGACTTCTAAGATCACCATGGCGTGGGATCCACATACGGTCGAACCTAGTCTTAACTCCATGAGTGTTTTCCATCAACTCATCTTGCTGGCCATAAATCCTTTCTTTCTTTACTAATCCTTCATCTACTAACACTTCTGACTGCACTTTGATGATTTCTTCAAAAAGGCTTGGGTTCATGATCAGCTTGTATGACTTCACTGTTGCAAGGACTTCCTCATTCTTACGACTTAACGCATCGGCGACCACGTTAGCTTTACCGGGGTAATACTTAATCTCACAGTCGTAATCCTTAATCAACTCCAACCATCTTCTCTGCCTCATGTTCAATTCTTTCTGCTCGAAGAAGTAATTTAAACTCTTATGATCTGTATAAATAGTACACTTTGTACCGTACAGATAATGCCTCCATATCTTAAGAGCATGCACTACGGCTGCTAACTCCAAATCATGCGTCGGGTAAGTACTCTCATGGACCTTCAACTGTCTAGACGTGTAAACTATCACCTTCCCTCGTTGCATCAATACGCAACCTAACCCTTGATGTGAGGCATCAGCACAAACAACGAAATCCTCGTCACCATCGGGTAGAGCAAGGATTGGAGCTTGCGTGAGTCTCTTCTTCAATTCTTCAAAGGCTTCTTCCTGAAACTTTCCCAACTGAATACTATCGACTTTCGGGTCATACCGGTCAGCGGTGCGGCTATCTTGGAGAAACCTTCGATGAATCTCCTATAGTAGCCAGCTAACCCTAGGAAGCTTCATATATAAGTCGGATTATGCGGAGTCTTCCAATTCGTTATCGCTTCAATCTTAGCTGGGTCCACGGTAATCCCCTCCGGATTAACCACGTGACCTAAAAATTGCACTTCTCTTAACCAGAACGCGCACTTCGAAAACTTGGCATACAACTTCTCCTTCTTCAGAGTCTCCAATACCTCCCTCAGATGCTCAGCATGGTCAGACTCGCTCTTTGAATAAATCAATATATCATCGATGAAGACGATAACCGACTTATCCAACATCGGTCGACACACCCTATTCATCATGTCCATAAATGCTGCAGGAGCATTGGTTAGACCGAATGACATTACGAGGAACTCGTAGTGTCCATACCGCGTTCGGAACGCTGTCTTAGGGATGTCTGCCTCTTTCACCTTTAGCTGATGGTAGCCTGATCTGAGATCTATTCGTGAGAACCAACTTGAACCTTGCAGTTGGTCAAACAGATCATCAATCCTTGGCAAAGGATATCTATTCTTTACCGTAATCTTATTCAACTCACGATAGTCTATGCACATTCTCATACTTCCATCCTTCTTTTTCACGAACAATACTGGTGCGCCTCACGGGGAAACACTCGGTCTTATGAAACCTTTGTCGAGGAGTTCTTGCAGTTGGGACATCAATTCTTTCATCTCGGACGGTGCTAGACGGTAAGGCGCTTTTGCGACAGGTTGGGCTCCTGGTATTAAATCTATCTGAAATTCTATCTCTCGCCCCGGTGGCAACCCCGGAAGATCCTCAGGGAATACTTCTGGGTAGTCGTGCACAATAGGAACATCTTTCATTTCTTTCGTCTCGGCCGTAGCGTTGACGACATACGCCAGGTAGGCACAACACCCTCGCCTTAGCAAACCCTCGGCTTTTATCATCGAAATGACATTAAGCCCAGAACTTTCCTTATCACCATAAACCGTTACCGCACTACCGTCCAATGACTTTAACCTTATCATCCTACTCTTACATACTATCTGAGCCTCAAACTCAGACAACCAATCCATACCCAAAACCACATCGAATCCTCCCAAGGTCATAACGTACAAGGTAACCGGGAACTCATGTCCTTCCAATTCTATTTTACAGTTCTTAACCATTTTTGTTATTTTAACCGAAGTGTCACTGGCGGTTTCTACTACAAAAGTTTCAGGCACTCGGCAGCCTTTCATTTTAGCTAGTTTACTAAATGTCGTAGCTACAAAACTTCTATTCGCACCAGAATCAAATAATACGGCAGCAGAAATGCCGTTTACTAAGAACGTACCGGTCACAACATCAGGAATCTGTCTAGCTTGCTCTTGGGTCAACATGTAGGCCCTAGTCCTCGGCCTTGCTTGATCAACATCTTTCTTCCCACTACCTCCAGCCTCACCATCGGTGCACTCTCTCGCCATGTGGCCTGTCTTGCCACATTTGTAACATGCTGGCTTTGCACTGCACTCATTGGCATAATGTCCTACCTTCCCACACTTATAACACACATTAGACCCCATCCGGCATTCCCCACCGTGAGCCTTTCCACATTTGAGACAAACACCAGAACTTTTACCCCACTTGCACTCACCACCATGCATCTTTCCACAGGTCTTACACAATCTCTTCTCCCACACTCTCTGCTTCTTATCTTTGGGGTTCCATAACTGAGTATCGGGTCGTTTAGCAGGAGCGGCCCATTTCTTCTCTTTCTTCTCGTCTCCCACCACCACATCATCCGCAGCCAGGTCTGCATAGACCATCTCTGCGAGTTCGACAGCAGAATCGAAAGTAGCAGGTTTACTTGTCCTGACTAACATGCGGACTCTCTGTGGTAATCCCCTCACATAACACTGATTCCCCTAGCCTCAGTGCTGACCATATCGGGTACCAACCTAGACATTCGATTGAACTCTGTAGTGTACTCACGATGTGTCATCGTCCCAGCTTTCAAGTTTAGGAACTTCATCTCCGCCCTTTCAACCTCGGCGTCAGCACAGAACTTCTTCATCACTAACTCCTTCAGATCGTCCCACTTCATCTCTTTGATCTCTTCTCGGGTCTTCCTCTGCTCCACACTCTCCCACCAATACATAGCCTCATCTTCAAATGATTGGGTGGCATAACCGACAGCTTGGTCAGGACGACACTCGCTGATTCGGATAATTTTATCCATGGCGGTTATCCATTGAAGAGTAGAGATTGCGTCTCCTAAACCGGTCAGCTTAGGCGGGTCATAACCTTTGAAGGACTTATAGTTGCAACCGCCTCGGCCTCTCTTCCTATCATCAACTTTAACAGACCTTACCTCACTTGAATCACCATTTTCCCCCTCATCATCTTTCCCACCATTACCACCTGCCCCTTCAACAGTTCTTTCACGGCTATCAGCAGACCTTCCCGGGGTAATATTCTTCACAGTAGTGGCTACAGCTTGAACAATAGCTTTTTGAATTGCGGGATCCAGTTGAACTCCTTCATTGTTTTTCGGGTTTCTTCCAGCTGCGCTTCCTTCAGCTTCGGTGTTGGAAGCTGTCTCAACCGAAGGTTGCTGGACACGACGAGGCCTGCCGCGTCGTCCAGTGCGACCTCCAGCTCCAACAATGTCTCCAGCTCCAGCCATCGTATTCTAAAAGAGAAAACACAAACATCATCACTCAAGGAACTGTTTAGTACAAGGATAGCAAGGCTAACAGGTAATAACAGTGACCAGTTGTGATTAGTTGATCACGTTACTTTCCGTGTCCTATACACTTCCCTTTATGAGTCTATTTGTGCTGGTTCTACTTAAGCAGTTAGTCAAATCAAACAATCAATTATTCCTATCCCTGACGTTCACATATCTTTTCTTTCTCATTAACATATATCATTTAATCATACACTTTACCTTTACTGATCTTGCTTGAGCGACACATGGCATTCTTGAACTGGCATCTTCTTTCCTTTCTTACTTAAATCCCATTCTTTGTTCGAGTCTAAGCATGTAGGATGCTTAAATCTCTCGAACTTTGCTCTGATACCAACTTGTAAGGCCCCGTCACCGGTAACCCTACTTTCGTGTTGGATTTACTCATAAACGCAGTTCTAAATATCAGAGTTAATTAAAACATTCGCGGAATTTAAAAACTTTCATAAAACATTTCATAACAAAACACGTCTTGTCTTAAAACATCATTTTGTCTTTCAAAATAAACGAAACATTAAACTTAAACGTCTTGAGTCTTTCGATGCCAGCCTCTTATTCAGTGCCACGTGTCTCCTCAAGCGAGCTGCCTCATCCTACTCACCTGCGTGCTTACTAAAAGTCAGCTACGCTGAGTGAGTTATAGTTAATCACATAATCATACAATACATTCTTACATTTCATACTTAACCTCTTAACTTTCTTTCGTACACACCTAAGTGCATATACTTTCATTCTTACCTTCGTACTTTCTTTACATACATAATCATACGTTTTAAAGAGCCTTTCGCCCTATAACCTCACAGATATTATAAGGGTCTGGTCCCTAATATCACAGATATTATAAGGGTCTGGTCCCTAACATCACAGATATTATAAGGGTCTGGTCCCTAACATCACAGATATTATAAGGGTCTGGTCCCTAGTTCTCGAATATTCGTAGGGTTCGATTCCCTCTTCGTTACCATACAACCATACATCATACCTCGAGTATTATTAGGGCTCGGTACCCTTTTCGTAACCATACAACCATACAACCATCTTTTCCTTCTTTTATTAACTTTATTACGTTCATACACATAAGCATACATATCATACTTACCTTATACATAGCGTTACAACCTGACAGTACGTGCAATATCCGAAGATCGTTCACGTACCATCAAGCAATCATTCATACATATCACATATATCACATATGGCATACACTTATCACTTAGGATAAATGTATTAACAACACATCGAGTATGCACACAGCCCCGAAAACATAACAAGGAATGGGGCTAGAAACTCACCTGAACACGGTTACGTTCACCGTTAATCGTAATCCCTTTCTTCAGTTGTGCACGGCTGACTGTATAACAAGTATACGTATCACTTAACTATCACTTATCATATAGCATTTCTATCTTTATATGACCCACAACGAACGGGGGTCCGGGGGCAGCGCCCCTGGCAGCGGGGTCTAGGGGCGGCAGCCCCTAGCAGGGTCCAAGGGGCAGAGCCCCTGGCTGGGGTCGAGTTGCCAGGTCAGCTTGGAAAAATTTTATTTCCATTAACTGTCTTAACACATTTTTCATTAGGTTTTTAATTTATTTTCTAATCGAACTTGACTTTAGGCGAAGTTATCAGTTAGGCGAACTTGGCCGTAAGCGAAGTTATCAATTAGGCGAACTTGGCCTCAGGCGAAGTTACCAGTTAGGCGAACTTGGCCGTAAGCGAAGTTATCAATTAGGCGAACTTGGCCTCAGGCGAAGTTACCAGTTTAGGCGAACTTGGCCGTAAGCGAAGTTATCAATTAGGCGAACTTGGCCGTAAGCGAAGTTATCAATTAGGCGAACTTGGCCTCAGGCGAAGTTACCAGTTAGGCGAACTTGGCCGTAAGCGAAGTTATCAATTAGGCGAACTTGGCCTCAGGCAAAGTTATCGCTTTGAAGGCGAAGTTGCCCAGTTCGCGACGAAGTTGCCCAGTCCAGCCGCTGTTTGGTTTCTATCAAGCATTTTGGCGATTTTAACACCCTTGTTATGGTTCAACATCACCCACTACGTTCCCCAACCGTTTTCGGTCGTTTATACACTATAAAGCTTGGATCTTTAAACTTCAAAGATCAAGAATCATACCTTTTTGAGCTTGTTTGGATCTCGTTTAACTTGTTTATTCACAACTAATCGCTCACCCTCTCTCGGATCTTGTTCGTTCCTCTCCTCGGCCGCCGGCGGTGTGTGTGTGGTGTGTGTGTTTTGGAGTGTTAGAGAATAAGATGGAATGAATGATAGTTTAGGGTTTAGGGGATATTTATATCCCTTAAAGCCCATGGACCTGAGGCCCATTCTCATTTAACCCATCTCAATTAATCTAAGTTCATGATCCGCTCCTTACTCGATATTAAATAATTAGTAACGCGAAATCACTAAGCATAACTTTCTTTATTCAACATTAAAATTTTAGGATGTTACATCTCCTTTGAGAAAACTGAACTACAATTGATTTGATTTATCTGATTAAAAGCACCTTGGTTAATTGAGTATATAAGGAATTAAATATTTTATGATTTGAGACACCTCGATAGGTTTGCAAAAATGAGTTTTGACTAAGGCAGGCTTGATAAACTTAAGTCTCGCGGGTCTAGAATCAAATAAGCGAGAACAACCTTGTTACATGAAAAAGCCTAAAAGGCATAGAGTTGGTAAGCTTGAATTAAAGGGACATGGGTATTGTGGTATGGTGCATGTATAATTTGAACTCGGCATGCATGAATGAATAGGGAGCATACGTTGCGTAGATGATTAGGGTTTCCATAAATCTAGGAATCACGTGTAGCAGGTGTATAAGATTGAGTTGTCAGCATAGACCATTGCGGGACGTCTTGTGTAGTAGGCGGTGTACGGTAAGTATTAGCAGAATAGTCATAACGGTTATAGTGTGTAAGAACGACACAAGGATTGAGTCGGATGACAAAAGTCACAAATAAGGAATAACGAGTGAATACTGGTGCGAGGGTTATTGTCTAAGGCACTATGATTTTGTTGAGGTTGATAATTAGGTTAACCTAACTCGATGATTAAACTTGTATTTGTTATTATCGTTGTTATGAGTATAAGTATTGGTAAAAGATATGAATTTATTAGCAAAGAAGTTAATGAGCAGGATTGAATTGATTGTATTTATGTTTTGGAAATTGGGTTTATATTTTAAAGATTGCAGGAGTTATTTCTTTAACTAATCATCTAACCATGAGGCGGTTATAGAAAAATAAATAATTGATGTTATTTGATGTTGAGAAAACATTCTATGATTAATAAATATGTGATTTAATGAGACGATTGGATAGTTGTGTATATTCATATCAAGTAATGAGACGTCGGTGAAACCATTGCCAATGCGATCGGGCTCCGGTCAGTACGACGGTCGTATGATCATACTATGTGGATGAGGATGAGGATGAGATACCAACCAACCATAAAAACAGTAAACACATAAGCATATAACAAATACCAAGTAGTCATTCAATTGATACACAACACAAAGATCACAGTTTGCATTTGAGAAATAATAGTGTAAGTAATTTGATAGTTGGTACGCAAGTGTCCCCAAAACATTTGAAAACAAGTAAAAATAGGGGAGTGATTACTCACCTGATCGGATGAACAAAATAAAACAAGTGATGATGTGAGAGAGATGAACCATTCGGGATATACCATCAAGGATTCCTAGTTATATAATGTAAT
Organism: Bidens hawaiensis; assembly: GCF_021521415.1. Taxonomy (NCBI): domain Eukaryota; kingdom Viridiplantae; phylum Streptophyta; class Magnoliopsida; order Asterales; family Asteraceae; genus Bidens; species Bidens hawaiensis. Next base: position 480,246 of record NW_027492343.1, on the reverse strand, counting down.
ATCAAATTAATTATAAGAGATATAACATGAGTTAAGGAACTAAGATTTTGATGTGATTAAGTTATGTTTGAGATTTGAATGGTTAATGATTGATCGATTAATCTCCACGACCATTGTTATTAATAGTCTTATTAATTATAAATTCCCTAATAATTACTAATGATTTAATACATAGTTAAATACTTAAATTATTTAATTAATACAAGATATGCTTGAAATAACAAAATCTAAATAGATAAATGATTAAATATACAAATTAAATAAAATAATTTAATTAAATATAAATTGAGATATTCTTATAATAATAATAATGATATCTAAATAAATAAATAAATAAATAGTTATAATAATGTGTAGAAAGATATAAATATTTTGCCTTAAATCTTTAAAGAAAAATCTATTTAATATGTTTAGTTTATATAAAATAAATATAAGTTTATAAAGACGCTCAACGACAAGAATCTCAAATGATGATGTTGGGTTTAAAAAAGTTAAAGTCTATTATCAGTATGTATTTACAATACGTATATATGTATATGTATATAACTTAACGAGATTAATTGATAAAAACGTAACCTAGTAACGCTGGTTTAATGAAATAATGTTTGTTTTATATTTAATAATAATTATAAATCATTGAAAACCATAAAAAGAAAAAATAAAAGAACAAAACTGATCTGGCCAGGGATCGAACCTTTGACCCTGGGCTCAGATCTTAAACATACAACCAACTGCACTACCAAGTTAATTGGTTAGAGAATGAAAACAAATTAATAACTACAGAAGCTTGTGAAACCCCAATTGATTATAAACCCTAAAATCCTAAATCGTTTAATCCGTTATTTGTAAGATCAAATTAAGTTAGGGTTAATGTTATACGATACCAAACGAACACATAATCATAAGCAATTACCTTTAATGAGGGTTGATTGATGGTGAACGGCGAGACAAGATGGACGGCCAAAACACGAAGAGATTAGGCCAGTTGCAGCCTTGAATGGCGTAATTAATCATAGGGTTTTGATGCGCGAGGTATCCAGGAAGGTTGACATAGGATTAATTGAATTATGAATATCGTAATGGTGTCCAATGAAAAACGGGTTAGGAAGGCGATATAATTTTAGATAATACATATAATAGTTGATCGTGTTTTCTTAATTAGACTGTCAGTGAGATTCAGAATACGCGTATAAACGATTTGTTATAATCAATTCAATCTATAGAGCGAAGATTAGGGTGTAAGACATCCAAAAGGGTTGCGGATTTGGGTCTTGGATACGGGTTCGGGTCCTGGGTGAAGATGTAAAATAATAACTTTGGGCAGGTTTGCAAGTAAGTCCCTGAAGTTTAAATATGGGTACAAAAAATGGTTAAAAACTTGTGTTTAGGGTGAAATATGTATTTATCTCAAAGTTATATCTTAAAAGTTTATTAATTAACAATAATAATAAATTGATATTAGCTCGGTAAACGCGATTTGTTGTTGATTAAAATTACCCGAAACAAGAACGGGTCGGGTATTGGTATTCAATACTTTAAACGGAAAACCCGAGTTGTTACACAGGGTTTGAGAACTTTGTAATAATAAATAAAAGCGATTAACTTAGCAAAGTTCGTTACTGTTGCTAATTTTGAAGTTGTTATGGTTGCAGCATTATAATTGTATGTGTTATGAAAAAGCAAGAAGATGCTTACTACGATGAGTATTGTGTTTAAATAATGAAACTTTAACCATAGTAAATTTAATTTATAAAACTATGTGTCACGGGCTCACGAGGGGCTTGGGTGACAAAAAAGTGTTGCCACATAGGCGATATGTAGGCCTCCCGTTTACTCATAACTACCCAATATGGGTGTAATGGGAAGGGCTTGGTCGGTAATTAGGCAATGATTATATATTTAATTATTCTTATTTATTTATGTTAGTTTATATATTAACAAATGTAATTACATATTAATAAATACACTTAAGTTATAAAAAAGTTATAGTTTCATTTAAGTTTTATATAAAAAAAACTAAAATAAAGAGCTCAAACTTGAACATATGGTTGTGTAATTACCACGTTGATCCATATTATTTTATAGAACATGAAGATGAAAAATACTAAACTTAGATAGAAGAATGATATTTTGAAGTGGTGGGATTTTAAATAATAAAATATTGGGTTTAAATAAGTGTTTGATGTTATTATCATTATTTATTATTTATTTTTGTTTTTTTACTTGTAAATAATCATTTTTTAATGGCCAACTAAGTAACGCTGGGTATCCCGTACGCGGCTCCCATTGACTAAAGGTAGCCCGAGCCGGCCGCTAGTCCGGACGGACAGAGCCCCTAGCGGTCCACCTGTTGAGGGATTCACCGAATAAAACCTGACCCCCACGCCCGCCAAACGGCACGACAGCGAGGAGCCGGTAAAACCGGGTGAGATCAGGACTCGAACCCTGATAAGCCAGAGTCATCCCTCATATCTCCCATATAAGTTGGTGATAGTGAGATTTGATCCCCCTACCACTCACTTGTAAAGTAAGTGCTCTACAATTGAGTCACAACCAACTTATTTATAAATGGTTATATAGTACAATACTTCAATGATGGATCTAGTCAAAGTCACATTCCAAGCATAAAAATATCAATTTGAACCTAGATGTTATAATTCAGAAATCCGTAGTTAGTATCCGCCGTCTATTATAGTTTTCTCTTATTATTTTAATCACAAACGTAAGTGTTTATTAAAAACTTGTCTTTTCTAGAGGTGTGGATTCAATGGGAAAATCTTCAAATTGTCCATTTTGATCAAATAGCTCAAGGTTTTGTCTATTAAACTGAAAAATCCCCAAATTGTCCAATCATATACCGTAGGAGACAAACGTTAATCGTTGTCAGGCACATCTATTCTAGGCATATAGGAATTGGCCATGTGCACAACATACCGTCGTCTCGAGGTGTGGATTCCAACGAATTCAGATTTAAAAAAACATCTCTTTTTGCTAGTAGTGTGATTCTGTGGTGGATTCAGTTTCAGTATAGTTGGTGAGTTAAAACACTACAAAATTTAAGTAATTATAAGATTTAGAGCTCACGAAAAAGAAAACTTAGTAAACCAACTTTTATAACGATGTCGATAGCAAAAATGCGTACTTTTTTATATTACTTTTTTTTATGCGTATAGTATTTTACCATCCTAACAGGATTGTGATTTGAAACACGATTTCATTTCAATCTCTAGCACTGTTTAATTACAAAATTTTGTGCACCCTTTTGTATCAACATGTGAGCAGGTTGCTCCATAAGCTTGATTTAACTCACATGTGACGAGCCTAAAACGGATTGACAAGTGGCGGCCAAGATTTTCTAGATTCAACATTTTGAGAACTACATAATAGTCTTAGATGAACATATATATTAAATTACGTGGTTACCGGTGTTTTGTAACACTTCTATATTATAAATATAATGAAGATGTGCATAAAGTCTGTTTTATATATTTATTATGTATTTGGAGGATGAGGTGGGGGCTGTTAATTATGTAGACCTTTAATTAGTCGACGCCAAGAAAAAAGCAGAAACTATTATTAGATGCTTTTTTTTTCTTTCTTTCTAAAGGATGCATGTTAGTGGTGATGAAAAGGATAGTGATGGAGCCAGATTGATTATGAAATATTTGTCACCAGTATTTGTCACAAATTAATAATGTTAGAATCCAGTACAAGAATCGACAGAATTATGAAACCTAAAGCCTTAAGAACGAACTTGAGCATTGTGGAAAATCTATGTTGCAAATATGCAGAGATGGATTTATTATATGGAGGTTGTTCGGATCAAAACTTTTAATTAATCCTAAAAGTTACGAGGGTAAGAATTATTGTTTACAAACACAATAATTAACAAGAAAATATACTTACCGGCAGGAAAACTTGGGCACCATGTTGTTAGAATTTTAGAAGAATCTTATATCAAGCGATTAACTTAAAACACATCTTTTTTTTTACAACGACCGAGTAAGTCATATGTAAACCAACTTTTTCAGGGATATGTACAAGGTTGGCTCTTAGAACGCTGTGAGACCGTGCGTCCGTGCCCCTCTGATGCGTGGGAACCGGATGGAATCCGTAAACTTTCGCCCCCTGTCTATTTTGTACCCGAGATTAGCCCTGATTTATCAGTTCACCCAAATATCCATAGAAATAATTAAAGTGGGAATTGAACATGTATCTTCACTGAAAAAGGCATGCCAATTAACTAATTAACCACTAAACAAAATTCACAAAACACGTAAAACGTAACTAATATAATAACTTAATAGCGCATTAACCTGATCACGTCTTCAGTGTGACGTTGGCATAGAGCAACCAGAGTGGGGGTAATCATGTGTCTGATGAGCCAGGCCCACACCAAGCTTTCGTCTTCGGATATGCTTCGACATTGCTTAATTTAACCAAAAGTTTTATCCCTTTAAAACTTATTAAAATTTTGTTTTGTGAATAATTAATAATAATAGCATTGCCAAGTTTCAAAAGACATTGTTATCTTTAGTTTTTACAAAATTAAATAAAAACTTAAAGCTTTTATTTTATAAATATTTTGATTTATAGTTAACGATATAAATAAATATACCGTTGTTCCTTTTTTGATACATCTAGAAAGATTAGCCATTTATATATACAACATGAGACGGTTCATGTATAGAATAATATTAACATGAGAACATATGAAATCAATATCAATCTATTAAAAATGACAACGAATGAAAAATACTAACCTATCAAAAATGAGAACATAGAAAACTGTATCAACTAAAATACCAATCTAGATAAGACATGCTTTAAAATGAGAGAAATAAAGATCCTAATATCTCACTATATACAAAGCATGGGTGAAAGACTTATTAATTTTTAAGAGCTACAAAACTTGTTGTTTTATGTACAATTCACAATACATAAAATTATGAGATTTTACGGCAATGTAGTCTTTTAATTTAGTCACCAATGCCTTAGGTAAGCTTTCATTCTAAAAAAAATAAGTACTACATTGCCCCTTGCCGCATCGCGTGTTCAATCTTTTACGCGTGTACTGACTTTGCACGAGTTACGCGTTCAATTTCAGGTTACGTGAGCACTGTCTTCAGGTGACACGTATACTGATATTGATTATGCGTTCAACGTCGGGTTGTGCGCACCCTGCCGCATCGCACGGGCACACAACTAGTAACAACAAAAGAATCAGAACTAGCAACAAACTAATAACAAAAGAATAAAAACCTAATACTAACAACAAAATGTAAATCAATAAATACTTACAATGCATCATAATCAAAAATCAGCAAATACTAACAAAAAAAATAACAACAAACATTTATAAAAACAAACCTAATAATAACAACAAATTGGTTCTCACTGTTTTTATGTTAAGAAGTATTTGTATTTGATACTAAAACTATACGATATAACAGTTGTTTATTTCATCAAGCGATTGATTATTTCATCATATACAAATAGTTATTGGTGTACCTTTAAAAGAAAGGCAAATATATTACAAAAACCAATGAGAATCACTTACAACATGCAAGTAGCCTCCAATGAAAGGAAAAACTAAAGAACAAAATAGTTATCAATATACAAGCAACTAAATGAATCGTTGGTAATTGTTGTTTAAGTCATGTTTTCATTGGGATGCACTTTAAACTAAAAGTAAGATCGACAAGATCAATGCACGTTAGGAGAAAAATGCCTTTTGAGCTGGTTATGGGCCGTTTAAAACATCATCGCTTCAAAAGATATTGTTGTTTTTTGAATAGTTTTGGACCACTTTAAACATAACAATTGTTAACTTCATTCTAACCCAATTTTTGAATGTTCTCTCTTATGTATATATTTTCACGAGTTGACTTGTAAGAAAAAAATCGGCATCATTTCCCCATAACTCTCCAAATATTCTGACGAACTGTTAACTCAATGGTGTAAGAAGAAATAGCGATCATTTTTTTAAATGTCCACACGTTAAAATGTATACACATATCTAATATAAGATGAAATATTAAAGAAATTTGGACAAACTGTAATTAACCTCTATTAGATAAATTTAAAACTGTTACATATATTCTATTATTTGTTATCTTTAAGACTGTGTTTGTTGTATGTGAGTTATTAAAAAAATCAAAGATAATTTCAAAGACAAACAACAAAGATAAATAGGTGTTAAAGGCTAGAATTTACAAACACTCTGTCGATTATAACTTTAGCCAAACTAAATAAATAGCTTAATGAATCAGAATGTAAATGGTGGCTTGCTTCTAACGTTTAGTACATTTTTTTATTATTATACTCCTAATAAACCCATCCTCTTATTCTCTTATGTCAGTTTTCTATAAATGTTTATTAGAACGTACATATGCTATTTATAGTAAATTCAATGTTTAGTACTTTCTCTTTCTAAAAACTGTTCTTACTTTCACGCCGGAGGGTGGTTACGGAAAGATCTCACTTTTGTCATTCCCGTAACAAGCTCATTGTGTTTTGTTTTGTAGGTTTCTGTCACCGGACTAGTTGAGCATTCACTCATATTGACGTGTTATTCGTTACTTGACCCGTATCCTGTGGAAACATCAGTCTAACCTATTTGGGTTTATATATGTGCTTCTTCATTGACGCCATCCATGTTTTTGCTAGAACTTTAAGCTTTGATCGTTTGGTTGATATGAGTCAGTCTCAACAATTCCAGATGGAAACTTCGGTGGTAACTAGACGTTCCGATGGATCTGCTGCAATTGCTGGACATACTCTTGGTGATTTGAGACGTGTGACGGCGGAGGGTCGTCGGACTCGTCAGATTCTAGATCTGGAAGTCCGACGGCGAGATCTCTCCGTCAAAACCTCAGATCTGAAAATATTCTGCCTCTTGAAGAATGGTTGCAGTTCCAACAGGGAAAGATTTCAGTTGAGTATGAGCGAATGTTAGGAGAGGAGAGAGTTCGTGTGAGGACCCTAACGTACGATGATGTTACATTGAGGTCTCCATCTCCTCTATTAACAGTTCGTCAGAGTCAGGCACGTGAGAGCATCAGAACGGAGGTATATTATGATGAGGAGGCAGAAGTTAGACGTCGTGATATCGATCGTCTAGTTATGCGGGATGTGCTCCGCAGAACTTGATCAAAGTCATGCGTCTAGAAGTCGAAGGGATCCTACATACCGTCGTAATGAAGTGAGCTACTTCAGTGAGGATATTCAAGCTTATGGTAGGGAAAAGACTAGCCGCCCGCGTGCGATGGTCAAACATACCGAGTACTGTAGTGATGCGGATGAAGACTTTATAAAACCTTATCGACCGGCAGCATTTGCGTGGAAATCGAAATTCATCCCGCGGATTGCTACTACTCCATTCCCTGTGAATGCAAAAATTCCTACTAATTTGGGGAAGTATAACGGTATGACAGATCCAAGTGACCATTTGCTAAATTTTACTGCGGTAGTCGGGGTCAGTGGTTGGACACTTCCATATTGTTTTCACATATTTGCTCTTACATTGACTGGTGTCGCTAGTGAATGGTTCGAGAAATTACACGATTGCCAGATTCAGAATTGGAATGATTTGGTGGCCAAGTTCTCACAACATTTCTGTCAACAAAAGAAACACACGCGGGAGCCGACTGAAATTCTAGATGCGATTAGGGGGAACAATGAATCTGTCAGAGATTTTATTACTCGCTTCAATGAGGAAAGTTTGAACATCAGAGGAATTGTGAGGACATGTTGTGGGGTGCCTTCTGCAAGAATGTTCGTAATAGCAACTTAATCCGTTGTTTGACGGGCAGAGATGAAATGCCTAAAACCTGGGCTAAAATCATGACAGCCGCCAAAGTTTTTGTGGCAACGGAGCGTATTTTAGGACGAGATAGCCCCAAACAGTCAACAAAGGTGGAATTTAAAGACACAAGGGTGACTAGACCAACACTGGGATCTATCTAGTCTCGTATAAAACCTCCAACAGAAGATTCAAAACAGCCGGCTGCAAGATCATTAATTGGAAACAAGAATAAGGATCGCAACTGGGGGCAAGATAATAATAGGTGGACTCCGTTGACAAAACCCATTCAGAAATTTTATCTACAGAAAATGTGGATTTCAAGAATTCGCAACCACTTCTGCGAAGAACACATTTAAAACCCCCAATAAGCAGTGTATGTTTCACAATGACATCGCTAATCATACCGATGATTGTGCCAGGTTAAGAATGAAATTGAACAAGCAATTAAGTCAGGAAAGATGGAACATTTGCTAAAGAATTTTAGGAAGAGGGGCCGCAAGCCACCCGCACAAGCTAATTCTGGTTCGAAAAAAAAGCTAGTTAAAGATCTAAATGCTCACATGATCCAAGGAGGAAAACTCCAGAGACATAAAAGACAGGAAATTGATTGTGATTAATGGAAGAGCGAAACAGTAGTTTTCCCGCGAGTAAAAGATGGCCCATGCATGAAGTACCCGTTGATCATCACCGCATTAATTGGGCATTACAGGTCCCAACATGTTTTCTTTGACACGGGAAGTACATCGGATATCATGTATGAGCAATGTTTTGAGCAATTGGATGAAGAAGATAAGGCGAGGTTTTAACTAAAGGTGCATATAAGTTGGAAAACTTGGATGGAACCAAAATTCCAAGAATATGAAACATAGCACAGTTAAAAAGATGTTACTTGTGACGGACCGCGCGTTGATTAGAGGCATGTGTGCCTATTTTGTTTTATGTTAAAGGCTTGTGTGCCACTATTAGACAGAAGTAATATGAGTATTACTTAATGTTAAAAATAAAAATTGTAAACAGGCTTGCATGCTACTTTTCTTTAAGAAACTGCTTACTCATGTTATGATTTGCTTAAAATTTATACCTTGTGTGCGTGCCAAAAGTGGCCAGCGTTTTATTAAACTTATACTTGGTGTGTGTGCCAGAAGTGACTCGCTTGTCATTAAACTTATACCCAGTGTGTGTGCCAGAAGTGACCCACGAGTCAATAAACTTATACATGGTGGCGTGCTAGAAGCGACCCGCGTGTCATTAAACTTATACCTAGTGTGCATGCCAGAAGTGACCCACGTGTCATTAAAATTATACCTGGTGAGCGTGCCAGAAGTGACCCACGTGTCATAAAAATTGTACCTGGTGCGCGTGCTAGAAGTGACCTGCGTGTCATAAAACTTATACCTAGCATGTGTTCCAATATAGACCCACATGTCTTTAGAATTTCATTCGATATGAAAGGAATAAAAGTATTCTGTTATTAAAATATATATGAAAATCCTAACTTACACTTATATTAATTAAGATAATAATACAAAGTGAGACGGAAAATTATGTCACACCCCAAAAATCTTAACTTAACATAGCGGAAGTCTTAACTTAAGCTGTTCGGATATGACAGATGCCGATAGCCAACAATATTAGACAGTTAATAATAAAAGCATCATCTTTTATTATAAGAAAATATTTTACAAAATCAGAGTTTATTACACGTGCTAATGCACGGTTTACAATACTTCACTTTTGTTCAAACATCCCACGCTCTCATTTCCATGCCACCTCAAAATCTTCACTTACCTGAAAAGCATATTTAAATAATATTTGGGTCAACACGAATGTTGGTGAGTTATTCCCGAGAAAACTTATCATATAAATATAGACAATTTATATATAAACAACACATGAATATAATAGTGTACGGCCATTATACTCCCAACAATACCGATCTTAAATTCATACAAGCACACAACACAATATATATATATATATATATATATATATATATATATATATATGTTCTTATTATAAATATCCATGCAAGCACACAACACAAAAAGTTTACTACTAATAATTCTATAAATTCATACTTAAAAATATAAACAAGAAATAATCAACTAATAATTGTTTTATTTAATAATTTTAAATTAATTATTAAAATTTACAAAAATTATTACCTTTAGTTGCTGGAGTGTTTTGAAAAATTTAAATTATTATTTTATTTAGAATTTTGACTCTATTTTAATCGGTTTTGTCGGTTTCGTCGGTTTTGAGCTAAAAAACGAGCCGGTTGTTATTTTGTGAAAAATTTTAGTTTTAAATTAACAAAAACACTTTTTATATAGTTTCTAGTCAAGTTTTATTAGTTTTTCAATAAAAATGTTATGGTTTTTATTTTGTTGCCAATTTCTTAAAAATGCCAATTTTTGACGTTTTCGTGTCAGTTTTCGCGACACGAACCGGGTTGGTTTAAGTTTTGCTATTCTTGACCTTTCTAATACTTTAACTTGTGTTAAATATAAGAATATTATGACTTTAGGAGCTGTTTTAATTCAGTTCCAAAATTCATGTCGGTTCACTTCAAAAGTTGAACTTTCCGACCGTTAAAGTTACCGACAAGCTATTTAAGTCACAATGTCAAAACCAAACCATTTGGTACAGCAAATATACATATAATAGCAAGTAATATATCATCACATCCATGTTTGATCATCTAGCACCAAGTATGCACACAAAACAAATTTTTAACCACACATACTCAAACCTTAACTTAAGTTTTCAACTACACAATAAACATGTTATTTCTATAGTCTCTACAAGGTGTTTATGTACCAAAATTTCCAGATCTTAAAAACCCATATTAACCTCTTATTTCATCCCATTATCATCTTTTAAACAAACACACTCTTGATTCTTTAACAACAAAGTTTCTATTACTAGTAAGTAGCAATTTTTAATAACCTTATTATCATACCAACAATCTTTACAATAGAGTTTACTAAAGTAATCCTAACCATATGACTTTGATCATCCACACAAGATTATGTTCACTTATCAAATCATCTTGCAAAACATCTTGTACAATTTACAAAGTTTCTTTTATTAGTAAGTTTAACACAAACTCTTGTTTATCTAAGTTACCACGTTTCATGCATCCTAGTACTTCTAGTAGATTTTATTCTTTTTCATATGTCCCATTCAATCACTTAGTTTGTCATTTTCAATCCATATAAAAATCAATACAAGACAAGTATGAGCATTATGGTTAAAAATCAAATTTTTGTATTACTTGCATGTGTAAGTAACTTTCCAACAAAATCAAATCTCTACACTTTTGTCAACCCTTTTCCAAGATCCTTTTATCTTTTCAAAACCATTATTATTATTACTTACAACTTTTTCAAGAAATCAAGTATGTGGGTTTTCAAAATTATCATTCTTTCTTAACCATTTTACCATTTAACAAGCTTACAACTTCAATCCAAACACCCAAATCAAAACCCACGATTCTAATGGGTGTTTTTACCCATAATCCATTTCCAATCTTTTGACCATTTACACATTTACTTCTATTATTAAAACAATACTTAAACCCATTTGTTAAACAAACTCAAGTAACATCAATATGGACAATCTATACAAGCTAAAATGCAACCATAACAAGTCCTATAATCAACAAAACCCATCTTATACATTCACATGAAAACTCACGGGTCACTCACATGCATGCATACATCCACATTATACTTGTATGCATATTATCAAACATACCAAAATCAAGCTTTAAACATCAAATAGCAACTAATATACACAAATCTTGAAGTGGGTTACCTTGGATTTCAGGTTTGGTGCCTAAGGGAGATGATAATGTGGCCTTGTGTTAGCTATAATCCTTTCCTTAGCTTCCTACTTCTTGTTATTTGCTTAAGTTTCCACCAAATGCTCTTAATCTTCAGCAATGGTGGGTATAATAATTTGAAGAGGTGAGATGGTGAAATGATGGTGGTGATATACGTATATATGGAGATAGAGAGGAGTATAGGTTTGATGAGTTGTTACATAGGGTTGTTTGTTGGAACAATACCAAGTTTACAAGTAATCTACTTCAATAATTGTATGTATGTATGTATGTATATATTAATATAATAATGCAAGTGGGTGGTTTTGTGAGAAAATGACGGCTGAACTAGGGGTGGGAAATTGAAAGGGTTGGTTTTTAAATAATAACATGTGGTATTATCTAGGTGTTAAAGTTTAACGTATCTCGTAATTTATCTAGCCAAAAAGAACATCACATCTAAATTAAGCAAATATTATTCATTGAAAAAAATCCTAAGGTATAACTAATTTTCTTATCCTGTCACTTCATCGTATCAACCTGCAGCACGTTTAAAATAATATATTTTATCAAAAACACATATTGGTGAGTTTTCATAAGTTTTTGCATATATAAATACATATATAAAATGTGTGATTCAACAATCTTCATGCAATAAACATTCAAACATAATATAAATGAAATCAAATAATGTCGTCCTCACCGTTCATTTAGCCGAAGCCGCAGAAGTCGGGGAAATGACAACCACCTTACGTAAACAATCGAAGTCGTAACGTTAGATGGCACTGGCACGTCCCGTCGGTTCTTGTTCTAGTTTTCATTTGATTCCGAAAATGGGGACAAGAAAAATCCATGGTTAGTAGTTCTTTTAGATAGAACATGAAAGATGTAGTTTTTGGTTTTAGAGAAAAATGAAAAGAAAATCACTTTCTACCGAAATGTTAGTAGACTGTGTGATCAATCCCTCACATTGTACTTGTCAGGGTGAGAGGGACCTATATGAACCCCGTTAACAGAAAAAAAAAAAAACTTTACTAAGTGATGGACTCAAGATTTTTTTATTAAGGGTTTGATATTTTTTCGGTGTTTGGATTTATTACTATCCGTCTTTAATGTTTCGGGTCGTGTCGGGTTGCATAACAAAATGCAAAATTGGTCGCTGTGTTTTGAAAAAATCGTCAATAACCCCCTAAATGCACAAATTCAACACAATCAACACATAATTTTAAGCATAAATATTTACACCCTGTTAGGCCCATTTTGTGTTTAGTCTTTTGTATTTGATTATGCTTTAATGTTTATGTACGTTAGCTAGTCAGTTTATCTTTCTTTGTATGTTTGGGCCAAATGCCATGTTTGTTAGAGCCCATTGGCAGTGAATAATGCAATGATAGTGCATGAGCACACATACAATATAGTGTGTGTATCTTATGCACAAATAACTCTTTTGTCAATTTGCCTAAACTTTATCCTAAACAAAACTCTCTCTACTCTCTTCTCTCCTCACTCTCACAACAATAACAATAACCAAAGAAGATCCGAGATCTCGGTTCCTCACTAGTGATTTCCGCTAGCTAGTGTTGAGATTGATCCAAGTAGACTAGCATTGTGTTGTTTGATCCATCCAAAAGGACCTACAATTGGTATCAGAGCTTTCGGGCTCTACTAGTTGTGGATCTTGGGTCACAACCTTGGATTTTGGTCTTGTTTGCGTTGAAGATGGATTTTCAAGTGTTTAAGTGGGTTACGGGTACCTTAAAGTGAAGATAGAGTGTTCATAAGTTCATATCTTCAAGTGTTCAAGCTTCGGGTTTAAGTTTGTGTGAAGACTAAAGGATTAAAGTGTTTCAAAATTCAAATTTGGTGTTTAAAAGTGTTAAAATATGGATTTTTCTAGATTCATAAAGTGTCAAGTTGATTGAAGTGACTTCCTTAAAAGGAAGATGTTGAAAAAGGTGATAGAAAGTACAATATGTACTTTTCTTAAGAATAATACACTCCAGTCGAATCGAATCAGCTTCAATCGAATCGAATCAAGTGTTGTCGAATCGAATTGAAGGTTCTCTTATCAATTTGAAAGTAATCTAATCGAATATGCCAAGTAATCGAAACTAGTCTACTTTAAAATCTAATCGAGTCCACATCAGTTTCTAATCGAACCTCAAAGTAATCGAATCAAATTCCAAAGTTCTATTCTAATCAAATATCATTCTAATCGAATCAAATCTTCATTCGCTTAGATTAGACCATTCGATCAGAAAGGAATCCATTTGATTAGATTTAAGCCATTCGATTAGATCTCTTTGTCATTCGATTACATTTCCATTCGATTACGTTGCACTTGGACAAAATCTTTCAGAAACAGTTTGCCAATTCAATTACTTGCCCATTCGATTACATCATATCCGATTACTTTGGACTTGTGTTTTTCCACAGAATCTGTTGAACTTGTGGTTTATCTTAAGTTTGTTTAAGCAATGACTAATGCAAATGAAGAAGTTAGACATAAAGCCATAAGAAGTTACATGATTTTTGAGAACTAGGCCAGAACTACAACTAAGCCTCCAAAGCTACTGAATTGGGACAATGACTTTGAAGAGTTCAAATGGTTTTTTAAGAACTACATTAGAATTCTTGATTATGCACTTCTTAGACCCATTTAGCAAGGTAAATATGTCTGGCAAAACCGTCCCATCTATCAGTTTTTGCAGTAAATTTGAATTTCAAATGACAGCTGTGTTCCACTATCACCTACCATTTTGGGGGCAATTGTTAGGGCATGAATATTATGCTGAGGATCCTTAATTCTTAACTATCTTATGGATAGATTATCCTTGAGATATGTATCAGGTTATAAAGGATCAACGATCCTCGGTATTATTTGTTTACTAATGATTGCGTTTAGTATGGTGATGTGTTAGACAGGTGTAACAACTTTAAGGCGTGCTTGCATCAATTATCCTCATGAAGTATTCTCTAGCTGGAGTATGGATCCAGGATCCTTATTCAACGTAGTTATTATTGGACGATTTCGTGTAAAGATTGATGTTTAAATATCAATAACGGCTCCTAGACTTATTCTTCCACTTATTTCGCTACTGGATCTATATGGCACGTGGTCAAAGTAATGGGAGCGCTAGTGGAAGACTTGCGGATTATTAGGAGATATTGTTATATGTAATTTCTTTATAGTTATCGAGTTATGATCGATTAGGACTCACTTGTACTCTCACACACACTAGAGCAGAATCAATAACTCTCTCTACTCACTAGCTTACTTTGTAACATCGATCATAAACTCCAAAACACTTATAACCACCTTTTACCATTAATAAACTAGACGGTGATAGTTTTCACCGTCGAGGGTTTTTTGTGCCGGAGATTATTATAATCGCGTACCATCCGACCAAAGATTACCTTGTTAATCTTTGACCGAAGCGATTCGACCAAAGATTACCTTGCTAGTTTTTGACCGAAGTAAGATTATCATAATCAAGGGTTTTTTCCCTCGTGATCAAATCATTGTGTTCACCAAGATTTCGGTTAAACATTCACTTTTATCGTGTTAGCACTATACCTCACTTGACAGATTTGGATACATTATCCTTAGCTGATTTTTATCCAAAACAAGGGTGACAGTAGAGCCATCTCAAGAGCCCATTGTTGCTCCTGCTGCCATGCCTGCTCGAAGAAAGTCAAGAAAATGTATCAAATACTACAGTTTAAGCAGAATGGCAAGCTTGAGATGGAGGTCGAAGCCGTATCATGACTCTTCTCCAATTCTCTATGCACGGTAGCACAAGGGTAGCAGAAGGTGGGCTGTTCGTCATGCCAATGATGATCTGACATATCTTTCCTATGGAGATATGCACACCCTGTCCATTCTTGGCATAAACTACTTTAGAAGGATTGTGGGTGGTGGAGAAGAGGAAGGCACCTTGGAGGGATGGTTCAAGCGGTTCTTGAAGTATGAGTGGAGGAAAGACTACCCAAACTTCCCGTTGAATCCGGGGAGATCTTTCAAGACAAAGGAAGTCAATCCCATTACCGGCAAGAAGACAAAGGGATGGAAATTCAAGATGCCTGAAGATCATGGAAAACCCATTATGGACGGCATGGACTTTGAAGATAACCTTCTTTATGACTTCATCTCATGGGAGTTTGACAACGAGAAATGGGAGGTGATAATTCATTGTAACAGCATGCATCACCTCCGCTTTTTTTATTGAGCACGAGTTGTCGGGATTTGTAAAGGAAGATCTACTGAAGCTTTATGGATTTCCTTTGTGCACGGTTGAAGATGTGCGTAGGGACTGAACCAACGCTATCATAGGTAAATTCAACAAGTTTGTCCGTATTTTTGTTGAAAAACAGCCATTTGATCACGACGAAGTGTTTGAGTACGAGTCCGACTAAAGACACAAGCTAACTGGCCAAATACTAAAGACTAGAGGGAGATTGTTAGGCCCATTTTGTGTTTAGTCTTCTGTAGTTGATAATGCTTTATCGTTTATGTATGCTAGCTAGTCAGTTTATCTTTCTTTGTATGTTTGATCCAAAGGCCATGTATGTTGGAGCCCATTGGGCCATGAATAATGCAATGCTAGTGGATGAGCACACACGCTATAAATAGAGTGTGTATCTCATGCATAAATAACCCTTTTGTCAATTTGTCTAAACTTTATCCTAAACAAAACTCTCTCTTCTCTCTTCTCTCCTCACCCTCACGGCAATAACAATAACCAAATAAGATCCGAGATCTCGGTTCCTCACTAGTGATTTTCGCTAGCTAGTATTGAGATTGATTCGAGTAGACTAGTGTTGTGTTGTTTGATACGTTCAAAAGGACCTACACACCCAATAATCTAATCAAGCTTAAACAAACTACACTTACACATAAATGATAAACTAATTACGTAAATAAAAATCGAAGAAAAACTAACCTTGATTTTTTAGCTCATAGTGAATTTGAAATTTAAAATCAATGATGGATGATTATTGCACCTGATTGGAGGCGTGACTCTTTGAGTGCCTTATTTAACAAACAGACATGTCAAACTCGAACAAAGATGCTCAGACATAAGAGGGTAGTCGTCGACAATTGTGGGGTCGTTAAGCAGCTTATCGATTTTTGAAATTTTTTAAAATTTTATAAACTTATATAGTTATTATATAAGTTTTAAATGTTAATTGGGTTATTGGACCACTTTAATTGGGTTTAGTGATTTATAGTAATATGAGCTTCACTTTAATGTAGTTTTCGATTTAATTCAATTGAGTTTAATTTATTTTTTTTGAAAGATAAACTTCATTCACCAAAACAAACCGCATGCAAGTCCTCAAAACAAGGACCACATGGAAAACCAAAAATTACATCAAAATAAGAGGGGAATCGTACCAATCCTTCCATTCTATACATTTGAATTTAGATCTATTTCTAATCCAAAAAAAGAACTAGCTTTACTCTTCGTGATAACATCCAGCACTTTAGTGTTCTTCCTTTGAAAAAACATCTCATTTCTAACAAACCAAATACACCATAAAGTCGTTAACACAATCCCGTGAACCATCCTCGTCTCATGTTTCCGCAGCTTCAAACCTTTTTCTAAAGAGAGTAAATCCCTAACCTCAAACACATATAAAGGAGGTAACCTACACCATCCCGCAACCCGATCCTACACCTCCAATGCAAAAATTCAAGAAGTAAATAAATGGGCCGATGATACCGTAGAATTGCCACACAATGGACAATTTATATCTTGCAAAATAACACCCCTCTTCGTCAATTCCACCATAGTTGGGAGTCTATCTAGTTCCGCTCGCCAAGACAAAACATTGCACTTCAAAGGGATCCATCCGTTCCATCTCATTTTATAAAAATCGCTATAATTCTGAGCCAAAATAAATAGTTGTTTAAACGCATATACCGTAAAATTACTTGGGCCACCACCTACCCATTTCCACGAATCCACTCCTTGAGCCCAAATGTATTTTCATAAATTGAGTTTAATAATTTATATAATTTCTTTAAACGACTAATAAAACAAAGTTATTTATTAAAAAGAATTTAACTTTATTTTTCATAATATATATACATATATGTGTGTGTGTGTGTGTGTGTTTAAATTGATAATGGGTTTGTTCATCGAAGAAGAATGGGTTCATTTATTAATACGGTACTATACACTCTTATATAAAACCGAAAATAGATTGGGTTCAGGTTTGCCCGAACCCCAAGATAAACTCGACTAGTATAGTGTAACATCCCCAAAATTTTGATCCAAATTTGACAACTTAGGAAAGTTGAAGGATCAAAAGTATTCTCAAGATAAGTAATGGGAAAAAAATTAAATAAGGAAATAAAAAGAAATAAATGAAATAAAATATTCCATAAATAAGTTCATCCCATATTATGAAAATGGGAAAGGAAAATCCATCCCACATGAAAGGATGTAAGAAAGTGGAAGCAATTTACTTAGGTATAAATAAGGAATAAAAATCTCATCCCACATGGAAAATGGTAAAGAAATGGAAGCTCTTTATAAGGAAGAGCTTTTTCATAGTGATATTCTTTTATGTCAAGAATGCACCAAGTCGTCCTAGCGGAGGGTGCGGAGCACCCGACGCGCACGGGCGAGGGCGAGGGCGATGGCGATGGCAAAGGAGAAGGGGAAGGCAACGGCGACGGCGAACGGAGTTGGGTGCAACGTGGCGCTTTGATGGCGCACTTTGAACTTTGCCGCGGGCTGCTTGAGAGCCGCCTTAGTATTTTTGGACAATGTTAGTTAGACCCAGACGTGACAGGATACTAAAAACAAAGGACTAAAATTGAAAAATTGTACTTTCTAACCCATCGCGATAAGCGACGGGCATGACCAAGGAACCATCATGTAACGCAATGGGGCCTCACAGAACCCAAAGCTTTAGGCGGTGTCGCGATACGCGATCTACCAAGCCAGTACGTCATCGCGTCACGCAATGACGTGGTTTGACAGCCCTTGACGCGTGCCCCCCACATGGCAGATGTGCCAGACCACGTGGCGACATGTGGCAGACGTGTCACGCCACGTGGTGACACGTGGCTCATCCTAAGCATCATGAGTCATCGCGATACATGATGACCATAAAGAAGGGTCCATCACATATCGCGATGGGACCGGATTTTAGCCTATAAATAGGGGGTTCACGGCCCTTTCCTCACAAACCAAAATTCCATCTCTCTCTAGAATCTCTCTCTCTACCTCGGTTTTCGTGCCCCAACCTAACAAATTATAATCTCGTAATCCGTACCATATTCCATCGACACCTCATAATTCGTTCCAACAAATCCCAAGATGACCTGACGACCCGCCTCGATAAGCGTGCCGACAAGCTTTGAAGATTGGCGTGATTCGATTTGCGTAACAAGAAGGTGTTGCTCAAAGAACTCGAGAGAAGTAAAGGCATCGAAGAACTGCCGAAATTTCTAGGTTTTATAAGTGAAACAAGGTAGGCATAATGTCCGAATAAAATATTAATAAAATAATAAAGGCTTATACCTTAGTTGGAGGTATATCCTGGACCTTGATCAAAATAAAAGATAACAATTAAATAAGATTTCTTTATGATTAAGAAATACAAAATAATATAAACAAAGGTTATAGCAAAAATATAGTTTCTTCATAATTAAGAAACCTAAGCTTTTACATAACAAATGGTATAGTTGAAATGTTTAAGAAAAGTAAAAGTTTATATACAAGGTTATAGTCAAAATATTGTTTCTTAATGATTAAGAAACACAAGACTTAACATAAAAGGTTATAGACAGATGACGTTTCTTCTTGAAGAAGAAACATATCATAGACATTTCTTCTTGAAGAAGAAACATAGCACATGAATAGAAAATAAAGGGAAAGAATTCATGTCCAAAATGTTTTATTCAAACAAAAGATCAATCAAGGTTTAAAGCTATCAAAACCAGACTAAAGGTCTGTAGCTGGATTAAGACACGATCCAGGTATTTATATATAAACCTATTTTATTATAGGTCAATCATTCATTCATTCAGAAAGGTTTCAAACGAGATCACCACATCATTCAGAACAAACAGTCACAGGTGAATACATTAAACCTTTTTCAGTCAAGATAAACGGGTTGTTTATCTTAAATAAAGACAGTCAAATAAAGATTTATGGGATTACGTGATTCTTATTAAAATACAAGATAGAAAATAAAAACAAACTCAGGCCGACTACACATGTGTCTTGATCCAAACATAATTAAGTAATCTAGTCTATCAATCAAGGCTACTTGGCCGCAGACTAGAGATCATAATAAAAGTTCTCCAATGAGTGTTAACTCCCAGAGAACCGTTATTGAGTGTGTATGGAAAGTGGAACAAATCCCGGAAATAAGAGACGTTTCTGCTGAGATTGTTCAAAGAAAACTATCTTGTCAGTCAAAGAAAGATTTATAAAATGTTTTTAGAGTCAACGATTCACCAACATATCACTAACGTATTTTCCCCCGAACATTTTAGGAAATAAAGTTAGAACATGTAGCAAGGAATTATAGTCATCCAAGAAGATAGATGCTCGCAAGGTAGAGATAACTCAGTTTTTAATTATTAAAATATTATAAACAATATGATTTGTAAAATCAAAGAGGTTTATAAATTAAACACTCGGATATTTATTATCCGAAAAGCTTTTCAAATAAATTGAATATTATTACAAATAAAGATTTAGAAATAAACTAATGTTTCAAAAGATATATTAATATTTTATTATAAATTAGCTTTATAAATAAATTAATATTTCAAAATATAGTAATACTTTTTAAAGACTTCCGCTAAAACTAAATAGGTACTAACTATTAGTCACACGCCTAGGCCTTAAGTCGGGGTGTGACATATAGCTATCAGCCAATTCAGAATCAGTTATAAGGCTTAAACTTAGTTACTTCCTAAAACTTAAGGTGTCATATTAACCTTTAGCTATGAAATACTTAGGTGATAATTTAAGCTCCTCGATTCAAGCCTTCAAGGTATAAGTCTTGTTCTCGTGCCTTCACTAGCGTTACACAGCTTTGGTTGTTGTGCTATGGGAGAAAATACGGATTATCTGACAAAGAGACCTATAATGACTTGTATTGAACATGGAATATCTATCCTTTGTTGCATTTGAATTCAATAATAGTTGTATTCAATGTTTTGAAACCTGGCTAGGCCTGGCTGGTCGGACCAGGACCCGGTCTCTATTGTAACACCCCGGCTAAAGCAGAATATGCCCGGGTGCGATGTAAAGATTGTTGAAAACACATGTGACACTATTAAGTGACAGAATTATCATTATTTCATTGATGATTCAAATAACAAGTTTTTTTGCAAATAAGATAATTACAAGAAAATAAAACATGTCAAACCCTTTATTAATAACCCTATGTCTAGTGTATTCTCTTATTTCATCCTCTAATAAGCATACATGTAACATATGTATAAAATAATGTCAACTAACTTAATAGTTGGTGAGTTCACACATTTTGATATAATACATAAAAATCATACAATTCCATGAAAACTTGTGAAAAACAAATAAGGTCCTTTCCCGATGGTAACAACTAACGTACTCCGATAATGAGGCCCTTTTCCACTCATAACAACAAGGTCTTGAGCGCAAGGGGGGGCGTTTGATCATACTATCTTGAAGTAATCCATGTGCAAATAATTTTGAGCAAGTAACAAGTAAACACACAAGTCCATGTAGCGAATTGTAGTTTGTAAGCTAAATCATAAGAATTGAGTTTTGTAAGATACATATGTTACCCCCAAAAGTAATAAAAGAGTAACAGGGGGTGTGAGAAACTCACATTTGAATTTGGATGACAACTTGGAAATGAAACTGAAAGCTCGTTATATGAAACTAAAGGATCGAATCTCACGAGCTAAAATAAGAAACACGAAAAATACTAACTAATTAACATAAATAAAACGTTGGTTTTAAAAATCATATGTTATTATTTATATATATACTTTTACACATTTTAAAGTATATTAATATTTAAGTCCTACGAATTTTAACGGGTTATTATTATAATATTACTTATGAGATTAATATAAAATTTGAATATAAAAATGTTACGGGATTTTAGCGTTACCGGTATATTTTATTTTAGTATAAACGTTGTCATTTAGAATCTATAGAGTTTACGACGAGATATATATATATATATATATATATATATATATATATATATATATATATATATATATATTACGAGTTTTAACGAATGTTTCGGGTTTGTAAAAGTTTGGTTTTTGGATAAAAATACTACTACAAATCTTTAATTGATTTTTAAGTAATTAAAAATAATTTTATTTTATTTAAAATGATTTATAAAAAAATATATATGGTTTATTATAATTGATAAATATTTTCAAGAAAATATAAAAAAGCTGGTGTAGTGACCCGGGTTCGAAACCGGGTCTTCAAGACCACAAAAAATAGACACAACCATTGGACCAGACAAGATTTGTGTTTAAAAGATGGAAACAATTAAATATAAATAAACTTTCAACTTCATTTTCTTCCTAATAAGCCCTAGAATTCTAATATGTTAATTGGCTCCATGTTTGCTCAAGTTAGGTTGGCTCCAAGTTTGACGAACGGAGCTTGGCCGGAGTTTAACTTTGACGAACGATTTGGTGATTATTGAGTGTTTGTTTGTATAATTTTATGTTTGCAACAAGTTTAGAAGAAGATAAACATCCTATTTATAGCCTCAATTGGATCGTTTGATGTTTACTTTGAGTTATTAAGATTTTGATTATAATCCGTTGAGTTGGGCGATTAATTAGAGTTAATTTGGTTGTTAATGATGAAATCACTCATATATTAATGTTTATCATTAGTGGAGAAGTCGTTTAGGATGGATTAACGGATCAAGAAGGAGTTAAAAATGATAATTGGGTTTCTCCGGTGCCGATTTCATGCCGCCAGAGGTGTCGCCGGAAAAACGCAAGAGAAGGGAGACAGGAGGGGGCTAGGTTGGTAATTTTTTTATTATTTTAAATACAATGTTACACTTTTAGCCCTTGAAATTTAAATAACTCTAAAATTTGTTTTTAAATTTTATTTACTCTTTAAACCTTGAACTTTATAAATATACATAACTTGATTAAAACTTGATATACTTTAATATACTAGCTAAATGCCCACGCAATGCGGCGGGTTGCGTGTTCAACTCAACATTGAATGCATAGTCATTGTCGGTACGCAAGTCACCTGATGATAGTGCGCACGTAAATCGAAATTTGACGCGTGGCTCATGCAAGGCCAGTTGCGGTAGTCGAAGATTGAACATGCGTAACTGGACCGGAAAACACGTTATCGAGATTTAAACATGCTTAACCAACTCCAGGTGTGTAATTCATGCCGATTACCGGCACGAGGCGCTGGGTTGAGCTCTTATCAAGATTGGACTATGTGCGTTACGTGGTGCTGGACACACGTTTATCTGCCCCCCGGTACATGTAAACAACAACATATGCATAACGAATGACGAAAATCAAGAAGCAAATCTGAACTATACAATAATTTCAAATAAATCATTTTTTAAACCAACTTGTTTTGGCCCCAAAACCGTTCCGTCTCGACAACATTCTGACATGGCCCCATTTTACTCGAACTTGTACCTTATCCACCCTTTTTTGTATTGACTTGTTCCGACCCATATCTGGTTTTATAAATAACCCGAGCTCGCCGACTCGTCATGTTGCCAGTTCTAAATGTTAATCAAGTAACATGTTAATTTTTTTAAAACTAAAAAACTATAGCAATATCATACTCAAATTAAAGAGAATAAAATGTTCATTTTTATAGTGTAATTTTTTTGAAAAAATAATAACGTGTGAAAAAGTTATAACCGTTACAAAGTCGTGAGGTAGTTGGTTTTGAATTAGGGGGTATGTGTGTAACTATTTTTAAAATTAACAAAAAAGGAGTGAAGTTGAGGGACCAAAGTTGTAAGTGTATTATGAGTTTAGGTAATACTTGTGAGTAAATACTTAATTGCCCCTAATAACCATATTTTAGATGCAATGTGTGTTGTACATAAAGCAATGAGTTTGATACCTCTTAAAATTTAAGAGGTCCCTAACTCATGCTTTATATATAGTATAGATTTGGATTGTTTACGTTTTATACTCGTATAGTTTGAAACTTGATTGTTTTATAAACTTTTAAGACTCGGAGATTCGTTAATTGAACAATACAAATAGAAAATGAACGAATACAAATTTTAAATAATTGAAATTGATATAAATCGATAAATTACAATAGCAAATACATTGAAACGACAAAAATGCGTCGGTTTAACGAATACAAATACAAATACGAATACGAAAAACTGACAATTTTCACATCTATACCTGGTCGGGTCTGTGTATTTAGGCCGTTTCTAAAAGCTCGCCCGGGTTTTGCGGTTGGCGGTCGGCCCGGACCGATTGACCCGGCTAGTGAATCGTTAAATCCATTTTTTCATTAAATCCAAAATGAAATGTGCATGTCAGGCTTCGAACTTGGGTCATTTTGGAGATAGAAGTTTTAATAATTACCCAATGAGCCAACCAACCAAGCTTCGTTGATGTCTCCATTTATCAAACATAAATTATATATATTTGAAAAGTAATGTATAAAACATAAATAAACATTAAAGTTTGTTACTATTATTATTATTATTATTATTATTATTATTATTATTATTATTATTATTATTTATATGTATATGAATTTTATATATATATATATATGTAAACTAGTTTTAGAGCCCGTGTAATACACGGGATTATCCAAATTATAAAAGTACAAGCACAAAAATAATTACATAACGTATATGAAAAATGTATTACATCTATGCTTGTATCTATACTATGTGTATATAAATTGATTTTGTTTATATCACAAAATGATTTTTTAAATGAACTTAATAAATATGCACGAGTGAAAACGTACCCAAGAACGCTCCTTTTATTGAAACTTTCATTATCAGTATCATATATGTATAATTGAAAGAATTCAGGAAGAAGACTTCTCATATAATAGTCATACAATAGTAGTTCTGACCACTCATTCTAAATACTAACCCATAGAAGGAAAGGAGAACATTAAGTTATAACGACAGATGTTCTTCAAGAACAATGCTTGTCTGAGCTAAACCATGAAAATATTTTAACAAGTTTGACAGCATAAAAAATAACATATTAAGTCATTAAATTTTGTGAATATTATGCTTCATTTGAGCATGGCATGCTTCCTTTACAACGTTCTGATCATCATTGAAGAAAAAATTAATGTTGGCCAAATGTTTCAATTTTGATACAGATTATAAGCATTGATAGGCCTTGGGGTGGCATTCGTAAGTGTTTACCATATATTCTTAAATTTTAATATTCGAGGGAAAATACTCAATTTACCAAATCCCGAACTTTTTGATTTTTTCCAAAAATGTCATTGAATATAAATTTGAAACCCAAATCATGTTTATAATTCTAACTTTCATCCGTTTGACATTTCAAGTCAACACTTTGAACTCGTAACAAATTTGACCGCTTACGAAGCCTCGAACTGTATCCAACAGTTGTTTCTCAACAACAAAGGCACTCGAATCACCACCCTCGAGCAAAAATTTGTGACTCTGAAGCTTCGCCAAATGCCCTCGGTTGAATCCTTTTGTCAACGCCTACGGGAAATTGGGAATCAACTCACTGATTTGGGCGTTCCGGTTCCTAACGAATGATTGGTAACTCAACTTGTTCGTGTGTGACACCCGGTAATTTCCCAATCCTATAAACTAAGTAGTCAACCTAATAATTAGGTGATTGTGAATATTATGCGCGCAAATAGAATCAGCGCGGGCATTTGTTATGTGCGCCCTGCGCGAGCGCGCTATGATAATCAGCGCGGGCATTTGTTATATGCGCCCTGCGCGAGCGCGCTATGTTAGAATCAGCGCGGGCATTTGTTATGTGCGCCCTGCGCGAGCGCGCTATGTTAATCAGCGCGGGTATTTGTTATGTGCGCCCTGCGCGAACGCGCTATGTTAATCAGCGCGGGTATTTGTTATGTGCGCCCTGCGCGAGCGAGCCATGTTAAGAACCAGCGTGGGCATGTCATATGCGCCATGCGCAAATGTTTTGGCTTTATGTTTTCATGTAACTTAACTGTATGTTGTCTATTGGGTTGACCGTCCCGCATGATGCTAAGGCGGGTGCATCCTAAATCGTTTATGCGCGTGCGGAAGGGAACTAACCTCCCCGCATGGCGGGAACATTGAGAGCTAGTTTGTCTGAAGCTCCAAGATGGAATTGACTTCAACATGACTGATCACTATGTTGAAATACCAAGACCACCTGGAGAATCTACAAATGAAACTCAATGTCCCTAACTGCGAGAAGGTTACGCACCTACCCGCAGCAAAGAAATGTCCTTCACGCAGAAAGCTATGCGCACAAAGTTATACGCGCAGAACACTTAAGCCTAATCTCCAGATTTAAGGAGGATTATTCCCGCCCAAAAGGAAACAGTAGCGTGTTTCAGAAATTTCTACTTTTTAACTGTACACTGACAAAAGCACCTGAAAAAGCATACTGTAACATGAAAAGTCAACTGTCAGCCACCCTATTCTCACCAACCACAGACCTGCATGTCCTGTCCAAATCAAATCAAAATCTTTTATCCACTCCTCCACTTTTAAATAAATAATAATAATTTCCATACTTTATCATCATTACACCTAGATATGAAAGGATTACAATTCCCTAAAGCAAGGGATTGTGTCCCCTTGAGTTTACCTATAAATATGTAACCCAAATTATCACTCAAACACACTTCAAACTTCTCTCTTAAGAACTGCAAACTTGCACTAATCATCTCCCAAGCATCCGTTGTTTTCATTTCCGATCCTGTTACTAGGTAAGCCGAGATTATAACCTTGAGATCTACTTTCCAACCCTTATATTCTCCTATTTCTTGATCTTAATATATATACTTCTTGTTATTTATTCGTATTCTAGACCTTCAATTCAAAGGCCAACACCAAGAAAACCCGAATCTCGATTAAATCCCTTAACAAGAACCACAGGTGAGTCTCACAGCCCCTATTTTTACTGTTTTCACTATTTTAAACTGTTTTCGGGGCGAGGGACACGTACCTAAATTATGTTTTATCATGATACTCTTACAAGCAATACAAGCAATTATGTGTTTAAATAATGTTTCATTATGGTATATTTACGAGCAATGCAAACGGTTATCTATGGTTTTCGATGTTAGTGCACCAGATTCGAGTAAGTGATCACTTTACCATTGGAACTCTAAGGGTAGGGACTGCTGGTTTGATCCACCCACTCGTAGGGGTCGCACCTCTTACACAGACGAGTGCCTAGCACGGGGCAGTACTATGGGATTGAGCCCGCTCGTAGAGGTCGCTCCTCCTACGCAGACGAGCGCCTTGTTTTCCGGCACAACGTCCGCGCATAACCCGCGGGACGGTATTATTCGCTCGTAGTGGCAGCGCCACTTACACAGACGAGCACGATTTTTCAGAAGTGTCCGCGCGTAACCCGCGGGACGGTATTACTTATTTCGCTCGTAGTGGCTGCGCCACTTACACAGACGAGCACAGTTCCCAGAAATGTTCGCGCGTAACCCGCGGAACGATTTTATCAGAATATGTTGATAGAACTATGTTTTACCAAGCATGTGTTTTAATGATGCTATCAGAATTATGTTTCAGAATGATTTTTATCAAGATTATGATGCAATACGATTTATCAAGTTACTAGAACTTGTGAACTCACTCAGTTTATACTGATTCAAATGTTTTACGTGTCTTTCAGGAGATAACTAGGTAGCGCATGGGGTCACACTTAGAGCACCTGACGCTGATCATCTAAAACTAGCTTTTTGGAAGATTTTAGTTCTATCCCTTCGATGCGCGTGGTTGTTCTCGCCACGCAAGGGGATATGGCGTGGAAATCTTCAACAGTTTTTATACTTGGATGTTTTTATGTAAATTTTAACAATGTAATGTATTTGTATTAAACATTTCATGCGCAATGAAAATCTTACTTTGTTTGCAATGGCCCGTGCTTAAGTATCAATCCCCACTCGCGCGCGCCCGGCTGTTTCCGCCGTTCAGGGCCGGGTGTGACATCGTGGGTTACCAAATGAGTACGATGCCACCGGAGCTTTAATCAATCACAATCTTCGTAGAGGCGTGTGATATGTTACAAAAAGAATATGATCGGCAGCAAGCACGTGACCAGTCTGACTCAATCGTGGCTGCCGCGGTTCAATACACGCCCCCTCCGAACCACCACCGCCAATATCCTTCGAGAGGGGATTCTAGGCGTACACAGTTCAAATCGGCGCTCCTCCAATAAAACTGGTCCTCCTTCAAATTACCCTAAGACCAGTCAACACAACTTTCACTCCAACAAAAGAAATGCTTCGTCGAGTAACCCGTATGGCCTAAATTGAAAGTTCCAAGGTCCTTTAAACAATTGGCCCAACTATTATAATTTGCCACCACCACCCCCAAGCCCATTCCCCACTCAACCAGGTTGGGCTCCTTATCCGTGGGTTGCACCTTACCCGACTAGGCCGGCCCCACCGCCCACCACTCGGC
Organism: Bidens hawaiensis; assembly: GCF_021521415.1. Classification (NCBI taxonomy): domain Eukaryota; kingdom Viridiplantae; phylum Streptophyta; class Magnoliopsida; order Asterales; family Asteraceae; genus Bidens; species Bidens hawaiensis. The sequence goes on along the minus strand of NW_027492343.1, from coordinate 451,948 downwards.
CTGCTGGAAATACTGCCGCTACTCCCGCGGCCCAAGCTCATGTCACAGAATTCGATGCAATGGACCCCACTGATCATCTAACGCTTTTGCAGCAATGGGTACCAATATTGAGGGAGGCCAATGGCATATGGACACGGGCGCCACTTCCCACATCACGGGTGATCAAGGTAAAATTAAATCCCTGTTATTATCTAGTTCAATAACATCTATTCTTGTAGGAAATTGACATCACATTCCAATCCTCGAATCGGGCAATAGCACAATCCCCACCTCCACTAAACCCCTCCACCTTAAAAATAGCTCCTAACATTATTAAAAATTTACTTAGTGTCCGTCAGTTTAATATTGACAATTGGACATCAGTTGAGTTTGGCCCTTTTGGCTTTTCTGTGAAGGACTTCACGGATGGGAAGATCCTAACGAGGCATGATAGTAACAGCCATCTTTACCCGCTCACCAGCACCACTGCTTCCGCATTTCATTTTTCTCATGATCAAGATTTTTGGCATCATCGTCTCGGTCATCCTGGTTTATCTGTTTTTAAGTCTCTAGTTATGAATAAATTTATCACTTGTAATAAATGTGGCCGTGAGCTTGTTTGTCACTCTTGCCAATTATCCAAGAGTAAACGTTTACCTTTTTCATTATCATTGTCACAAACATTATTACCGTTTGATATCATTCACTGTGACTTATGGACATCCCCGGTCATAAGTAAATCGAGCTACAAATATTATATGGTTTTTGTTGACGACAAAACCCAATACACTTGGATATTTCCCCTAAAATTTAAATCCAAAACCGTTGAAAAATTTGCCAAGTTCCACAAATTCATTCGAACCCAATTTAACATCCACATAAAATCATTCCAATGTGATTTAGGGGCTGAATTTGATAACCATACTTTTAAAATTTTAACCCATGCACAAGGGCTTCAATTTCGGTTCTCATGTCCTCAAACATCCCAACAAAATGGGAAATCTGAACGCATAATTCGATGGATAAATGAAATCATGTTAACTCTTTTGATGCATGCCTCTTTACCTCCAAACTATTGGGTTGAAGCTCTCCATGTCGCCACCTATCTCCATAATATCCTATCCTCTAAAATCCTAAATTTTCACTCACCCATGTCCGCGTTATACCAACGACACCCCACGTATGATCATTTACGTGTCTTTGGTTGCGCTTGCTACCCAAATATATCGGCTACACGGCCACACAAACTTAGTCCACGTTCCACTATATGTGTTTTTCTAGGCTATCCGGTCAATTTTCGTGGATATCAATGTCTTGAACTCTCAACAGGCAAAGTTATTTTGTCCCGTCATGTCATTTTTGACGAGACACATTTTCCATTTAAAACCATCTCACAACATACATCAACCGGCTACTCATTTCTTGATAATGATCCATCCCCACTTTTGTTCCAACAACAAACTTCCACTTCCACAATCCCAAACTAACATCCTTCCGCTACATCCACGACTCAACAACCACCTACTAGCCCACAATCACCTACTATCCCACTTCACCATAACCATCAACCAATGACCCACACTCCTTTAACTTACAACGAAGCCCAACCACATGACACAAACAATCACACCACTAGTAACCACCATGCACCACATATTGTTCATCAAATAAACAACCCACCATCACATATACCACCTACCTCACTTCACCCCATGACCACTCGCCTACGTGCAGGTAATTCCAAGCCAAAAACTCATCTCAATCTTCACACAAATTCCATATCACCCTTACCAACTTCCCACCTTACCTCATTGTCCGATCCAAACTGGAAGGCTGCCATGGATGACGAGTATAAAGCGTTAATGGATAATAACACTTGGGAATTAGTTCCTCGGCCTCCCGACGCCCATGTCATTCGATGTATGTGGCTTTTTCGCCACAAGTTTAATGCCACCGGACAACTACAAAGATAAAAAGCCCGACTTGTGGTTAATGGTAAATCTCAACAAGTGGGAATTGATTGTGATGAAACCTTTAGTCTGGTCGTAAAACCGAAAACCATTCGCACCATGCTCAGCCTTGCTTCATCACGTTCTTGGCTAATTCATCAACTGGATGTCAAGAACGTGTTTTTACACGGTGATCTTAAAGAAACCGTATACATGTTTCAACCACCCGGGTTTCAAGACCCTCAACGACCGACATATATTTGCAAACTAAAAAAATTGTTGTACGGTCTAAAGCAAGCAGCTCGTGTGTGGTTTGAACGGTTTGCCGCATACTTACTTAAATGTGGATTTAAAGGTGCCATATCGGACTCCTCTCTATTTATCTACAAAAAAGGCGATGAACTCGCATACCTTTTACTATATGTAGATGACATTATTTTGACGGCATCACATGAGACTCTACTACACAGTGTCATCAAGTCTCTCTCAAAATAATTCTCCACGTCCGACCTTGGTAAGCTTCGCCATTTTCTTGGTATCTCCGTCAGGCATCAAAATGAGGTCTATTTCTTTCTCAACAGACATATGCAGAAGACATATTAGCTCGGGAAAATATGACCACCTGCAAACCGGCAGCCACACCTGTTGATACCTCTTCCAAACTAAGTGCCAGCTCCGGCCCTCCGTTCAATGACCATACCCTTTACCGCAGTTTAGCCAGCGCACTTCAGTATCTCACTTTCACCCGGCCAGATATTTCTTACGTAGTTCAACAAATCTGCCTTTTTCTGCATGACCCCCGTGAACCTCATTTTCACTTCCTTAAGCGTGTTCTTCACTATTTACGTGGTACCACCTCTCATGGGTTACATATTGGTCCATCCCTATCCACGTCACTCACTACATACTCTGACACCAACTGGGGCGGTTGTTCAGATTCACGTCGTTCTACATCGGGATATTGCATTTTTTTAGGTACCAACTTGGTCTCATGGTCGTCAAAACGTCAAGCTACCATCTCAAGATCAAGTGCCGAGGCAGAATATCATGGTGTTGCAAACACGGACGCCGAAACGAGTTGGCTACAAAATCTCCTTCTCGAATTATATGTTCCTACTCGCCAAGCCACGGTTGTGTATTGCGATAATTTATCCGCCTTCTATCTTTCAGAAAACCCGGTACAACACCAACGAACCAAACACGTTGAAATTGATATTCATTTTGTTCGTGACAAAGTACGGGTCGGTGACATACGAGTTCTTCACATTCCGGCGGACTATCAGTATGCAGATATTTTTACCAAAGGACACGACCAATTTTCTCAAAGTTCAAGTCTAGTCTTTGCGATCATGGTCTTACCGCTAAGACTAACGGGGTGTCTTAGTCAACATTTATGTATGGAAACTATTATGTAATTATTTAGTATTAATGTGTATTTATTTGTTTCATTTCTAATCCTTTAGTCAGTTAAGAATGTTATGTATATATGTTAATATTGTTTAATGAGAAAGTTATTCAAAATCATTTGAAATTATATATTCTTTTCAATATTTAATAAACATGGTTCGTTGTTAATTTTTGGATTTCACCAAGTATTTTGGAATACATAGTAAAATAATATGTTAATATTTATTTTTATAAAAATGTATAAATATAATGTAAAAAAGGAAAGTGAATATGTACATGTATTAGAGTCAATTACGATCTTAGTTTTGGAGGGAAAAAGTTGTGAGGTTTAACCATAAACTGACACGTGTCACAAATATTTTACTTTATTAGAATATGTAGATATATATTTAAATAATCTATGACGTCATCCGGGTCAAACACCGGTCCGCCCTCCCGGGTCAGTCCGGCCTTTGACCCGGTAAGGCGTCCGGGGTGACGTCCGGGCCGGGTCTGAAAACATTGGTTGTATTCTATAGTTGTATTATATAGTTGTTGGCTAAAGTTAAAATATAAAGGGAGAAAAAAAAAGAAAAGTGTGAGAAAAATTTATGACCACAAAAAAAACCCTTAAAAATAAATTCAAAAAATATATTAAAAACATCATAACTCAATATAAATAAAGAAAAAAAATTTAAAAACTAAAATGTTTCCGCCATCATTCCCGTTCAAAACAAAAAAAATGATGAAAAGGCACAATGCCAAAATCAAAGACACAATGACGAAAATGAACATAAGACACAAATATAACTAAAAAAATACACAATAGATCACAAAATCTAACATAATGCTTAACAAAATATAACGCAGTGTTGAATAATACAATACAATATAAAGAAAAAAGGACACAATGTTAAAGAAAAAATATATAATCAATGACGAAAATAAACAAAAAACATAATGATAAATAAAAAGACACGATTTTTTTCATTTACCATTGTTTTTTTATGAGAACGAGAAAATCAGTTAAACATGTTTGTGTTTTTACTTTTTTCGTTATTTTATTATATTTTGAATCATGATTTTTTTATTTATTTATCTTTTAACTTTTTTGAAAGGTTTTTATATGACTACAAATTCTTCTCATTCTTTTAATTTTTATTTTCATTTGTAGAATAACTTATCCTATAGTTGTTTGTAATTTTTTATTTTTGTAATTAATCTACTGCTTGACTTCTATTCCGTTTCGTAACTTATAATATGTAATTAATCTACTGCTTTATTTTACGAATGGTCGTTGTACATAATTTTAATAAATAAAGAAAACCTCACCACTTATGTTTAAATAATATTATTTTAGTGGTCAGTCTCATTATCTCATGAAACACGTTGCACGCACACATCAGGTCCGGCTTCAAGAGAGAAGGCGAAAAATTTTGTAGGTCAAAACCGGAAAAATTTGTGGGTCTTAAATAAAAAGAAGTTATTTTGGGTTTAAACAATTTATTTAATTTTAAATGTCTTATTTAATTATGATTTGAGTTATACAAAAAAATATTTGCAAAAAAATAAACTTAAAAACAATTTATTTAATTTTAAATGGCTTACTTGATTATAATTTGAGTTATGTAAAAAAAATTTCTATAAAAATAAGCTTAAAACAATTTATTTAATTTTAAATGACTTACTTAATTATGATTTGAGTTATGTAAAATCTTTTGTATAAAATTAAACTTTAAAATATTTTAAATAAGACTTGAACCACAAAACTTTTGATTAGATATCATACCTCTTTGTCACTAAACCAAGTTAGTGGTTTTTTAATTGTGTTGAAACATTGATTATACATATGTGTTTTTCATAAAAATACATATAATTTATAAAAAACAAAAAGTTCAGGCCTAAAGAGGTGTTGGGCATGTGACCGTCGACTACCTGCCACCCTCTAAGGCTGACCCTGGCATACACATAAATAATTAGTAATCTTCCTTTATTATTTTATATTACTCCATCCGTCCCATTATAAGTGTCCTAGTTTGATTTTTCAAGTCTTTTTTTGCAACGTTGACCGTAAATATTTTTGTTCGTGTCATATGATACTTGATGAAAATTATATCAATGTAAAATACATTTAAAACCCAATCCATTCATATATTTTACATCAAGTATTATATAACACAAATAAAAATATAGTCAGTCAAAGTTAAACAAGAAAGACTTGAAAAATCAAATTAGGACACTTAAAATGGGACGAAGGGAGTAAAAGTTAAGTGTCATTTTAGTACCTGTGGTTTGGTCAACTACGCAACTTTACTACATATTTTTTGTTTTGTGCAAATGGCTACATCAATTTCAAAAAACTTGCATTTTTAGTACTTTTTTTCTAACCCTGTCTATTTTATCCGTTAAGTCAGGGTTAATTTGGTAAGTTTGTTATTTTCTTTGTTTTTTTTTCTTTTCTTTTAAACCTTTATAGCTTGTAAACCCTAAATCCCCAAATCAAAACATCAAAATCCAAATCCTAAATGCCCAAATGTCTTAAAACTTCAAGCCTTATGATGATATGGAAAAAGGGTTTGAGGATTTAGGATTTAAATTTTGATGTTATGATTGTGGATTTGGGTTTTACAACATATAAGCATTTAAAAGAAAAGGAAAAAATAAAGAAAATAACGAAGTTACCAAATTATCTCTGACTTAACGGAAAAAATAGACGGGGTTAGAAAAAAAGTACCAAAAATGCAAGTTTTTTGAAACTGAGGTAGACATTTGCGCAAAATAAAAAATAAGTACCAAAGTTACGTAGTTGACCAAATCACAGGTACTAAAATGGCACTTAACTCTTATATTAAAGAAATTGTATTCTGTTAAACCTTGATCAGTTGATCTTGACTTAATTGGTTAGTCGTGGTGCATACTAAATATATTCAATAAATAAACAAGGTCCAACGTATATATGTATATGCGTTACCAAGATCATAGATTACAACTCAACAATACTGAAGAGGTAGGTCCCAGCAGAGCCCAGTTGGTCCCGCAAGACTCACCTTGAACAGGGACGTCTGCGCAAAGACCATCTGCTTCCGCAGGACCCACCATGCTCAGAGAACCTTACGCGCAGTACGCAAGCTGTACACGCAGGGAAAGCCTCCCAATGGTGAAGTACCCCGCCTGTTCCCGCAGTTGCGGATACAAGCCATCAGGGAAGGCTACCCGCAGACAGCAGGGCTACACGCACAAGACAATAGATACTTCAGTAGTCACATGAAGGAATGAGCAAGACGGGAACAATCCCGCCAAAATGAGCCAGTCCGTATGATTCTGAAAGATCTGTACTATACCTACCAAGGTATGGATAGGACAGACAATCTGACCAGAACAGCCCATAAGCCAATCACAGGGTGACAGCTCACCGACAACAGTACGAGGAGGAGCACCCTCTAGTACTGTTTGTTACTATTAGCCGCTGCCTACTCACCAACCCTTACTGCAGGGCATGCGCAGCCTACAGTTGGTGAAATAGTGTTACTGTGGGCCGTAACCTATTCACCAACCAGCATGGCCTGCGTATAATCCACAGTAGGTAGGACGTGCATAATCTACAGTTGGAGGAATAGTGTAGCCGACATAGTTACTGTTGGCCGTAACCTATCCACCAACCAGTATGGCCTGTGCATAGTCCACTGTTGGTAGAACAGGAATACTATTCAGCCGGCTATACCTTCTAACCTACCTTCGGCTATAAATACTCCAACATCTTGGAATGGTAAGATCATCTGCTACCCAGTTATCTAGCAATCTCTTAATATACACTTATATTCAAGAGCAACCTAGTCTGATTCTCACGCCGGAGGGTGGTCACAAGGAGGAACCCCCCCCCCCCCCCTTCTCAGTGACGAGCTTACGGTGTTTGTTTTGCAGGTCTCCTGAAGAACAGCCTTCTCAGTTAGATCTCATCCGTGGGAAACATTACTTAACCCCCAGATTATCTATAATCTGTCTAGATTATCTATAATCTGCCCAGGGTTCACTTAGTGTTTCTTCATTGGCCCCATCCGTGCATAAAAGCTAGAACTATTTTAGTTTTTTCACAATTTCTGAAGAAATGGTTAACGTTACTCCGGTCCAAAGGCCAATAACCGACCAAGAAACCCCGGTAACAACCCCAGCAACTGGGGGGGACACCGGCGGTTATACAATCCTTACGAACACTACTCCGACCACCAAGGCCGGAGCAAGTGCAGTAAATATTCCACTGGGGTTCACCGACACCCAGTTGGAAAAACGAACAAGGGCCCCTCGCCAAACACTAGATCAAGTGAAGGCGTGGGCCGAAGCACGGCAAAGAGAATTCCAAGCCGAATTGGATGAACGCTTGCGTTCAGCTCAACAGGCTGACGAATTCGGCAGTACTCGCCAGCACCTCAATATGAGCAGTGACTGCGAGTACTCAGACGAGTTGGAGTCCGATACCGACGCGAACCCTCGCCATAAGGCGAAAGGGAAGCGTAAGGAAACGGACGTCCAACCAAAAAGGAATTTTGGGGAAGCTTTTCAACCAATCGCGGAGAGAAACCCGCGTGACTTCTCCAAAACCTTTAGACCAACTGCTACAAATGCAGGAAAATCAAAATTCGCAAGGGACATTGCGGAAGCAATCGCCCCGAGAAGTGCCAAACAGATGTCCAACATTGGCACTTATGATGGTCTATCCGACCCAGACGACCATTTGAACAGGTTCATTGCGGGGGCTACCGTCAGCAACTGGACGGAACCCACGTGGTGCTACATGTTCCAGATGACTCTGGTCGGAGCGGCCAGGGCATGGTTCGATCGTTTACCGATCCACCACATATATGACTGGGCGGACTTTCAGAACAAGTTCAGCCAGCACTTTAGCCAACAGAGGAAGTACACTGAAGAGCAGTGGACGATCCTCAACTGCGTGAGAGAGGAGGATGAATCTTTACTAGACTTCATCACTCGCTTCAACTCCAAGAAACTGAGTCTGGGCAACGTAAGTGAAGATCTCGTTCGCGCCGCTTTCATCCAGGGCGCCGAGTACCCAGAGCTTATCCGCACATTAACGGGTAAGGACGGCATGCCATCCACATGGGATGCCATCATGAAGGCAGCCAAGCGCTTTGCCGAGACAGAGAAGCAGCTGGGAAGAGATCTTCCCCAGAGTACTCACCTCTACACGCAGAGGACAAGGGAGAACAACGTTAGGATCGCCCGGCAGAACAAAAAGAGGCGGCTAGGTATTTGGCAGTCAAGGGTAAACTTTGATACCTCATCCAGCTCTCGCCCTCTTGTTGGCGGAAGGGACAACACACACCCTTCAAACCGAAAACACCGGTGGACGCCACTCACCAAGAGCGTCACGGAGATATTTGCCACGGAAAAATTGCCATGGCCAAAAGCCCCATTGATCCGGCAGAAACCTAATGCGGATCAAAGCAAATCCTGTGATTTCCACGGGACAAAGGGTCATGGTACTGAAGAGTGCACATCCCTGAAGGATATTGTTGAGACATTTGTGAAGGATGGAAGACTTGCACATCTCGTGGCATCAATCAGGAAGGGAGGAAGAAATGACAACCGGTACAGAGGTAACGGACGAAAGCCCGTCGACATCAGCATCAACATGGTCCATGGCAAAGTCGCAGGAAGAAAAAGACGAGCGACAGAACCATGCGCGTGGAAGGAAGCTGAGGTGCGCTTCCCGCGAGTGCCAGGAGGCCCCAGCAAAGAAGGCCCCATCGTCATCAAAAGCCAGCTGGGGCATTACATCACTTCCCGCACTCTTGTTGACAACGGCGCTTCGTCAACAGTGATGTACAGGCAGTTCTTTGACAAGCTGGATGATGAAGACAAAGAACGCCTGGAAACGGTCTACGCTTCAATGGAAGGGTTTGACGGCAGTACAGAAACCCCCCTGGGTATCCTATCTTTCCCCGTCACTCTTACAGATGGAAAACACTCCCGCACAGAGGATGTGGACTTCGTCGTGATGAGGAAGCCACACCACACATACGACATCCTCTTCGGGAGAGACGGGATGGCAAGATTCAACGCCGTGGTATCTTCGGTCCACGGCATGATGGGATGGCCAACAGCTGAGGGTGTGGCGATGATCACTGGCATTTCCCAGGTATGCATCGCATCTGTCTCATCTAAACCCAAACCAAAGATGGCTAAACCAACCATCACCGAACCGGAAAAATGGGCCTTCAATGGCAAATACCCCGACCAGGCCGTTACCATTGGACCAACAATCGTTGATCCCACCCGCACCTTACTCAAACGCCTACTGCAGAAAAACGCTGACATCTTTGCGTGGACACCAGCTGATATGACTGGTGTACCCCGAAGTAAGGCGGAGCATAAGCTCAAGTGCGAGCAGGCTGTTACGCCAGTCGTACAAAAGCGCAGAGTAATGGGGCCTGAACAAACTAACGCGTGTAGAACCCAAGTCAAGGAACTCCTTGACGCAGGCATCATACGCGTTAGTAGATATCAAACATGGGTTGCAAATCCCGTAATGGTACCGAAGAATGACAAACAATGGCGCATGTGCATAGATTTCAAAGATTTGAACAAAGCATGCCCCAAAGATTGTTATCCGTTACCAGAAATTGATCTTAAGGTGGATTCGTTGGCACCATTTCGCCTTAAATGCTTCTTGGATGCGTATAAGGGGTACCATCAAATCCACATGGCCGTAGATGACCAGGACAAAACCGCGTTTCGGACTCCCGATGGTACATTTTGTTATAAAATGATGCCCTTCGGACTTAAGAATGCAGGGTCCACGTACCAACGCCTGATGGACAAAGAGTTTCATGCCCAAATCGGGAGAAACTTAGAAGTCTATATGGATGATTTGGTCATCAAAAGCCCCGAGCCAGAAGCGATGTTGAAAGACATTGAAGAAACCTTCAACACGCTCAGAAAGATAAACATGAAGCTCAAACCGAGCAAGTGTTCATTTGGGATGGAAGAAGGGAAGTTCTTGGGAGTCATTGTTACTAAAGATGGCTTCAGAGCGAACCCTGAAAAGGTCGAAGCCATTGTTAAAATGGAATCACCTACCACCATCAAACAGGCTCAGACACTGAATGGACGACTAGTCGCACTTAATCGCTTTTTGGCAAACCATGCAGATAAGTCGTTTCCTTTCGTGTCAACATTAAGAAACTGCTTGAAGAAAACGCACTTCCGCTGGACACCAGAAGCGGAAGCAGCTTTTCAGGAGATTCGGTCACGCCTGATCGAACTCCCAACACTTACAGCACCACAAGCGGGAGAGGAGTTAATCCTATACCTTTCCGCAACAGATAGAGCAACCGGGGCAGTACTGCTAACAGAACGAAAAGGCATCCAGATGCCAATCTATTATGTTAGCCGTGTACTAACAGACGTAGAAACCCGGTACTCTACCCTCGAAAAATTAGTCTTAGCACTTATACACGCTTCACGCAGGTTAAGACGATATTTCCAGGGCCACCCAATCACCATTCTCACCAACTTCAAACTCTCAAACGTTCTAGGCAAACCCGAATTATCGGGACGTCTAGCCAAATGGGCAATTGAATTGGGAGAATATGCAATTAAGTACAAGCCAAGACCAGCCATAAAAGGCCAGGTCCTGGCCGATTTTATTGCAGAAGTCCCCGCTACGCGGGAGAAAGAGTGCCAGGAGGAGGCTCAACCCTCCCCAGCACAGGACATCAACGATATCTGGCGACTCTATACTGATGGAGCAGCCAACAACGAGGGTTCAGGCGCAGGGTTAAAATTAACCAACCCAGCGGGCCAAGAATATACTTACGCTATTCGGTTGGATTTCCCAAGTACGAATAACGAAGCCGAATACGAAGCATTCTTGGCCGGATTGAGAATTGCACGTAAAATGGGAGTTAAAAACTTGGAAGCCCACGTGGATTCCATGCTGGTGGCCAACCAAATAAATGGGACGTACACGGCTGTGAACGACATAATGGCCCTGTACCTCGCCCAGGAAAAAACCCTTATGCGTGATTTTAATGATTGTAAAGTCATACACGTTAAGCGCAGCGAAAACAAATCTGCGGATGCGTTAAGCAAGCTTGCATCACTGGCCTTCACCCACTTGGGAAAGGACATCCGCATTGAACTCCTCGAAGCACCATCAGTCCCGCACAAGGAAATTTGTGTCATCCAAACTGGTACAGAAACGTGGATGACACCAATAATAAATTACCTTGCAGCAGGAACACTACCAGAATCAAAAACACAGGCAAGAAAACTACGCTGTAAAGCACTAAATTATCAACTCATCAATGATAACCTTTACAGACGTAACTTTCTTGGCCCACTTTTAAGATGCGTGGACAACCAAGATGCTGACTACCTCTTAAGGGAAGTACACGAGGGCATCTGTGGAGTTCACGCAGGTCCCCGCGCTGTTGTGGCTAAGCTGAACAATGCGGGATACTTTTGGCCGGGGATGCATATGGATGCACTGGCATACACTAGAAAATGCAGGTCTTGCCAGCTTCACGCACCCAACACGCATCGCCCGAAGAACGAACTTGTTCCAGTCACTTCTTCGTGGCCAATCCAGAAGTGGGCCATCGATGTGACAGGCCCATTTCCCACAGCAGCAGGAAATGTCCAGTTCCTAGTGGTAGCCATCGATTACTTCACCAAGTGGATAGAAGCAAAACCTTTAGCCCAAACAACCGCAAAACATATTAAAAAATTTATTTGGGAATTTATTATCTGTCGTTTTGGACTTCCACAGAATCTGGTGAGCGATAACGGCACCAACTTTGCTGACAAGAAGCTACAGCAGTGGCTGAAAGAACTTCAAATCACCCACACCTTTACCTCAGTGGCACACCCGCAAGGTAATGGTGAGGTGGAAAGAGCAAACAAGAGCATCGTCGATGGCATAAAGAAAAGACTCCTGAAACACAGATCCGGCTGGGTGGACGAGCTCCCGCACGTCCTTTAGGCAAACAGAACGCTGAAAAAGGCCAGTACGGGGGAAACCCCGTTCAGTCTCACTTATGGCACTGAAGCCATGATCCCAGTCGAAATTGGTTTACCCTCACCAAGGATCTTGATCCAGCCAGAAGACAATGATGCGGAAAGACGGTTAGACCTTATGCTAACCGAGGAACGCAGAGACTTAGCCGCAGTGCGTGAAGAAAATTACAAACGACAAATGCAAAAGTACTACAACACGCGGGTAAAACTCTGCAGCTTCAATGAAGGAGACTACATACTGCGTAACAACGAGGCTTCAAACCAAGAGCGCCCAGGAAAGCTGGCCCCGGTCTGGGAAGGGCCATACATTATCAAAGAAGTCCTGGGAAAAGGCGCATACCGGCTTGAAAGGCTCGATGGCACTCCTATCCCAAGAACATGGAATGGAGCTCAATTACGCAAATGTTATATGTAAATCAATTCCAAACTTGTAAAGAAAAGGCCTAGAGCCACTTCTAATGGAAATGATTCTCCTTACACAATGTATTGATAGCCTAACCTTTAACTTATGAACTTCCCATGTGCCGGTATTCACCGCACCAATGCGTGAAGAAGTAAGTAATTGCGTGTGGAAGGCGGCAAAACCCGCATAAACACAACGCTAAAAATGTTAAAAAGTTCTTAGGAAAACCTACACGCAGGTCAGATGTAAGTAAAGTTTAGCCATCCTTGTAAGTGCAAGTGACGGTCTTACCCGCACAATCACAAACAAGGAAGCAAAACTTCAACCTATCATCTACCACGTTCAAAGGTTAACTTATTCTGAACACTTAGAAAATTTCAAGGAAAAAATAAGGAAAACTTCCACGCAGGATAAATGTAAGTTTAGCCATCCTACTAAGTGCAAGTGACGGTCCCACCCGCACAATCATGAAAGAGGAAGCAAAAATAAACTTATAATTTACCATGTCAAAAAGTTAACTTATCTAAGTACTAAAGAAATTACTAAGTGTAAACATGCGTAAAATAAACAAAGAAAAAGACATTCTTTATTTCATCAACTTGAATATTACAAACATTGCTGGGTATATACCCGCATACAAAAGAAGTACAAGAGCAAATATCTACGCTAGTGGCGGAAAGGGATCTTTTGGATCATGCTTCAGGACCACTCCCACTTGGACCCGCACCATCAGCAGAGGGTGACGGTTCAAGGAAAGCTCTAAGGACAGCAAGCCCATCATCAGCAGCAGCAATTTCATTTACCTTCTCCACCACCGGATGCGGGAAGGCAGCATACTGGTTCACTGCTTGGTCATAAATAGTTTCGGTATCCGCATTATACAAAGGGAAGTTGGAAGGCGGGACGCCTTTCTCAGCAAACCCTAGACCAAGCAGGAAGCCGGTCCGTTCCCCATCCTCATGAGAAGCGTTGAGGGCTGCGCTCATAGCATCGTCGTAAGATGTCTCTGAAAAGACCCGATGCACAACCTACAAAAAATGTACAAGTATAAGAACTTCTATCCTACAAAGGAAAGCGTGACGACATAAAGCTAAAATACCTGAGGCAACGCTTCTCGAAGAAGCCATTCCTTGGCAGCCAGAGCTTGGGTGCAGGTGCGTTCAGCTTCGTTCTTATTAAGAGTAGCGAGAAGCACATCCTTTGCAGCGGCCTCTTCAACGCCCTTAAGCTTTCGCTCGGTGTGCGCAAGCACACCCCTCTGGTCCAGGATTTCTTGAAGCTTCTTCGCATCCTCCATGGCCAAGGCATCATGAGCCTGTTGAAGAGCCTCTAACTTAGCTTTAAGTTCTTCATTCTCCAGGCGGAGAGGCTCAGCAACAGCTTCAGCCTTGGTGGCCCTCTCGGTCGCGTTCCTCGCAGTTTCCTTAGCTAGCCGAAGCTGTTCGTTAACAGCTTGGGCAGCCTTGGAGCGGGCCTCGAGTCGCGCTTGAACCTCAACCTCGAGGCCCTTGAAGGCCTTTTCCTTCTCCGCAGATGCTGCGGTTAGTTTTTGGTTCTCCTCCCGGAGAGCACGCGCCTGAGATACTTCTTTAACGCGAGCTGCTTTCAACTTGTCGTTTTCACGACAAAGCAGCTCGACGCGTGGCTGCATCCGGGCCAGGAGAACCCGAAGCTCGTTGGTTAGCCTACCCTCCTGGTAGCTAACCATGGCTTCCCCCAACGCACCATGGGGAGCAGCGTGGCGAGCCCAGTCCACGCACTCCACAGGTGTGCGAAGGGTTGTTCCTCGGCGTATGTTCCATCTTGGAACATACACTTCATTGGAATCCGACACTGCAAAAGAAACAAAGCAGTTAGGAAAAGATGATAAAAATTACATAAAAGGACAAAAGAACCCTACGCACCTGTAGGGTCGATCACAGGCCGATAGCCACCGAACCCATCACCTGAACCTAAGGGAAATCCATCCAAAAGGTCAGGCAGATGGGAAGGTAACCAATATCGGCGAGAAGCCCCGCACGTACCTGAAGGTCCAGCCGTCGAGGCCGATGGCGGAGGCGGCATGGTTTCCGCCGCAGTCGATGGCGGAGGCATGGTGTCCGCCGCGGACGCCGCCGAAGTGTCAGCAGCAACCGTAACCGCCGGCTCGGTGAACGATGCTGTAAAAATTGCACTCACCGCCGGCGGTGACGTCATCTCGGCTGGAACAGTTGGCTCAAAGGATTGAGCAATTGGACCAGCGGAAGCAGGCGAAGGTGCCTGGGTCGACGCCTCAGGTAGGCTGACCGAGCCTACCGTCATTGGCGGAGAGGTACTCCCCTGCGCTCCACCCTGGAATGCGTCAACATCCACGCCTGCACAAGAAGATAAGTGTTAATAAATTTATGAAGTGAAATCTACAAAAAGAATGTTTGTACTTACGGGTTTTCTTGAGCCTGAACGTACGGAGGGGCGGGGACAAGCCCGATGGGGCCGGTCTCTTGATGCCGGTCACCGTCGTCGTCGGTTCTCCGGAGGTAACAGTCGTAGCCTCCGGAGCAGTGGTCTTCTCACCACCGGGGTTCCCCGCCACCTCTTCATTATCTGACTCGGTGTCAGATTGAAGCACCGGATCAGCTGTGGAGGCCACCTTCTCCTTCCCTTTCCCGCCGGCAGCCTTCCTCTTCCGCACTAGCGGAGGACCATCTGCGGATTCCTCAGAAGAAGAAAGGACGTAAGGAATTCCAGCAGCGGGTACAGCATTGAGGGGTTGAGGATAGAATATCGCCTTACCTGGCCGCCGGTGGCTCAGGATCTCTTGGCCCGGCGGATAGACCTCCACAAACCGATCCGCCATTTGTTCCAGGATGGGCAACTCGTTCTCGTCTAGAGCACGAGAACCCATCCGCGCGGGACCATCAGCTTCCCGCGGGTACAGGAGCGACTCCAAGTTGTTCCCCTCTGAAAGAAAATAAACAGTTAGAAGATAAACTCGTATAAGCAAAGAGAAACGGAGCATACCGTAAGGGATAGAGTTCGAACCGTATTCGAGGACGATTGGAACCTTTTGCGTGTCAGCCTCTTTCCACACTCGGCTCATCCCCAACATCACCATCCCGGACTCCGGAAACCGGAAAACCGGGGATTGGACCAGGGATATCTTTGCAAACCATTCCGCCTCCTGGTAGTTTGTGGCGTGGTGGCTCGGAATGGCTTGGCCATTTTTAAACTTCATGGCAATGGGGACGGCGCGAGCAGAAATGTAGAAGAACTCCCGCTTCCACGATCGGAGACTGCGCTCTGTCGCGCAAATCTTCAAACCCTTGATTCGGGTTGTCAGGGTGTACCACCCCTGGATGCACCTCCAAGTATAGAAGGTCATCAGGCGGTCCACGTAGGGCTCAACACCCAATATCCGGCACACCCACTCGAAGTGGCGAATCTTCGCGATCGCCATTGGGTGCAGCTCGGTGAGATGAACACCGTGCCTTTCGAGGACACGGTAAACAAACTTTGTCAATGGGAACCTAAGGTTCCCATAAACAAAGAATGCAGCATATACCCCGATCTTGCCACTGGGGGCATCGTACACGGTCTGGTGGGGTTCAGGAAACTCAGGCTCGAGAGGATCGAGCATGAACTTCCTAACAACATACCGGTACTGATCGCCGGGCAGAGCACACTGGCACTCACCAGCAGTACTCTTGTCATCGGCCGAAGACTCAAGATCACGAGAAGACATTGTGCAGAAAAAAGAAAGCGATTTCGGGAAAATGCTAGCCTGAAAAGGGGAGTATTTGCCGGAAATCGCTAAAGAAGAAGAAGAGAAGGGTGAAAGTGTGGATTACAAACAGCCCTCTCCCCCTTTATATACTAATCGCAATTAATGCGATGAATTTAATGCGGAGGAGAGAGAAATCGAAGGTGCAATGAAACTATGACACGTGGCATAAAGCAGGCTGGCAACAGCTGTTGACAGGACGTGTGCCAGCAATTTCGCGGCCACGCGCCCGAAAAATCGCGCCCACGCGCCTGAAAAAGAGACTGGAATGACCATATAATGTCACGTCACCATAACTTCCTGCACGTCCTGACACAGTCAGAAGAAACCGTCGCACGACGTTTCAGACGTTTGGACTGTTCCTATCTTTCTACCAACTCTTCGAATTTTGAAATTCAAAATTCAAAAAAGATTCAAAAGTAAGCGGGAAAACACCCCTTACCTTGGCAAACAAGTAACCATAAGCCGGGTGCGGGTACAGTGTTAAGGCAAAACCCTTCACATACCTAGCACCCGCAGGGAATTGAAGCCAAAAATACCTTGGCAACCAAATAACTATAAGACAGGTGCGGGTACAGTGTTAAGGCAAAACCTTTCACATACCTAGCACCCGCAGAGAATTGAAACCAAGAAGGATCTTCTAGGCAATGCTTGCGGATAGAGGAATAACATCCCCGCATAACGGGAACGTCGAGAATTATATTGTTTGAAACTCCGTAATGGAATTGGTGGTCTTAGCATAATTGATCACTATGTTGAAAACCACCAGAACCTCATGGAGACTATATACAAGTAAGCCTCAACGCTCCTGCCTTGCGAGAAGGTTACATACCTACCCGCATCATACCCAAAGATCAAGCAAAAAAATCGGGAATTTTTGCAAGTGACACTAGGAAACCCGCGGGAAGAATCCCCACGGAGAACCTTAAAACTAAAAAGCCTTTTCAAAACCCCTTGCTCAAAGTCCAAAAGTTCACCTCACTTTATTAAACATTCATGAGAAGAACATTGGACTGGGGGGACTTGAAGAGGTAGGTCACAGCAGAGCCCAGTTGGTCCCACAAGACTCACCTTGAACAGGGACGTCTGCGCAAAGACCATCTGCTTCCGCAGGACCCACCATGCTTAGAGAACCTTACGCGCAGTACGCAAGCTGTACACGCAGGGAAAGCCTCCCAATGGTGAAGTACCCCGCCTGTTCCCGCAGTTGCGGATACAAGCCATCAGGGAAGGCTACCCGCAGACAGCAGGGCTACACGCACAAGACAATAGATACTTCAGTAGTCACATGAAGGAATGAGCAAGACGGGAACAATCCCGCCAAAATGAGCCAGTCCGTATGATTCTGAAATATCTGTACTATACCTACCAAGGTATGGATAGGACAGACAATCTGACCAGAACAGCCCATAAGCCAATCACATGGTGACAGCTCACCGACAACAGTACGAGGAGGAGCACCCTCTAGTACTGTTTGTTACTATTAGCCGCTGCCTACTCACCAACCCTTACTGCAGGGCATGCGCAGCCTACAGTTGGTGAAATAGTGTTACTGTGGGCCGTAACCTATTCACCAACCAGCATGGCCTGCGTATAATCCACAGTAGGTAGGACGTGCATAATCTACAGTTGGAGGAATAGTGTAGCCGACATAGTTACTGTTGGCCGTAACCTATCCACCAACCAGTATGGCCTGTGCATAGTCCACTGTTGGTAGAACAGGAATACTATTCAGCCGGCTATACCTTCTAACCTACCTTCGGCTATAAATACTCCAACATCTTGGAATGGTAAGATCATCTGCTACCCAGTTATCTAGCAATCTCTTAATATACACTTATATTCAAGAGCAACCTAGTCTGATTCTCACGCCGGAGGGTGATCACAAGGAGGAACCCCCCCCCCCTTCTCAGTGACGAGCTTACGGTGTTTGTTTTGCAGGTCTCCTGAAGAACAGCCTTCTCAGTTAGATCTCATCCGTGGGAAACATTACTTAACCCCCAGATTATCTATAATCTGTCTAGATTATCTATAATCTGCCCAGAGTTCACTTAGTGTTTCTTCAAATACCACCTACGTTTTAACAATTTCTTTCGGGGCCTGTGTCAATATCTCATGAAACACGTTGCATGCATACACATCAAATGATGGATATAAAAGGACAAATTACATGAAAATAAAGAAAAGGCAGAAGCCACTCTTAGACTGAGGGGTGTGGGACTTCAACGGGGGCGTTAGAGTCCCTCCGCTCGAGACCCCAGGCGCTAACACCACACCACCAGGGGCGCGAACGGGGCGCTAGCGGGAAAAAAAAGAGAGGCGTGAGCAGGTTAGCTGGAGAAGAGAGAGAGGAGCACACCTTTTGAGGTATTTTGGACCGTTGGGAGCCGAAAAAAACAAAAAAAATATATTTTTTCTATATAATTATACTCCATTTCACCCATTTTTATACCAAAACTTCAAACCTTCACCCAAAATCAATTCATCTTCTCAACTTTTTTTAAAAAAAATGGCTGGAAATTGGTACCCAAATCTTGATTCAGATTATCTTGACGACGATTTATGGTCGTCACCGCACAAACCGATGTTTTATTCGGAGCCGCAAGAATCATCCGGCTTTCAACCATCCAACACACAACCGTCTCCTAACTTTGTTGTTCCGGAGACACAAGAATCACAAGGTGAAGCTACGGGACCAAAAAGACGCGTCCACCGGAAAAAACCTGTTGCAACGGACGGGTCGGGATCGGCTTCGACTCCGAGGACGAAACGGAAAGCCACTCTGTGGTCATCGGATGAAAAGGAAGCCTTGTGTAGGGCTTGGATAGTCATTTCTGAGGATCGGCGTTGCGGTAATTGTTTTAACGTTTTTAAAAAAGATTTTTAATAAAAAAGTTAAATAAAAAAGTTAAATGGAAATCTAATTTATTTATTCATTTTGCAGCCGACTACCAAAAGAGAAAGATTTTTTGGACAAAGGTTAGGGAGACGTTCTACATGCTCGTTGGGAGTACAGAGCGGAACGCCGATATGATTTCGGGTCGGTGGTCCGAAATCAGAAAATTTGTCGGCTTGTTTACTAATCTGGAGCGTATAGCACTTCAACCGGGTCGGATTGGCGCGTTGGATTCGACCTAAACATTGCGGAGCAGGAAACGTCTTCACCACCGAGGAGGCGGCCATTGGGAAGGGACACCAAGGGGAAAAAACCGGCTGAGGGGAAAGCCGTAAACATCGCCAATCTTGTTGAATCCCTCAATAAATTCAACAAAATCATGGAGGTGGTCTCTTATGACAAAAAGGAAAAAACTCGAATGAGAGATTTGGACTTTCTTACTAGAGACTTCAGTAACCTAAATCCAGTCGATCAAATGCTAATGGAAAAGCAAAAGGAACGTATCCGAAAGAGGTTGATCGAAGAAGACCAAGGCGAAGAATAAGAAGAATGTTTCTTTTTAGTACTTTAATTTTTATTTTATTTTTAGATATTAATGTGTTTTTTTATTAATGTGTGTTTTTTTAATAATTTATGAGTTTTTTTAATAATACGTTGTTTGAATATATTTATAAAAAAATAAAAAAAAAATTTCGCTGGAGCCCCTGCTGGAGCCCCTCCACAGCAGGGGCCAGGGGCTCCAACGGGGGCTCCAACACCCCCCTTATCCAGTTTCTCTTTCTGCCACACGTCATAATATTATTGGTTGGAGCCCCCACTAAAGCCCCCACACCCCTTAGTCTTAGATGCCTCTTTTTCCGAGGGGCACAAGTTAGTGCGGATAGAATTGCTGGGTTTAATTAATGATAGCTTGTTATTTAAAGCCTATATGCTTCAAAGTATGAACCAAAGAATTAAGTTGAGCCGGATTCATTTTTATTTTTAAGATAAACTTGTGTCCTTTGTATTAAAATAATTTTGCAGGTGATCAGTCTATTTTGACCAATAAAAGTAGGAATAAAAAAGAACGGCTAAGAGCATAAACAAAAAGAAAAGTGTCATATAGGTAAACGATACAATGCAATTAGTTTACTCCAAGCGTAATTATGTCCTTTTGTGGGTAATTTAGATTTCATATTTACAATTCGTGCGATAAGGTTTTATTGTATAGTTAAGTGGTCTAGACATTGATCTCCGGCCCAAATTTTGCATTTTTTAAATCCTTCGGCGGTACACAATCCCTAAGTCCAATCCTTTTTAGGCTGATTTTTTAGTTTGAAACACGGAGTCTTTGGATCTGGTTACTAAAAGATAGAGATAGGCGAAGGGGTTGGAAATAACGACTCTCAATACAAGGGGTAATTTGGTCATTCGGAAAAGTAAGGAATTGGAAAAATATCTTGCCACTTTTGCCTTTTCAGTAAACTTTAACTTTCTCGGGTCAAAATTAATTTATGGGATTTGCTGACTTTTTTTTGTCAATGTTCACTTTTTAGTCACATTTGACTTTTTCCAGGGTCAATGTTGACTTTTGGTGGAGTCTAACGTTGCTATAGTTGTAACCATTCATGTTAATATCAAACGAAGAATTAAGGTTTTAAAATTGTAGAAAATACAATAGCCACTGTAAAGTTAATACCAAACACTAAATTTAGCGTCGACCTATGGTCAGCGAAATCAAGCAAAGGGGCTTTAGGCCCACAATTAAAACTTCAAATCCATAAAAAAAACATCATATATAAATATATTATAATGCGCAAAGTAAGTCAACTATTTATTGGACTAGTGGTAAGTTTAGTTGCCGACAAACTACAGGTCACGAGTTTGAGTCATGTAATAATATGTTTTTCTTTTTTTTTTATTCACAATTGTCATGAAAGTGTCACAAATCTCATTTCGATGTTAGTCTTCAAAATCGTTGAGCCGGCCCTGACTAAATTAGTTTCAAAATGGATAAAACACAACAACCATGGACAACGATGTAAGTAAAAAAAACTCATAGGTTTCGTCATTAGTCATTACTCAGTGTTTCATAAGCGAGTAACACGCCTCGTAGTGTCTTGTGATTTGATTGTAGCTAAAATACATATCCTGAAACAAACAAAGCTATTTCGAACGAAGATACACATTAAGATGATTTATTCAAAAATTACCAAAAATAATCCCCGGCCATATATCTAACTTAAGAATGAATCCTTGTTATGATTTAGAAACAAAAATAATAATAAATAAATAATAAAGAAAACAAAAGACTATTAGGTAGTGTTTGGTATACAGGAATTGAGGACGGAATGGAAAATAGTGTGTTTAGTTGACCAAATGAACGGAATGACCCATTACCTAGTCCATTCCATTCCCTCTAAAATACCTCAATTTCATTCTATCCATACCCCATGTTTTTTTTTTCATTTCATTCCCTCCTTCACCCTACATCACCGCCACCACCCTCCCACCACCACCACCAACCACCGCCGCCACTGCCACCAGCCACCACCATCGCCGCCCACCTCCGCCACCACCCACCTCCACCAACCATCGCCATCGGTGCCAGCCACCCAGCACCACCAGCCGCCCGCCGCATATATCAATCATCACCCACCATCACACATGCCGCCCAATGTCACCGCTGCCCACCGCCGCCGCCACTGCCACCAATCACCACCATCGGCGTCCACCGCCGCCACCACCCACCTCCACAAACCATCGCCATCAGTGCCAGCCACCCACCACCTCCAGCCGCCCGACATATCCATCAATCATCGCCCCAAAATCACAAACGCCGCCAACCGTCACCGCTGCCCACCACCACCTCTACTGTTACCGCCACAACCACCTCCACCGTTACCGCCACCGCTCCCACCACCACCACTCACTACCATTTTAATTTTATTATTTTATTTTTTTCTTACCTACCACCATACAAAGTAATAATTCATTTCATTTCCATGTGGTAACCAACCATTTCATTGGAATGGTAATAACCCATTCCATTCCGTCGTCCATTCCATTCCGTCGTCTATTCCATTACCCCATACCAAACAGACCCGGTAGTGTTTGGTATGCAGGAATGGAGGACGGAACGGAATGACCCATTGTGAGGGAATGGAAAATAGTGTGTTTGGTTGACCAAGGGAATGGAATAACCCAATTACCTAGTTCATTTCATTCCCTCTAAAATACCCCAATTTCATTCTATCCATACCCTATGTTTTTTTACATTCCATTCCCTCATTCACCCTACATCACCTCCACCACCCTCCCAACACTACCACCACCACCAACCACCGCCGCCACTGCCACCAGCCACCACCACCGCCGCCCACCGCCGCCACTACCCACCTCCACCAACCATCGCCATCGGTGCCAGCCACCCAGCACCACCAGCCGCCCGCCACATATATCAACCATCACCCCACCATCACACATGCCGCCCACCGTCACCGCTGCCCACCACCGCGGCCACTGCCACCAATCGGCGTCCACAGCCGCCACCACCCACCTCCACAAACCATCGCCATCAGTGCCAGCCACCCACCACCTCCAGCCGCCCGACTTATCCATCAATCATCGCCCCAAAATCACACACGCCGCCCACCGTCACCGCTGCCCACCACCACCTCTACTGTTACAGCCACAACCACCTCCACCGTTACCGCCACCGCTCCTACCACCATCACTCACTACCATTTTAATTATATTTTTTTATTTTGTTCTTACCTACCAACAATACAAAGTAATAATTCATTTCATTCTCATGTGGTAACCAACCATTTCATTGTAATGGTAATAACCTATTCCATTCCTTTGTCCATTCCATTACCACGTCCATTCCATTCCGTCGTCTATTCCATTACCCCATACCGCATATCTTAAATCTTGAATATAGAGCTTTTTGAACCGTATGTTACATTAGCTATAAACTGGCCGGTTAGTCCGTAACCGTAAGCAATAAACATGACACAAAACGTGCATAATTAATCATTTACTTTAAGTAGCAAATTATTTTTAATCTTTTTATGAACATGTGAACTTCATCCTGTAACAAGGCTCCACACCATTGGACTCCATACGATCGTATGACTCTTATAAGATCGTATAAGACTGCAGAATTTGTCAAATTTTCGCAGTCTTTGTCTGCTGTCCAGGAACATTTCATACGATAGAATGGCCAGCCCAAGGGTGTGGCCCGGTAGTCGAGGCCACAGGCCCGACACCTTGCTAGGCCCAATTTTTTTTAATTATATGTATTTTTATTGAAAAAATATGTATAATCAATGTTTCAACACAATTATATAACACTAGCTTGGTCTAGTGGCTAAGATGTATGACATCTAACCATGAGGTTGTGTTTTATAATCTTATTTGAGACCTTTTTAAGTATATTTCTATACAAAAGTTTTTTACACAACTCAAATCATAACAAAGTAAACCTACTTAAAATTAAATTGTTTGAACCCAACAAAATGTTCCTTTTACTTAAGATCCAAAAAAAATTTCGCCTTTGGCCCAGAAAAAAATTCGCCTTCTCGAAGCCGACCTTGTACGATAGTATGGCAACTATACGATCATATGAGGTTTTTTTTACAACCAACAACTTTGAAGACCGTATGAACTTTGGGTTTGTGAGTTTTTTAAACAACCTACTATACGAACTTTGGGTATAACTTTTTTAAAAAATTTTAACTTTGAAAGGGTATATATAGCTTTGAAGATGCATGTGTTAACTACCAGGTTACTAGTCAGAACTTTGGGTATAACTTTTTTAAGAAATTATAACTTTTAAAGGCTTAAACTTTTATAATGTATAACTAGTTGCTTGCCTTGTTCGTTCGGCGTGAGACCCATATATGTAGAGGAAGAAACATGTAGCATAAACCCAATGTACGGAATATTAATTCATATTTCTCGTAGCAACCATATTGTATAGTATCACATTTTTTATTTACAAAACATGGCACAACTCAATCAATATGACTCTCAGTCAAACTCCGTACACCTGTACGCTCAGTGTACTTATGTTGTACTTTTATCACGGGGGTTCCATACGATCGTATAACTCCTAAACGATCGTATTTAGGGTGTTTGAGTGTTTAGAGATGGTGTACGAATATCATGGCCATGTAACAATCACCTAGTAGGGAAATGTTACCCCGATTAATTTTCTATTTTTACACACACCATTACTGGCCATGTTGGGTTCCATAACCTAGATGTTGGCGTAAACCTTACGTCTAAACTCATAGTTCTCAAATTGGAACTCGGGCTACTCAAATTGGGCTAGAAAGGGATCAAGGTATTGTCTTACATCATGATTTTTATCATATTTGCAAATTTCTCATAGTAATTCTTTTCCGCTTTTAAGCAATATAAGGTTTTGTCTTTTCCCAACAAAAGTGATAGTGACTACAGAATTGTATCCAAAATAGTTTATCAATCATCTTTTTGGAAACGGTAATGATCATGTTAAAGCCCAAAACAATTAAGGAATTAAGAGCATGTAACACCCCAAAACAAGTACAATAAATAAGGGGACTACTTACGGGACATACTTTATACCAACCAACTGAGCAAGCAATCAATCAATTAGTTGCAACATCAAAATACCCTATTTAATAACTAGTAATTATAAATCAAAATCATGTAGGATTGACAAAGGGTCTTGGTTTGACCATGCCAGACAGTCATCTTGACTAATTATGTCTCGACTACGTATCGTAAGTTCATGACTACCATTCCTTGATACTAACTCTAGTTCCAGCTTCAATGAACAACTAAGTTTCCAAATAAGTAAACATAATTGAATCAAGTTTTGTTAATCATATATTATCAAAAAGAAAACCACATGGACAATTTCACCATGTTAAGTATTATTAAGTTATTAAACACACAAGTCATATAAGGCTTCGGCCCTAAAAAGTAATCAGGTGGCAACTAGGCCTGGAATAGACCCACTAAGCCCATGAAGGCTATATGTAATATAACATTTAAATTTAGGTTGAGTTAAGTGTCATTTTAGTGCATGTGGTTTGATCAAGTACGTAACTCTAGTACCTATTTTTTATTTTGTGCAAATGGCTACCTCAGTTTCAAAAAACTTGCCGTTTTAGTACTTTTTTTCTAACCCCGTTTATTTTTTCCGTTAAGTCAGGGATAATTTGGTAACTTCGTTATTTTCTTTGTTTTTTCTTTTCTTTTAAATGCTTATATCTTGTAAACCCTAAATCCCCAAATCCTAAATCCCCAAACTCTTTCTCCATATCGTCATAGGGTTTAATTTTTTACGATATTTGGGGATTTAGGATTTGGATTTTGATGTTATGATTCGGGGATTTAAGGTTTACAAGATATAAACGTTTAAAAAAAGGAAAAAAAAACAAAGAATAAAACGAGGTTACCAAATTATCCATGACTTAACGGAAAAAATAGACGGGGTTAGAAAAAAAATACTAAAAATGCAAGTTTTTTGTAACTGAGGTAGCCATTTGCACAAAATAAATAATAGGTATTAAAGTTGCGTAGTTGACCAAATCACATGTATTAAAATGACATTTAACTCAATTAGGTAAGCTACGTTCTTATAAATTCTTAACTAGCAAAATAAGTGATAACATTTCATTTCATTTCATTTTGATTATATATTATAAATATATACTATATATAAAGCATGAGTGAGGGACCTCTTAATTTTTAAGAGGTGCCAAACTTATTGCTTTTAGTACAAACTATAATGCACAAGATTAAGCCATTTTAGGGGTAATTTTGTATTTTGCCAATTTTGTCTTTTAGCAAAACCAAACTCATGTACGGTTTATTTTTAATTTATTAAAAAATAATTACAAGTTTGGTCCATTAACTTTAATCACATTTTGTTAATTTATATAATAGTTACATATATACCCCTTATTTTAAACCAACTACCCCGACGACGTTTAAACGTTTATAACTTTTTCACACGTTAATATTTTTTTAAAAACATTATACCATAAAAACGAGTATTTTATTCTCTTTAACTTGAGTATGGTATTGCTATAGTTTTTTTATTTTAAAAACTTAACGTGTTACGTGATTACCATTAAAGACCGACAAACGAATCGGCGGTTTCGGTCGCTCGGGTCATGGGTCTAAAAGGTTAAGGTGGGAATGAGTCGATACAAAAATGTTAATTTGGTTTGGGTCGGGACGGATTTGGGTTAAAGGGGGCAAATCATAACGAATTTTTGTTAGAACATTGTCAAGCGGAAGGGGTTGCAGGGCAATACGAGTTTAATGTAGCGTTACGTGCGCACCAACACCTGAATGAGCGTGCACAATCGTTGTGTGACGTGCTTACTAACACCGGTTAAGATTCTAATGCCGCAATACGAGCATACTATCTTCGTGTTACGCACGTACTATTTTAAGTCACGCACATACAAAAACAGTAACAACGGTTACGCATCCGATGTCATGTTTGCGTGCAACCTCGCCGCATCACGCGGACACGCAACTAGTATAGTATAAAAGAGAAGTTTGGTGCCAAAGTTTTTAAGCAGCGTCGTTTTAGTATATAAAATTAATTGCACTAACTTTGCACGATGTCTTTACTATTGGGATGGCAAATGTTTGGTTACTTAAGCTGTGTTGTTTCGTTTGGCCGGGTTCGAAACTCGTTTATGTATACTGGATTTTTGTATTCTTTTCCCCTTTTTGTGGGGCACCTACTTTTATGGCTTATCAGGCTATGTGTAGTGGACGTGGGCTCGGGCGAATTGTGGGCGAGAAGGGGCGAGAACACCGTCCCCCTGGCGATATGTGGGCGTGGGGCGGGGGCAGGGTTCTGTTGTCGCCTGGAAGAGATGAAGATTATTATTATATTATATATTATTATTATATTTCTATTGTGTATATATATGTATATGTATATGTATATATGTTGTGTGTGATATATATATATATGTATATGTATATGTATATGTGTTGTGTGTGTGTTAAAATATGTATGTATATGTATATATGTTGTGTGTGTGTTTGTATATATGTATATGTATATATGTTGTGTGTGTGTGTATGTATGTATATGTATATGTATATATGTTGTGTGTGTGTATATATGTATATGCAAAATGAATCCTAGAAACGACCCGAACCAACCGAACCACCCATTCTCTCCTTTCGGTCAACACCATGATTCGCAAAACCAACCGAACGTGAAGTTACAATGGAACCCGTTGAACCTAAACCAACAGAGCTATCCGTTTCAATTTCCCGACCCGAACCTAAACATGTACGCCAACCGAGCTATATGTTTTTTTTTATATTTTTAGTTATGTATTTTTTTTGTATTTCTTTTTAATTTTAATGTATTTTTATTTAATTATTTGAATAAATTGGTTTTTATTTAATTAGTTTAATTATAAAAAGAAAATAATAAAAAAAGACACTGTGGGTCCAACTTGTAGCCCCTACACCATTACACCCCAGAAACAAATTTCCACTCCATGCTGACTGGGCGCCACGTGTCACAATTCGCCCTCAATTGTAGCCCATCACTCCACATGGCGGTTTTGGCACGTGGTCAGACACACGTCGGAGCTGGGGGAGTTTTATGTTCACAATGCAATTAGTCTGATTATTTCTTCAACTATTTCCCTGTTCTTCTTCTTCTTTGATTATCCAATTGAACGATTTGTTATTAATCTTTTGATTTATTTGTTATTAATCTTTTGATTTGGGCTTGTAACAATCGAAAGTACAAGATGAAGATGATGATAAGAATTATCATCTCTCCAGTTCTAGACTCTTCGTCTTCTCATTGATACACACGCCTGCATCATTAATTGTTGTTTATCGTTCGACGCTTGTCGCCTCCATACAACTGCGGTCCGTTTAGCCTTGTGTTAGATCTCCTCAGATCGGGTAATCGATTCAGTATTGATTTTATTAAATCAAGCAGCATGTATTAGTGCGTGCTACTTAATTTAGGTTTACATTCGATTGCTTTTATTTTTCTTTGTGTTCATAGTTTAGACAGATTAATTGATGTGTGGAATGTGATTGAAATTTGATATACCTTTTGTATCATAAGATTTGCTTTTGTATGCTCATTGATTTCGTTATCTCACTAAGCTATGAGTTATACGGTTAATCTATTTAGCTTTAGTGTAGCTATTATGCCTTAAAATATGTGTTGACTTCATCTAATTGCTGAGTCGTGTGTTGGAATTATGGACCGGTTCGGGTAAGTCAACGTGGCCAACCGGGTTGTGACCCGTGAGAGTTACACCTTGGGCAACGAACTAAAAATCCGCTTAATTGTTAATTGGTAAACGACGAATATAAATATGATGGTATTATTATTTATAATAGTTATAAATAATATAGTTTATTTACTAATTAAATAAACTGGTTCGGATTTAAACGAGAGTTAGAACGAGTTGGACTTTGGGCCCGGTTAGAATTTATTATTGATAAATAATAAAGATTATAAATATTATGTTAATATATAATAATAATAATCAAATTATTGACTTGGAGATTACTCCAAGTTAGTTGGAATCTCCAAGTTAGTTGGAGATCTATGTATATATATATACATCTCGTGAAACATAACAGTAGGTTTTTGAGAATTCTGCCACAAGCCAAAAGTCCAGCCGCCAGTCTCGATATCGTAACCGACCACTGCTACAGCCAACAGCCGCACCGCTATCGTTGTCGTGTTGTTGCCGTCGCCGCTGATCTGGTATTGCAGCCGTGTTCGCGTCACCTGCCGCCAACGCGCCATCACTACCAACCGTCACCGTGTTAGGTTCGTCACCTAGCATCGTTCGTTGAACCTCGGTGTCTCAACCGGTTATTCATTAACCGAGGTAAAAGTTAAATAATGTCATGTATGTTATTGTTTACTTTGGTTGTTTTTTGACTCGTACTTGTATCGTATGTAACCGGATCCTGTGCGGTTCCGTTAAATGGTGATTACTCGTTTTGTATTCCGCTGCGTATTCTATTATTAATGTGATTAATAATTATGAAACCAATCTTATTAAACCGGGTTTAAAAGTTAAACCGTTGACTGATCACCACCGGAACCCAACAGTGATGTCAGAGCCTTGGTTACAACATACAAGTCGAATCCGGTCTTTTCAACGGATCTACATCATAAACTTCAAACTAGTTGAAGTTTTTGATCTAGACAAGTTTTTTGAGCAATCTTAGTTTGGTCAATTTTTATTTATTTTATTTGACCAAAATATTGCTCAAATTTATTTTTATCGAATATGTAAATCTGGCCCGAACTTGTTTGTTTGGTTGAATGGTTTTTGGTTTTTGGTCATATGGATGGTTCAAAAGTTGTATTTATTTTTCGGTTTTATTTTATGGTTTTTGGCCACTTTGATGGTTCAAAATTGTAATAGATAGGGTTTAGTTTTTCATTACTTGTATTAGTGAATGTTGTAATGAAGAAGACCCGAAGGAAAACCGAGGACGAGCTCACGGAGTTCTTGAAATCGGTGGGAGTTAGCATAGATGACCAGATGCACCAGGAGTCCATCCTTGTTGTTGTTTGTGTTGTGACCCCTTGACCCGATTGGTCTTGCTAATAGGCTCTAGCAAGACCAATCACCTTTTGGTCATTTAAGATTTATATATTCTTGTGTGCTATTATGGTTGCTTGCTTGATTATAATAGGTTATAATACCACCAACCTAATACCAAATATATTAAAATAAATTTTTTTTTCAACCAATTAAGTTTTTGCAAAACTAAATTAAATTTGATTTTCCAAAACCTTATAACGAACTTAATAGTTTAACTATTAATTTAAAATTGGTTAGTCATATCGCGAAAAACTTAGTTTTAATATGTTATTTAAAACTAAGTGTCCTGAGAGATGAAAGGTTTCATCGTGTTGTCCCGATTAATACAGTAAAACTGGACTTTTACTCTATTCGGTAATTATAAAATTAATCCCAATTTAAAACCAATAGTTTATGCCAATCCTACTACAAGTCACACTTGAGGCATATGGCGAAATTTCGAGTGTTTGGAGCTAAAGCACCACACTTGTTTTCTAGCCTATCCCATCAAGGTGAAAGCGTTTCGTTGACACATCCGGCCCTTTCACACGTCACTGTACTAGGACAATTATTACTTTACTCTCCTGTTACGTGCTAAAGCTGTCTGGAGACTTAAAGTGGGCAAAGATGAGGCTAAACGTATCTATACAGACAATCGTTGTCTCTATAGGCCTCATAACCGAGAGTTGTGCTCTATTCACAATTGACAATCGTTGTCAGTCCGCATAACCACTTATTAATGTTGTGTGCTACAGCTGCCTTTAATAACTGGAAGCCAGATTCTCATACTCATATTTAATTAATGTTATTTGGTCATTAATAATAGGATTACAACGTCGATAATAATAATTAAATTTACTTTTGCTTTATTAATCAGATGTCGTCAAATGAAATCACACCCTACGCCCTTAAGACTATCCTTGAGAAGGATAAACTAAACGGTACCAACTTCATCGAATGACACCGCAACTTGAGACTTGTTCTCACCATGGCAAAGCGCCTGTATGTTCTCGATGGACCTGGTCCAACTGAGCCTGAAAAAAACACAACCGCTGCTCGAAAAACTCTTGACAAGCATAGGGATGACTCGGCTGAGGTCTCCTGTATTATGCTAGCCACCATGACTTCTGAGCTTGCTAAAGGCTTAGAAGACTTTGGTGCCTATGAGATGCTGGAGCAACTCAAGGGCATGTTCCAGAAACAAGCCCGTCAGTAACGGTTCGACACCATGAAACAGCTCATTAGTTGCAAGATGGCAGAAGGGTCTTCCGTCAGTGAGCATGTCCTAAAGATGAAGGGGCACATCGATCAGCTTAAGAAACTTGATTATCCCCTGTCCGATAAGATGGCAGCGGATTTCATCCTCAACTCTCTCCCCAGCTCTTACGACCAGTTCCTAATGAATTTCAACATGAACGGCTAGGTAAAGACAGTGTCGGAGCTGCACAACATGCTCAAAACGGTTGAGATGAACATTCCTTCTAGGACCAATCAAGTTCTGATGATCCGATCCGCTGGTATATAGAAGCCTAAACCCAAGAATCAGGGTTATAAGGGAAAAGGCAAGAAGAAAGTTACTGTTGCTGCCAAATCTGTCACCAACACTAACAAGAAAGTTGCAAAGGCACAACCGCCGCCTCCTGAGGAGCGCCAGTGCTACAAGTGCAACAAGATGGGGCACTGGATGCGTAACTGTCCCGAGCATCTAGCTGAGCTAGCAAAGATGAAAGCCAATGGTGAAGGCTCTTCTCGAGGTATTTCCATATACGTTATTGAACTTTTCACTGTCTCTAGCAACACATGGGTATTTGATACCGGATGTGATTTCCACATTGTTAATGTCTTGCAGGAGCCTGAGAAGTGGAAGAAACTGAATAAAGGCAGCATGGAACTCATCGTTGGAGATGGGAAGGGAGTACCAGTTCTGAAAACTGGAGTTTTTCATTTTACTTGTCCATCTGGCCTAGTTTTTCCTTTGAATAATTGTTTGTATGCTCCTGGTTTGACCAGAAACATCATTTCATTTTCATTGTTGCTTGAACAAGGTTTTAAGTACGTTTTTAATTGCATGGCTATTTCTACTTACTTAAATGATATCTTTTATTTTGAGGCTAAACCTCGAAATGGTATTTATGAGATTGATGTTCAAACTGATAATAAGGTATATCATCTTTCAAAACGTATCAAGACTAGCATCAATGATACTTTTCTATGGCATTGCCGACTTGGCCACATAAGCAAGGCAAGAGTTAAAAGACTCCAATCCGAAGGGATTATTGAATCCACAGGACCGGATTCGTTTGATGATTGCAAATCTTTCTTAGCTGGCAAACTCGCCAAAGACTCCTTCACTCATAAAAGTAAACGAGCAAGTGATCTGTTAGGACTCATACATTCTGATGTATGTGGACCTATCAGAACCATGACTAGAAACCATGAAAGATATTTCGTTTCTTTTATCGACGATTATAGTCGATACGCTTATGTGTATCTTATGAAACATAAGCACAAAACTTTTGAAAGGTTCAAAGAGTTTCAAAACGAAGTGGAAAAACAACTTGTAAAACCATTAAAATTCTTCGATCAGATCAAGGTGGAGAGTATCTCAGCTCAGAGTTCATTACTCATCTAAAAGAGCATGGAATTGTTTCACAGCTCACTCCACCTGACACACCCCAACATAATGGCGTGAGCGAGAGGAGAAATCGAACTTTGCTAAACATGGTTCGATCGATGATATGTAGAACTAACTTGCCTCACTCCTTTTGGGGTTACGCCCTTATAACCGCCGCTCGCATTGTCAATCTAGCTCCAACTAAGAAGATAGACAAAACCCCATATGAGATATGGCATAAGGGAAATAAGCCCAAATTATCTTACCTTAGAGTATGGGGGATGTGATGCTTACATCTCAAGTGAGTCTGATGACAAACTTAATCCCCGCGACGTAAAAGTTGTTTTCGTCAGATACTATAACCAAAGCAGTTATTACTTATTTTATCCTGATACAAATACGATTTCTATCAAGAGGAAAGGCCACTTCATTGAGAAGAAATTTCTCAATCGAGGAACTGGAGATAATATTGTCGATCTTGAAGAAATTCGAGAACTACAAACAACCGCCGAGGAAGTTGGAGCGTCTGATCAACAAGTTGTTGTTGCTGATACATCAGACGTGAACATGAGCGTTCGCAGAAGTAGCAGGACTCCCGTACCAAATTCTAGATACTTATGGCATCTAGATGGTCCCGAAGTCTTATTAGTAGCCGAGTCTGGCGACGAGCCTACTAACTACAAATCTGTATCTTGGATCCGGAATCCGAGAAATGGAAAGATGCCATGAACGCCGAGATGCAATCCATGCAGAATAACCAAGTTTGGAACTTGGTTGAGCTACCCCCCGATAATCGGGCAGTAGGGAGCAAATGGATTTTCAAGAGAAAAAACGACATGCATGGAAATGTGCAAACCTATAAGGCACGGCTAGTCGCGAAAGGTTTTACTCAAACTCAAGGTGTTTACTATGATGAAACCTTCTCGCCCGTTACTATGACTAAGTCAATAAGGATATTACTTGCCATTGCTGCATACTATGACTATGAGATATGGCAAATGGATGTCAAAACTGCTTTTCTTAATGGACATATTTCTGAAGATGTCTATATGGTTCAGTTTGAAGGTTTTGTTGATCCAAAATATTCTAATAGGGTTTGCAAATTAAATAAGTCCATTTATGGACTTAAGCAAGCATCTCGAAGCTGGAATCTTCACTTTGATGAGAAAATCAAAGAGTTTGGTTTTGTCAAAACTGAAGATAAGCCTTGTGTTTACAGAAAGGCTAGTTGGAGCACTATATCATTCCTCATCTTGTATGTGGATGATATACTGATCATTGGAAACAACATTCCTATGCTTAAGGAAGTTAAGCACTGGTTGGAATCTTGTTTTGCAATGAAAGATCATGGAGAAGCCGCATATCTTCTGGGAATAAAGATCCATAGAGATAGATCTAAGCGGATTCTAGGGCTAAGTCAAAGTACTTACATAGACAAAGTAATGGCACGCTTCTCAATGGA
The DNA here is from genome assembly GCF_021521415.1 of Bidens hawaiensis. NCBI lineage: Eukaryota > Viridiplantae > Streptophyta > Magnoliopsida > Asterales > Asteraceae > Bidens > Bidens hawaiensis. The sequence goes on along the minus strand of NW_027492343.1, from coordinate 417,871 downwards.
AAACTCCAAGAAAGGAGCTGTTCCAATGACTAAAGGAACCATGTTGAGCAAATCGCAATCTCCGGCAATTGGCATTGAATCTAAACATATGCAAGCAATTCCATATGCTTCAGCGGTTGGTTCTATCATGTATGCTATGTTATGTACTAGACCAGACGTCTCGTATGCTTTGAGCATGACCAGTCGTTTTCAATAGAGTCCTGGCATAGCCCATTAGACTGCCGTAAAGAATATTCTAAGGTACTTGAATAGGACCAAAGATATGTTCTTGGTGTTTTTGAATAGGACCAAAGGGGAGCTCACTGTAAGGTGTTACACTGATGCTATCTTCCAGACTGACCGAGATGATTCTCGCTCACAGTCAGGTTTCGTTTTCACTCTCAATGGAGGAGCCATTTATTGGAAGAGCTCCAAGCAAAGTGTAGTGGCGGATTCTACCACCGAATCCGAATATATAGCTGTATCGGATGCTGCTAAAGAGGCTGCTTGGATGAAGAAGTTCATCACCGATCTCGATGTTGTTCCGAGTATTCGCAAACCAATCGAGGTGTTCTGTGATAATACAGGTGCTATTTCTCAGGCCAAAGAGCCCAGATCTCATCACAGAGCCAAGCACATTCTAAGGAAGTTCCACCTCATACGGGAGATACTGGAACGAGGTGACAACATAATAAGCAAGTTAGACACAGATCAAAACCTAGCAGACCCGTTCACTAAGCCGATGACTCAGGACAAGCATGACCAACACAGGGATGCTATCGGTCTTAGATTAGCTAGTAATTTGTTTTGATTTAGTATTTGGATGTATGAACATTTAAACAGTTATACTTTTGAGTTCACTTTTGATTTAGTGGTTAAATGCAAACGTTGAATATTATAACTGTGTTCAATTTAATACGTTTAATCCATGAATATTGTATTCTAAATTATCCGTAGTCGGTCAGACTCGTGGGAGCGATTCTGAATTAAGACTATTCTGACTTTGGACTCAAAGAGTTGACTTCCAAACTCACAAACCTCATTATGAATGACGTTGGATGTAACTCGCATCAAATCATCTTTATGGATCTTAGTCATAAGATGTATTTGATATTGGTATGGTCATTTAGTATCCTTAGACCTGAGATACATATTAGAACTTTCGTTTAGTAAAGGTATTCTTTGATCAGTGTCAAACGCTGTCGTGTAACTGGCAGTCATAAAGGCATTGGTTGGGAATATTCTGAAGTTCAGTGGGAGTTGTATGTAATCAAGATGGGATTCTGTACTCTTACATGATATGTAACAGTTAGACATCTTGGCGCCTTCCTTAATTCAAACTGGTAAAGTGTGAGGCCTCACCCAAACTTACTGTGTGTTTGATTGGACCACTTTGACTCGAAAACGAAAACGATAATGATTGAACGCCATATGAGATTGATCTGATCCATGTCTCATTGTTCAATTGGTGTCTTATATGGAAAGGATAGATGACAACGATTACTATATTTTCATTATCTTGCAATAGTGTATTCCAAGATCTTTTGGTTAATGAATTTAAAATGTCATAACCTGTTGGGGGGGGGGGGGCAACCATGTGTAGCTAGAGCACCGCTGGTTGTCAGCGTTGAGAAACTTAACCTAATCCGTCCAAGTGGGAGACTTTTGGAATTATGGACTGGTTCGGGTAACTCAACGTGGCCAACCGGGTTGTGACCCGTGAGAGTTACACCTTGGGCAACTAAGAAAAAATCTGCTTAATTGTTAATCGGTAAACGACTAATATAAATATGACAGTATTATTATTTATAATAGTTATAAATAATATAGTTTATTTACTAATTAAATAAACTGGTTCGGATTTAAACAAGAGTTGGAAAGAGTTGGACTTTGGGCCCGGTTAGGATTTATTATTGATAAATAATAAAGATTATAAATATTATCTTAATATATAATAATAATCAAATTATTGACTTGGAGATTACTCCAAGTTAGTTGGAGATCTATGTATATATATATCTCGTGAAACATAACAGTAGGTTTTTGAGAATTCTGCCGCAAGCCAAAAGTCCAGCCACAAGCCAAAAGTCCAGCCGCTAGTATCGATATCGTAACCGACCACCGCTACAGCCAACAGCCGCATCGCTATCGTTGTCTTGTTGTTGCCGTCGCCGCTGATCTGGTATTGCAGCCGTGTTCGCGTCACTTGCCGCCAACGCGCCATCACTACCAATCGTCACCGTGTTAGGTTCGTCTCCTAGCATCGTTCGTTGAACCTCGTTGTCTCAACCGGTTATTCATTAACCGAGGTAAAAGTTAAATAATGTCATGTATGTTATTATTTTCTTTGGTTGTTTTTTGACTCGTACTCGTATCGTATGTAACCGGATCCTGTACGGTTCGGTTAAATGGTGATTACTCGTTTTGTATTCCGCTGCGTATTCTATTATTAATGTGATTAATAATTATGAAACCAATCTTATTAAACCGGGTTTAAAAGTTAAACCGTTGACTAATCACCACTGGAACCCAACATCATTTGCAAAAGATAACTCTGGATCAAGTGCTTAGTAACAGTTATGCTAATTTGAATTTTGAAAATATTTGGGATTCAAATGAGTTTTGTTTAATTTGATTTGTGACTAAGATTTTTAGGCTTTTTATGAACCCAACTAATCAAATTTATTTAATGGTGTCTATTACACTTACCCTGCCCCACCTATATTTGTTGCAAAATGTAATTGAGGATCAAATGCTTAATGTATACTATGTGGTTAGGTATTCGAAGAATTGTTAACACTTTATTTTGATATGATGTGTAAAACTTTCAGACGTAACAAATTTTGTTTAACACTGAATCTTTAAACTGTTTGGATTGACCGATAAAGGTACATTCGTTCTTAATATTTTAGTTTTAAAATACGCGTCCAAAATGCATCAAAAGATTAACAAGAAACTTGCACATCCGAGTATAATTGGTCAACAAAGTCAAGAGCCAAAACAAAAACAAAGATGGTCGAATTTGTTGTCTCACCGCAATATCTTAAATTTGACCAATTATAGCCACGTGTTCAACCCACAATCATTTTTGCTTAATATATTAACTTATTAACAGATAATGAGACTACAATGATCGCAAACAACACTACATTTGTCGACTTCCATGTCAGCTTTCTTTCACAATGCAATGACATCCATGATTGGGATTTCTTGTGTAGGTATGACAACCATGACTGGGTCACCGATATGCTTCTTCATTTTTTTGTTGTGCATTTTATTTTCATCCTTTTAAAAAAAATTGTGCGTCCAGGATGCCTTTGTTATGGGATACTTATGGATCCACATTGGATCTGGTTCAGGTCACTCAAGAATACTTTTGAGTAAATTTCTTTGATGCAAATTTTATTGTATTATTAACATATTGTCATCTTTTTCAGTTGATGGCTAAAGAAAGAGGTTAGGTAGTTGATGCTGATTTAGAGGGCTTTAATATTGCTATGATTGAAGCTAGATGACGATCAAGAAACGGCCAAAATAAGGTTCGTTAATCTAATTTATTATACTTTTTTTGTCCATATAATGATACAAGTGTAATGTTATTGCAGCAAGTTGCTGTTACAATTGTCATGGATGCAACACTGCATAAGAGAGGGGTGGCAACAACAAATGACAATTTCGAGTTAATATGGGATAAGGTATGTAGACACCTTTGTCACTTATATTTGTCTGCCAACTGTCACTAAATCTTATGCATTAAGCAATTTCAGGACCATAAGAGTATGATAAAAGCCATTTACACAGGCTCCGAGTATTTGGATAGTGCTGATGTTGGCGATGATGCTGGAATAATTGTTGAAATAACAAGTTTTATGCCAAGTAAGATTGTTAGGTTAGTACTGGATTAATATGCTACAAAATCATTGCACCATATGAGGTTTAAAATTTAACATGACATTCTTGGTGTTTAGATATTTAATGCAGACCTAATTGGAGGCAAATCTGGATCATTTGAAGTATGTGAACGTTGAATTTAGGGAGTTTTTGTGCTTCATATTGGTAAAATTAGTGGGAGTCGGCCCAATTCCATATGGGGGATGAAGTAATTTGTCAGGTAAGCTGCTAAGCTGCTGAATATAATTACAAATTATTTTTGTTGACCAGTAACTCAACCATTATTTTGGGAATTTTATATAACTGATAAAACAACTAAAAAAATCTAACAGACATTTAAATATATCAATATGCTTTTGACCCATTTTATGCTTGCAGATCATAAAATATGGCACACATTCAAAGGTGTATCATCAATATATACGAATATGTCAATACCTACCTGCTAATGAAACACACCTAACGGTTAAAGCGCTTAAGATTTTTGAGATGCACACAAGCTGCAACTGATATCTCCTTCAGTAAACTTTAAGGTACGCATTCGAAATTTAGTATTTTCGGTTTTCTTATTGCATTTTATATTTCTTAAATACGAAGACCAGTGGAAAGGGGATTTAAAAAGCAAACTTCAGTTGGATTATTTCTAACATTATTTGCTCTAGAATTAGTTAATTATTTTGAGATAGAAAACCGCTATGGAGGACGGAGGAATAATCCTGATCGAACGATCGAATCCTTGTATGAAAAATCACAACTATATGCCTAATCAATTTAAATAGGTACATAATCGCAGGTTGTCATTGTTTTTGGTTGCATTTCCGCTTTCTTCAGATATCACCAACAATCCGAATGCAACAAAACTGCAATGTAGATGCAATAAGTATTTGATGGTTTGTAACTAGATATAATAGTGGATGGTTTTCACTTATTGTAACTAAATAACTAAGCATCTGCAGCACTAGCTAAGTAGCTTACTACACACATTTTGTAATTTGGAATTGGTATGTAACTATGTAAAACACATTTTATATTGCCAGCTTTTTGTAAAGCAATTTGTAGATGGCCATTGCAATTTATACCACAACTTTTTTCCCTGTTCAAATCACATAACTTACCAGATACATAATAGGCCCGGCGCAACGCGCCGGGTAAATAACTAGTTTAATACAATATTAATATGATGAGTGAAGCTATAGCCACATCATTTTATGCTAATCATAGTCCTTACTAATTTAATTGTTTTAAGGCTATAAGCTAGTACACGAGGAATCGCCCGCATGTTAAAAGTCTGTATAAAATGGTTCATGTACATGTAAGCAATCATATAGAAGGAGTCGCGGAAGTTAAATGACTTTATAACAAGCTAGTTTGAGGCCCGTGTATTACACGAGTAGTTCTTGAAAATACAATATTTAATAAATAATCAGTATACAAGAAACAATAAACCTGTTAAACACTATTAATACAGTCATTGTACAATAGCCTTTAAAACAATTTTAAAGTAAAAGATAATTATAAATATCAAATGCATGAAAAAAAATAGAAAGTAAATATTAAATTAACAAATTTTGAAGTATAAATTTTAAAAATGATAACTATTATTTTTACTATTATGATATTGTTAAAATGGATGAGGTTTAATGTAGGAGTGACAAGTGATACAACTTGTAATATTTTATTAAAAAGTATAGATAAATTGAATGAATTATAAGGAAATAGAAGAGATTATACTTTACCACAACCTTGGGACGTAACACTACATCTTTTTTCATGTATATTATTTTGAAAGAAATTTCTTAAACTTGCATTCATTGTTTATTTTGATATGCTTTGTGAGTTTGTACTTTGTGCTATATTCATTGTACATATGGCTTATTTTATTCAAAATACGCTGATGATGTAGGTGGGATCACCAAAAAAAGATAAACATCTAAGCTTATCAGTTCAACTTTTTGAATGCTTCTGGGCTAAAAGGTTAAACACTTAAAAAATGTTTTATCTTGATGCTTGTCTACGGTAACATTTAGAGGATTGCACAACAGGTGTCTATTGTAGCATGTGGTTAAGTGAGGGATATATATTATCCAGCAATTTAAAGCCTTACTAGCCCAAAAGGGTAAAGTTAGGCTAGCAATCGAGAAAGCCCTGATGCACGATACCTCTTCGAGCCTTGTTGCTACAACAATTATAAGAAGGGTTCCGGTTAACCTAACGCAGGTCGTGGTGTCCCTCTACGTTTGCAAAACGTAGAGAGAGGTTCACTAGTTTGTTGTTACTTGCAATAGTTCACCGGAGATCCAAGACCGTGATGTTTGGAACCGGTTTTTGGATGAAGTTCTTGGTGAAGCTATGATGTTCTTGAAGTAAGAAAGAAACAAGCAAGGTGCAGGTTTCTCAAGGAAGAAGAGAAGATTAAAGAGTATATGTTAGCTCTCCAACCTGGTGTGTTCTTGTTTATGGTATTGGTCATCCTTTTATAGAGGGAGAAACGCAAGCCTTTTGTCCAGTGAATAAACTAGTTAACCTCTGGTTTGCTAGAGGATTGACCATTTATGGGCGGGAAGCTTTTGACCGTTGGTTAACGATTATAATAATATTACTTTTTCTGAGCATGTCCCTTGTTCAGAGGGAACAGTGATGTGAACAGTGATTTGACGTTGTACTGTTGCACGTGCTTACTGTTCACGTACTTGTTTATCTAAATTGGGCGGGAAACGAACCTTTTAACCTTCTAACCTTTTTAGCGTTAATGTGTGAAAGCCATTTTATCAATTCCTTGGGCTACCCCCGTCATCAGCCCCCCAAGTCAGAGGTGTTTGAGAAGTAGGCTCAAGGGCTTCTGACTTTTTACACTCATTTTGTTATTGCTTAAAGGCTTCAAGGCTTCAAGGCTTTGAACGATTTTGGTTATTTTTTGAATTTCTGATGGGACAATTGATGTGATGGTTACTGCAGGTTGCGGTTCCCAACAACTGCTCCCATTATTGATAATAACTACTCTTTTTCTTTCAGATTTTCTTTTAAACTTCCACAATATTTTCCCAAACACTCTCATCAAGATCCTTTCGATTTTTGCCAGGTTAGTCTAAATCCTTCCTTTTTCTTTCGATTTTATGGGTGCTCGTAAGGATCTGTTGGTGAGTTATTCTCGATTAACCCAATAGGAGGTTGAATCGTTCTGTCTCGATTGGGGTAATGGTTTAGATTTCAAACCGGTTGCTCCGCCGGCCGATGCTTCGATCGACCGTTGTTCGGCGGGTTCGATTGCTCTTTATTGTCATCATTTTGAATTTTCGAACCTTCGTCATCCGTTTTCTGTTTTTGTTTTGATGTGTTGGAATATTACCGTGTGTCGTTTGGTCAGATTCACCCCTTAGGGCTTGCTAGGGTTTTACACTGAGGTTTTATGTAGGGCTTTAGGGTATGATCCGTCATTGTTAAGTTTTCGCCGTTTCTTCCGTCTAGCGAAGAACAACGACTGGTACACCTTTGAACATACTCAAGTTGATACATGTTTAATTTCTTCGACGGTTACTACCCTTGGTTCTTGGAATGATCGTTTTTTCTTTGTTTCCGACTCCATTCTTCCTTTTAAACCTGTTTGGAGACAACCCGAGGCTGTTTTAAACGAACCAGAGCCGGCTGAATTGGAGTTGAATGATGCGTTTTTGAAGTCGATTAGGAAGTGTCCATCGCGTCTTTGTCCTCTTCCCGAACATCTTCTTGTTTTGTTAGGAATTAGCAAGTTGTGAGATAAGCCTAATCGGGGTCCCGTGCTTATGAGGGATGATAAGGGTATGCGTTTGTTTATCCTGCACTTGTTTTGTTTTTGCGTTATGCCTATATAAAGACTTTGTTTTTGTAGTTATGTCGGCTTTGGATTTCTTGAAGAGTGACGATACTTCAGATGTTGGGTTTACGGATGCTGCGGCTGCTTCTGGGGAAGATGCTTTGGTTCGAGAGAAAGAGGGTAGGTTCGAAGGTTCCGGGTATGTGGGAGTTCCGAACGTTACGGGTTTTACCAAAGCTGCTGCTCCTAAGGCTTCTACTCGCCGTTACACACGGTGTTTGTTGAAGTCTTCTGGTCCATCATCTTCTCACGAACTGGTCGATGTTAGTGATGATGTTCAGGTTGCTAAAGATCAAGGTCCAAGTGTGGAGGGAGAAAAGGAGCAGGGTCAAGAAGAAGAAATCAACTGGTAAGAAGGTTGCGATGGCTTCGGTTCAAGGGTTAGATGGGAATGAGGTTTATGTCCCTGAATGGAATGTTAAGGTTGGAGATAACTTTAAAGATCCGGAAGTCTGTGCTGATGTCTTGGCTAACTTTGCTCCTCCTGGGGTTCGTAACACCATTTCTGAGATGGAGGGTGATGCCATGCTTTCAAGGTTAATCCTTAGTTCTTGCAACCTCTTTGCCCTTTTGGCTGAGGGCGTTACTCGTTTTCGAAAGGGAATGCAAGAGTATGAGGAGTTTTCCAAGAAGAAGGAAAAGATGAAAGCTTCTATGACAGTCATGAAGAAAGAGGTTGAAGGTTTTTCAAAGAAGGAGGAGGGTTATGTGAAGAAGATCGATGAGCTGTCCCGTGGCCATGAGGTTGAGATAGCCGGGTTAAAGAAATCGATGGAAGTTCATAGAGCTAAGTTGGAAGCTGATAGGGAAGCCTTTGAGGTTCAGAGGAAAGCCTTTGACATGGAGAAAGAAGGCTTGAAAGCTTCAGTCTCCCAGGCTACTAACGATAAACGGTGGCTAATTGAGCATGGCTTTCATCAGGTTGTGACTTACCTGCTTCATTCTACTGAATTTAACTCTGTGTTAGGTGGTGTTTACACGAAGCTGCAGAACTATGGAAGCATTTTGGCTTTGTTGCTGTCTTCAAACAACATGAAGCTTGTCAACCTATGGAGCAATCGCCTATGTTCAACCGTGAAGCTTCCAAGCTCTTCTCAGATTCAGTCCGTGCGATGGAAAGGCTCACTTACCCCTATGTGGGTGAAGTTTCATCTTGCTTTGGTAAACCTCTTTCGGTTTTGCAGGGCTTGAAACCAGCCGGCCTTGATGAGAAAGTTTGCTCTGAAATGCTTGAGTCCTTGTCTAAGAAGCGTTCCCGTTCTGGTGATAGCGAGGAGACCATATCTGGAGATAGCGACATGTCTCATGTGGCTAGCCTTGAAGGTTCATCAGTTACTGGTGGTGGCCCAGAAGTGAAGAAGTCCAAGAAAGATAAGGGTGGTGAGGCTAGTACTTCAAAGCCTGCATCTGATGTTTAAACACTTTATTCGTAGCTTTCTTAGCACCTTTAAACAATGTTATGTATCTTAAACAATTTAGGTTAAGCATGAAACCCTTAAGGTTTCTGCTTTATGGATGTTATTGGCCTTGTTGGCTATTTGAACACTTTTTATGGGAATCTTCATGATTTCCTTGTTTAGCCTAGATGGCTTTATTATGAATGATGCTAGTTATGGCCTAAAAAGGCCTTTTTATGAATCGTAATGTTCAGTGTTTTGTATTTTGTTGCTTGTCTTGTTTGTTTGATGTGTTTTTAGCTAACTTTCCTTAAGAAGTTTTAGTGCTGCAGTCACCTTTGCTTCAAGGCTTCATTAGGTAAAAAGCACATGTTGGTTATCCTTTGTATCATTACTTAGTGTATGCTTGTTTCGTAAACTTTTTCAAAGCTTAAGGAACGAATTGATGTAGGCTGTTCAGACCCGTCTATGAGACAAGTTTTGGTTGAAAAATTTTCTAAGTCTCATGGAGTTGGATTGATATAGGAACTCACCCCTTATATAGGTTCATTTAACCCTTGAACCTATTGAGCGATGTGGCCTGGGAGCTCACCCCCTTACATGGCCCTTGCCATGGAGTTTCTTGCTAGGTTTTCAACCTGATTATATGATAGTAAAGACAAGTTATGATAAAGACTTTATCATTCATTCAAGAGGTTGTTGTTTACAAAAAGGGGAATTATACATCTCATGAAATACATTTTAAGACTTTGACTAGGCATGGAACCTTTTAAGGGTTTTGCCGTTCCAGTGTTTTGGAAGCTTTTTGCCTTCTGCATCGGCCGACTTATAGGATCCGCCCTTGTGAGCTTCAAGGATTGTGTATGGTCATTCCCACTTTGGGCCAAGTTTTCCTTAATTTTCTTTCTTGCTGGCCTCGTTGTTTCGGAGTACAAGATCTCCTGGCTTGAAACGTTCGTGTTTTACCCTTGCATTGTAATAGGCTTCCATTTTTGCTTGTACTTAGCCTCTTGTACTGCGGCTTGATCTTGGATTTCTTCAAGGAGTTGCAAATTCAACATGGTCTCATTGTTATTTGATTCGAGATCCATGCTGAGTGTTCTTTGAGTCACAACTTTGACTTCTGCTGGGATTACAGCTTCTGATCCGAACACTAGGCTGTAAGGCGTTCGTTTGTGGCTTGTCTTTTTGGTTGTTCTTATTGCCCATAGAACATTTGGGAGTTCTTCAAGCCAATTGCTGTTATGCCTTCCCAACCTTGCTTTGATTCCTTCCACGATGGTTCTGTTTGTTCTTTCAACTTGGCCATTGGATTGTGGGTATGCAACTGAGCTGAACACTTGAGTGATTCTGAATTCTTTGCACCATGTGCTAAAAGGCTTCTCAGCAAATTTTTTCCCATTATCCGTGACCAACACTCCTGGCAGCCCCTAGCGACAAATGATGCTTTCCCATACAAAGTTGATGACTTGTTTGCCCATTATCTTTGCAAGTGGTTTGACTTTTGGCCACTTGGGAAAGTAGTCAACGACCACTAGCAAAAATTTTACCCCACCCTTGGCTGGTAGGAATGGAACAACGATATCCATTCCCCACTTGTGGAATGGCCAAGCCGAGGAGATGGGGACTAGATCGTGTTTTGGGATTTTGGGAACAGGAGCATGAATTTGACAAACTTCACATTTCTTGAGTTGTTCTATTGCATCTCAGTGCATCGTGGGCCAGAAGTATCCGAGGTTCATCAATTTTGCAACCACCGTTCTTGGCCCAAAATGAGCTCCACATATCCCCTCGTGAACCTCTTTGATCAGATATTGACTTTGTTCAGGGCCCACACATCTTAGTAGCGGTGCAAGGTAAGCTTTCTTAAAAAGGTTTCCCCCTTGCAACACATACTGTCGGGACTTGATTCGAACCCTTTCAGCCTCTGTCTGGTCCAGAGGTAACTCACTATTTTTGAGGAACTTTTCTATGGGAGTCATCCAATTGGGACCTTTTTCAGTGATTACATCTTTAACCTCCAATTCTTGAATTCAAGGAGTTTTCTACACTTCCACCAACACTTTCTTGGTGAGGTGTGCAAATGTGAGGGATGCCAGTTTGCTCAGGGCATCGGCTCTTTTGTTTTGTGATATTGGGACTTGCTTGATAGCGCACTCCTAAAATGTGTTCATCAATCCTTTCGCCTTTTCACAATACTTCTTCATGTTGGGCTCTTTTGCTACATAGCTATCATTGACTTGACTTTAAACAACCAACGAGTATGTGAAGACTTGTAGCTTTTGGATCTTCTTCTCTTTAGCAATTTTCAGACCAGCGATCAATGCTTCATATCCAGCTTCGTTGTTGGTAGTCTGAAATTCAAGTCGAAGAGCATATGTAAATTCTAACCCTTCGGGGTTGAATAAAATGAGCCCAGCTCCTGACCCTTCAATGCTGGAAGCTCCATCGGTAAAAAGCTTCCAAGGTTCAGGGTCAGAAGGTTCAGTGGCAGTTGCGTGTATTTCAGGAATGACTTGTTTCAGGATTTCTACAATGAAATCCGCCAAGACTTGGGCTTTGACAGCTTTTCTTGGGATGTAGGTGGTGTTATGTTCACCTAGTTCCACAGCCCATTTGGCCAATCGACCTGATTTTTCTGTTTTTTCAAGCATACTCTTGATGGGTTGGTCAGTGACCACTTGTATAGGGTGTGCTTGAAAGTACCTTCGAAGCCTTCTGGCCGTTTGAATTAAGGCCAGAGCAAGTTTTTGCAAAGGAGGATATTTGATCTCTGCCAGTTTTAGCGTTTTACTAAAGAAATAAACGGGTACCTGAACTTTGTCTCGTTCGATGGTTAGAACCGCGCTTAATGCTTCTTCAGCGACCGAGAGATAGGCAGAGATCAGTTATCCCATTTCGGTGGCTGCAATAGCTGGAAGTGAAGCCAAGTGTTGCTTCATTTGATTGAAGGCTTCTTCTGCTTCTTCCGTCCACCTAAAATCTTTTTTATTAGTGCAACCCTTTAGTGTTTTGAAGAAGGGTAGGGATTTCTCAGCGAGCTTGGAGGTAAAACGCTTCAAGGCTGCAAGCCTTCCATTCAGACTTTCCACTTCTTTTTTGCTTTGTGGAGATTTAGTTTCAAGAACAGCCCTGACTTTGTTGGGATTGGCTTTTATGCTTTTTTTCCCCACGATGTGTCCCAAAAACTTTCCTTCTTAGAACCCGAATGAACATTTTCCGGGATTGAGTTTCATGTTGATCTTCCTTAGGTTTTGGAAGGTTTCTTGTATGTCATCAAGCATTTTATGCTCGGTCTTGCTTTTGATTACCAGATCTTCGACATAAGCTTCCAGGTTTCTGCTAATTTGGCTGGAAAATGCTTTGTCGATCAAACGTTGATATGTTGCCCCGGCATTTCGTAGGCCAAAAGGCATCTTTTGATAAGAAAAAATACCTTGTCCGTGTGGAATGCAGTTTTTTCTTCATCTTCCACTTTCATGAGAATTTGATGATAACCCTTGTAAGTGTCAAGAAAACACTTAAATGGATGGCCGACTAAAGAGTCAACCTTGAGGTCCATCTCGGGTAAGGGATAACAATCTTTCGGGCATGCTTTGTTCAAGTCTTTGAAGTCGATGCAAATCCTCCAAGACTTGTCAGGCTTTCGAACTATGAATGGATTAGCCATCCAAGATTGATATTTGACCTCACGTAGGATCCCAGCTAGGACAAGTTTTTCAACCTCTTGGCATGCTGCCAAGCTTCTTTTAGGAGCTAGGCTCCGTTTATTTTGGACAACAGGCTTGACATCGGGAGGTAACTTTAGCTCATGCTCTGCAATGCTTCGAGGGATGCCCGTCATGTCTTCCGGGCACCAAGCAAAGACATCGCTATAGTGTATCAACAACTTTTCAAGGTGTGAGAGAGTTTCTTTGGAAAGGCTTGTGTTTACCCATACCTTTTGTTCAGGATACTTGGGGTTTATGATCAAGCCTTGTTCCTCGTCTTCGCTTTTTGAACTTTCCCCTTCAACCGTGTAAACCTCTTCGGTAGTTTGAAGGGTTGCAATTCCCCTGTTGGTGGAAAACTTTACAGGACCTTGACCAACCGAGACAGCCATGTTGAATGCACATTGTTCTGGCCTTCCTATGATTACATCATAGTTGGAAGGTATGTTGATAACCACAAAAGTGAGTGGTATGGTTTTCTTCATCTCGCCTTCATTAAAACAAACATCAAGGGTTAGTTGGCCCAAAGGCTTCAAGGGTATATCGGTGATACCTTTTATAGATGACCCGGAGGGTTGAAGCCTTGAACGCTCTTCCTTACTTAGCCGGTTGAAGAACCTTTCATACATGATCTCTGTGGCCGCCCCTGTGTCGATGTAGGATTTGTTTGTTTTGAGTCTACCCACGTTCGCTTCTACCATCAAAGGGTTTGAGAGTAAGTTACCTTGAGGTGGTGGGAAGCAGACGCATTGAAGCTCCCAAGCCTCCAAGCGTTTTCATTTGTGGGGAACACCTTCGTCTATATTCACCATATTCACTTCTTGCTTTTTCTTTCGGCCATCTTGCCTTTGACCCCTTTCACCAAATGGACCAATTCTCCAGACTTAACAGCTTCCTCAATTCTTCTCTTGAGTTGAAAGCAATCGTTTGTGTGGTGACCTTTTACTTCGTGGAACTCACAGAACTGGGTGGAGCTTTCGTTTTTCTTGCTTTTGGGCAAGAGTCGAGGAGGTCGGAAGTTGTGTTTCACTTCTTCAGTGGCAAGGATCTCCTGAGGGGTTTTGGTTAAGGATGTGAAGTTCACAGTTTTTTCCTTGCTTGGAGGGTTACGACCTTCAGGCCTTCGTTGGTATGAGCTCCTTGGTATTTATCATAGGGATTGTAATTCCCTTTCTTTTGGTTGGGGCTGTTGCCTCGCCAACTAGGAGCCCTTTTTCTTTGTTCTTTGAAATCAACGGCCTATTCTCCTTGGATATGAGCTTCAGCTCGTTCGAGAGCTTCTTCAAGGGTTTTGGGCAGGCACTTGTTAAAGTCCCTTGTGAGGTATTTGGAGGTGATGGCGTTCATGAAGTCTGCCACCCTTATTTTTTCGTCGCCCCCCACATATGTCAATCCTTCTTTTTTATACCTTTCGATGAAATCTCACAGGCTCTCATCATATTTTTGTTTTATCTGAAAAATGACTGTGGCATCCTTGACGTACCTTCTTTGTTGTGAAAAGTTGGCCAAGAACCGTTTGCTCAGATCATCGAAAATGCTTTGGGTAGGAAGGTCGTTAAACCGTATCCTGGCTGATCCGACAAGTGTTTGTGTTGGTACATGTGTGTCAGTAGTTCATAGTCTAGCATTTGTAATCGAGTCTGTAATGTAATTATGTTTTGAATTTGATTATTTATGTAAAGCGCGAAGTTGTCAACAAGTTCGCTATGGCGAACTTGTTGAATCAGCGAAGTTATTGACAACTTCGCCTGTGGCGAAGTTGTCGTGTTTATATACTGTTCAGCGAACAGTTTACGGAGTTGGTCATTTTTAGGGTTTGTTTCAGTTGTTTAGTGAACTTGTTCGTGTCATAGTTTGTAACAGTGACCTCGGGTCACGTGGTTGTTATTAATATAACGTGGTTGGTTTATTGCTTTCGTGTTCGATCTCTACATACTCTACACTCGTATCTACCCACGCAGGGATTCCGCACCTGCGTTGTTAGCGACGTCCCGTGTACGATCCGTCCAGGAGCCTACAATTGGTATCAGAGCAGTTCAGGAATTCCTCTGCAATCCTTGATCACCTCGTGAGTGATCAAGGTACCTCTGCAAAGAGGGGAGGAATCGGTTATCACGAAGTTCCACCACCCTTTAACCACAACTATACTTATAATCCAAGTGTTCAGAAATCTGTTGATTTCGAAGTTCCTCAGACAACTCCTATCAAAATTACTAGTGTAGAACCAAGTGTTAGCTGTGGCGAAACAAGTTCGCCTGTTTCTAGTGTGAATATTTCTGTTTCAAGTCCAGTCTCATCGGATTCGGATAAGTTGTCCGAATCTGGTCAGACAAAAGAGAAGGTAAGTTTACCCACCGAAGGAGATAAAAATAAAATTCCTAAAAAGAGTTCTCCACTCAATCCGTACGTCCCACCTTATGTGAGACGAACGGCTGGTAACACTGCCTCTACATCCAAACCAACATTTGACAAGAAAATGGAGAGTCGATGTTGCTTTAGATGTAACAAGTTAGGACATCTAGTTGCAGATTGCCCTTTGAAACCGAGATTTAGAGATGTGAAGCCAAATAAAACTGAGTATAAGCGTCATTTTGCTACTGATAAAAATGAAAACTTTAAAAAATGCCAAAATGTAACGAATTCAAGTTTTCATAAAAACAAACCTCAGTTTTACAACCAAACCACAAGATATAACACTTTCATTTCTCAAAGGTTTGGAAGACATTACACGCAATCTGCAGGGAGATTCCCTAACAGGACTTACAGAAATTATCCTGACGCTAACTTGAGAAAGCCAGGGTACGGGACGTATCGATCCAAGACCAATTGGTCTTGGGTCCCAAGATTCTAACTCTTTGTTTTATTGTGCAGGAACAGTTGAACAGGGCTGCCAACAATCTTTGGATTGTAGATAGCGGCTGTTCCAGGCACATGACAGGCAACAAACACTTGTTGCAAGACTTAAAACCTGTTCAGGGAGCTAGAGTTAGTTTTGCTGGTGAAAGCGGTGGAAGGATTACCGGTAGAGGAACTGTGTCGAATGGGAGAATGACACTTGAAAATGTAAACTTTGTGGAGGAATTAAAGCACAATCTGCTGAGTGTGTCGCAGATTTGTGATAAAGATTACACTGTCCATTTCACGAAGAATGAAGCGATCGTATTGAAGCCTGGTTTTCAAATACCAGAAGAATGGATAGTAATGAAAGCTCCACGTGAAACGAATACATACGTGATGGATATGAGGTCTACTGAAATGGCCACCAGAGAATCTTGTTTAATGACAAAAGCAAGCGAATCAGAATCAGAATTGTGGCACAGGAGAATGGGACATATTCATCTTCGCAAGATGAACTTCATTGTCAAGAATGGGCTTGTGATGGGCGTTCCCTTAAAAAGTTTTAACTTTGAAGACAAATGCATAGCCTGCAAGAAGGGAAAGCAACACAAGAAATCCCATCTCACCAAGAAAATTAATTCAATTGCCGGTACTCTAGAACTACTTCATATGGATCTCTTCGGTCCCGTGAATGTACAAAGTCTAGGCGGTACCTCTTACTGCTTGGTGATAACTGATGACTACTCGCGATACTTGTGGGTGTATTTTCTGAAAACGAAAGATGAGACGACTCAGATGGTGAAGAATCTCATTACAAAAGTTGAGAACGTCATGAGTAAATCAGTTAAATTCATCAGAAGCGACAATGGGACAGAGTTCAAGAACTTTGAAATGGAAATCTTCTGTCTTCAGAAGGGAATTGAACATCAATACAGCGCTCCGTATACTCCATAATAGAATGGAGTGGCTGAAAGGAAGAACCGAACGTTAATTGAAGGAGCCAGAACTATGCTGGCAGACTCGAAGCTTCCTGTGATGTTCTGGGCTGAAGCAGTTGCTACAGCCTGCTATGTTCTGAATAGGGTGCTAACCGTTAAGAGACTTGGAAAAACTTGTTACGAGCTTATGCACGGAAGGAAGCCCAACTTGTGCGGTCTTGAACCATTTGGGTCTCCTTGTTCGATTTTGAAGACTAATTCGAAATTTGGTGAAGTAGCCGATGAGGGAATCCTAGTCGGTTATGTTGTTGGGACTCCCAACAGACGGGTCTTCAATACGTCGACTTGCAAGGTGGAGGTGGTTTGTAACACCGACATTACTAGTTACCAACCGCCAAAACCAAGCAATGGACCTGCTGAGCTTTTCGACTATGTTAAACTTTTTAAGTCGTTTAACGTACCTGATTTGGAAATTTCTGAAGAAGACGAAAGAGCTGTGTCGAAGATGATGCTTGATGAGGAAGAGAACCTATTGCAACATCAGATGTTTGAGAAATCTCAACCTTCCACATCAAACCCTATCAATACCCCTGCGGCCTCAACTGAAGATGAATTTATTAATCCTTTTCACTCTCAGCCAGAAACAACCATTGATGAGATCTCTTCAAATTTGGAAGATAATTTGCATGTCGGTGCTGTTCCGACCACGAGAATTCACAAAGATCACCCATTGGAGAATATTATAGGTGATGTGTCCTCCGGTGTACAAACCAGAAGTAGCTTGAATGAGCACACCTGTGTTTATACAAGCATAAAAGAAACGGGTATAATGAATGAATGTTTGTACTCCTGCTTTATAAGCCAAATTGAACCAAAGAATTATCAAATGGCTTTAAAGGACAGCTCGTGGGTCGAAGCCATGCAAGAAGAGTTGGCTCAGTTCGAAAAAATGGAAGTTTGGACTTTGGTTGAAAACCAAGGAATGTGCACGCTATAGGCACAAAATGGGTGTTCAAGTGTAAGAGAGATGATAAGGGAATTATCGTAAGAAATAAGGCGAGGCTGGTTGTTAAAGGTTTTAATCAGCAAGAGGGTATTGATTACAATGAGGTGTTTGCTCCTGTCGCCCGGTTAGAAGCGATTCGATTGTTTTTGGCGTTTGCTGCATTTAAAAAAATGAAGGTATTTCAGTTGGATGTGAAGAGCGCGTTTCTAAACGGGAAAGTTGATGAGGTTGTGTATGTTGAGCAACCTCCGGGTTTTCCTGACCCAGACTTTCCTGATCATGTATACAGGTTGAGCAAGGCGTTATATGGGTTACATCAGGCACCTCGTGCCTGGTATTCAACGTTATCGGACTACTTGCTGGAAAATGGTTTTGAAAGGGGATTGATTGACAGTACATTGTTTGTGAAGAGAGAAGGATGTGACTTCCTACTGGTTCAAGTCTACGTGGATGATATCATTTTTGCTGCATCAAGAGTATCCATGTGTCAGGATTTTGAAGCTGTCATGAAGAAACGATTCGAGATGAGTGCTATGGGTGAACTAACTTTCTTTCTAGGATTGCAGGTTGATCAGAAGAAGGACGGGATGTTCATTCATCAAACGAAGCAAATCCGAAAGAATCTCATTTGAAAGGTGCAAAGAGGATACTACGGTATCTCAAGGGCAAGTCGAAGCTGGGGTTGTGGTACCCAAAGGGAGGAGACGTTGAACTGGTGGCGTATACAGATTCTGATTATGGTGGATGCAATCAGAGTCGGAAGTCAACGACGGGAGGCTGTCAGTTTCTTGGAGGAAGATTAGTTTCCTGGCAGTGCAAGAAACAGACATCAGTTGCTATTTCAACATGCGAAGCTGAATACATGGCAGCATCCAACTGCTGCTCTCAGGTTTTGTGGATTCAGCAACAATTACGCGACTATGGTCTGAATTTCTTACTCACTCCTATTTTAATTGATAACACTGCCGCTATCTCAGTAATTAACAATCCCGTGAAGCACAGTAAAACTAAGCATATTGACATTCGTCATCACTTCATACGGGATTGTGCTGAGAAGAAACAGATCAAGATCGAAAAGGTTGATACACTTGAAAATTTTGCTGACTTGTTTACAAAAGCGTTTGATAAATCTAGATTTCAAAACCTAATTGAGCTGAACGGGATGATCAATCCCGAGTAACCATGCCTTTGTGTTTATTTAAAAAAAAAAAAAAAAAAAAAAATGTGTGTCATTATTGCTTAAAATTAGTCGGTTACCTCAGTTTGATGGACATATCCTAGGATATGTTTTGGTCCTCGTTTCAACTTAGAGAATGAGGATAGCCATTAACCGGAAGACTGAAAGTGACCGGGGCAGTTATGACGTGTGTTCTTTCAGTTGCTGAAAATTAGTCGGTCATTCTTAGTAAGAAGGACACATACTTGTATGTGGTCGGTCCAGTTGATCCATTGGATCTTCAGGATAGCCGTTTACCTGACGACTTTGACGTGATCGGGGCGATTGAAATCAAAATTTTTTAGGGAAATGAAATTACTTTTCAAGTCTAATACTTCGTAAGAAGTTCTGTGCTGTGTTTAACAGAAAATTGATCCAACCTTGGAAAATGATATATATACTGATTGTGTGTGCTTAACTAGTGAAGTTATTAGGCTTAAAAGGCTTTAGAACAGTCATTGTATGTCATGGTAATTTTTATGGTGCGTAAAAGTGTATGTGATACTAACTTAAACTACTCGAATTTATGTGGAAACTTCTTAAGAGTTTTGAATGTCTTCACACATATCTTTCCGAATGATAGGCAGAAAAGCAACTACCCAGTCATACACGAGCCCGTGAGTGATCTGATTCCCGTGAAGAAAGCATTTCAAGACACTGCAGTGATCCAGATTCGGGACTTGCAGTAGTTTAATACTCCGAAGTCAATAAGAATGTTTGGTTAAAAAAAAAAAAAAAAATGTGTATATCTTTAGTACTTATGAGACATAGTAACAATCAAGACTTCTCATGTCTGGAGTAAGAAGAGAACGGGAAGCAGTCAACGAGTATATACAAGTTAATCAGACACTATGGGTCGAAGTCAACTCGAGGTGACTTGGGTATAGCCAAATACGCTTTGAGAATAGATAGAAGACATCATTATCTCTGAGTTGTTGCCAACTTAAAATTTTTGAGCTTAACTGAACCTTAATCCGTATCACAGAAACAATGAAAACCATTTAAGTTATTTACATGCTTACAACCTGTTTCTCTATGTCATAATACAGCTAAACACGGATCCAAGTGACAGTCACATAGTTGGTATGATTCCTGTTGGGATCTTTTCTCAAAACATAGTGGTCCCTGACTAGACTGAAATTTGATCCCTTATTTCGTAAAATTTTTATAAGTTTTTCTACTTTTGTAGTTGTGTTATTGAAAAACTGGTTACTTGGACATGATCATTTTTGTTTAACTCTTTTTGGAAACTTCTAGTGTTAACTGCAAGATTATTCAAACTTAAAGGGCTGATTTTGAAAATACGGGCGAAGTTGTTGAATTCGGCGAAGTTGTGCTTACCTTCGCCTAGGCGAAGTTAAGCGTAACTTCGCCTGAACCAACTCTGCCCTATATAAGGCTTTTGAAACAGTAACAGTAACATATAATTCTTATTTTCCGGCGAACATAATATCTAAACCTTATTATCCGAGATCTTGTTTTCATTCCGTTTTCGATCCTTGATTTCAATTTCTTGTGCTCTTTAACGGTATGTGTGGTCAATATCATTCACAAACATACTCGTTCGTTATAGTTTTACCCGGTTCGAGACCTCGGGTCGTCGAACCTTCAAAACCTAGTTTTTCAACCAAGTATTACGTGTTCATGGACGTCCTTTACGTCTCAATATCATTACTCTATGTTGTTAATCACTGATGGATCGTCAAATCGGTCCGAAAACATCGGATCTAAGCCTTGAATCTGAACAGTCGCCGTTTCAGATTCAGGCGAAGTTAAGGTTTAGGCGAAGTTATCCACAACTTCGCCAGGAGATTAATTTCGCCTGTGGCGAAGTTATCCGTAACTTCGCCTTGAAGCTTAAGTTCGCCTGTGGCGAAGTTATCCGTAACTTCGCCTTGAACTCAAGTTCGCCTTTGGCGATGTTGTGATTCAGCTAAGTTAACATCAACTTCGCCTATACCATTTTACTTAACAATTTTTAGACGAAATTATAGTTGAAGCGAAGTTGCTCCCAACTTCGCCTCACCTATAAGTTCGCCTGTATAGATTTAATCACAACTTCGGTCGTGGTACTTAGCGAACTTGTGAGCTGCTTACACACTGTCTAACTTGTTTTGTTTGGTGCAGATATGGCTGCTATTGGAGGTGCTGGTGGTGATGATGGTGATGAGCAACGGCAATTCTTTCCAGCCCATAACCAGTACATCACGTTAGATCCAGAAGCACGAGGCGTCGAAGACTACAGGGAGATTATTACGTTTCTCCTACGATCAAGAGTCTTTCACGCGCTGACAAATACACTGCCTATTTCTCTGCCTAACATTGAAGACTTTTGGCAGACAGTGTACTACGATTGCAGGCCTGAGCCTCCGGTGATGCGAGCAACCGTAAATGGTCACGACATACAGTTTTCCTCTGAAGACATACGGTTGGCTCTGCAGTTCGGTGAAGAAACTAGAGATGACCCAACGGAGTTCGTAGCTCCTTTCCGGGATGGAGCTTATTTGAGGATGGGTTATTCGGGTCCGCTGGGGGACTCGCAGAGGAGGAAAGGATTTCTGCTAGATCAGTGGCGCTTCCTGATGCATGTGTTAATTGTATGCATGTCCGGCAGGAAGGCAGGAACAGACGGGATGGGCGCGACGATGCAGTCGGCCATGATAGCGCTGACTTACAACCGCAAATATTCATTCAGTCAGCTTATATTTTACGAGATTGATCGTCAACGAAGGGCTGTGGCGCGCGAGCGATTCACTATGTATCCTCGTTTCTTACAGATGATTTTAAATCATGTCGCTCCGTCGCTACCACAGAGACGCCCAATAAGATACGTCGAATGCGTGACGAAACGTATTTTTGCTCAGTGCCGCACCTCGAGCACTCGAAGCAAGCCTGAGCTGCGTCCCAGGCATACTCCCTTATTCGGATATCTCATCAATCCGGAGTATGTTCCTGCAGGAGGGGACGGGTTCAGAGACCCCCAACCACATCAGGCGGCAGCACCTCATGCTGTATCAGCTGCGCCTGTGGTTTCTACTGTTGCCTCTGCTGCTGTGCCAGCTACTGTATCTCATGCTGTGTCTACTCCTGAAGACGTTGATCTTAATGCTGCCTTTGGCGTACATGGTGTGTTTGATATGGATGTCTCGGGTCCTCAGTTTATGGATGTTACTAGAGCAGCTACTTCGGTAGCTGACTCTGATCTAGACGAGACGTTTGCTGAGGCGAGAAGACTTATGGTGTCTCGGGAACGGACTACGGGAAAGAGACCGAGACCGGAAAACGAGGATGAGGAAGAAGTTGATGAAGAGGAGGCAGTGCAGATTGTGCTTAGACGTTCAAGAAGAGAACAGAGAGGTATAGGTTCGGGAGCTGGAGAATCTTCAAGGCTGGTACGTTTTGCTCCACCTGCCTTATCTGGTATGTCTCTTATTCCTACTACAGCACAGGTTACAGCGGTCGAGACGTCGGCCCCAACAGTTGTGTCTCTACCACCACAACCGCTTAATCCACCGGTGGTAGTTGCACGGTTTGTGGAGTCGACCATCACTTCTACTGCAGGGTTACCAAGAGTACCACCTGCGGTCACTTCTGCTGATGTTCCGCCAACTCCTACGCCTACTTCAGATTCCGAGAGGATTACATCACTAGAGCGGATTGTTGCTGATCAGACAAAGACCATTCAGAGCCTAGTGGAATCCAATCGACTACAAGCAGCCCTCCTGGTTGAACACGGTAAAATAATAGATGCCTTCAAGGCATTCTTGGCATCTCAGGGGGAGAAGACGTGTAGGGGTGATGAGTTGAGGACGAAACGAAGAGAAGATCATGACGATGATCCCAATGCACCAGAAGGTGCAGGTGGTGAGCTGCCAAGAACCTCTCAGGCTCTTGGGGTTTCCACAACTGAGGGGGAGTCTACAAATGCAGCTGGTGACGATGTTGTAGCAGTTGATGATGATGCTGATGTTGAAGACGTGATAGATGCATTGAAAGAGTTGGATGAGGAGGATGATGAGTTTATGATGGAAGATGATGTGCTGCCAGTGGATGAGATTGAGAGGATTGGAGAACAGATTACGGTTGAAAACATGTTAGAAGAAGGTGAGATTGTGGATGACTCCGTGGAACATGAGATTCCGGAGGTTGACAGAACAGGTTTGTGTGACGAGAATGTGGAGGAAGATGCTGAGTGGGAGGAACAACCGAAATGGAAGGAGGGTTGTGCCCACTGGTTCGTAAAGACGAAGAAGCCGGCGGTCCCTAAGATGTTCAGAAAAAGTTACAATATTAAGGGATACACGGAAGCCAAGAAAGGTATTATCTGCTGGTTATACGACGAGCAGCTGCGGCTCTTTGTGATCAAGAGGTATGATGGCATTCAGTACTTCCAGAGAAAGTTGAGATCTCTAAACACACTGCCAGAATGTGAAGTAAAAGATTTAGCCAGATTGGGATTGATAAACAGAAGCGAAGACAACATGGCTAGAATCATTGCGAAGATTGTGTGGAAAGAGTGCGTTAAAGAGAAAAAGTTTGAGCTACTGAAACCACAAAAGGGAAAACTTGTCGAAGACAAGGATAGAGGTCTGAGAGTTGATGGAAAACCTTGGATGGTTATGAAATACAAACCGATCCGGTGCCTTAAAGAAGTACCGATGAAGTTCATGCCCAAGGACGTGCTCAAAGATCTAAAATGGTGGTACGTGGATTGTGAGACAGCTGAGGCGGTAATGGAAGATGAGGATGAACAAGAAGTACTTCGGGTTTACGACCCGATGCATCTTGTTAATCTATCGAAGGCTGATCTGAAAGTGCTCAACGAGAAGAAGATCTTCTACATTCCTGCTTGGAAGGATCAAGCTAGGAAATATCAACGGGTGGTGTCGGTATGTGTTAGAGAAGGGGCGCACGCGTAGAGATGAAAGATTACAAGACTCAAGATTTGAAGATCAAGATATGAAGCTACTGCCAAGGGGGAGTCTGTTGGTACATGTGTGTCAGTAGTTCATAGTCTAGCATTTGTAATCGAGTCTGTAATGTAATTATGTTTTGAATTTGATTATTTATGTAAAGCGCGAAGTTGTCAACAAGTTCGCTATGGCGAACTTGTTGAATCAGCGAAGTTATTGACAACTTCGCCTGTGGCGAAGTTGTCGTGTTTATATACTGTTCAGCGAACAGTTTACGGAGTTGGTCATTTTTAGGGTTTGTTTCAGTTGTTTAGTGAACTTGTTCGTGTCATAGTCTGTAACAGTGACCTCGGGTCACGTGGTTGTTATTAATATAACGTGGTTGGTTTATTGCTTTCGTGTTCGATCTCTACATACTCCACACTCGTATCTACCCACGCAGGGATTCCGCACCTGCGTTGTTAGCGACGTCCCGTGTACGATCCGTCCAGGAGCCTACAGTTTGCATGAACATTAAACAACATTCAGCGTCGGACCTTTTTTCGATTCTGGCAGCATCGGTAAAGACCTGGAGGTGGTCTTCGGGATCCTCGGTCCCATCATATGTTTTTATATGGGTTGGCATCTTGATTTTCGTTTGAGAGTCATAATCGGCGATTTGTTGAGAGAAAAAGGATAGGTTACCGGGCTTGTAAGGCTTTGCAAGGTCTTCCTCTACCCTTATAGCGAGATTATGACTCGTTGACCCTTGGTGAGTACTCAGCGCTTGGTTGATGAGCTGGGTCCAAGGGAAGTGTGCAATCATTTGAGCCATCATCTGAGGCATGAGGTTAAAGCCTTGTAGGCTTTCAGGAGTTGCTGCTGTTTGGTTTGTTCCCATGGGAGTGCTCATTGCTGCACTTCGAGCCAATGGCAAGACCTTCATGGCCTGCTCCCATGTGGTGGCTGTAGGAGGAACACTTGAAGCTGGTGACTGCCATATTTGGTCGAGAGTGGTCTCGTGGCCCAGGGGTTGTGAAGTAAATAAGGGGAAGGCCGTTGGGCTTGGCCTCCCGTAGGCATACAGAGCTGGGTTAAAAGGTTGGCAGGTTACACTTGGACCAGCTTCTAAATGAGAAGCAGCCGGTCGTGAGCTGGTTAAAGGGGAAGGTGGACGTCCGAGTGACAATGAGGGCTCTGGATCGTCATACTCCAGCCTTATTCTTATCCCCTTTTCTCTTTCTTGGCTCATGTGTTGGTTAAGAAGATGTTTTAGTTGCAAAAAATGCCGTGACACCCCTTCAATCGTCAAGTCAACGCGCTCCGGGGTGTTCGTAACTCTTGCTTGAGGAGAAGGAACTCCGGATCATGAAGGGGTTGGAGTTCAAAAAGGTGAATACTCGAGGAACAAAGGTTCCGTCGGAGTTCCTCCCAGGGTGGAAAAAGGTGTGATGGCCGTCGGAGTTTCCTGGCCCGCATTTGGTGTCAGTATTCTTGACACTTGGTCGACTTCATCGGGAGATTCACCTTCTAACATGATTTTTATGAAAATGGAGCTACACTACTGGTATTTAAGATAAAATAAGTAGCGTAGCCCCACTAAATGGAGCTACACTACTAAAATCGATATCCTAGAACACAAACATCCTTATCCTTGATAATGAACAGATACAAAGTAACAAATTTGCTTGAAAAATCATGCAGACAGGGCCGACCCATAGTCAGTGCGGGCTAGGCCACCGCAAAGGGCCCAATAAAATTTACGGCCCAAAATAAAAATCAACTCTGACATATAATAGATAAGTAATAAACAAACAAAACGAAATAAAAATTGGCATGTGCTCAACTGGTTTCTGCTGTGTTTGTATGCTAGTGAACAAGGTTCAAGACCTTGTTTTAGGCTTTTAGTAACCTTTATGTTTTCACCAAATCGTTTTGGTTATCTTTATTTTTTTACCAAACTAAAATTTGCTTTCTTTTAATTAGTTGGTGCCTTGGTGGCCTATATATTATTATGCATGTATCTTCATGTTTTAATCTCTTTGTTTACATTAATATGACTCTCTTATATGTTTTATATGTAGTTTGTTAAACAAATGGCATAACTATATTTAAAACCCAACTAAAAATTTATATAACTACAATTTTGGGGATCGGCAGGCTTCCACTATTGTACAACATGCTTATGTGTTTGTACACTTTCTTTTGACTGCCTTAGGTGTGTATCATTGGTTTTGGTTAGCTTGGTAACGACGCGTGTCAATCCACTTATGTTTCCTTCCATTCCAAGCGCC
Source organism: Bidens hawaiensis (assembly GCF_021521415.1). Taxonomy (NCBI): domain Eukaryota; kingdom Viridiplantae; phylum Streptophyta; class Magnoliopsida; order Asterales; family Asteraceae; genus Bidens; species Bidens hawaiensis. The sequence goes on along the minus strand of NW_027492343.1, from coordinate 391,860 downwards.
GCTCAATTTGTCTCACTCTTTAGATCACCAAGTGGAGAAAACCCATTCTTTTCCCGCAACCTCTCGCCACCCACCACCATTTTTACACCACCCTGATTATCTAAATCTGATTTTTGTTCTCCCCTGATTATCTATTTAACTTCTATGTAGGCGGCATATCTGTGTGCAGATTTCGTATTCCAGGTTTGTGTTTCATCCTTTGAATATCTGTGATTTAATTCATTGATAATTCCATTTTTAGTATCATGTATGTGGAAGACAATATTAGGGTTCAGCCGGACAAAGCCAAACGTTATCTCAGAATATGTGCGGAAAGAGTCTCGGATTCAACTTCGGATTTTGATTTTGCTACAATCCGGACAATACGAAGCTTAGTGACCGATACGATTCCTTTAGTTGTAAGTTTTACTTTTTATAATTTAGGTTTTCATTTTGATTTGAAGTACTACTTACTGATGGATTATTGTTCTATAGTTATCTTAGTCGTTGGTTGATTTCGAAGATGAAATAGACTTGGGGCTTCTTTGCTTTCAAATCAATATTGTCTTTTTTGATTTTGCATGTAGTGAATTAACAACAAATTGAATTATTTTTTTATACTTAAAACCATTTTAAGTATAATAATGAAAAGAATATTGATTTTGAGTTTGCAGGTTGTTTCAATTCGTTCTATCAAACTGAGACCAAGTAAGTTCATAATATTTAATTTTGTTTATGCTTTGTTAATTAAATTTGTTCTATGCTTTTAAACGAAATCATTAAGACTGAGTAAGTTCATAACATTCAATTGTGTTAACATAAAATTGGTATATTCTTTTAAGAGAAATGCACTCCGAGCAACTTTGACCGTTTTATCCTGTATTCTAATTTTTAGCAAAATATTCAACAAGTGGATCCCTCTCTCTACCAGCACCACCCGAATAAGAAAAAAATAGTTGTGACTCCCAACTCTGCATTCACCCTCCCACCCACAACACCATCCAACGACAAAAAGAAAAGAAAGTTCAACGATACCACAGGTAACTATATTTCCCTTTTAATCTTTCTAACCAAAATACCGCCCAGCAACTTTTTTTTACAGTAGACATTAATGAGAATGACATTAATCAAACTTAAAAAACGACCCGGGAATGCAAAAATGGAGTGAAAAACATATGTTGGAGGTGTGGTTTATGTGAAGGTGAGTTCATCATGGCTATGGGTAGTAGCGAAAAACTCATGGTTCACTAGGATAATTAAATGTTGCATCTTTTTATGTTTTTCTTTTTGTTTGTTATGAGTTTCAGATTAATTGTAATATGCCAAACAAAACCATTTGGCTTTAATGACTGTGTTTCCTTTTGGTACATTGGTTTTTAGATTTATCATATGTTGTTTTTTTTTATTTGATTTTCATAGGAGGCTAGATGTGCGGGTCTGGTATGGTTTGGGTCAAACAATGTTCGTGTTGAAATGGGTCATGTTTTAGTATACGCGAGTCTAAATTTGGTGCCTTGGGATTCCTTGACTAGGGAGTAAACGAGCTTACCCGAATGTCATGTAACGTGGGGCTATAAGGTGTGTATGCAAAAAACTCTGTGCGGGCAGTAAACGTGAATCTGCCTTTAGTAAAAAAGAAAAAATTAAACGTGAAGTTGCCTTCGGTAATTCTTACCGACAGCCCGCCGCCGCAACGCGGCGGGTTAACCAACTAGTTGTATAATAAAAGTTGGGGTATTGTTTTTTAATACTCCCAAGTTTAATCAATTGGCATAACTTTGACCCTATTTGTTTTTATCTCTCCGTTGCTAACGAACGACTAACTTCGTTAGTGGAAACGATGATGTGGACGTTTATTTAACCGAGTTGGCATGCTTATGTGTTACATGTGGGTCCCACAAGGCCATCTCATCTCCTTCTTCATCATATTAACCTTAGCCACTTCATCATCACCCACCAACCGCTACTTCCACCACCAACCTCCACCACCATCGACCTCCACCACTCACCAAATTACATTTAACTCCTCCACCATTGATGCTCCTGGTGGTTAAGCAAGCAACATATGGGGGTTCTAGGAATTCTCATGCAGTCGCCGACGGGGTAGAGGCTACGGTCGTACAACGGTGGCTGGCAACAACCTGTTTTTCTGATCTCAGAGGCGAAGTTATAAAAATCATGTCAGATTAATGACGATATTGATGGTTCTTATCTGGATCTAAGATGAGGTATGTAAATCGGCTTATATCTAACTGATTACAACTCCCCGGCAAATCTAACAGTGACAGTGGTTGAGGACTTGGGGTGTTGTTGAGATTCGAGGCAACAACAGTAGGATAATTGTTGTAACAGATAGTAAAAGTGATGAACTTAGGGTTCCGACGAGGAACCGGCTCTTTCCGGCTGTATAGCCAGATCGACTTTTTTTAATAGGGTAATTTTCATGTAAGTAGGCTAGATCAAGCACATAACGTCCACATCAGCGTCTCCACTAACGACGTTAGTCGTCCGTTAGCGAGGGAGTGATAAAAACAAATAAGTTCAAAGTTGGGAGTGATGGGTGACAAAATGAAAGTTATGAGTGTTATTAACCAATGAGTGAAATTTGAGAGTATTAAAAACCAATACCCCATAAAAGTTTATTTAATTTTGAAAAAAATTTAAGTATAAAACGTATTTGTATTCTAGCACAAATATATTGAATATTGATTAGGGGCAATCTTTTTGTTTAACACAAATTTATATTTAGGGCAAATTATAGATCACCCGTTTTTTCAAAGACGGCCTGCATGTAGACATCCATCCATGTAATGGTCGGATCATATTTCTTTTGTTTCCTCTGATGTGTTGTAAAACACACTTGTTTTCCGTACCTTTTTATCATGTTTTAAGTGCTTAGTCGTATAATAATTAATAATTATGGCTTGTTTTCATATGATCTTACAAAGTTTATTATTTGGTGTAGGTGATGAGTTTTAAAAGAGAAAATGTTCGGGTTTTTGAAGATATAGGAGGCCTTTATGATCAAGTTAACAAGACCAAAGCTCAAAGCCCGACCCAAACCCGCTAGAGAAAGCCTTACATGTCTTAATATATAACATAACTTAAAAAAAATAAAACCCTAAGCACCTCAAAAATATTGCCGATCGGAATAAGAAATAGGAAAGAAAGTTGGTATTTATTGGAAAATTTGATCGGCTAGGATTTGCTTGGTGGTTGTTGGTTTTAAGGAAACACACAAACTATAATTTGTGTGGCTGGGAATACAAACCCAGGTGAGCAGCAAAAAGCAAGAAAAGAACACAAGATAATTAATACCTAACCTCCTTACAACCTTCTCCGATCGGGAGTTTTTATCACAAAAAAATTCAGTTTTTGCATGTGTTGAGCCAAAGGAAGAAGAAGGCAGCCAAGGGTGTTTCGGGACAGTACCTACGTGTCATTAATACTCATAATCTCAGCCATATTATTGAGTAATACCTTCATAAACTTTGTGTTTTTGTTCAAGAACCCTAACTAGTTTATTTGATCTTTTACTTTGGATTGTTTTGCAAGTAACTTTAAGATTGACTTGTGTTTGATTGTTCTTGATTCTTGAATGAGTTTACTTATGTTTATGTTGAGTTTTATGATGTTTAATCCATGTGTTTGCTGCTGTCCAAATAATATGCTCGGCTAAATTTGTTAGTTCTACCTAGGTTAGATGATTATTGTTAGGTTTTAGCAAGTAATATGGATTGTTGATCATCATGGCTTGAATTGTTAACGAAAAGTTTGGTTTAACATTGAATTGGGTTGTGTTTAGTGGCTGTGAATTTATTAATTACACTCATATACCTCTTGCTTTGATTGATTGAATCGGTTTTGATTGATTGTTGCTTGTTTAGACTCTTTACTTTGTGTTTAGGGTTTGTTTGCGGGGTGTACAGCCGTATGGTTTAAGTGGGTAAGTTAATTGATTTTATTCAGCGGGTAGGCACCTTCTTAGAGACCGAGAGGTGATAAGAAGTAAACTCGTCTCATAGCTTTTACTTGTTAGGGTTAGGATCGCGCGAGAGCGGGTTCGGTTCTTGTCGGGTTTGGGTTTTGAGCGATTAGTTGATCTAGTTTAAGTTAAACTAAATTGTTCCTCTATCCTTTGTTGCGTAGTATTCGTTTCCATTAGGTTAGTGTGTCGGTGAGTCCGAGAGGAGAGTCGGCATTAGAGCACTTTAACAGTTCGTTTCCCGGTTTGTTCTTAAAATCAACTAAGTGTAAGTTAGAGTTTGTTGGTGAGACCGAGAGGTGATCTAGCTTTCTTGAGTGAACCTTAGTTGTGTCATCCTTAGGAACCGGTGTCGTGAGATTCTTCAATCCATTACCTTATTATACCTTGAATATGATTCTTTCCTAGGTAGACGTTTTCTCCGATTGCAGTCAAGTTTCCAAGTTTTGTTAAGAGTTTAGTTAAGTTAAGTTAAGTCTAGTTAATTAATTTAGTTAAAGTAAGTTAGGTTAAGTAGTTAATTATATTAAAAATCATTTAAATATTCTTAGGTGAGTCTTGGTTAGGGTTAAGTATCATTAACGTTTTCAAGTGTCCTTGTGTTTGATGCTCGGACTTCCTTAGTGCTATACTATTAGTGATCGGTACACTTGCCGGTTTTGTGTGGTTTCTTTAGGATTTTCATTTACTAAATTTAAAGCTTAGTTGTGAGAGCATCATTATACACACATCATCCTCCTAACTACTTTTTTTCAACTAAATTTCACAAGATGTTTCATGCCCTATAAATTCCCATTATTTCGATCTTACTATTGTACATAAATCGAATCTTAAACAAAAGAAGAAAAGAAAAGAGATGAGTGTAACACCCCGGCTAAAGCGGAAACGCCTGAGTGTGACGTACAGATTGCCCAAAACACATCTGACACTATTAAGTGACAATATTATCATTAATTCATTCCAAAGCATCAAGTACACAAGTTATTTCAAATGAACAAACACAAGGGAAAAGGAATAAAACAAACATCTTCTTGTTTATTATCTAGATAACCTAACTTCTAGTATCCTCTTCATTTCATCCTCTAATGAAAGTATCTTGTCAGGTCCCCGATTTCAGCTGGATCTTACTCAAATCATGTCATAACTCACACAAATAGATGTGTCGACAAGGGAGTTAATGACGGGTTGCTATATTTAGAAAGATTACCGTTTGTTAAAGGCGGAATCAATAACAAACAGGGTAGTTGCAATTAATAATCAAAGGTAACTAACACACTCAGGATTCACTCAAAAGATATCCATTTTTATAACATTCATCATACAAAGGGTAATCGATTTAGGGTTTCTTGAGGGAAAGTTTTATCCGTACTATTCTAAGACAACCGTCACACTCAATAATATTCTCTCTGAATTAATGAGTCTATCTGCCTTTTTCGCCGCTGTGGAGGTGTGCCATACATTATTCCTTTTATAGGCCTGACACCTCCATTACAGCTATCATTCCTTCTAGAAACCCTAAATGCTAAAACATATTCAAATTACATATTCAGAATTATTCTAAGTGTAAAACAAGTCTTCCGGGTAGGCTTCGCAACAATATTCATTTTCCGAGTAGGCTGTGTGCTCTGCCATCCTTCAGCACTTGGTAACATAGAAGTGTGCTCGGGATCAGTTTCCGGGTAGACTTTACTTGAAGAGTATTTTACCAAGTAAAATACTCACCGGGTAGACTTCAATCTTTTTGACTTTGCCAGACTTTGCCCGACAAACCCTTACGAGCAACCTTGTTCTTCAATGGTTCATTCAACTCTTTGCTAGAAATTAACTTATTAGCAAAGTGTGCTCGGTAGTATTGTTCCTTGCTTGAGTTGAACCTTGCCCGATATTACTTAAAGATATTCCATTAAATCATCAAGCTTGCTTGGGCCACTATTATTAATGAATACCTTGTCCGGTTTTCCAATCACTTGGTTTCATGAGCTTGGATAGCCAAAAGCTTACTCGGGAGTGAACTTTACTTGTCTTTGAAGAACAGATTTGCTTGATAAAGTGAACCTTTCCCGGATCTACATAAACTAGTGAACCTTGCCCGGCAATGCACTAATTTGCAAACCCTACTCGGATATCCACTAAAGAAGACTTCTTGAAGATAACCTTCCCGATAGACAAAATATCGTACCAGGCTAAGTAGAAAGCTTGCTCGGAGGTCTAAGGTGTGCTCGGATCCATACTTAGCGAATTCTGAGGAGGTTGAGAAGATTCCAATCTTCCATATATCTCACTTTGGTCAAATCTTTGACTCAACAATCTCCCCCTAGATTGGAACACCTCAGCTGAACCAAAACATTTCTATGGTTACTTACACTTTGTCAAAATACAAATCAAATTAAAATCAAAGTACTTATTCATAACATAAACAAGTTACATAATCAAAATTCTGTCCGAAGACATTACATGACAAAGCCTAATCTATGAATCTTGTCTCTTCCTTGCATTATGAGCGGCTTGTCTTCTGTTTACTATCACTGATGCAACTCTCAGCCTAAAGATATCAAGGATTTGGTAGTGAGTATGACTTTCTAGTATTACCAAATCCCTTATATCCGTCAGATCCTCATCAAGCAGGTAAGTCAAGTCTTCATCCTTCTTGATTATCCCCAGTATTTTTCCATCATAGTTCCTCAGCAAGTAATGGCCAACATTTTCTTTATATTCAACTTATGTTATGATGCCATTTCTTTGAACTGTGTAGTTGGGGCATGCCATTCTTCTTTCAAGGCTTATGCATGTGTTCATATTTGACAAAGGATTTATGACTCTGACATTCATTTGGTAGTACAGTTCAGCCTTGTCCATTCTCCTTAACTTCTCTGACCTTCTTGATCTGTGAAGTTGAATCATTCTCCAACTTCTCTTTTTCTTTTAAGAACCAGAATCCCTTGTCAGCTTCTTCTTTCAAAAACTTTGAGAGATCATTCATTTGCCTTCCTGCCATCTTGTTTCTGTCTCTATAATCATACAGGTTAAGTGTGGCCATTCTTTCTAGTTGTTCTTGAGTGTACTCATAAAAGTCACCTCTCACAACTATCTCTCTCAGCTTTCTGCTTTCCATATCACTCTTAAACTTTCAGATACAGAATCATAGTAGAGTTCTCTTGGAAGATCCACATCTGATTATGGTCTTGTTGTTCTTTGTTGTACAGACCTACTTGATTCACCTCTTCCCCCTTGTTGATGTCTTCTTGAAATTGGAGGCCTGAATGGAATGGACTTCTTAGGTTTTCCAGGCCTTAAGTTGAAGGTGTTGATGTAGATTGTCTGTACCATCTCAGGTGGAAGGTTAGCTAGTTCAAACAAGATCCAGTCCTGCTTGTTCTTTAAGAGTCATCATCATTTTAGCTAACCCAGGACTGTTTGATAATCCTGCAGGTATGAATCTTCCTTCTACAAAGCTTCTGGGGTTATCACCTTCCCTCAAAGCTTTTTCCCACTCAGCCTTTTTGATATAGAAGAGTTCTTTCAAGTCTTGCTTTTCCAAGGCATCAAATGAGGCTTCATCTATTCCCCTTTGATTAATCATTATACCCCTTAGAATATTTATCATCTCTTTATTCTCCCAAGGGACACTAGGTTCATCTTCAGGTTCAGGTTTGACTTCGTGTGGGGTTGATGTGTCAACAATTGGTACTTCCTTTGACATTTCCTTTTCACCTTGAATCTTATGTTTCTCCCTTAGAGTCATTATCTTTCTTTTCTTTGTTGGAGGCTCAACAGATGTTTCAAATTGTTTGGTAGACCTCTCAGTTTGTGCCCTCTTCAGCTTCTCTTTTCTTTTCAGTTTATTGTACTGGTCCACCACTGATTCTCTTGATAAGATCTCAACTATTTCAGGCTTCAATCCTTTTTCCAGCAGGTATCCACACATACCTCCAAACTTCTCTTTCAAAGTTTCTATCTTTTCAATCTTCTCATTCTCCTTTACACACTTTTCAATCACTTTTGCTCTTTCACTGTTATAGAGATCTTGGAGTTGGGTTAAATTTGTAATGTGTGAGATCCTTTTCTGAATAACCATGCCTTCTCAAATATTCTCCATATTTTTGATCATCTCTGTTCTTTTGTTGCATGGTTCTTTTGATTTTGTCATTTTCTTCATCTAGTCTCTTATTCAGTTCATCATCATTCAATTGAGCAATGCTCTCAAATTTCACACCAAGTGCCTTCAGCTTCATAATCACAGGATGTTTCATTCTGGCATTTAACAAACTTTTCTCAATGTTATCCCTCTGTTCATCAGTCATTGTCACATGTGGGGACTCAACATTGTCAGTCTTGGCACTCTTTCCTTGATCATCATGATTATCATCATCATCAGAATCATCAGACTCTTCAGTTGAGTCATTTACAACATCTATTTTGGGTTCATCAGAGGGTGGATGATCTAGATTTGGTTCAGTTCTAGTAGGCACATCAGGAACACCTTGAACCCTTTCACCTGGTTGCAAGGTTTGCAATGGGACTGCCTTGATAGGACTTGCATCATCATCCAGAGTTTCAACAAAGTATTTGTTCTTATCATCCCATTTGCCTTTCTTTTTGGATCTTTCATGCTTAGATTGTTCAGATGCCCTCTTTCTTCTCATGTAGGTCTTAGCAAACTTATTGACTTTCTCAGCAAATTCTTCATACAGATTAGAAAGCCTTTCTTTCTTTTGATGAATTGTTTCTGATCTTTGAAGTTGAGTCACATTTACCCTTTCAGACCAGCTGTCAGTTGGGTTCTTCTTTAGATCTTCTTTCACTTGCTCAACCGATTTCTTGGCAGCCATTGAAGCAATGGACTCACCAATTTCTTCTTCAATAATCATTTCAGTATTCAGATTGGTTGGTTCAGTAGTTTCTGTTGACTTACTTTCTTGTTGACTTTGTTATTGAAACATGCTAACCACCATAGCTAAGGAATTGTCAGCTTCCTCAACTCTTTTTAACTTAATCAAAGCATCGATCACATCTTGATCAGCCACTTCTTCATTTATTACTTTGGCAAAATTGGCTTGATTGATCAAGGCTTCCTGCTCTGCCATTTTTTATGAAGTCAGGGTTTGGGCCAGTATCTCCCTTTCCCTTGTCTCTCTCATGATGTTTTCTTGTTCTTTCAAGGCAGCAGCAGCAGCAATAGCATCATCTTTGAACAAAATGTCTTTCTCTGGATATGCCTTAACAGGCTCTTCTTCTGTAGCCTTTTCTTTGCCTTTATCCATCCTTTTAGGAACTTCTTCCTCCTCATCAGTTTGCTGATAATCATCAATTTATTTCTCAAGTGCTTCTAATTCAGGGTTATACTCTACCCTCTTGGAGCTTTCAGGTTGCTCAACTTAAGTAGTAATTGGCTCCTCAGCAGCAGTATTCCGTTTATTAATTTCATCAGTTTGGGTCTCTTTCAACACATTAGTGACCATATCAGTGGTAGTCACTATCTCTTCATCATTAATCTTTTCAATCTCATCTTCTTTCTTAGCATTCTCTTCACTCCATTCAACATTCATTATTTCATCATTATAATCATAATCTTGTTCTCCAATATCTGATTTATCTCCTTCATACTCATCATCTTCAACTCTCCTCTCCTCACTACCTTCCTCTCCATCATCATATGCATTCAAAACCAGTTTCAAACTGTCTACAGTCTCTACACCTGTTTCAGTTTCGGTCTCAACATTTACCCTTGAGTTAGTTGGCACATTTTCATTCTCCCCCTGTTTTGGGGCAGCTGAGGTCTTCTCAACCTCCTGCTCCAGGGATTTAGTTCTCATATCAGATATAACCAAATTATCCAACAACATGACATTCTCCATAGTGACCTCCTCATTCATCTTCTTCAATTTGGCATTTTCTTTCAATAAGTCCAAGTTTCTTAGGAATAGGTCTATGTCAGAATGTGGGGTTGTAGGTTGTGATGTAGAAAATGGTTCATACTCAGGTGGGTCTTGGGTTGTGGTGTGAGTTTGGAATATGGATAGTGGTGGTGATTGTGTATGAGGTGGGCTTGGAATGAATGGATCTGAGTGAATTGGGCTGGATGTTCGTGGTGTTTGTGGTGTTGGGGATATATGTGTTGATGTTTCAGGCTGTGATTGGCTTAAGGTTTGGGGTGGGGATTGAGTGTTTTGGTGTGGTGGAGTTTGTGGTGGTGATGGTATAATGGGTTGTTCTGGTTCCTCAGGTTGCTCCCCCTGATCTTGTGCACCAGCAATCATGGCTCCTCCAACCGCTCCTTCATCTCCATCATTAGCATTATCATCTCCATCAGAGTCATTACTATCACTTCCAGAATCATCTTCCCCTCCTTCCTCCTCTGAGCTTAACTCAGGCACTGACATCACATTCAAGTCATGGTCCAACAGCCATGGCAAGATCTCAAACGGAATTTTTGAGTCAAATCTATTGGCAACACATGAATTTCTGATTCTTCTGTATGTGTCAGGATTCTACAGTAGGTGTGTAATGCCAATAGTGGGTAGATCTTGTAATTCATGGTTAAAGATTATCTGTAGGAATCTTGGGTACTGTAGAAATCTATCTACCTCAGCTTTCTTCAAATTTGATACCAATCTCTCAAAGATCATCTTTGAGAAATTAAATGGCAAATCATATATAATCCCCACAGTGGCATTTGCTAAATCACGACTCATCAGAGTCCATGATCCTTTTCGTGGAGCAAACCCCTGTATCACATGATGAATCAGGAATCTATACAGCATAGGGAACATCCTTTTTTGAAACTGTCCATCATGTAGAGTCCTTGATAACCCATCGTCTCTTCAAATATCCTCATCAGGTGTGCTGTATTGAAGTTTATTGGGTTATGGTCATCATCATTCAGTTGTAAGCATCTTCATATTAGTCTTTCTGTGATGCGAATCTCTTGTCTAGCCACAGTGGCTTCTATTCTTCATCCATTAACATCATCATACAGTTTTGCCGAGCGCCAGAAATCAAGTGAGTGATTTCTATAAATGATTGGACACTCTGTGAAGGCAAAACTAACATTGGATCTCAAAAACCACGTTATCATCATCGCCACTTCCTCATTATCAGGAGTAATCTGCAACATGGCGCACATATTATTCTTCTGTTCAAAGGGATACTTCGGTTGATTATTATCCGCCATGTCTGAGAAACATAATCAAACACATTTAAAATGAAATTAGTCATAAAGTTCACAACTTTAAGTAATTTCAAGTTATAAAAATGAAGAAGAAAGAGAGGAAAATCATCAAGAACCTGTTCTTCGACAAGTTTATAACCTAATCACAAAAACAGAGTATTAGTAATAAAATACATAATCATAGCCCATTATAGTCTAATCGTGATCGGAAAGCACATTATTATTGCTTACCGAGTCGGAATTAGAGGGCTATTTCAAGTTAGGGTTTAGATTAGGAATGAAAGCGATAATTCGGTTTAGGTTTCTTTGTGAGTAAGCAGTTGCAGTGGAAGGAGAGAGAGGGAAAAGTAATATTGAAAAATTATGCCTAACTCCCTCTTATATACCTTTTGAAAGTAGGTTTTAAATGCTTTTTGTCGTTTAGTGAGTTATTAGCTGTCACACAGTAACATTATCCACTTGATATTTTAAAACATTTGTAAAACAGATAACTCTTTATCATTTTAGGCTTAACAAACCTTACTCGGAAAAGTAAATCTTTGCAAAGTCTACTCGGTATACTTCCACTTACACAAAGCTTACCCGATAAAAAAATATCAAACCTTGCTTGGTAACATTTTCATTTAACTTTACAAAGTTTGCCCGATTCCTTTCACTCACAAACATTGCTTGGTCAAGCTAAGTAGTTTAAAGTCAAGACATTATGAAGAAAGCTTACCCGAAATACCAGATTTCTTGAGAACTTAATCACAAGACAAATAATCAAGCATAAAATATCAGATAAACATCCTTTCTAGGAATCAATTAAGACACCCGTATAAATTTTTTAAATTCAAATTAAATGGCTTAATCTAGCATAAACCCTATCAGAATAAGAATCATATTCAATCAATACTTGGTTGCACAGTATGCCCGAGCAACATTCACAATGTTTAATGTGCCCAAACAACCTTCTTATGCCAAGTATACCCGAATAACCTCCCTAGAGTACAAAGTGTGCCCGGAAAAGAACTTCTAGCAGACAGTGTACTTGGAAAGTCAAGTTTTGAAATTACCAAGTATATCGAGGGAACAAAAGTGTACCTGAAATATAAAGTGTGCCCGGTAAACAAGGTTTGCCCGGAAACACTTGTAATCTCAAAGAAATCATAAACACAAATATCACAGAGCATGCTAGGAATGAAATTAAAACACATAAACATTTAAGTGTGCTATAGTCTAAAATTTCAAAGAGCTTGCCCGAGGATCCTATGTTAGCACTAAGCTTACTAGGATACACATATTCAATCATCAGGTATGCCTGAGAACTAAACTAATTAACAGTTTAGTCTACCCGAGAGACTTCAACATATCAAATCATACCCGAAAATGACAAACTTAGATAATAGTATCTAAGTGTGTCCGGAAAGATTAACAAACCTTTCCTAACAACATATGCACACAAATCACAAAGCTTACTTGGTGTACTAAACTAAGTTCACAAAGTTTGCTAGGTGTAACAATCAGCATACAAAGCTTGCTCGGAATAAGAATTTCTTGTTAAGAGCTAGCTATAACACATATTCATCTCAAGACTTCAAGCTTGCTCGGGAAATTAGTACAACAGTGTACTCTACCCGGAAAGTGTAAACATTTCAAAGCATGCCCGAAAATCATAAACTTAGCCAAAAAATGACTAAGCTTGCCCGAGAAGGTCATAAAGCATCAAACCTTACCCGAAAGTACATATTCAAACATATTTAAATGTTTTGTGCTCGGAAAGGCTATAAAACATCAAACCTTACCCGAAGTCACATATTCAACCTATTAAAGACAAAATACAACACTTTTTGACTTAAACCACTTGTCAAATTATATTTTTCATTAAAGATTATAGTTTAAGAGCAAATGGTGCATTTAGAGATCAAATTTCAGTTGTTTTTCTCTTCAAAACAGTTTCTTCCATTTTCTGAAAAGATCTCAAGAATGGGATCATATTGACTAAATAGCTTTCTCAATACTTCATTCTCAGCATTATTATGACAACATAGATAGGTTAACAGCATGTATAAACTTAGCATGAATTTCATCTCTTTGGTGATACGATTAAGGTTCATTTAGTAGCATAATATATTAATGGTCAACACTGTGCTATGATGTCTCATATATCTTCTCAAAGCTTATTTGGCTTTCCCAGATCACCCCAATTTGACTCCAACCTCCTGTATTTGGTCAAAAATAGTTTTTGTATGACAGAACTTATTGAATCTTTTTGTAATTTTTTTGATATTCAAACATATATATAGAGGTTGAACGTTGGACTTACTGTTAAATAACAGGCCTTTCATTCAAGATGAGACAGATTTTGTCAACATCTTTGTAGTTCTTGTTGTACCCTCTTGTTTGATAACATATTTAAAACACATATCAACTTTTGGTTGATTTATTCATTCTTCCCCTTGTTTTGATATTTTCTCAAATTTTCTAACACATGTTCTTTGTCATATTTAAAGATGTTTCATTTTTGGTTGACCAAATAACAACATGCTTGTGTATGACTGGGTAATCACTTTTCTGCCTATCATTTGGAGAGATTTATCTTGAGACATGCAAAGACAACTATGTATCTCCACATAAAGATTTGCATATTCATTATGTTTATATCACCTTAGATTTTACATCATCATGAGAAAGCAACCATACATGTTAATGACTATACTAAGGTCCTTTTAACCTATTAAATCCATATGATTGGCTAAGTAGTCAATGTACTATCATTTCCCATTATAAGTTCAGTTTAGTATTAAATCACCCCAATGTCTCTTAATTGGCAGGTAAATGGCTATCCTGTTTGACCACAAGTGGTCAACAGGACCAAACATACATGTGAATATATGTCCTTTCAAAGTCAGAGCTATTGACATAGTTTTAAGTGAAAGAATAAGGAACAAGTCATTATTGCCCCAAATGCATTCAGTTTTTTAGGTCAATGGTTATCCTATGAATCTGTTAGAGATTTAAGGACCAAACATACACAAGTGCATGTCCTTCCAACTGGGCAAATGACATAATTTTCAGCAAAAACAACTACTTGAGACTTTTCTTTAAAAATCCTTCTTATAAGCTTCTTTAAAGCTTGAACTGAATAATCTTATCATATCTTTGCACCATTAATCAACTTGCTCATGTTTTGACCAAAATAAAGTATTTATGCAAAATTCATTAGAAAAACTTCATTTTATCACTTAATTTTGACATAAGACTCATTTTGACACAAACAATTGTAACATAATCAAATCTTAATCAAACATGATATCATCAAGAAAAGTAGACAGTACTAACTTTCAAGGTCTATTCTATCTTAATAACATCAGAAGATCAGATAAAGCACATATTCAAGCAATTAAGCAACGATGTCAGATAAGCTTACATTAACAAGTAATTCATAACAAGGACACTTATCCTAACATCACACATGCACATCAACTGATAAACATGCAAACATATCAATCAAATCAATCATGTCAAATTTGCACACATAATCAGTTAAATCACATAACAGTTAACATATCAAGCAACATAATCAAGCATATTCACTAAACATTCATTATGTGTGACCTCTAACAAGATAGTCAGTTAGCACAGAGAGGTACACAACTAGGCACACATCCTTAATCAGATTTCATCAGAGTTGATCATTCCCAGGGCTTTCAGAAGAAAGTTAAACTTGGTTCTGTCAAGTGGTTTGGTGAATAGGTCAGCCAAATTGTCACTGGTATCCACTCTTTGCATTTCAATCAAACCTTTTTCACTGCAATCTCTTATGAAGTGATGTCTGATTTCAATGTGCTTAGTTTTAGAATGTTGAACTGGATTCTTAACAGTAAAATATGCAGCAGTATTGTCAATAAGAATAGGGGTGTTCAGAAAATTCAAACCATAGTCCAGTATCTGATTTTGAATCCATAGAACTTGTGCACAGCATGCAGATGTAGCAATGTATTCAGCTACTACAGTGGAGATTGAGATAGTAGTCTGCTTTTTGCATTGCCATGACACTAGCCTTTCACCCAAAAATTGACATCCTCCTGAGGTTGACTTTCTGCTTATGTTAAAGCCATCATAATCACTGTCTGTGTAGGCAATCAGATCAAAAGATTTATTCTTTGGATACCAAATTCCCAAGTCTTGTCTTCCCTTTAAATATCTAAAAATTCTCTTCACAGCATTCATGTGGGAGACTTTTGGATTTCATTGAAATCTTGCACACACACATACATCAAACATGATATCTGGTCTTGTTGCAGTAAGGTAAATCAGGGATCCAATTTTGGCTCTATATTCATGTTCATTTATAGGCTCCCCCTTTTCATCAGCAATAATTTTTTCTTTAGTGTCCATTGGAGTTGAAGTAGTTTTATATTCATGACAATTGAACTTGTTCAAAATGTCCTGCACATATTTGGTCTGGTAAATGAAGATCCCTTCAGCATTCTGTTGAACTTGCACTCTAAGGAAGAAGTTCATTTCTCCCATAGAGCTCATGCTGTATTTGGACTTCATTACCTCTTAAAACTCCATGCACATTTGTTCATTTGTAGATCCAAAGATGATGTCATCCACATACACTTGTAACAGAAGCAAGTCTGATCCCTTTCTTTTGTAGAAGAGTGTCTTGTCAATGGCTCCTCTTTGAAATCCATTTTCAAGAAGATGATTTGACAGCTCATCATACCGAGCTCTAGGAGCTTGATGCAATCCATATAGGGCTTTGTTCAACTTATACACCTTGTTTGGATACAAAGGATCCTCAAAACCTGGAGGTTGAGCTAAATACACCTCTTCATCAATCTTTCCATTTAGGAATGCAGACTTAACATCAAGATGGAACACCTTAATGTTCTTTGAGGCAGCATATGCAAGAAAGATCCTGATAGCTTCAAGCCTTGCAACAGGTGCAAAGACATCCTCAAAGTCTATTCCTTCTTCTTGAAGACATCCCAGTGCCACAAGTCTAGCTTTATTCTTAATCACCAAACCCCTCTCATCCCTTTTGTTTCTAAAAACCCATTTGGTTCCTATTGCATATCTGTCTATTGGCCTATCAACAAGATCCCACACATGTAGGTCTCTGAACTGTGCCAGTTCCTCCTGCATTGCTTCCAACCAACTATTGTCTTTTAGTGCTTGAGCAATGTTCTTTGGTTTATTTGGGAAAGAAAGCAGGAGTAAAGATAGATGTTTGCAATTTCAGAATGACTTATTGTAACTCTTTCATGAAAATCTCCAATGATGTTTTCAGAAGGATGATTCTTTTCCACATAAGGAGTTTGTACAATCATATGTGTAGACACATTTGTGTCAAGATTTGTTTCATTGAGATCTGGTTCTTCAATGACCAAATCAGTTTCTGCATCATGAAATTCTGGTGCTTCCTCATTATGTTGTCCTGAAGTAGATGCACCATTGTTTTCTAAATTCAGTCTTTGAAACAAATCTTGAAATCTTGCAGTAGATGAAGCTTCTTCTTCATTTGCTTGGTTGCTTGTGTTTCTCTCATTCTGAAGTTGATCATTCTGTACTTCTTGGATGTCTTGATTAATTTCAGTATGATCATGTTCAGGAATGTGATGTTTTCTTGATTATTTTCGTAATCTTGTTCAACCACATCACTTGAGGATTTCTTCACAAAAGTATATTCCTTTTCTTTTCTTGCAACCTTTTTCCATAACGCTTCTAAGTCCAATGGTTTCTTCTTCTTCTTCTCTTCAATTACACTGGTCTTGTAGAATGATTCATCAAAGTCTTCAGGATAAATCTTGAAGGACCTTATCAACTTCTCATGATCAAACAGCCATGCTGAACCATCAACTGTATTGAATTGATTCTCATTAAAGATTATGTCAGATGATTCTATAACACTCAAATGGTCTTTCACATATACTCTGTAAGCTTTTAAGTGTGTAGAATATCCAACAAAGAAACAATCTAGAGATTTTGTTTGAAACTTGTTCAAATAGTCTCTAGTGTTCAGAAGAAAACATTTACATCCAAAGGGCTTGAAAAACTTGATATAAGGCTTTCTGTTGTGAAAGATTTCATAAGGAGTCTTGTTATGCCTTTTGTTGACAAGTACCCTATTCTGAACATAGCAGGCTGTATTTATAGCTTCAGCCCAAAAAGTAATAGGTGAATTAGCATCTGCTAACATGGTTCTTGCAGCTCCAATCAAAGTTCTATTTCTTCTTTCTGCAACACCATTTTGTTCAGGAGTTCTAGGAGCTGAGAATTGTTGTAGTATTCCCTTCTCTGCACAAAATTCTTTGCATAACTCCATTCTTGAACTCAGTACCATTGTCACTTCTCATCATTTTAACCCTCTTGTTCAATTTGTTCTCAATCATTGTTACACAACCCTTAATCAAATCTGCAGTCTCATTCTTGGTACTTAGGAAATAAACCCAAGTATAACTTGGATAGTCATCAATGATCACAAGACAATATCTTTTCTTTCCTATACATGGCACACTCACAGGACCAAAGAGATCCATGTGAAGTAATTCAAGTACTTGATCAATTGAATTGATGAGCTTTGTCCTATGAGAAGATTTGTGTTATTTGCCTTTCTGACATGAACTACAATGATCTTCCAATTTGAACTCTCTTGTAGGTAAGCCAGTTACATGCTCACCTTTGACAAGTCTATTCATGTTCTTTAAGTTCACATGGCAAAGTTTCCTATGCCACAATTTTGACTCATTTTCAGTGGCTTTGGACACAAAACATGCACACCCTCTTGAAATAGCTTCTTTCATATTCAATTCATATAAGTTGTCATTTCTTGGTGCCATCATCATAATCACTTCAGGTGGAATTACAAATTCAAGTTTTAGAATGAAACAGTGGGAATCATCAAAACTGACTTTGTATCCCTTATGACACATTTGTGAAATACTCAGTAGATTATACTGAAGACCTTCAACATGAAATACATTATCAAATGAAACTTTTCCATTTGTTAAGATTCCTTTCCCAACAATCTTTCCACAATTTTCATCACTTCCAAATGCTACAGGACCTTCAAACTTTTCTTCATAATTGACAAGAGATCTCTTGTCACAAGTCATGTGCCTAGAACATCCACTATCCACATAACATATGTCATTCAGAGGAGTGGACTGTCCCTACACAAAAGAAAGAGTTTGATTAGTTGAGTGATGAAGTGCAAGCTAGATCAACTTGCAGCTCATCAGATTCAGTTTCAAAGGCAGCTTGGGAAGTGAGTGTTATTGGTTCAGGATCTTCATGAGTGACTTCTATATTGTCTGAATTGTTTGTTTCATAACCACACTCTCTTGGGGTTTTAACAAATGAGGTTGAGCTTAGACAGTCTTCTGATGCAGTGTCACACTCCTTCACCACATAGTCTTTCTTTTCAAAGTAGTCTCTTACATCAAGAACTATCTCAACCTTAGTTTCAGTCTTAGGTTTCCAAAGGAATCCTTAAGGTTCAAACCCATGTTTCAAGAGAAACTTTTCATCACCTGTGAGTTCTGTTGGTTTCTTTCTAGGAAATGCACCTCTTTTTCTTGTCTTCTCACTGCTTGATGATCCTTGAGAACTTTCAGATTTGACAGATTGAATATCATTTTTAGGGATTATTCTCAAGGGTTGAGAGTTCTGTTTGACATTTCTCTCATGCTTTACAGGAGATTTACTCCTTTGAGCATGCTTAGCCACATGTTTCTTGGCTTTCATTGAAGGCTTGTGGCTTTCTTTCTTCAGAACTTCCTTTTCACAAGCTTTTCCCTTTCCCAGGTATTCGTCATACTTTTGCTTGTACACAACAAAGTCTTGTCCATACTTTGTTTCATCTGGGACATGAAAAGGCTTGAATTTGAGTCTTTCGTTACAAGAGTCTGTATAATGACCATACTCATCACACTTCTTGCACCAAACTTTTCCTTTGTATTTTTCATGTTCCTTTTCTTTCTTGAATCTTTCACTTGGTCTGGGTTCTTTGACTCCAATGGTCTTCTGATTCTTTAGACTATCAAAGTTGATTGAGAAAGGGACAAACTCCTCAATCTTGATGTCTTGTCTTTCAGTCTTGCTCTTTACAAACACAATTTTTTGCATATTCAGTGGTTCTTCATCTTGACTCTCTCTATGTTTTGATTGTCTCTTCTCATATTCTTCCATTGTTTCCACTTCTCCAATATCAAGGACTTCATGATTAGAGAAAATTGGATAAACAGGGATAAAGTTTTCAACATCCACATTTTCTTTTACCCTATTTTTGTTGTTCTGCTTTATCTTTTCCAATACTGCTTGGCTTGGAGGCCTTATAGCATTGTAATTTACCTTCTTCTTTTCACATATGTCAAAGGACACATGCTCTCTCTTTGTTGTTTCATTCTGTTTCTTCATTCTTGATGTGACAGGTGGATACATTGGAAGTTTGTCAATGGATTCTAGTTTCTTGTATTTTCTTTCTCTTTCAGCAGCTTTGATTTCCTCATCAGTGATTTGATCACTTAAATCACTCAAGTCATCTTGATTCAAATCAATTGAATTCAAAGTCATCTTCAGAGACTTGAACTCCAATTGACTTTTCTTCTTTCAAATCTTTCTTCACAACAAAGTCTCCTTCTTCACTCACCTCAACTTTCTTACACAAATCCACAAGTTCTTCTTTGTCTTGAAAAACATCTTTGAATTGTTGTAGATATGCATTTCTTTTTTCTTTATCAACTTTTGGCATAAAGTTGTTGTTGAGGTGGTGGTACTGCTTTGTACTTGTCTTCTTCCTTAACTTGGTTTAAAATTCCACAGATGTTTCCAGTGGAAACCAAGTTCTTCAAGAATTCATTGTCAACTTGCAACCTAGTGTTTTGAACCTTCTCTTCTATAATAATTTTCTTCAACCCATCTATTTCAGTTGTGAACCTTTTCTGAGCTCTATAATTGTTTACACAGTCTTCTTCCAAACTTCTCATCCTTTCTTCACTTATCAGTTAACTTGCCTCATATGCATTTATGATACTTTGTTTCTTAAAATACTCACTTTCCAGCTTGCCTACTTTCATTTTCAAATCATTGATAACTTCAGTTAAATCAATAGTAGAAGCAGAATGTACCTGAGAAGATGATCCAGTTTCTTTCTCAATTATGGCCATGAATGCCACATTTGCTTTCTTGATATCATCTGCAATGTCTTCTTCATGATTGCTTCAATCAAAGTTACCCTCATGCTGTGTAGTTACAGCAACATTTTCTTGATTTCTGATCTGATTTTGGTTGGCTGGAATAGCGTTGTCTGGAGCAGTTTGAAAATTTTGGTTGTTGTTTCTTTGAAAACCTTGATTCTGAGGCATTCCTTGATTATGATTGCTCATTTGTGGCTGAAAGTTGTTGAAGTTGGGATTATAGTTGTTTGGATTGTTGTTAAAGTTGTTGTTGGGTCTCTGCTGATTCTGTTGATATTGAGGCTGCTGATTTCTTGGTTGGTTTTGAAATTGGTTCATTTGAAAGTTTCTTGGCATGTTACACTCTCTTGCAAAATGACCAGGTTGTTGACAATTATAGCAAATGGCTTTTGACTTATCAAAACCAATTCTTTCATTAGGCCCTGATAGGAGTGACCTACCAGTCCTATTGTAAAGCCTCTTGCTTCTAAGAGCCAACATGGCTGCTTGCCACTTCAAATCCATGTCCTCCAAATCATCAACATCTATCTGCTCAAGATCATCTTGTACCACACTTGTGTGAATCAAATTCTTTGCAACAAATGCATTATATGATTCTGTAAACATTGAAAGAAAGGCCTGTGTTTCACTGCCTTGACCATGTCCACCACTAGTATGAGGTACATTCCCACTTACCATAGAGGCAGAATCAGTGTCATCAATCAGTTGCACATTGAATCTTTGCTGGTTACCAAGATTACTTGTGCTACCACCAACAAAAGATTTTGGAGTTTCAGTACTATGCTCAACTGGTTCTTCAATAATAGGAATCTGTTGTTGATTCTTGGTAGTCAATACCCATAGGTGCAATCAATGCATTTGAAACATTGAAGCAGGGTCTTTCCTCCTTAATCATCTCATTCTCTATCATCTCTATCTCTGCAGCTTGAAGGAAGCACACTACGTCATCCAATTTCAAGTCATTGAAGTTGTGCTTCTGAAGGATGAATTTGCAGGCAGTGTTCCATTCCTTTGGCATAGAGTTGAGCAGCTTGGTATTCAGGTCAAAGTCAGTCATGTCATAGTCTGTGGTTCTGAGATCATTCACTATTGCTAAGAACCTTTCAAGAATAGATTTCAACCTTTCTCCTTCTTTATACTTAAATCTTTCTAGCTGTTGCTTCAATCTCTGCTTCTTGATGTTTTTGAGCTCAACATTTCCCGCAAACATTTCAAGTATTGCATCATACATTGCCTTTGCATTGGGATGATGTGCAACCTTGGTAAGTATTTCCCAAGACAGACCTAGCTTTAACATAGCTAAAGCCTTGTCATCTACAAGATAATATACTATAATACTATTTGGATATACGTATTTATGTTTTAATTAAATTTGTTTTTTCCCTTGATTATATTCCTGAAAATTATAACATAAACAATTATAAATTGGATAGTGAGAGGTAGGAGGTTCAAACATCACCATCATCAATTTATATTGGAGATATGAGGGATGACCCTGGCTTGCCAGGGTTCGAGTCCTAATCTCACCCGGTTTTACCGGCTCCTCGTTGTCGTGTCATTTGGAGGGGGCAGGGGTCGAGTTTTATCAGGGGAATCCCACAACAGGTGGACCGCTAGGGGCTCCATCCATCCGGACTCGTGGTCGGCTCAGGCTACCTTTAGCCAATGGGGGCTGCGTACAGAGTACCCAACGTTACTTAGTTGGTCGTTCCAAAAAAAATAATAATAACACAAACAATAAGATGTGTATGAGAAATTGATCATAATTTGATGATGCAATCCAAGATTTTAGTGTCTATGTCAGTTTGTGTTTTTGGCTCATTCAAGTCCCGATTGATAATCAAACATAAATTAAACGACTAACTCTTCTTTATATTATAAAGAAAATCTTACTAAAAAAAGCTGATTACAACTCCCAAACATTAACTAGGTTTGACTCTCATTAAACCCAAACTTGGTTGCAATAACTTACAAACCCTAACTTGGTTGCCCATATTTATAATATTAACTCTAACCTAAGTAACATGAAACCTGGTAACCATAACTTGGTCATTAAGCAACCTATTAATAACACCTTTTAATTCTTGGGTTGGGCCTTATTATCGGGTCAAATAACAATTGAGCTAACAATCACCCCTCAATTGTTGTACCTGACTCAACCTCTAATATCCAACTCGAAATAGACGGCCCTTCAACTTTACGCTTATCATCATTTTGTTGATTCTCCCGAGGCTTAACTTGATCTCTTACAATGTTCTTTCGGCTCGACTTGGCTTGAAGACATTAACACTTGCTTCGTTTGATCATTGCACGTCTTCCGTTGGGCTTGAATCTCTTTCTTGACCTCACTTTTAGTTTCTGGAACACTCTTCTTTGGAATTTGAATTTTGGATCGTGGATCTTTGATTGGAATCAGACTCGTACTCGGCTTGTATTCTTTCAGTCCAATTTTTTAAAGATTTCTAACTGCAAAATTCTTCATTCCAATGGTAGCTCGTTACTAGGTCTTGCTATCTTGAGGCTATTCTTGTACAAGCAGTTCTTGGTCCTTGTTACCTTCATTGAAATCTTACCTATATCATCATTAATGGTTAGCAAATCATGTTTCATGTGAATCTTGCATCCACCTTCCGTTTCTTGACCAACACTTATGATATTGCATTGTAGGCTCGGGATGTAGTAGACATCGGTTAACAGGCGTTGCTCCCCCGTATTTCCTTTAATTATGACGACCCTTTTCCTCGAATATCAATACAAGATTTGTCTCCAGACTTCACATTTCCCGTGGCTCGTTCATTTAATTAATATAAATCCGCTTTATTACCAGTCATGTTATTCGATGCTTCGTTGTCGAGATACCAAACATCTATCTCTGTCGGCTCGGTTTCAAAACACTTTATCATCCCATCTTCATTTATAAAAACCGCTTATTTATCACCTCTTATCATAAATAAAGTTGGATCTAAACTCTCGGTTCTGTTCATATTTGCCTTTCCATTTTTCTCTTCTTTCTTCTTACGTTCCGGGCATATATACGCAAAGTGATCGAATTCATCACAACGGTAACACTAAATTTGTGATCTATCCTTTCTACTCCTTTGACGATCATTCGTTCTTCTTTGGCCTGTATGCCTTGACCCACAATGTTGATCATCTTAGTTGTCATAACCTTCTTGATCCTCATCCTCTCGATCTTGACATCCGGTTTTCGGTCTCTTCCACGACCATGTAAACGACGCCAACCTCTATCTCAGTTACTAGACTGACCATACGACTTACCTTTGTAACTAGTTTCTGATCGACTGAAAAGCAACTGACTTTGTGAATCTGAAGCGTGTTCTATCCCTTGTAAACATTCCTCAAATGCCTTAAATCTTTCAACAACATCTTCAAACATCATACTATCAAAATCATCACTTTGCTCGATTGAGGGTACTAGTTGGAAGTATTTATCTGGAACCGCATCTAGTAACTTCTTCACCAAAACATCTTGCTCGAATACGTGACCTATACTCGTGGCATATGAAAATCATATATGTTATTTTTCCTACAAACTGATCAATAGTCTTGTCCTTCGCCATCTTGAGTTTCTCAATTCACTTTTCAGTGTTAGAAGTCGAACCTTTTGAACTCGCTCAGCCTCAAGATACTATGCTTTCAAATTCGTCCATGTATCTCGATCGTTTTTATATTGAGAAATCTGAAGGAGAATATTACTTTCCACCACATGAAAAAAAAAACGATCTTGTCGTTGTATTCTTCGTCGCATCAATAACCGCACCCGTATATGGTTGAGCAACTTCCCATAGACCTTGATCATCCAAAATCACTTCCACCACAATCTCCGATTTGACGTATTTAGTTCCCGCCAACTTTGGAACCTACAGCGATATCCCCCCGGTTATTTTGGGTTGGATTATCAGATCATTTTCGTCACATGCCATTAACGGTGTCTAGCCCACTTGCTCCACTTCGTTGGAACAAATACACACCAAACATTCCTGAACAACTTTTCAAAACCGAACCTACTTATTCGCAAACTTTGTTATGAATACCTCTCAAATTCGTCAACTGTTGTGTCACACCCCGACCAAAGGTGGCGGAACATGCCGGGGCGTAATGTATTGATTGGACAGTAGCTCAAAAGACACTAATAAGCGACAATAAACATTTAATTTCATTAATATTAAACACGAACACAAATTCAATAATTATAACAATTACATCATATTTTTGTATGTTGAATAATATCCTAAGGTCAAACTATTGTCTTCAATCTTGAATAATATCAACTACTTGTACCTATAACATTTATGAAAATAGAGTTTGTCAACACGAATGTTGGTGAGAATACATAAGTTTTAGTTGAGTTAAATATATAGATAAAAACCATAATTCATATGTAAATGATGAGTATGCTTGGATCAAAGCATTTCCGTCTTTATGTTTGGTGGGCCAGAAGAATCCTGCATCAAATACTTTCTTGACTGTGGTGGCGGTACTGTGGTGTTCACCAGTTGGTCCTTCATGGCAGTGTTTGAGAATATCTAAGGTTTCCTTTCCTGATACATACCAACGAACAACCTGATCAGCTCATATTTTAAACAAGTAAGGATCTTCCTAGAAGTACAATTTAAGGTCAGAGATGAATTTTTTTTCGTTGTTGATGAGTTAGCCCTTTTCTTAGGATTCCACAAGCAAGATAGTTCGCGAAATCGGCAAACCAATGACTTTCATCCTCCTCTTTCATGAATGCTTGGATATGCACGAGAACTTCATGTAGAAAGTTATCATCGATAATTTCCTTGTGATGTTCTTCTGAAGCCGGGCATTCTAAGCGTGAAAGATGGTCTGCAACTACATTATCTGCTCCTCTCTTATCCTGAACCTCTATGTCGAATTCTTGGAGTAGTAGAATCCATCGTATAAGTCTGGGTTTTGCATCTTGTTTGTTGAAGAGGTAGCGTATGGCGGCATGGTCGGTGTAAACAATGGTTTTGGAAAAAACCAGGTAGGATCTAAATTTTTTAAAGGAAAAAACTACGGCTAATAACTCTTTTTCTGTAGTGGTGTACTTTTCTTGTGTATCATTAAGAGTTTTACTAACATGGTAAATTGGGTGAAAATATTTTTATTTTCATTGGCCGAGTACGGCTCCAATTGCAAAGTTACCTGCATAGCACATGATTTTGAATGGAAGGGTCCAATTGGGTGTAGTCATGATTGGTGCGTTGATAAGTTTATCTTTCAATATGTTGAACGATTCAACACATTCTTCAGAGAAGATGAATGGTGCATCTTTCTCTAGAAGTTTGGTTATAGGTCTAGCAATTTTGGAAAAGTCTTTTATGAATTGGTGGTAGAATCCTGCATGACTTAGAAAACTTCTAATTGCTTTGACTGAAGTTGGTGGTGAAAGTTTGGATATGGTTTCAATATTTTCTATATCAACTTCTAGTCCTGCTTGGGATATCTTATGACCGAGAATAATTCCTTCTTTGACCATAAAGTGGCATTTTTCCCCGTTGAGTACTAAGTTTACTTCTTCACACCTAGCTAACATTCTGTCTAGGTTTCTCAGACAATGATAAAAGGAATCGCCAAAGACTGACAAGTCATCCATGAAAACTTAAATAGAGTGTTCGATCATTTCATGAAAGATGGCCACCATGCAACGTTGGAAGGTGGCCGGAGCATTACATAGTCCAAACGACATTATTCGGTAGGCAATGGTGCCATACGAACATGTAAAAGTGGTTTTCTCCTGATCTTCAGGAGCAATGGGAATCTGAAAGTATCTGGAATCCATCAAGAAAATTGTAGAATATTTTCCAGACAATCGTTCAAGCATTTGATCGATAAACGGAAGTGGGAAATGATCTTTTCTAGTGGCGTCATTAAGCTTCTAGTAGTCAATGCAAACTCGCCATCCTGTGATGGTCCTCATTGGTATTAGCTCGTCCTTCTCGTTCATTACTGCTGTCATCCCTCCCTTCTTGGGTACTACTTGAACTAGACTAACCCAAGGTGAATATGAGATTGGGTAGATTAATCCGACATCAAGGAGTTTGATAACTTCTTTCTTCAACACATCTTGGATGTTGGGATTAACAGGTCTTTGATGTTGGACCATGGGTTTGTATTCTTCCTCCATGAGGATTTTGTGAGTACAAAAGGAAGGACTGATGCTCTTGATATCCATGATCTTCCATGTGATAGCCTTCTTTTGGTTTTTAGAACCCTAAGAAGTTCACCTTTCGCTTCGTTGGAAAGGTGAGATGAAATAATTACTGCGAGTTGAGAATCATTTTTCTAGAAAGGCGTATTTGAGATGGTTCGGGAGTTCTTTTAACTCCAAGGCTGGTGGTTCTTCGATTGATGGTTTTTTTCTTTTTCATTACATTTGGTGATTTCACATACTACTTCTGATGCTTCTTGATTGTTGTTGTTAGCATCGATGTTTTTGTATTCTAAAATGGGTTTGGTGAC
Organism: Bidens hawaiensis; assembly: GCF_021521415.1. NCBI lineage: Eukaryota > Viridiplantae > Streptophyta > Magnoliopsida > Asterales > Asteraceae > Bidens > Bidens hawaiensis. The sequence continues at coordinate 365,051 of NW_027492343.1, read as the reverse complement.
TGTTTCAGTCAAGACTTGTGTCTCGAATGGATTAGTGATGGAGGAGTCTCGCACATAGCAACTCACGATATAATCGATGATGTCGACACGGTATAATGTGTTATAATGATGTTGCGGATGTTGCATAGACTTTCCTATATCAAACATGATTTCCTAGTCATTTACCCAAAGAGTGAGTTTGCCTGTGCGAATATCAATAGTAGCCTTTCCAGTGGCTAAAAAGGGTCTTCCTAAAATCAGAGGTACACCTTTGTCTTCCTCCATGTCTAGAATCACAAAATCTACTGGGAAAACAAATTTGTCAATTTTGACAAGCATGTTTTCAACAATTCCCCGAGGATATTTAACGGATCAGTCAGCTAACTGAATGCTCATGCAGGTGGGCTTTGGTTCTCTTATCCCTAGTTTTGCAAAACCGCATAAGGCATTAAATTAATACTAGCTCCTATGTCGGACAGGGCATTGCTACCAGATAAATTTCCTATGAGACAAGGGATAGTAAAGCTCCCTGGATCGGTCATTTTTGGCAGCAGCTTGTTTTGGACTACAGCTGAGCATTCTTCAGTCAAGGTTATATGCGAGAGCTCCTATAGCTTCCCTTTGTTTGTCAGCACTTCTTTAAGGAACTTTTCATATTTCGGCATCCAAGCAATGACTTCGACGAAAGGGATGTTGATGTGGAGTTGTTTGAAGAGTTCTAAAAGCTTCCAATGCTGGGATTCCAATCTCTCCTGTTTCAGCCATCCAGGTGGAACATAAGTTCGGACTGGTTTCTTTGGTTATATGGTACCTGTTGGGTTCAGTCTTTTCTGTGTCTTCTCTGGTACTTCCTTCTCCATAAGTTCTGAAGTTCATGAGGCAATAGTGGTTGTGCCACTTCTTAATGTAACAACATTTGCTGTTGCATTTGGGTTTGTTATTGTGTTGCTTGGAAGAGCGCTGGGTGGTCTTTCAGACAATTGTCGGGCTATCTGTCTGATTTGAGTTTCTAGATTCTAATGGTGTTTGTTTACTTTTTAGGCCAGCTTCATGCTTTAACAATACTCCGCTGATGTCAACGACTCTTAAGTTGGCCTTCTTTTCTGCCTCATTTGTCTTGGTCATGATTTGGGTCACCATTTCTTCAATTTTTGAGTAGTTCGAAAATTGATTGCTACTGGAACTTTGTTCTTGAAATTGAGGTTTAGTTTAGAAAGGTTGATTAATCTGCCTCTTTTCGAATCCGGGTAGGTTTTGAGTGTTACCTCCATCCTTCCTACTGAAATTCGCGTGGTTTCTCCATCCTGGATTGTAGTTGTTACTGAAAGCGTTGTTTTGACAGGCGATGAAGTCAACTTCTTCAAGAGCCATAAGGACTTGTTCGTAGTCACTTGCCTTATGCGTTCCTCCACAGGTGTCACATATGATTTTGGTTTTCGATAGTTTGGCTTGAAGTAGTTCGAATTTTTTAGTGAGTGCTTCAAGTTGTGTGGTGACAAGGGTGTTGGAATCGACGTGGTACATTCCTTTATGAGTTGGTGTAGATCTTGGTGGGTTATAAGCATAACTCTTCTTTGCTGCCTTTTCCATGATTTCAAATACTTTATTAGGTGATTTAGATCCCAGGTCTCCAGCGGGTACTTGGTCGATGGCCTGTTTGTTTTGACTGGATTGTGTGTCAAAGAAAGTTTGTACTTGTAACCATACGCTCAGTCCATGATGTGGGCATCTTTTCAGAAGACTTTTGTATATCTCCCATGCTGCGTGTAACGATTCATCATCATCATCGGTCCGGAATCTGGTGATTATTGCTTGATATTTTGCAGTTTTATCAGGTGAAAAGTATTTGAGGAGAAACTGTTCAACCATTTGGTCCTAGTTGGTGATCGAACCAGAAGGTAGGGATTCTATCCATTCTAAGGCTTGTCCCCTTAGAAAGAAAGGAAAGAGTTTGAGTCTAATATGATCCTCAGAACAGTTCTGAATTTTAAAGGCTCCGCAGAATCGTAAGAATCGAGATATATGAAAAAGAGGTTCTTCGCCGAGGAGACCATGAAATTGAACTGAATTTTCCACTATAAGAATGGTGATTGATTTAATTTCAAAATTATCGGTGATTTCGGGTGGAGCCACTCCATTGCCGTAGCCTTCGAGGGTTGGCTTGGTATACTAGCTCATGTTTAATTCATCGTTTGGTCCTTCCATCAATTCTTCTGCTTGATTTCCTTCCGATGTCATGGTGTCTACTAATTCGTCCTTGATTGTTTCGGTGGTTTCTTTTGCCCGGTTGCGTATTCTTCGGCGAAAAAGTCGTTCGGATTCAGAATTTGGAGAACCAAGCTCAGGTCCAAATGTAGAGGTTCACATGGGATTAAATCAATTTTAAACTATTTAAACTAAAGTAAAGGCTAGACTTAAAAATAAGAAAAACCTAATAGTTAGTAGAAAAAGAAAATAAAAATTAAAAGATAAAAATTTATACAATTATAAGCAATGATTAAATTAAAACTTGGATCGTTCTTAAAAATGTACCGTGTCCCCGGCAATGACGCCAAAAACTTGGTGTGCGTGTGCAATGTGTCGTTAAAGTTGTCATGTTAGAATGCATTTTTCACACAAGATCGTGTTTTAAATTTATAAAAGTGATTTCTACTAAGACTAATCACACACAAAATAGACAAGTGTACCTATCATATATGTAGAATAGTATTGGTAAGAACCAAGTATCAATCCATGGACACAAATATTTCTAATCTTCATTTTAATTTAATCAGAGAAGATAATCATTTTTGGGGTGATTTTTAAACTTTTTAGAAATATATATATATATATATATATATATATATATATATATATATATATATATATTATAGGTGAGTAAGAAGAGAAATTCTAAACGAGTAAATCAATTATATGAAGGTTGCCATCTAAAATCAAGAATCCACTCTATTCTTCCTTGATGATTATAAAGTAAATATGTGATAAACTTGCTTTTATATTGTACAATAAAATAGTCACTCATTTCTAAGTGAACCTACCCTATGACATAAAATAAAGTAGCATGCATAACATCATGTCTATCATGAGAATGTCAATTTAAGTAAGCAAGTAGTTTTAGTAAAGTATAAAGATTAGGACTGACTTCGATTTCTCCAATACCAATTCTAACAACTTCTGGTGGTTATAGTTTAGCCACACAACCTCCCATTGGTTGATTTAAGTATATTATAATTACACATTCCTTTAACATATGATTTCTTAACTCGTATGATAACCTAAGAAATCGTGTTAACAATGTTATTTTAGAATTCTCAAAACTAGAGAAATATATCATAGCATATATCTCATTGTTCTAAGTACAATATAAGTATCCATGTTTTATCTTAGATAAGTTATCAAGATATTCTTTTTACCATTTCTAGTCTTCAAGAACATGAGTGAATCATGAATGATTGTTAATCATCAATCTTGATTTGTTAAATTAAAGTGACAAAACATTTTTCATCAAAGGATAATTGCAAAATAACTATGTACTTTACTAGAACCTAAATCACATATTTAATATAATCTTCAAGTAAAACAAAGCTTCTTGATAGAAATTAGATGGTAAATAGAGTTTTAGCTCATAATGAGCATAGTTATGAACATCAAAGGAGATGAAGATAACAAACACATGATTAAACTAGAACAATCTAACCAATTATTGATGAATCTTCCTTCTTTAATGATGATGGATGATGATGATGATAACCTCCAAGCCTTCAAACTCTCCGCAAGATCTTCAATATGAGTGTAAAGTATGTGTTTTTATAAGTGAAACACGTATACTTCAAGCACACCTATTGAATGCAACATGATCATCAATTTATAGGCTGTCTGCGAACTCAGGCACGACCCCGTGTATAGTGAAGCACTCCCCCGTGTCCAGGTGTCCAGTCACATTAAATGCTCTGTCAGATCGTATATGCTGACTCAACATGGGGGGCGTGCTTCCTTAGGCACGGCCTCGTGTTTTTGGGTGTCTGTAATATTTTCTTTTGTCTTTTCTGAAAGGTGACCACGACCCCATATTCCTTAAAATACGGGCCCATGTCCAGTTGTCCAGTATTTTGTCTTTTCTTGCAAATTTTTGTTTTTTCTCTCACAGGAAAGCATGGGGGCGTGTTCCACGAAGCATGAGGGTGTGTTTTGTGTTTTCTTTTATTTCTTTTGGATTCTCTTTGAATTTTCATTCGTTTGTTCGTTTGAGGCTTGGATATACCTGAAAATATATTTCAACATGATAAGTAGTTTTTTGAGCTATATTATATGATAGAAGTTGCATTTTTTAAAGATTATTTGATGCTAAAAAGATGTATATTTTTTTATACATCACCGTGATTTTAGAAGTGAAGCCATGATTTTATGTATGCATGCAAGGACTTCAAACAAACTTCTTCCACTAGCATTAAGCCTAGAGTTTTCTGGCCTTACAAAATGAACTTCGGCCATTAAACAACTAGTTTCCGGTAACCCTCCAGACGAATAGGATGAGTATGTATGTATGTATGTCTACAAGGACTTCATGTGAATCCCTTTAGTTGTTTTGTGATGTCGTGATTCGTTTAGACGACCAAGAGTTGTTATGTAGAAACCTTCCATGGATCTAGCCGCTAATACGATACATCGATTATGCATGAGATTTAAACGTTAAGTTACGGTTTATTGATAAATAAGGACAAATTACATAATAATAACTTATGGAGAACCTCACATCTCTCATGTGTGTGAACTCACTTAATTATGAGCATGTAACCATCTATTTATAGGCCTCATGTTCCATTCGTTAAGTTAAGCGTAATTCGGTATGCTTCCATAACGAATTAGACTCCATTCGTCAACATTCCATGACGAATGGTGTTAACTTAACGAACTAGCTCTCATTCGTTATGCTTTCATAACAAATGGGTTTATAAGCTTAACGAACTAGCCTAGATTACTAATGAATGGACCTCATTCGCTATACAAACCATAGCGAATGGGCCATTTACAATAAATATTCAATCTAGACTATATATAAGTTATTCGATCGCTACGGACAACAATTTCGTGCACTAACAGACACCCCCTTTTCCGTAGCTATCGAATACTTTAATCTTGAATACTTTAACTGCAAATCACCAGTCACCAAACCGTGCACTAAAAGACACCCCCTTGACTGATGATTTTTTTTGGGCTTGTGTAGACAGACAATTTTTAAATCTTTTCAGCAAACCAACGACCTGTAGCTTCTCATATCAGATCACCCCCACAAAGTGAGCAACTCTTGGAGATCATCCATATCATCCATTGGCGTATGATATGGTTCAATATTTCAACAATCAGCAGCAAGTCATCAGTTATCCGTCAGCACCGGTAAAAGAAAAAAACATATCTTTACGTTTAACCTTGTCACACATCTTCATGAAGAACCCGATCATTCAACATCTTTCACTTCGGTTTTCCCTCTCTTGATAACGTGTATCCCAAATATACTCTTGAAGCTCTTCCGCATCTCATTCGCAAAGACGCACTAATGTTTGGACATATGATTCAGAGTTCCAACCTCTATTAATAAACCCCAAATGATCAATTTCTTCAATCCAATGACAAGACTCGTATATTTTTCAATATGATCAACCCATTCGAGAATCGTCCCCCTCAACAGAAGTAATCCGTCATTTACTCGTAGCCAACATAGTCAGGATCAAAGTCCCTCAGAAAGAAGTAAACGAACAGACATTCGTATCCCACATAGTCAGGTTTCAAACTTGAACAAATCAATCACCAATCGAAGAACACTTGCAGTCTTTAACTCAGTCAAACGTAGCTTTTCAAACACGAATTACCACCCGAATTGCAGTAATTTTTCAAGAAACCTTGCAAACGTAGGAAGATACATGCCAAATAAACTCAAATGAAAGTTTTATCTCCCCCTTTCTTGACATATTCAGCAAGGTCTTGAACAATCCTCACATATCACTAACAAACACACTCCTCCTTAAATTACTCGCGGTCTCCCTCTCGGCCAGCCGAAATGCGTAAACAGTCGACCGAAAAATATGTTACCAAAATTTGAGAGAAGAGTACTCAATACATTAGGAACATCCCAGAAAAATTTCGATTAAGAAAATTTTTTCCGATTTTCCCGCCAAAAATTCACCGAAAATTTTCAAAAAATAAATTTCAACGCCAAAATTTTCAAGAATGAAAACTCACTTACGAGGAGTATTCTAGTAAAAATTCGCGCAAGAAAATTTTTCCCGCCATTTTACTCGTTTTTTTAACGAATTGCCTCTCTAATTCGTTATAAATATCCACTCTCAATTCGTTAACTTAGTTCGTGCTCTCCATTCATTAAAAATTAAACTCCAATTCGTAAAAATATCCACCATTCGTCAGCCATTCACTGATTCGTTACATACTTAACGAATCTGCTCAATCCGTTATAACTTACCATTCTAATTTGTTATAACAGTTACACGAATGGCCTCCCATTCGTTAAGAATTCCAATTTGTCATACACATAACGAATCATCTTAATTCGTTACCAATACCTTAACGAATTAGCATAACGAATTGTCTTAATTCGTTACCTTTAACTTACAGAATTAACTTAACGAAGTAACTTAATTCGTGATTATTACTTAACGAATTAACTCTTAATTCATTAAATTTTCCTTAACGAATTGCTACAGTAGATTCGTTAGACTCCTTAACGAATTAGCTACAGTAACAACGAATCAGGTTGTTGGATCTAAACTGCTTCGCCGGAAAAACGTTTTTCACCGGAAAAACATAGATCTGGCCGGATTATGGAAAGTTTGAACTTCATCCATGGTGAAATCATCAAAACATCATCAAAACACCATAATTAACCACCAAAATCACACCGAACACTCGGTTTTTCATCCTGAACACGGATCTAACATCCAAATAATTTAACAACCACTGAATCATCATAAACAGATTCAAACCATAACATACTCTTCCATGGTGAATCACTCAATTCACCATAAATTAACACCAAATTACACCAGTAGATTCGTATTCCCTTAACTAACACGAATCTACCATCAATTTGACTTAACAATCATTGAATTGATCCAAATCTGATCAATCCGTGACCATGCTCTTCCATAGCATATCTTTCAATACACCATAACTTATCCTCAAATTACACAGGAAGTTCCCTCTTCCATCAATAAACACAAATTCACACTCAAATCCACCAATAACACACTAATTTACTCCAGATCTGACCAAAACTCGAAGAACACGAAAAACTCATATTCATACCTTAATCGAAGTATCGAGAGCAGCTCCTGCTCTGATACCAATTGTAGAAAGCTTCCATGGATCTAGCCGCTAATACGATACATCGATTATGCATGAGATCTAAACGTTAAATTATGGTTTATTGATAAATAAGGATAAATTACATAATAATAACTTAAGGAGAACCTCACATCTCTCATGTGTGTGAACTCACTTAATTATGAGCATGGAACCATCTATTTATAGGCCTCATGCTCCATTCGTTAAGTTAAGCGTAATTCGTTATGCTTCCATAACGAATTAGACTCCATTCGTCAACATTCCATGACGAATGGCGTTAACTTAACGAACTAGCTCTCATTCGTTATTCTTTCATAACGAATGGGTTTATAAGCTTAACGAACTAGCCTAGATTACTAACGAATGGACCTCATTCGCTATACAAACCATAGCGAATTGGCCATTTACAATAAATATTCAATCTAAACTATCTATAAGTTATTCGATCGCTACGGACAACAATTTCATGCACTAACAATTAACAACTAGCACTTAGTCATGTAAAGAATATACAATCATGAAGAAAAATAACACATGAACACATGTATATGAATTGTATTGAATAACGAAATAAACTTTATGAGTTGAAAACATGCTACATCCCAAAAGAATAAAATGTAAAGAATGTGGCGAGGAGTTATGAATCTCACATGAAATATGAAAACGGTCATGAGTTGATGGTTTAAGCGAGTTGGTTGGGAACATGTAGAATCCCGAAAGAATTATCCGAGAGTAATAGAATTCTAGAAATAAAAGATCATCGAGAATAAACAATCAAAATACGACACTTGCAGATTCTAGGGATTCATAACAGATTTGGGATAAATTTTGGTATAATTAGTTTAATTTATATTTCTTATAATTAAATAATTAATTTAATCGAATTTTCTTGTAATAAAGATGTGATTAAATTTAAAGTTATAAAAATACTAAGCGTCAAATAACTGTATTTGGGTTATTAAAAGTTTAGAAATAAAATTATATGTCTTTTGATTATGCTTTAATCGTTTTAGCGGTGTTCATGTTGTTATATAAATTAAAATATTATAATAATTTCTTAATGAAAAAAGAAAAACATAAAATAATAAAAAAAGATACAAAAGCCGGCCAAGGGGTTCGAACCAGCGCCCCTGGCCGATTCTGTATCCTGATCTTTATTGCACCAGCCAATAGGGCAAAGTGACTAATCCGTGTAAAGAATGAAACGAGTAATATATATATACATCTTGTGCAATTAACCCAAATCCAATAGAACCCTAAATCCGTAAATCCCAAAATTGATAGTTGTTTTCCCTTTGTAAATCAAGATTGACTGAGGGCTTTGATTACTCGCATGTTAACGATCGTTAAGTACAAAATAATTACGTGGTAAGAGTAAAAATTGAATGTGATCAATGAAGTATGGTTTTCTAATAGACCATCAATTCGAAAATGATCTAAAACAGTTTTTGAGCCAAAATTGATAAGTGTAACACCCCATCCTTCGGCGGAATGCGTCGGCACTGTACGTACAGATCGCTCATAAGCTCATAACACTATCAAAGTGACAATATAATTTTTATTTCTTTCAAGTAAATAGTAAGTACACCAATGTTTAAAAGCAAATAACATTACATCAAGAAATTCAAACAACGTTAAATTTGTTATAACCTAAGGTAGACTAATTGCCTTCAACCTTTTAACTTTATCGATTCGACTTGTAACACACTGAAAATGTCAACATTTAATTTGGAGAGGTTTCAAAAGTTTGATACGCGTAATATATAAAACTTTACACGACTCACGTGTCATATTATAATATAAACGACCATAAAGTAAATGAAAACAAGTAAAAACGCCCCACCCTCCATACCAAAATTGCAGAACTAGGGAATGATAACCACAATCTATTTAACCTTGGTTGAAGAATAGATAGTGCAGGTACGTCCTGTCGGACCCTCCCACTTCGATGTTTGACGTTTTGAGTACCAATCCATAAGGCGGTAAAAAACATTGCATGTAATAGTCGTATGATCATCATATACACTATTAAAGAATAATATTAACTTGCACGACATAAATGAGAATCAGTTATAAGACGATATCACTAAATTAACGAAGAAAATTTGTAACATGCTACACCCTAAAATGTATTAAAGCGTTAAAAACGGGTTATTGAAACTCACTCGTTAAGCTTAAGCGAGTAGATCCAAAAACAAACGTTTTAAGCGAGTGAACCGGTTGAGTTTGGTTCGGCACGTGATCCTAGAGATCATAAAAATATTTCAAAGTTCAATGAAATGTATGAGAAAAAAATGACAATATAAAAACTAGGTTTGGTTCGAGGTTTTGGGGTTTTAAAGCTTTGAAATATATATATATATATATATATTACTAGATAATTATGGTTAAGTTTTTGTCGTAAAATAATTTAAGCGTGTTAATATTATTTTATTAAAAAGTTTAAGTGTTAATATAGTTTAGTCACGCTTAAAAGATGGACTCATTTCGGGAGATCTGAAACGGCCTAAAGTGAAAAAATAACGAGTTTCAGCGAGTGGTTCATGTTCGGTCGGGCCAGAACTTGACTTTACGTCGAGTATGGTTTCGATAACACGAAAATGTTACTTTATATTTTTAGAAGAAATAATTTTAGTTTTTGATGTTAGTATAATATAAATACCCGAACTTTAATCAAACAATCATGTAAACGAGCCGAGTTTGTTTTTACGAACTAGCACCAACGTCAAATTATTTTTGACATGGCATAGATTCCTAAATGATAACACAAGGCTCAAGGTACAACAAACATACCCGAGGAATGAACTTGCAAAAGAAAAGAAGACATGAACTTGATCGGTTTGACTTTTGAAGTCAAACTAATGTAATAACACCAAAATGCAAGCAAGAACACATTTGAGAGAGAATTGGGATGTGGCAAAGGATTGGCAAAGGTTAAAGGCTCTTTATATATGCACAATCATGGACTTAGCGCTAGAATCATTGGATTGAATTCTTTTGACCAATTTGATGACAAGGATTCTTGCACACAAGTTAGATTGAGGTCTAGGTATATGTTGTAACATTCAAATCGAGTCAACAAACGAGAAATTGGTAGAGCATGATGCGTGTCGTGAAAATAGCCTAAACAGCGCGATTGCATAGTATGTAGCGTGTCGTGGCTGGTGGGGAACAATGCCACATTAAGCGTGGCTGACCTAGTCAACTCTGGGCCAAGATAATTCACCGCGCGTTGCGACAGGTGCAAGTGTATGCCTTGAGATGCGTGGCGTACATCGGAGTTAGAAAGTTTTGAGATTTGGTAGTTGTGGTCCTTAGAGTTGGGTTGTGAATAAATTAATGCACTAAACACAAGTTATGAAATAAACATAAGCACCATAAATACTCAATAAATACATCACTTTATTAATAAATAAATATCCGAATTACAGAGCGAATCAGGTAACGAATTCAAATGCACCTACGAATTTTGACGAATGCCACAATGATGAAGAGGTCGTGCGGGACTCATTATTTGCAACTTAATCATGTATGTAAGGTTAACAAGATCAAAACAAATCGCAGTTCGAGTTAATGATAATTGATTCGAATCGTTCAAATTAGCTGTCAGTCAATCAAATTTACGATAAAGAGGATTAGTGTGAAGGTTAAGAATCGAACTACTATGACAATCTCCATATTTCATTAATTGATTAGTGGAAGAGAAAATGAGGAGGGGTGTGCTCGTTCTCGGCGGGGAAGGGAGACGGATGGAAATTTATTTAGTTTAACTGAAAGTTGGTCGTTGCACAAAGGTTTGGGTTCAAAAGAGATAAAAACAATAGTCTAGGGGATGAAAATGCATGAAATTGATACTTTTAAAATTCAATTATGAACAATATAATTTTGAGTGATACGTAATGAAATACATAAAATAAAGACAAGAAAATGTTTGTCATTTTATAAAAATACGAGGATCCGACTAACAAAAAATTTTAAACGGGACGGTTTATGTTTCGAAAATTGACGAATGTTACAACATGCGTTCTGTGGTCCAAGTCCACTGGGATCTACAAAGACATCATTGTTCTCCAACAATCTCCTCCTTTTTCTCACCCATCGAAATGAAACTGCTCCATAAGCTCATTTTCATGTAAGTTTATCGAGAATACAAATGGGGTTACTTTGACATTTGTCAAAATTCGTATTTGTTTACCCAATTTTCTTTGTAATTTGAATCCTCATTTATTAATAAAGTGGAGTAATTATTAAGTATTTACATATCTTATATTTTTGAGATGTATTATCCATTTACAAGTTGTATTTAAAACAAAAACCAAGGGCCAAATTTGAAAAATCTCAGAGTTCTGGATTCTTAGGCGCCCCACATAGCGCGACGGACATCGTTCGTACATGTAGCCTAGCTTGACAAACATAGGGATTTACTGAGAAACATTTTGGGTGTGCTATGCGATGGGTTCCTCCCTGGCCCGCTACGATGCGCGACCCATGTATCTCTTACGAGATTTTGTTGCGATGTGCGACCCATGCGTCTCTTACGAGATTTTGTTAAAATATCCATTAACTCGATTTTGATCAATTTCAAATGTTAGTCAATTTGTTCTTATTGATAATAAACATGGTTAACTCTCAAAACTCTGTTTCAACACATTTCAATTAGTCAATTTGGTTAATTCAAAGCTATCAAGCTTGACCAAATTCAAATTGTTTTCCAAACTGTTTAGCCATGTTTGTCTATAAATAGGCCTTCATTCTTATGCATCCGACCTTTCCACACCTTAATTCACGAATTTCTCTAATTCATATTGGAATTTGAAGAGTCTTTGCATATTTGACTTTCTAAACTGAAATCGATCAAGTGTTCAAGTTTTCTTGTATTATATAGTTTTTGTTCCCCGGGAAATTTGTTTTTGTTTTTCACATGTTTATATCGTTTAGAACTTGACATTATTGTAACTCAAATTTTTATAAACAATTAAAATTGACCTTTATAAAACTTTTGTAACGAAATATTAAAAACAGTTATAAACTATATATATATATATATATATATATATGTTTTTTTTTTCAGAAAGCCTTTAAAACTCCAAACAACCAATCGAATCTCTTGAACTTGTTTCTTTGTCCTTTTAATACATAATAATAACCCTTCTAGGATCCCATGTCAAACATAATTCAACCGGTTCACTTGATTAAGCGCTCGTCCTCGCATTTTACTCGCTTAACTCAACAAGTGAGTTTCATAACCTCTTTTTCATGCTTTATAAATATTTGGTGTGTAGCATATTACAATGTTTCTCGTTAGTTCATGCTCTTATTTACGAACAGATTCGCACTTATGGCATACATGTTAATGATTTAACTTAAATATTGTTTATGATGATTATACGTGATATATGTGCATTGTGTTTACTGTATTATGGTGATGGGTACTCAAATGCATACGCAAAAACGAATTCGTAGTGGGAGGATCCGACGAGACGTACATGTGCTACCTATTCTTCAACTTATGTTGAAACGCGTGGTGGTTCTCATTCCTTTGGTATTTTGACTTCGGTCGGGAGAATCAGATGATTTATTTGTTTTACAATTACTTTATGCTTGGGAATTATTACATTATGCCATGTGAAGCATTTCACATTTTCATATTATGCGTATAAAACTTTTGAAATCTCACTAACACACATGCTGACAAAATATATTATTTTCACCGTGTTATAGGTTGATTGATAAAGAGCTAAGGATGAAGACAACTAGTTGAACTTAAAATTTATCAATTTAAGTTTTATTTGCTTTCTAATGTAATGCTACTTGATTTTTTAAAAGACTATTGTGTACCTGCAACCTTCGAAATGAAATAAATAATTATTGTCACTTTAGATAGTGTTACGAGCTTGTGAACAATCTAATTACCACCCATCGTATAATCCGCCAAAGATCGGGGTGTTACTATTACTTTCTTACCGACGAGATCTACCATACTTGATCGAAGTTTGTGAAATATTACCCCTATCATGTATTCACGAAGGAATAGAGGTTCTCGAGACTCAAATGTCGGGAAAAAAGATGTGAACGTTCTTCAGTGATCTAAAGGAAAGATGGGTATAATTAGGTGACCCCTACAGCTTTGATTGTGGACAATATTCGGAATGCGACTTATACGTGCATAGTATAAGAGAACGATAATGTGATATCACCGGTCTACATAATAGATCCTACGGTCGAGCCACATTATGATTATAACAAGATGGGTGATTTACAAGATACTGCGACTCATTTACAACTTCAAACGAATCTTGTAGATCATATTGAAAGTCTAGATCTAGAGTACCTCGATGACGTGTAGTATTTTTATTTTTTTTTATGTTTTTTAATTTTATTTTTTTAGTTTGTAATTTGTAAGTTTTATTTTTATTTTATAATGAAACTTTTTATTTATTTATGTTTGTTTTTGTTATTTTTAAATAAAAATTAAATTTCTCTAGGATACTTAGGGTTTTAACCGCCTTAGGGTAGTCCAAGGTAATTACGGGTAAAAAGAAGGTGATAGTGTAGATTGATCAGATCTTAGGGTAGTTTGAGTAACCTTAAGGTTGTACCCAAACTACCCTAATTTGATAATCATCACTGACATATATTAGTTAACATCTATTCTCTAAATAAAATTTACTTATTGTAATTACCTTTAGCATAACTAAGAGTTGTAATTAGATTAATTTTATTTGGGCTTTGTGTTTTGAGATGTTTAAAATGAGAGATGTGAAATATCCACACACGGAACACGTTGGCACCACATAGGTTACATGACTTTCAAATTTCACACCAACTTGAATGGGATAGCAAATATTTTTTCCCTTTGTTGTAAAAGATCATATTACGTAAGAACAAGCTAGCGTAAATTACATTCTTTCTCTTTTCTTCCAACCACATCCGTGTGGGAATGACAGATAATAACCCACACTTTTTTTGTCATAATTTAAAAAAAAAACAAGCTAGCATAATTTATCATAATTTATCTTATGATAACCCACACATTCGTGTAAGAACAAGCTAGCATAATTTATCTTTTTCTTGTAAATTCTTGTGCTCTTTTATCCTTAAGTGGGCATGTACACACTTTACCAAAGTTATGTACTTTCGATAAATATTAATATTTGTACTCTCATCATTGACATAAAACGTTTTCCCAGGTGCAACTACATCAAAGATGTCACTGAAAATATGTGACTGATCCATACCATTAATATCATTGTTGGATCCAAAGATAACAAAGAACACTTGCAAGAGCTAACGATTATACGATGGCAAGGATTCAAGAATTATGGTTGGTTGTGGATGATCACCTCCTTGTTGCTGTAACATCCTAAAAATTTTAATGATGAATAAAGGAAGTTATGTTTAGTGATTTCGCGTAATTAATTAATATCGGGTAGGGAGCGGGTCTTGGACGTGGATTAATTGAGATGGGTTAAATGAGAATGGGATTTCAGGGATATAAATACCCCCAAAATCCCAAAATATCTTAATTCTCACCAAACTCCCTAACACCCCAAAACACACACACACCACACGCATACCGCCGCCGGCCGGCCGAGCGAAGGGAAGAGTCGGGCAGGTCCGAGAGAGAGCGATTAGTGTACTAGCAAGTAAACGAGATCCAAACAAGCCCAAAAAGGTATGATTCTTGATCTTTGAAGTTTAAAGATCCAAGCTTTTTTAGTGTATAAGCGACCGAAAATGGTCGGGAAGCGTAGTGGGTGATATTGAACCATAGCAAGGGTGTTAAAATCGCTCAAAATGCTGGAAAGAAACCGAACAGCGGCTGTCTGGGCAACTTCGCCTGCATCTGGGCAACTTCGCCTTCAAAGCGATGAACTTCGCCTGCAAGCTAAGTTCGCCTGATGAACTTAGCCTGCAAGCTAAGTTCGCCTGATGACAACTTCGCCTGAGGATAAGTTCGCCTGATGACAACTTCGCCTAAAGCCAAGTTCGCCTGATGACAACTTCGCCTAAAGCCAAGTTCGCCTGATGACAACTTCGCCTAAAGCTAAGTTCGCCTAAGGTTTAACTTCACCTAAAGCTAAGTTCGCCTAAGGTTTAACTTCGCCTAAAGCTAAGTTCGCCTAAGGTTTAACTTCGCCTAAAGCCAAGTTCGATTAGGAAGTAAACTAAAAATCTAATGAAAAATGTGTTAAGACAGTTAATGGAAATAAAATTTTTCCAAGCTGACCTGGCAGCTCGACCCCAGCCAGGGGCTCTGCCCCTTGGACCCTGCTAGGGGCTTCCGCCCCTAGACCCCGCTGCCAGGGACGCTGCCCCCGGACCCCCGTTCGTTGTGGGTCATATAAAGATAGACATACATTATGAGAAGTGATAGTTAATTGATACTTATACTTGTTATACAGTCAGCCGTGCACAACTGAAGAAAGGAATTACGATTAACGGTGAACGTAACCGTGTTCAGGTGAGTTTCTAGCCCCATTCCTTGTTATGTTTTCGGGGCTGTGTGCATACTTGATGTGTTGTTAATACATTTATCCTAAGTGATAAGTGTATGCCCTATGTGATATATGTGTTATGTAAGAATGATTGCTTGATGGTACGTGAACGATCTTCGGATATTGCACGTACTGTCAGGTTGTAATGCTATGTATAAGGTAAGTATAATATGAATGCTTATGCGTATGAACGTGATAGAGATAATAAAAGAAGGAAATAATGATGTATGGTCGTATGGTTACGAAAAGGGGTACCGAGCCCTAATAATACTCGAGGTATGATGTATGGTTGTATGGCTACGAAAAGGGTACCGAGCCCTAAAAATACTCGGGGTATAATGTATGGAACGAAGAGGGAATCGAAACCTACTAATATTCGAAAACTAGGGACCAGACCCTTATAATATCTGTGATGTTAGGGAATCGAACCCTTCTAATATTCGAAACTAGGGACCAGACCCTTATAATATCTGTGGTGGTAGGGACCAGACCCTTATAATATCTGTGAGGTTAGGGAATCGAACCCTTCTAATATTCGAAAACTAGGGACCAGACACTTATAATATCTGTGAGGTTATATGGCGAAAGGCTCTTTAAAACGTATGATTATGTATGTAAAGAAAGTATGAAGGTAAAAATGAAAGTAAAAGCACTTAAGTGTGTATGAAAGAAAGTTAAGAGGTTAAGTATGAAGTGTAAAGAATGTATTGTATGATTATGTGATTAACTAGAACTCACTCAGCGTAGCTGACTTTTAGTATGCACGCAGGTGAGTAGGATGAGACAGCTGGCTTGAGCGGGGACACATGGCAGAAGAATAAGAGCCTGACATCTGAAGACTTACGATGTTTTAATTTTAATGTTTTAATGTGAAAGACAAAGGACGTTTTGAGACAAGTTATGAAATATTGTAATGTTTTATGAAAGTTTTATATTCCGCGTAAATGTTTTAATTAACTCTGATATTTAGAACTGTGTTTATGAGTAAATCCAACACGAAAGTAGGGTTACCGGTAACGGGGCCTTACAGTTGCTGATCTCCCTAAGCAGTTGGGCAGGTTGAGTGGCTGCTCACTCCCAGTGTGTGTAATCAACACCAAACACACCATTTGTTGAATTTCAATTATGTCAGTCATCTCAAATATCTTTTCCTACATAGAGCAGTCACACCTTATTAAATAGTAATAATTAATTGTACCGAATATTAAATAATAGTTATCACAATAATTAAATAATAATAATAATAATTGCAACAGAAATTAAATAATAACATAATTGTAACAAAAATTATATAATACCTTTTCAAAAAATTTGTATAGTATCTCATGATAAATTTCCCAACATCTTATGTAGTTTGTAATATGTGAGTTGACAGATAGCGGACGGACACTTTCGTAAATAAGTGAAACCCAGTGTTGCTACAACAAGTATTAATAAAAATAAAATATGGCGCTCTTAGAGTGTGTTACTAACAAAGCTTCCTAACATGTTAAGATCAAAGGAAAACACGACCGCTTAGTTGGAAGAGGTCTCCTGCGATCAACGTCCGGCATGAGAATCGATGATATGACACAATGGTTGATAGGAGAGTAAGTATAAAGAGAGACTAGAGAAATAGGGTGAATGAGAATAAATGTTACCTTTGGCTGAAATGTTCCTTTTATAGGCAATCAGAAGTTTCTCTTGATAAAGCTAAGCTTCTTAAAGGGAAAAAGTCAATTCCTTTTTCGCTCATGCAGACAAGTAATACCATTTTCATGTAACTTATGTTCTACTTCTGTCTGCCATGTCGACATCCTTGTTTTATGGTAGATTCCAGCTTTATGTCACATCAGAGGTGACTTCTATGAGGTTTACTGTAGCAAGGAGCTTCCCTGGTCAACTTAGGAATCTTGTTGAGGAAGCTTCAAGCTTCCTGGTTTAGCAGCTTTTGCTTGCTGATTCTTGACTCCTAAGCTTCCTTAACTTATGAGTGGGTAAGGGTACTCACTTCATCAGCCCCCGGTCAGAAGTATTTGGATTGCAATGATAAATGCTTCTGACTTAAATCTTTTTCTTCATGATGTTCCCCCATGGGTGTTTAATACTTTTGGGCTCAGCGACACGCCTGTTCACAGACCAATGCATATATTCATTTTGTTGTTTTGGGCTTGTTTATTGAAGCTCAATAGCTGGAAAATGTTCCTTTTTCTATGTGATCTGGAAGCTAGGAGCTTGTGGCCCGAAGCTTCCGCGGTCTAAGCTTTGGACTGGAAGTTAAAAGCTTCCCGTACTTGATTTTACAGTTATGCATGAACTTATCATATCACCTAGGTTAATAGCTGGCCCTTTGGTTAATCTTAACCTTCCACCTGCCCTTGTACTTTGGGGATTTGAAATTCAAAAATTTCTTTAAAAATCTCCAACAACCACCATTTGAAAACTCGTCGTCATCTTCACCTTTAATTTCTCGGATCTAAACTTGTTTCCGGACGACTTTTAACCATCTTCTTCCTTTTAAGAAAAACACGATCCTTTCTTCTTCTCATCCTCCTCTCATCATGGGTTCTAAAGCATACATGGCTACCCAATTTTTTCCAAACTTACCCAAGTAGAACTCAATCGGTTTTGTTTGGGATATGTGGTAAGAGCCGAGCTTAAGCCAGAATTACCCAAGCCTTCAACCCCCGTTTCAGTTCGACCTCGGGATAAGATTTCCCTTTAAACATGTTACTTCGACCAATCCAACCTTTGATATCCTTTTCAAAGTTTTTTCTCAATGTCCTGGAGTATCATGGTGTTTTTCATGGCCATTTGGCTCCTATTGATGTTGCTAGGGTGCTGCATTTTGAGGTTTTTTGTAATTCTCTTGGTTATCAGACTACCTTGTTGATGTATTAGAGATTGTTTCAACTCGCTAAGAACGAGAATTGGTTCACCATTGAGAAAACTCGCTATGAATCCGGGTTGATCTCGAGCATGATTCGTTTTACCTCTACTTGGAAAGATAAGTTTTTCTTTGTTTCATACTATGTTTTGCCTCTATCTTTTGTGTGGCAGAAGTATGAGCTTGCCTTGAACCCTTCCGAGCCTAAGGTTGAGGGCCTTGATGCTAACTTTCTAAAAATCCTTCAATCATGTCTTTTAGACTTCAGACGTTTCCAAAAGAGTGCCTTGTTTATCTAGGCCTTAGCACCAAATGGCCTAGTCCTCATACCGATTCCAAGATTTTTAGTGATGGAAAGATTATGCTATTCTTTATTTAGGCTTTTTATTTCTATCTTCTTTTGACTTTGACCCTTCTTAGTTTTGTAGAAATGAGTGCTCTGGATTTCCTTGATCTTGAAGATTTCTCATTTGCAACTTTTTTTTCTATCCAGCTTGCTCCTGGTAATCCAAATATTGTTGAGCATACTAAGGAGTTTCGATATTCTAAGAGCTATGTTGCTATATCAACCTCTACAGCTCCCCCAACCAAAGGTACTGTTAGGAAGGTTGTTCTTGCTTCTTCCCGAAGCAGTAAAAGGTTTAAGGTAGCTTCTACCCCAAGCTTCTCTTCTGTCGATCCTATTGATCTTGATAATGATGTTGCTCTTGTTGCCTCTATCACTGTCTTTTCTCCTTACATCAAGGAAAAGCTACCTAGAAGCCCTACTCCCTTTCTTTTAAAGGTACCTTCAAAGCCAAGTGTTGAGAATAAAGTTGCTACTATAGATCCTAAGAAGGTTGTCAAAATAAACATCAAGAACCCAAATCCTTCATCTGGTAGATCCAAGAAGGTGGAGAAGGTCAAGTTGGATAAAGGGATGTTCTTGAGCCTGTTGTTAAGAAAGCTGTTGTTTCGAAGAAAGTTTCTGATAAGGGAAAAAGTGTTTCTTCCCAGAGTGAATATGTTGAAGGTAACATATCTAATGAAGCAACTTCCATTTATGTTCCAGCATGGAAGGTTGGCAATAGTGATGCTATGAAGAAGGTTCATGTTTGGACCTTCTCCTTCATTACATTCCTCCTGCTGAAAAAGAAGTTGTCATAGAGATGACTGATGGTGAAGTAATGAAGAAGATAATTCAACTACTGGCTTGCTTGACCCCTCTTGTCTCGAAGGTTGGGGCGATGGAGCTATGCTCCTGGAGAGATCTAGAAGCTGGAAGACATGAAAGTGAAGCTTGAGAGTGATTTGGCTGTGACAGTTAAGAATGTTGAAGCTTTGACTGCTCATGAACATTGTTTGGCTCATGAGCTTGCTAATGCCAAGGCTTCTGCTGAAGATGAGCGGAACAAGGTGGAATGTTTTACCCAAAAACTTTATGAACAACACCATAAGTTAGGCCAGGAGAAGAACTCTGTTGCTGAGGAGAGGAGGATTGTTGAAGTAGGGATGAAAAAGTTATCTGAAGATTGCAAGAAGCTAGAAGATGAGAAGCAAAAGCTTGTTGATGGGAAGCTTGCCTCTGATGAGAAGCAAAAGCTTGTTGATGGGAAGCTTGCCTTTGATGCTACCATTGCTGACCTTCATATTCAGGTTGATGAGTTTCATTCTGAGAAGCGTTTTTTTATTCGAGCAAGGCTATCCTTATGTTGTTTCCTACCTACTTAATAGTGGTGAGTTCAATTCTTCTCTTGGTGAAGCTTACACAAAGGCTATTGCACTCAGTCGTCATTATGGTCCGTCTATTGGGTTTGAGGCAGGTTAGTGATGGCCGGTTATAAATCATGTGAATATATGTGTTATTTCATGTATTTTAGTTGCTTATGTATCGCGAACACGATTACTTTAAGTTATTTTATGATCACATGTGTTTGGATCTTAAATGAGCTAATTCTGAGCCATCTAGATGAAGATTAAGCAAGAATTAAGAAGACGGAAGCACAGGGAAGCATATATGGCTGGTTAAGAAGGATCCAAAAGTTTGAATGAGAAACCTGAAGCCGAAGCGAAAACTAAACAAGACGGGTTACCAGGAAAGTGTCTTTTTGTAAAACGGTCCTATCTCTACCCAAAATATATGAATTTCGGGTTTCTCGACGATACAAATCTATATATGTGGTCAGTTTACTTTGAGCTACGCTAACTGATGGTCAAAAAGTGCTTCGCGCTACGCTAAGCGACCTAAACGTGGGGAAAGAAACACTAGTTGAGATTATAATCAGTTTTCAGCCCCCATTCGACATCTTTCATTCCAACAATCAGGGAGGAACCCTATGACGACTTTGTATCATCCGAAGCTTCTGGTTCGTCAGTTCATCACATGCTTCCATCCTTTCATCAGATAAGAGAGTCTTTTTTAATGCCGATGTCCGGCTAAATCCCCTGAATTCACTTTAGGCTATGGTTTTTGTGTAAACTAACTTTGATCAGATTCTATGTGCTTCAATGATTTAGAACTTGATTGAGTTTTGTTATTTGATCTTATTTAATTTATTAATTGATTGTTTATACAGTTATTGTTTTTGATTATCAAACCTTGCATCACTTACCTGGTTGGGTTCATCAACTTTTTTGGTTAGCTCTTGTATCGTTAATCGTTAATCATTAAAACTTAATTGGTTTTCATAATATAAAACTTGTAATTGGGTAGATCGGGTTCAGTTGTGTCAACAATTCGGTTAAGGTATCGTTTGTCATCACAATCCAACTATTCGGTCTAGTAATTACTATGCAATCAATCTTTGTGTATTTGGGATTAGTTGGTCATCACATTACCTAAACCTGAAGTGAATCGTTTTTCCATAATTGTTTACAAACCTTCAAAGTAATCCTTTATTCCAAATCATATTTTTAAACTGTTTGACTTCGTCTGTCCGCCTAATATAATAATTAATTAGTCATGTGTTTTACTTGAACTTTCCATTAATTCCCTGTGGAGACGACCTTATTTACCCGTACTAGTTATAGGTATTTAGGTTTCATAAATACTTGTTTTTTATTAGAGAATGACATCTACATCAAAGTTGGATGTTCCTTAGAGGGACTTCCATCATAGTGGCCTCATGTTGAAGAGGACGTAGTTGACGTTATGTGGGCCATGGATATGATGACCTTCCCCTATCTCGAAGCTGTTGCACAATGTTATGATCTACCCTCCTTAGTTTTTCAATACATCAAGTCAGAAGGTCTCAAGCAGGATATTGCTCAGCAAGTAATCAAATTCGTGGTTAGTAAGATTGTTGAGAAGGTTAACCGCGATGAGAATGATCAAGAAGGTGCAGTTGATGATACAAAGACCGATGCTGAAGCACCTGCCACTGAAGATCCTGTTGACCGAGCGAAGATGGTGAAGTTGAGGTTACTCCTTCCCTTTCAACTGATGTCGAGCACACTCTTTCCTTTGCAAGATAGGTTGAGCCAACTACCTCTCTTACCACTACAAAAGCTCCCCATGAAATCCTTGATGCCGATGTTGACATGTTGTATGGGGATCTTGAAGACAAGATTGATGGAGCTTCCGGGAAGGAAGGTGCTACTGTTGGTGATAAGTAGCTTTAATTGTTTGTATTAAGCTTCCTGCCTAAAACTACTTTTGTTGTGTTGTAAGCCTTTGTTGGCAAAGAAAATTTATCTTTATGTTTGTGATGTATGGTAGCACCCCCTAGGGTGCTTTTATGTTTTAATCTACTTCGTAGTTTTTTATATTGTTTGTTTGCGTTTTTTATGTATGTTTGTTATTTTGAAATGTCTTTGAACTTTGTTAAGGATTTATGTTGCAGACACCCTTCCTTACCTTAGTAACTAAGAATCGATGCAAAGCATATCCCATCCGCTATCAGTCCTCAAAATTTTATTAACTTGTTTGTGGTATATTATTCATAAGTCCTTAGCTTTTTAAGCTTATCACAATTGTAAGCTTCTAGTTTCTTGTACTTATGGATCAAGTTGGTGAGGGATGATCAATCTCTTTACATGGAGATAGTTTACTTCTATGTTTTCCATGGAGTCGTATTATATTAGAGACTCACGTTGTGTATAGGAAGATATATCATCTTGTTACCTGTTGAGCGATATGGCCTAGGAGCTTAACCCTATACATGAGTAGGAACTTCGTCGGACCTCATGGAGCCTGGTTTGGATGGGCTCACCCTTAGACAGAATAATACACAAGTTTGTTTCTCAAAATAGGACAACGTTCATTGATTTTTTCCACTTACACCAAACTGAAACTGCTACATAGATTTTGAGTAAGGACCTAGACTAGAAACTTCTTAAGGTGTTTGTCACTCCAATGACGAGGTACCTTCTTTCCCTCTAGGTCGCTGAGTTTGTAAGATCAACCCTTGTGGGATTCTCTTATGATATAGGGACCTTCCCACTTAGAACCTAGCTTCCCCGTGTCTGACTGTTTGCTAGCCTCGTTGTTTCTGAGGACCAAGTCTCCAGGTTTGAATACTTCCTTTCTTACTCTTTTGTTATAGAAGACTTTTTAGCTTCTTGAATAGCAGCTTAGTCGCGGGCTTCTTTTAGGAGATCTAGGTTGAGCAAAACCTTAGAGTCATTGGCTTCTTGATCGATGTTTCTTACTATTTTTGTGTTTACCCTTATTTCAACAGGGATAAAAGCTTTTGAACCAAAGATTAAGTTGTAGGGTGTTTTGCCATGACTCGTTTTCTCCGTTGTTTGAATAGCCCAAAGAATGCTTGGAAGTTCTTCTACCCAATTTTTGTTGTGCCTCCCCAATCTCACATTGATACCTTATACAATGATGTGACTCATTGTGCAAGTTGGTCGTTAGATTGGGGATATGCAACTAAGCTAAACACCTGCTTGGTTTGTAGCTCCTTGCACCATTGGCTGAATAGCTTCTCAGTAAATTGCTTCTCGTTATCAATCACTATTTCACATGGTAGCCCATATCCGCAAATTATACTTTCCCACACGAAGTTCATTACCTGACTTCCACAACTACCAATAAGAACTTCACATTCCCTGTTGCTTTTGGGAAAGGACCAAAAATGTCCATCCCCCAATTTTATAAGGGCCAGATGGAAATGATGGGGACCATGTCATATTTTGGACTAGTTTTAATGGGAACATGATGCTGACAAGATTCACACTTATGTATCATCTCAGCAGATTCATTGTGCATCGTTGGCCAGTAGTATCCTAGGTCCTTTAGTCTAGTTACTACCGACCTTGGACAGAATGTGTTCCAAAAATGCCTTCATGTACCTCTCTTACAAGGTAGTTGCTTTGATCTAGACCTACACATCGTAGCAAAGGGCTTAACTACCCTTTCTTGTATAGGACATCGTCTTCCACAACATATTGCTTGGCTTTGAGTCTTAATTTTATGGCTTTTCCTTCTTTAGTGGGAAGCTTGCTATATTTTGGGAGACTCTAGAATAGGGGTCCTCCACGTGATTCCCTCCTCTTTAATGATATCTTGTATTTCTAGTTCCTCAATCGTAGGGCTCTTCAACACTTCAACCATGACATTCTTTGTCAGCTTAGTGAATGTCAGAGAAGCCAGCTTATTAAGGGCATAAGCTTGCTTGTTTCATGTTCTGGAAACTTGAGTAAAAGGAGCAGCTTTTGAATTCCTTAATAAGATCCTTAACCTTCTACTTATACTTCATCATCGAATGGTCATATGATATGAACTCATTAATTGGGTGAATCCGACTTTAAGAAATTCGTACTTAAGAAAAATTGTAGATAGAATGGTAGAAATGTGAAAGCAAATAGATTGATTTGATTGATCGATACATATTGATGGATGTGAAGAAAATCGATTAGTTCCATTAGTATTTATGTATTTATATTTGGTTTAGCAATATTGCATTTTAATAATCTAAACTTGTCCCGTTCGTCGGTGCTAAGCCAAACTTTAAAAATATACCACAACAATACTAAATTTTAATCTATTGGCCGCAAACAAGTTTTTCACTAACAAAGTTAGATTCCGTTAATTTTTTATGGCGTGGATGATGATGTGTATGATGACGTTGCTAAAATTGTGATGTCGACTGCTTATGTCATAAAAAAATATTTTTAAATTAAAATTACTTTTTTTAACCAAAATAAACGAATTGAACCACTTTTTTAAACAAACATAAATGAACTGAACTACTTTTCTAACCATAATAAATGGTTAGGTTCGTTTATTTTCGTTAAAAAATGGTTTTCTTTATTTATTTTTGTTAAAAAAAAGTAGTTTGGTTCGTTTATTTTATTAAAAAAATGGTTTAGATCATTTATTTTGGTACGGAAAATGTAATTTTAATTTAAAAATATTTTATTTACCACATAGTAGTCCACATCACTATTTTTGCCAAATTATCGTACATGTTATCATCCACGTCATCAAAAACTAACGAATCTAACCTCCTTAGTGGAAAGTTCGTTGGCGGCCAATATGTCAAAACTTGGAACTATTGTGTTACATTTTTAAAGTTTGGCTCAGCGCCAGCCAATGAGGCAAAATTTAGATTATTAAAATTCAATATCTCTTTGATTTATTAAAATATTATATTAAGTGATAGAGCCGTTAAGCTAAAAAATTGAGTCAGCCAATGGGCAAAACAAGCCCCACTGCACCTGCCCATTAGCCCTCTCAACCTCACCCTTTTCGTGGCTTTTGGTTTCTTACGTCATGTTTTTGAGTTTTTTAACCAAGAAAAAAAAAGAAAAGGAAAGGAGAGGGAAGGATAAGAAAGGGAATGGAAGGGAAGGAAATTTATTTTAATTAGGTGTGTTCTTGAGTTGGAAGGAAATTAGAGAAAATGAAAGGATAACTATGTTAAAAAATAGTTATCCTTCGTAATCATCCCATTTTTTGGAGGATAAATTATTGGGAAAATATATTAATTTAATCATTCCTAACTCCTCCTACTCATTTCCTTTCCATCCTAAAAAAAACTCAAGTTCACCCATTTTTTAACTATCCTTAGTTTTCCTTTCATTTCCCTCCTTTAAAAGAACTCAAGAACAGGGCGTTACGCATACCCTTATAATCATATGTTGTGATGCTCCGCACCAAGTGAGATGACATGGACTTGACTAGCGATCTTTTTTAGTAATCATATGAAACACATACCCTTATAATTATCTTCACTATATAAATAGTTGATTTACAATATACACGTACTTATATGTTTTCATTATATTTCAAAACATAGTTATCTGATGTTTATGATCCTCAACAAATCCTTAGGAAATCTTTGTCAATTTCAATTGTTAAGGATGTAATCGACATTCTTGAAAACAATGAACACACTTGTGGAGTATTAGCTTTGGTGAGAGTTTGCTAGCTTTCTATATGTTTTTCTTTGTTTATATTTATTTTAGTTGTAACATTAGGCTATTGCATTACCTATATTGTCCTTTTTATTCAGGAAGAGCTCGCATATATGTGTTTGGTTGCCTCAGTGAAGACTTTCATGGAGGTCACTCATTCTAGTAATACCTCCATCTGAACATGCTTAAGTATGGAACTCTCATCTTGTCTACTAGCATTAAGCCCAAAACGCGTTGATGGTTTAATAAGCGTAGCATTTACTTATGAACCAAGAATCTTATGTCCACGGTTGATGTGGGATTCTCATATGATGTTACAAACACTCCCTTTGGACTCATCGTCCTCAGTGATGTTTTCCCCACTATCCAATCCAGGAAGTGGGATTCGCCTAAGGTGTACGATGCGACACTTCTGGGGACTCACCACCCTTGATGATGTTGCCCTGCCATCCCAAACGTATTAGAAGTGGCTCTAATACCACTTTAACATGCTAGGACATTGGCCATGGACATGTGAGATTTTGGTTCATTAGTAAATGCCTTCCTTTTAAAATCACCAACTTGTTTTTGGTTTAATGCTAGTGTACGAGAGGAGAGCTCCATAGTTAACTGTATTTAGGTGGGAGTAGTAACAGGATGGGTGACCTCCTGGGATTTCTCCTCATTGGCAACCAAAAACACATCCGTGAACTCTTCTAGGACAAATCCAACAATACTGATGATGCGAGGGTCCAGACGTTACAAATGGTATCAGAGCTATTTCTGATTCATTCAAGATGGTGGGGCAAACCTCCATCAAGGGTGGTGAGTTCCTGGGGTGCCGCGAGGTACACCTTAGCCTAATCCAACATCCTAAATTGGATGGTGGTGCAAATCTCATTTAGGATAATGAGTCGAAAAGGCGAGTGTTTCTAACATCCGGCCTCTCACATCAACAATATTGTCTTTTTGCGCATGAAGAGCTCATTGATTTCTTTTTTGTTACCCAGGTGGAGACATCCCATGATGTCACTCATCCTGCTACTACTCCCACCTAAGTACGTCTAACTGTGGAGCTCTCCTCTCGTCCACTAGCATTAAGCCCAAAACAAGTTTGTGATTTTAAAATCGATGCATTTACTTATGAACCAAGAATCTATCCTGTCTACGGCAAATGTAGGATTCGCCTGACATGTTACAAGTCGTAACAGAGCCACTCCTGATCCGTTTGGGATGGTGGGGCAAACCTCATCAAGGGTGGTGAGTCCTCGGGGGTGTCGTGTGGTACACTTTAGGTGAATCCCACATCTTGGATTAGATGGTGGGCAAACCTTATCGAGGATGATGAATCCAAAGAGGGGGGTTGTTTGTAACATCCTAGGCGAATCTCAGCCTCTTAAATCAGCAACGCATTTTGGGTTTAATGCTAGTGGACGAGAGGAGAGTTCCATAGTTAAGTGTGCTTATGTGGGAGTAATATAAGGATGAGTGACCTCCTTGGAAATCTTTACCTGGACAACCAAAAATAAATCGTAAGCTCTTTGTAAACAAAGCGGGCAATATTAGTGACGTGAGAGGCCAAATGTTATGATAGTAACATATGTGAGCTTACTAACTTAGTGATGCCTGAGTGTATCAAAATTTTAAAATGCATTTAGATCCAATTTGAAATTGGTTTTGCATGTTCCAAGTATCGGTGTTGTCGATAACATAAAAACCTGACCCTTTATTTTTTTTTTGAAACTCAATAACACAAGTAAAATACTTAATTTCCTCTTATTTTTCTTTCTATTCTTTTTGTATTTATGTTACATACTAACACCACCTTTATGATGTTTGTACAGGTCAATACGACTCTTATAGACATATATGACTCATATAGATCACGCGTAATTGATAAGTGTACGAAGAGAACCAAAAGACAGCATTTTGCAATCTATACGACCCGTATAGCACTATACGAGTCGTATAGGGGTTCATCGGCTCGTATAGAGCCTGACACAACATAAAATCTTTACGAATCCTATAACGACCTGTATTGAATCAGCTTGCGGTATAAATTTGCTTCTATATGATACAAGTCGTATAGTTATATACTGCTCGTATGGAGCTATACTAGTCGCCAAAATCGGAAACAAGCTAACACAAATAGGGATGACAATGGGTCGAGTATTGCTAATCCCATACCCATGCCCGGTTGTAATTTTCAGTCCCATATCTGGCCCATTAGCCGTTAGGTATGTGTCGAGTAATTACTCATCGGGTATCAAGCATACATGCAAGTATCAGGTATACCCGTTAGTTTGCTAAAAAAATCTCGATAGGATTTTCAGGTGTATTTTTTTTACCATTTAGTTGCCGTATATATTTTCTATTCATGATATATGAATTATTTATACTATATATAATGCATGAAACATGGGCAAATTAAGACACTAATATTTTAAGTAATTCACAACTTGTAAAGCTTAAGGTACACCTTCTATAGCATGTAAGATAGGGACAAACTTGTCCATTAGAAAATATACATGAAAAATGTTACAACATTGCCCCCTTATCTTTACTCAACTTTTGTAAATTTAAAAAATTATTACAACTTTGAACCTTCATCTTTACATATGTATTATTTTTTATTTTAATTGTAACCAACTTCCCACAACGATTTTCCAACGGCTGTAACTTTTTCATACGTTAATACATTTTTTTAAAAATTACACCATAAAAACGAGCATTTTATTGTCTTTAATTTGGGTATGGTATTGTTATAGCTTTTTTTCAATTAAAAAAATTAACATGTTACATATAGGCGTTCACAATTCAGTTTTAACCAATTCTAAGTTAAATGGTGAGCTAAACCATTGGTTTGATTTTTTTTTCATTGAAAACGAAAACTAAAGCGTCGAAAATTTAAACTGAATCGTTACTAATGGTTTGATTTCGCGCATTGAGTTTCAATAATAAGTTTACAGTCCGATTCGGTTTTTTATGGCCTATTTTTGGTATAAACCGTAAACCGAACTGTTTTCTATGGTTTGAACATTCAGAAACCAGCTAATCAAAAGTGACAATTGGTTTAAAAGTTTTCAAGATTTCAAACGAACTTCGAACATCCGTAATTGTTACATGATTACTAGGATTTTGGTTTCCCGCAGCATCGCGCGGGCACCCGTCTAGTTAGAATTATAAGTATGGCACATTACATTAATACATACGTTATTATATATAAATAATATAATTTTAATTTTAATATAACTTTATCTGAAAACTTAATAATATAAAAAAATATAAATAATATTTTAAATACATGTTATATAAAATTTTATTTTTTATGCAACAAACCTAAAAAGGAAAGTAAGGAAAAATAAAACTAAAAGTTGAAAATTTTCTAGTCTATAATTTGGGTAAACGGGTTTGTGTTTTCGGGAATCGGGCGGGGTATCATCAAATCCCATACCCGGCCAATACACGTCGGGCTTTGGGTATACACATCCCGTATGCTTCAGGTTTCAGGTATATATACCCGTCGGGCTCAGGTTATTTTGTCATCTCTAAACACAAACTGACACAATTCAGGTCTTATACGACTCGTATAGACCTATATGACTCGTATAAGCCTAGATGAGTCGTACAGGTCTCAAGTGGTGTGTGAATAATCAAGGTGTTATTTGTATAACGCAAACCTTTTTATATACATAGTTTGGCCACATAGAAATTCGAGCATATTGAAAGAAAATACATTGATAGGAGACAGAAAAATGGTATCTATTAATTGTACATAGGTCATGTACTGTCAAACATCTAGCATAAATGCATGCATGGTTCTTCTATGATATAGCATTTAAGAATTTGAATATATATCACAAAATACTCTCAAAATTTATGATGTTTCTAGCCTTATAAAATAACCATGCAGTTTTGAATGCCCATAGTTTTGGTTTTGGTGTCTTTCTTGGTGGCATAAAAATTTGTCCTGTAATTAAGTGAACAAGTGCTCTATGAGTAGCGTTTGTTTGGATGCTTTCTTCTACTTTCTCACTACTTTGTGGTTTTTTATAACAGTTTCGAAAACAAATTGCTTTGGTAGCAAGTTCGAACCCTATGAGGGATAGTTGAAACAAGTCATTATCATGTAAATGAGAAAATCGGCTAGGTTGGATTCACCAACAAACACTTTTTTTTCAGTCAAATTTGTAATATTTACAAATTCCAATATGTGTTTATCAGGATAACACAAACATTATCATTTTAACCCTAATAAACTCTCGCCTTATAATAGGATATTTGACTCATGAGTTTCCTTGTTATTTAAAATTTTTATTCAACCCTTGAGTTTGAGATATATGTATAGAGCACATCCATATGTGAGTAGGCTAAAATTGTCGGATGTATTTGTAATATATTATACTTCATTCCCTGGTTTCATTATCTGCCCATACCAATTATATATGTTGTATTGTCTTCAAGCATAAGAAGGTTCTTGATAGAGACAATATCTGGAGTAGGATAACAAATACGTAAATGAATTATTGAGATAGCAGATATATATAACTTGAGTTCTTGTAGGGGATTACTAATGTAAGTGATTTTCTGAAAACCAACACAGATAATCCAAAAGGTAATGAAATATTAATTTGATTGTGAGAACTTCTGTATGTGATTATAACTCGAAAAGGTCTTTTTTTAGAAGTGTAATGTCCCTCCTATGTTTATGTTAGAACATTCGCATAACACATTATTTAAGTTGACTTTTATGAATATTGAACAAAAATTATTATTTAGAATTATGTTTATGTATGTTGATCCAAACAGCATTTGCTACACGTACGTATATACCTACTTACACGCATTACACATACACACATAGAGTGTGGTTATGCTAAGAAGAGACGTGGACCATTATATCTTGGGTGTTGAAGATAAGATTGAAAGTTGCCAAAAAAAAACATGGTAAATTTTATTTTGAATCTAGTTTTTAAATCACTCAGGGGCATAATGATCTATTTTTTTGAGAGTTATAATTGGTAATAATTAAATATGTAACACCCCATAATTAGTAAAGATTTGTTTTTAATTGATAAAAGTGTGTATTTTATTGTTTAAGCTTTAAATGTCATTATTGAAAATATAAGGGTCATTGGGTCGTTAATCAAGTTGATTATGTACATAAACCCCCATGATAAATATATAGCCATTATTCCATTATCTCCATAGAGAGAGAAACTTCAAAAATTAATCATCATCACCTTGTAAATTTGGAGTTGGATAAGCTAAGTATTATTAGAAACTTGTTTTGAGATCAATTCGTGGCAAAATTAAGGTAAGAAACACCTACAAACTATCAACTTTAAGATCTAAAAGTTATGAATTTTTAAGAAAGTTAGGGTATTGTTGGCCTAGTTTTGTGGTTTGAGCTTGTTTATATTTAGTTGGGCTTGGATTTTGGGTGCACATGTAAATCGAGAACACATAAACACTTATGTGTTCTCGGTGGGCTAGTTGTTGTTTGGGCCGGCCTAGGTGTTTGGTTATCCTATATATAGTTTACATCTTGTATAGGAAAAAGGTTGTTCACTTCCAGTTTGTGTTTTGATTGTTTTGTAAGTGCTTAAGCACCTGATGTATTCAATAATATACGTGTGTTTTGAAGCAACCTTGTGTTATTTACTAGTTCTTATTTGTGTTATTGAATCACCGAGTGTTGGTATTCCGCACCAATACTCGTCTGGTTGATATCATATTGTAGTGATCCAGATTCGGGACTTACAATTGGTATCAGAGCCTTTGACGAACTCAGGCTCGTTATTGTGATATCAACGATTCAAGAATATCACCTGCAAGATTACAAGGTGTTTTTCCGGCGAGGCTGTGTTCGGAGAAGAAGATTGAACTAATTTTGGATAAAGATTGGATTTGACTTGGAATTAAAATCAAATTCCACTTTATTTGGAAAGTTGTTTCAATTCGGTTGAGGCTTTCTTCGGTTTTCGGCTCCTTGTAAGATCTCGGTCAAACAACTGGTCAACTAGTGAGTTCTCAGCTGACTTTCTTGGTTTTCGGCCACTAACAATCAGTGTTCTCGGTCAAGAAGTCATCAACAAGTGAGTTCTCGGTCTGTTCCTGTTCTCGGTCAATACTTGATCAATATTCAAGTTTTCGGTCATCAAATATTCAACAACTTGAGTTCTCGGTAAAAAGGGAATTTTCGGTCAAAATTTTGGTCGACAAGTGTGGTTCTCGGTCAAAGAATCAGTCAACCGACTGGGTTTTCGGTTAACTGTTCAGCATGTTGATTTATGTTTGGGCCTGTTACTCTTGAACTTGGATCATTTTATTGGGCTTAATCTCGGTTGAACCAAAATACAACTTTTAATCAGTAACAAATTTGAAATGGCACAATTAACTAATGGCAGCAATTCAACCAACTCGTCACTTCACCAGGAACTTGACTCCATCATGGGCACTGCTACTCGTATACCACGTTTGTTATCTCACGAGGGTTTCAGTGAATGGAAATTCCGTTTCGAACATTATGCCAAAATGAAAGATACAAAGATTTGGAGAAGTATCGTGAGGGGACCTCAAAGGATTACTTATCAAAGGGCTGGTTCAACTGAGGTTCTTGTGAAACCAGTTGCTCAATACGATGATGATGACTTTGCAAAAGTTGAAGAAGATGAGAAAGCTTTATCAACTCTAACTATGGCACTTTCACCCGAGATTGCTCTCCAGTTTAGAGAGCTCCAATTAGCAAAGGAGTTGTGAGTCGCATTGATAGAAGTCTATGAGGGTAATGAGGACATGAAGAGAAGTCGCCAAGATTTGTTGCGACAAAAGTTTAATATGTTTAATCATGTTCCGGGAGAGACATTGGAATCTCAACTTCTGAGGTTTATATCTCTAGTAATTGAAATGAGAACCGCTGGGATTTTTCTGCAAACCTCAGAAATTAACAACAAACTAGTGAACTCTCTGCCGAAAAATTGGGATATGAATGTTGCAGTTATCAAAAAGACCAAAGATCTTAATAGAATGAGCATGACTGAAATGATTGCCACCATTAAAGCATGCGATATGGATGATAAACAACGGGCAATAAATCATGCCAGTTCCTATTGTGTTGCTGGTTATAAAGTTGCCTCTAATAGTGCCCTCATGTCTCAAGATAGCCTCTCACTTTTCAAATCTACTCAACAACCACCACAGGGAAACTTGCAGATGTTCTCGTCCACCCTCGATCAATCATCGTCGTCAAATTCACCTAATCCAGCTCCAGTATTTTTTACCAGATCTGGTCAGTATGCCAGTGATTATGGCAAAACCACTCCTAGTGTAAACTCCAACCAGATTCCCACTATACCTAAAGAAACTCAAGAAAATATTGCTCTAATGGCGGGATTCATGAATTGCTATCATGCATTTCTGGCCGGAGACTTGGTTCAACCAGTGGTTACTGCTGAACTTGATCAGATTCATCCCGATGATGTTGAAGAAATGGACATCTCGTGACAAATTGCGATGGCAGTTTTCCGTGCAAAGAAGTTTACCAAGAGGACGGGTAGAAATAACTGGAACATGCCTAATAACCAAAAGGTGGGGTTTAACAAAGAGACACTGAGATGTTACAACTGTCACGAGCCAGGTCATTTTGCTCGTGAATGTACTAATCCAGCTAAGGAAGGAAATACTGAAAGGGCCTTGGTTCCAGTTGGAAATGCTCGGGGTGAAGCTGGAGGTAGTTCTGGAAATGATGAAAGAGGTATGGTTGCTCAAACGTTCTCATGGGAAGGTCAGATGGCTGCGTTGAACATTGGGAATCAAACTGCAAATTTCGCAACAGTTGAGGAATCTGAAGAGGAGAACACTGCTGAGGAGAAGGTCAAGGAGCTCCAGTTTGCCTACATGGCGTTCACTTCTCCGGATTCATCTGAGGTACGTTTTCAACCATGTTCTTTAAATTGTGGTGAGAAAATTGAGATGTATCAACTTCATAATGACAGTCTAATTAGAGATATGAAAAGAATAAAGTCAGAGAGTTTTAAACTCAAAAGGTTTTTTAGAGAAAATTGAATCTCTCAACAAAGAAATTAAGAAACTTAAGTCTGATTTTAGTATTAAGAGCTGTCACTATCTTGATGCTAATCAAGAAATCGCTGAGTTGACTGCTAAATTGGAAACAGCCAACTCTAAAATTCTAAATTTGACTAGCAAGTTTGAAAAGGCTGAACTTGATTTTAAGAAACTAGATGGTTCTAGTAAAGTTGTCAACTAAATGATTGAGAATCAATTATGGTGGAAGGAAAATGAAGGTGAGGGGATAGGATTCAGTCAAGTTCCCCTACCATACAACCACAAATATGTTCCCACTCCTGTTACCAAAGAACAGGAAGAAAAGATAAAGTATTTGAAGTACGGTAAACAAGATAAATGTGAAGGGACTGGCTACTGGTGCCGGTTCATCCACTTCAAGTGTGAATGATTCTAACGTGTCTACTTCATGTGCAGAAAAATTAATTGTGAAGGAGTGGACTGATGAGGATGACGACCCTTGTTTTAATTTTGATAATAATTTTATTCTTTAGAACTTCCTGTTTTGAATTATGTTATTCCGACTGTTTGTGTGGGCTCTGTTTTAAAGAAAAAGGATACTTGTGTGATTGATTCGGTTGAAACCTTAAATTCTAATAATGTGATTTCTAATAAAAACAAAATTTCAAAAAATTCAAAAGAATCAGAAAAATATGTTGCACCTAAGTTTGTCAAGGAGGGATGCTCTAATGACAAACAAGGTGATAAGTTCAAAAAGGAAAATGTGAATTCTCGCAAATCTAAACAGATTGGTCCACACAACCAGTCCAGACAAGGAGCTGACTAGAGTGAATTTTTCATAAAACGTCAGACATGTTTTAACTGTGGCACTCCTGGTCATATTGCCAGAAACTGTCCACATCGTCCATACATTCCATACTATGGATTTTATCAAAGGAATGTGCCATATGTGCCACATAATGCATATAGGCAAAGGTTTAGACATTATTCGGCTAGTTCCTTTGACGATAATTGGAATCGAAACAAATCTGGAAGGTTTAGTCCTCATCAGACCAAACCCAACATGATAAAAAGAAGGGTTAGTAAGAGTGTTTCAAGTTCAAAATCTAATCTAAACACTAACACTAGACCTAAACAGGGGAAGAAGACGATTTCATCTAATCATTCTACGTCTAAAACACCGGAGATTTTGACAACCATTCGTACTTATAATTCAAAATCTTCCAGACATAAATGGTTGCCTAAGCCTCCGGCGAAAGCATCAAATCATTCTATTTTTGATGATCAAAAGGATATGTGATGGCAGTTAGTATCGACCACAGATGAGTCAGGGTCACCCAGTGTAAGCATGGACTGGGTACCAAAATCTAATTAATTCCGCGCTTCGTGCAGGGACAGCTATGGAGGAATATCATCAGACCTTGGTATGTTGATAGTGGCTATTCCAGGCACATGACAGGGGACATCACCCAGCTACACAATATTCATACTTTTAATGGTGGGTATGTGTCCTTTGCGGGAGGAGAGAAAGGAAAAATCACTCAAAAGGGTACTGTAAGTAACGGTGTGTTGAAGTTTGAAAATGTTAATTTTGTTCCAGAATTGAAGCACAGTCTTTTAAGCGTGTCGCAAATTTGTGACAAAGATTTTACAACTCATTTCACTAAAAAGGAGTGCTTAATTCTGAAACCTGGTATAATCATACTAGAAGAATGGATTCTTGTTCGATCGCAACGAAAAGATAATGCTTATGTGATGGACATGAACCAAAATGTTCCTGGCAAAATAACATGCTTGTTTTCAAAAGTGTCAGAACATAATGTGATGCTTTGGCATCGTCGACTTGGTCATGCTAATATTAAAAATCTAAATCGTCTTGCTAAAAACAATTTAGTGCGTGGTTTACCAATCAAAGATTTTGTGACCGTTGAAAAATGTGTGGCTTGCGCTTTGGGAAAACATCATCGAAAATCTCACAAGCCTAAGTTAATTAATTCCATCTCATCAGTTTTCCGGTTACTTCATATGGACCTCTTTGGACCCGTCCATCTTCTAAGTTTGTCTCGTAGTTCTTACTGTCTTGTAATTACTGATGACTACTCACGTTTTACCTGGGTATTTTTCTTGTCAAATAAAAGTGAAACTACAGATCTGATCAAGAAGTTTGTGGTATTAATGGAGTATCAACTGAATTTAAAGCTGAAAGGTATCCGGTGTGATAATGGTACGAAATTCAAGAATGCAATTCTGAATCACTTTTGTTCAAAAAAGGGGGTACTTCGTCAGTTTAGCGCTCCGAGGACACCGAAACAAAATGGTGTCGCTGAAAGAAGAAAAAGAACTTTAATTGAGGCAGCACGAACGATATTATGCGACTCCAAACTGCCTCTATTTTTCTGGGCAGAAGCCATCAATACAACGTCTTATGTTCAGAACAGGGTGATAATCAATAAGTCCAAGATGAAGACTCCATATGAGATCGTTTATGGTCATCAACCCACTGTCGCGCATTTAAGAGCTTTCGGGTGTCCATGCACATTACTAAATCTAGAAACCACTCCTAAATTTGGGGCCGCAGAGGATAAGTGTTACTTCGTTGGATATGGGGGAAATACAACATATCGGGTCTACAACAAGTCAACTAAGCAGATTCTAGAGTCTTATGAAGTTCGTTGGCTAGATGAAAATGAGACTGACGCCCGTGTCGGTCCCGATTGGTTATTCGAATACAATGAGTTCTTCAAGCCGTTTAACGTGTTTCGGGTCATCATCACAGACTCTCAAGGTGGTTCCTCAGTGGAGATCACTCAAGACAGTTCTCACTCATTGTCCCATATTTCTCCGTCCCTGGATGATGAGGTTATTGAGATGACTAGTGATTCGGCCACAACCGATAATCAGCCCATCCAATCTTCAGAGACAAATCACTCACAACCAATCTCGTCTGAGAATACTGCAAATGTTAAGGGGGAGAGTTCCGTTCGTCAGATATTTGGGAGCACACAATTTCCCGATGCCATTCCAGATGAATACGTTGCCGGCACCTCGTACTCTCACAGTACAGCAACGTCTGGATGGAAAAATCCTCTTACTGATTCTGGGGAGAATGTAACTAATCTTCAACCTAACAGTGATGTTTCTGATCATTCGATTCCCTCAAGAACCCAAAAGAATCACCCGATTGAGAACATCATAGGCCCCATTGAAGCGGGTGTGTCCACCAGAAGTCAGACCGGACACATAAACAACTGTATGTTCTCCTGCTTCATATCTCAGATTGAACCGAAGAATGTTGAGATGGCCCTTCAAGAACCTAGTTGGGTTGATGCTATGCATGAAGAACTGAATCAGTTTGATAAGTTGAAGGTATGGAGATTGGTTAAACTGCCGGAAGGAAAGAAAGCTCTTGATACAAGATGGGTATTCAGGAACAAGCAAGATGACACCGGGGTTATTGTTCGTAATAAGGCTCGACTGGTAGTTCGCTGGTTTCGCCAGGTAGAAAGGTTAGATTACACAGAAGTCTATGCTCCAGTGGCTAGACTTGAGGCAATTAGAATTTTTCTGGCATATGCGTCGTATATAGGTTTCACAGTATATCAGATGGATGTTAAAACCGCGTTTTTGTACGGGGAGGTCAAAGAAGAAATTTATGTTGATCAGCCACCGGGTTTCATTGACTCTAAGAAGCCAAATCATGTTTACAAGTTAGACAAGGCTCTGTACGGGTTACAACAGGCTCCACGGGCGTGGTATGCTACACTGACCGCACACCTACTTGACCACGGCTACAAGCGGGGAACGATTGATCAAACTTTGTTCCTGAAAACTGTCGGAAAGGATTTGATTCTGGTTTAGATTTTTGTTGATGACATCATCTTCGGTTCCACCAGTGCTGACTTGTGCAAAGAATTTGAAGGCTTTATGAAGAAAATATTTGAGATGAGCTCCTTGGGTAAAGTGACAACATTTCTGGGGTTACAGGTTCGGCAAAGTCCAACGGGAATTTTGTTACATCAAGGAAAATATGTTTAAGATATGCTGGCTAAGTTTGAACTTCAAGATTCAAAGAGTGCTAACACTCCAATGGCAGAAAGACAACTATTGTCGTCTGATCCTTAAGGGAGTCCCGTAGATCATACTATCGATAGATGATCGGGTCTCTGATGTATCTCACAGCCAGTCGTCCCGATATAATGTTCGCTGTCTGCCAATGTGCTCGCTTTCAGGCTAATCCTAAACTCTCTCATTTAATTGCTGTTAAATGTATTTTTAGATATCTGAAGGGACAACCGAAGTTAGGTCTTTGGTATCCCAAACAATCAGAATTTGATCTTTATGCTTTTGCGGATATCAATTATGGTGGAGATGACATTGACAGGAATCCACGTCAGCTGGCTGCCAGTTTCTCGGAGATAGGCTCATTTCATGGCAGTGTAAGAAACAACAAACAGTGTCTACTTCGACAGCCGAAGCAGAGTATGTTGCTGCATCCGCTTGCTGCTCTCAGGTTATCTGGATGCAAAAACAGTTGCTGGATTACGGTTTGGAATTTCTTGACACTCCTGTTTTCTGTGATAATGATGCTGCCATCGCTATTGTAAAAAACCCAGTCCAACATTCTAAAACCAAGCACATCGATATTAAAATTCATTTTATTCGTGACTGTTTCGATCGAAAACTGATTCATCTTGAACAGGTCCACACAGATAATAATGTGGTGGACTTATTTACAAAACCGGTCGGAACAACAAAATTTAACGTTCTTGTGAATTTTCTTAAAATGCTACGTTTCGAGGATTGAGTCTTTTGGGAGTAAATTTGTACTTGTTTTGTTTAATTTTTGCACAAATTTAGGGGGAGAAAAATCAAAAAGACAAAAATAGTGTGTGCGCGTTGCCTTTATTTAAAAAAAAATTAATAAAAAAAGTTTATTAACATTCATTTTTGCTTAAAATTATGTCGGTTGCTCAAGTTTGAAGGACATATACTTGTATATGGTTGGTCCGTGTAACACCCCGTAACCGCAGCGGAAACGTACACGGGATGCAACAGACACATTTGATATCAACAGCATTGTTTATAAAGAAAACACCACTACATTAATTTAAACGTATTACATTGTTCTGAGTTTCATAACCATCTAAGCGTTATCACATAAGTGTTACCGATAGTACATTAACATATTTAATGCAAAATATAGATCTCTAGACTTCCACAAAATAGCACACAGCATCGAACACATATCACTCATTCCAATTTGAGTGTACCTAGAAAGCATGCAAAGAAAACGGGTCAACTACGAATAGTTGGTGAGTTTCACTAATTTAAATAAACCATAATAAATCATTATAATAATCATAAATAAGCGATGTAATTATGCTGAGCCCACAAGTGAGAACTCTGTTAATCCCAAAACATATCGATTAACCTCCGGGAACTCTGTCACCCCAGAATACTTCCAATAACCTCTGGGAACTCTGTTACCCCAGAAACACATTTAATAACCTCTGGGAACTCTGTTACCCCAGAAACACATTTAATAACCTCTGGGAACTCGGTTACCCCAGAACACATTTAATAACCTCTGGGAACTCGGTTACCCCAGAACACTGTTTCGGGCCTTAAACTGTTAGCAACTCAGACAATTACCATCTTAATTCATTACCGTACGATTCCCGTACAATAAACATTATATAAATACGTTCATTTCCATGCGATCAGCATGTACTTAAACACTTTGATAAAAACATGCTTTCCGCCCCGGGAAAATATTTAAAACAGTTCAGTAAAAGGGGCTCGTGAAAACTCAACTTCTTGTGAGCAAAGATGTACTACGGTGCACGGCTACTGGTACAGATCTCGTTTTCTTGCTTAAAAACTTGGATCTTTTGATGAATGTTGAAGATTGATGAGAGAAAGTTGGGGTTGGGATGTTAAAAAAAAGAAAATGAAATGTTATTATGGTTAAGGTGGACCGATCGGTCCTAGTTGTGGTGTGGGGTGGGGCCCACATCTCAACCCATGGCCACACATTTGGATTTTGTAATCTGGATAACGTTGTGGATAATCTGGTTCAGTTCGTTTTTCGGTTAAATGCTTAATTCCGCTCAAAACGAGTCCAAAACAGTCGTTTTTCGGCTTAAAATTTAAATTTATATAAAACTGATTTAAAAACTTTAAAAAACTTAAACCATGACATTTAATGACTTAACACATCGTATTGTCGGTAATTGTGCATCTTTTTCGGCTTGATCGATCGTCTCTTGCTTGGTTTGATGTTAAAGGTTTCGTTTAACGTACCGACGTACTAATAAATCAAAATCCTTTTTCTGTGCTATAATTCACTTATCCCGAAGCCTTAATACTTCGTAAACCTTACTAAACATCATATATTTCATCTATGACGTAATCCCCGATTCGTTCGGGTTTCAATAACCGTTCATCGGTTAATCGTAATTCTAATACGACTAACTGTTCATTCGAGTATAATTCGTACTGTGAATCTTATATACTCGTATAAACACATTATAATTCATATATTCAGTATTGAATAACACGTACATAGTATATTCCGGCTAGGGTATACCTGAATTTGCCGGAATCGTTACATTCTCCCGCCGTTATAAAAATTTCGTCCTCGAAATTTTACGCATCAACTACTTCCTTTTGCGGAAATAGGTGGGGGTATTTCTTCCGAAATTCGTCCTTTCGTTCCCACGTATATTCTGGACCTCGTTGCGAGTTCCATCTAACTTTGACCAACGAGATCTTATTATGTCTAAGTTGCTTGATTTTCCCGTCTACTATTTCTATGGGCTCCTCTACAATGTTGAGTTTATCACTTATTTGGACACCCTCTAAAGGTAACACCGATGTCTCATCCGACAGACACCTTTTCAAGTTTGACACGTGAAACACGTTGTGAACTGCACTTAATTCGTCTGGCAGTTCTAATCGGTATGCTACAGGACCGATTTTTGCAATAATGTCGAATGGTCCAATGTATCTAGGGGCTAACTTCCCCGCCTTTCCAAATCTGACTACTCCTTTCCAAGGTGATACTTTCAAATACACTTTATCACCTTTCTCAAATGATAACGGTTTTCTACGGGTATCGGCATAACTCTTCTGCCGATCCCGTGCGGCCTTCAGATTGTTCTTAATTTCAAGAATTTTGCTGGTCGTTTCCTGGACCAGATCTGATCTAATAACCTGTGTGTCGCCCACTTCAGTCCAGCAGAGTGGTGATCGGCACTTTCGTCCATACAATGCTTCATACGGTGCTGCTTTTATACTGCTATGGTAACTGTTATTATAGGAAAATTCAACGAGCGGGAGATGTTGATCCCAATTTCCCTTAAAATCCAGTACGCATGCACGAAGCAAATCCTCCAGGGTTTGAATGGTCCTCTCAGACTGACCGTCGGTCTGAGGGTGGTAGGCTGTGCTTAAATTAATACGCGTTCCCAGCGCTTCTTGCATAGCTTGCCAAAGCTTGGAGGTGAAATGGCTATCCCGATTAGAGATGATTGAGATAGGTATCCCATGACGAGACACAATTTCATTTATATAAATCTGCGCAAGTCTCTCAGTGTTATAATTATTTCTAATCGGGATAAAATGTGCCGATTTGGTTAATCGATCCACGACTACCCAAATTGCATCATGTCCTCGGGACGTCTTGGGGAGATATGTCACAAAATCCATTGTGATCTGCTCCCACTTCCATTCGGGAATTTCCGGTTGTTGTAACATTCCCGAAGGTTTCTGGTGCTCCGCCTTAACCCTCGCACACGTCGTACACTTGCCGACGTATGTGGCTATATCCTTTTTCATACCCGGCCACCAGTAGAACTCCTTCACATCCTTGTACATCTTATTCGAACCCGGATGTATGGAATATTTCGATTTATGCGCTTCGTTCATGATCTATTCACGAAGATCATGGAGGGTCGGGATCCAAATCCGATTTTTGAAGTAGAGAATTTCGTCCTTGCGCTGTTCGAAGTTCTTCTCGTTACCGAAAAGTCCCTCTTTTTCCAATTGTTCCTCTTCCAACGCCTCGCGTTGAGCGACTTGAATCAAATCCGAAAGGTTCGACTGGACTATCATCCCCAGCGCTCGCACTCGCAATGGCTTAACCCGATCCTTCCTACTCAAGGCATCGGCTACGACGTTAGCCTTGCCGGGGTGATAACGGATGTCACAGTCATAGTCGCTTAATAATTCGACCGATCTTCGTTGTCTCATATTTAGTTCTTTCTGATCAAATATGTGTTGCAAACTTTTATGATCGGTGAAGATGGTGCACTTTGTACCGTAGAGATAATGTCTCCAGATTTTAAGTGCGAAGATAATTGCTCCCAGTTCTAAGTCATGAGTAGTGTAATTTTTCTCGTGTACTTTTAACTGTCGGGAAGCATAGGCTATGACTTTATTATTCTGCATCAACACACATCCCAATCCTCTACGGGATGCGTCACAATACACGACAAAACCATCGTCTCCGTCGGGGAGACTTAAGATCGGCGCTTGGCACAATCTTTGTTTTAGCGTTTGAAACGCCGTTTCCTGATCTTCTCCCCAATCATACTTTCGATCCTTTTGAGTCAGGAGGGTTAAAGGTTGGGCGATGCTGGAAAAGTTCTCTATAAATCGACGATAGTATCCAGCTAAGCCTAAGAATTGGCGGATTTCCTTGGGCGATTTAGGCGCTTGCCAATTCTTAACTGCGTCAACCTTACTTGGATTAACGTGTATTCCTTGGTGATTTATAACGTGACCAAGGAATTGCACTTCTTGTAACCAGAAGTTACACTTGGAGAATTTTGCATACAACTTCTCCTGATTTAGAAGCTCTAAAATTAATCTTAAGTGTTGCTCGTGGTCTTCTTTACTCTTCGAGTAAATC
Organism: Bidens hawaiensis; assembly: GCF_021521415.1. Taxonomy (NCBI): domain Eukaryota; kingdom Viridiplantae; phylum Streptophyta; class Magnoliopsida; order Asterales; family Asteraceae; genus Bidens; species Bidens hawaiensis. The sequence goes on along the minus strand of NW_027492343.1, from coordinate 322,069 downwards.
AAAATATCGTCAATAAACACGATGACGAATTTATCGAGGTAGGGTTTACAGACTCGATTCATGAGATCCATGAATACTGCTGGTGCATTTGTTAGCCCAAACGGCATAACTAAGAACTCGTAATGGCCGTAGCGAGTCCGGAATGCGGTTTTTTGGATATCCTCCTCCTGAATTCTAACCTGATGGTATCCCGATCTAAGATCTATTTTTGAGAAGTAGCTCGCACCTTGTAGTTGGTCGAACAGATCATCGATTCGGGGGAGAGGATACCTATTTTTGATTGTCAACTTGTTCAATTCCCTGTAATCAATGCACATTCTAAGGCTCCCGTCCTTCTTTTTCACGAATAGTACAGGTGCACCCCACGGGGAATAACTAGGACGAATAAATCCTTTATCCAACAATTCTTGCAACTGGTTGGATAATTCTTGCATCTCAGATGGTGCAAGTCGGTAAGGTGCCTTAGCAACATGGCCAGCTTGAGGTAACAGATCGATTCTGAATTCGACCTGTCGGGTTGGCGGTAATCCAGGAAGTTCCTCTGGGAAAACTTGTGGAAATTCGCGTACCACGGGAATATTGTCCACCCGTTTTTCCTCAGAATCAGTGGCCGTCAGGCTCGCTAGATACGCCACACATACCTGACGTATATATTTTAACACCTTGAGGTGGGATATAAATGGTATCATGGTGCCGGATTTTTCTCCTTGCACTAATACCTCCTCGTCATCCGACACCCGGATCTTGACGATTTTCTTTTCACAGTTGATTTCTACCCTGTTACGTGCTAACCAATCCATTCCCACTATCACGTCAAAACTACCCAATTCTACCGGTAACAAGTCAATCAGAAAGGATTGTTCGTTCAGAATAAAAGGGCAATTCCGAACTATCTGATTAACTATCATGGTTTTACCGTTAGCGACTTCTACGGTGTAAGGTTCTATGGTTTCACCAATAGGAAGGTTTGCTATCGACAGGAATCTAACGGAGACAAAACTTCTATCGGCGCCTATATCAAATAATACAGAAGCGTAATGATCAGAGACGAGGAATGTACCTGTCACTACAATGGGGTCCTGGCATGCCTCGTTCGCCCCCATCACGAATGCTCGGCCTCGCGCCGGATTGGACGACGATGCCTGACCCGAGGGTTGCCTCCCGTTTCCTCCCTGGTTCAGTTTCGGACAGTGTCTTTTGAAGTGATCCGTGCTGCCGCATTCATAGCAAGCACGGCTGGTGGTCACCATTTAGTTTCCTTGCGGGTTCTGCTGACGGGCTGGTTGGGTCTTAAATGGCTGCGCACGGATAGGTTGTGGTTGACGGTTCAGGTTGTTCAGATTTGTCTTACAATTGGGTGCGTAGTGTCCAATTCTGCCACACCGGTGGCACACCACCTCTTTGCACACGCCACCATGGTGGTAACCACATTTCCCACACTTAGGAAACGTTCCCTTCTGCGGTTCTTGCCTTCCGCCCGAACTAGTCATGGCGTAGTTCTGGGCAGTGGGTCTAGCACGTTTACCTTGCTGCTTTTCCTGGGTCCTATGGTCATGTGTACCCCGCTATCCTCCAGTGGACTCTCCCGCCACCTTCAGTGACCCGCTCCTTACGAAATCGTACGTTACGATACCCGCTTGCGTCACCGCACCCTCATATGTCCGGTGTCCCCCAGAATTGACTATACTCCTTACAACTGGAGTTAGCCCCCAAATATAACGCTCCACCCTCTTCGACTCTGGGGTGACCAACCATGGTACCAATCGCGACAACTCATTAAATCGGTTCGTATAACCCAAATGGTCTGCCCCCTGCATCTCCAGGTTCCGCAATTCATTTTCTAATTTTTGCAATTCGTTTTCCGGGCAGAAATGTTCCAGTACAAGAGCCTTGAGCTCCGTCCAGGTCATGCGGTTTGTCGCCGCCTGGCCCCGGGTCTGCACTATCGTGTTCCACCATGTCAAGGCATGGTCCGTGAATGTGTAGGCAGCATACTTAACAACACAATCCTCGGGGCAGTTGCTGATATTCACCACGGATTCTATTTTCTCGATCCATTTAACTAATCCATTTGGTCCTTCAGACCCGCTAAACTCTAGAGGTTTGCACAACATAAAGTCCTTGATCGAACATCCCCTGGATGCACGAATCGGTTCAGTACGGTTCGTCTCTACCGTAGGTATAGGGCCATTACTGTCTGTAACGACCACCCTAGGCGGTGCGTCATTACTCGGAATCGTGTTATCATTCTGCGGAGGATCAGTATTTCGTTCCCCGTCATTATTGGTGGTCGTTTGATTGCTCGGAGGGGTTGGATTGGTCGAATTGTTAATACTGGCGGCGATGCGCGATACTATATCCGGTATCGCCGCTTCTAACTGTTGAGCAATCAAACGACTCACGTCCACTTCCGACAATTGGGCTGAACGTTTTGGTGCCATTCTACACAACATCAAGAAAGTATATATAATCAATACAAGTTCCAATCATAAAACACAACAAACATTCCATTCATTAATAAACGTTAGTACATATTACACAAACATCCGTTCATATTACTTTCATGTCACTATTACATTAGTTAAGTTTTCATACGTAGGGCCTATGTCGGCATCATCTCGACATAACCCGCAACGGGTCAGTGCTTGAATGATACCCAAAAGTATCTATAATGATATGCCCCAAAAGAGACCCTCTTAAGGGCCAGTGGTTGTATTATAACTACCCAAGATTCACTCTATGTTAGCATCACCACTAACTGCTTACACCGAGTATCAAAAAGCGGTCCCTGACTACCACCACCCTAACATGATCTAAACACGGTGGTATACCAACCACACCAACACCGCCGCCATCCCCACAATCACTGCCATTAAAGCCCGGATCCGTGTTTCCATCCGGTCAATCAACCCCAGGGAGTAGACGTCCTCCCTCCTCAGCTGCGCGATCGCATGCTGGCTGTCCAGTATGCAATCCACCAAGAGGTTCCTCCTCTGAATACCCACCGTCAAGGCAGTGGTGTGCTCATTCATCCGCTCGGTGAGCACCCGGAGCCACGCCGCCTCGGTGGAGGGACGCTCATCCCTCACTGGCCTGGGGGTACCCCACACAGGTGGCGGCACAGGCCCGGGTTGGGGGCGGGAGGACTCGCCTCTGTGGTAAGTGGATCTGGGTGGGGTAGAGGTAGGTGAAACATACGGGACACTGATCCGCGCCGTGAGGCGGGGACCGGGTCTGGGAGGGGTGAGGGTGACCTGAGGTACGGGTGGGGTGGGAGACCTGGTAATCCTAGCAGGGGAGGACAAGCTAGCACTCCTAAGGCTAGTCTCAGAAGGCTCGGTGCTGGAAGCTAAGCGTACACTCCTAGAGTCCCCGGAACTGGCCTCCTCCGGGTCCTCCTCTACAGATAAACTTCGTGATCTTGACATGTTTACCTGTACACAAGTTAGCAAACATATAGTCCTTTTCATAATGTAAATCATAATCAAATTAATATACACTTACTTATACAATTTGACCACATAACAATATTATCACATATTTGCACGTATGTTGCCAATTTTACCTATTAAAGTCCCCCGTGACTTTCCCTGAATTCCCTCGTGCAGACAAGTCTGTTATTATGTTCCGGACCATAATAACCCACTTGTTCATCCAAGTTCATCCCGATCTCGTCACAATATATTATTAGTTGATATTCAGATCCTATAATACTTGAGCTACTGGTTATATTTTAGGTATCTTTTAAAGACATCCTAATTCTTTATAACCAATGGCTCTGATACCAAGTTCTGTAACACCCCGTAACCGCAGCGGAAACGTACACGGGATGCAACAGACACATCTGATATCAACAGCATTGTTTATAAAGAAAACACCACTACATTAATTTAAACGTATTACATTGTTCTGAGTTTCATAACCATCTAAGCGTTGTCACATAAGTGTTACCGATAGTACATTAACATATTTAATGCAAAATATAGATCTCTAGACTTCCACAAAATAGCACACAACATCGAACACATACCACTCATTCCAATTTGAGTGTACCTAGAAAGAATGTAAAGAAAACGGGTCAACTACGAATAGTTGGTGAGTTTCACTAATTTAAATAAACCATAATAAATCATTATAATAATCATAAATAAGCATGTAATTATGCTGAGCCCACAAGTGAGAACTCTGTTAATCCCAAAACATATCGATTAACCTCCGGGAACTCTGTTACCCCAGAATACTTCCAATAACCTCTGGGAACTCTGTTACCCCAGAAACACATTTAATAACCTCTGGGAACTCTGTTACCCCAGAAACACATTTAATAACCTCTGGGAACTCGGTTACCCCAGAACACATTTAATAACCTCTGGGAACTCGGTTACCCCAGAACACTGTTTCGGGCCTTACACTGTTAGCAACTCAGACAATTACCATCTTAATTCATTACCGTACAATTCCCGTACAATAAACATTATATAAATACGTTCATTTCCATGCGATCAGCATGTACTTAAACACTTTGATAAAAACATGCTTTCCGCTCCTGGAAAATATTTAAAACAGTTCAGTAAAAGGGGCTCGTGAAAACTCACCTTCTTGTGAGCAAAGATGTACTACGGTGCACGGCTACTGGTACATATCTCGTTTTCTTGCTTAAAAACTTGGATCTTTGGATGAATGTTGAAGATTGATGAGAGAAAGTTGGGGTTGGGATGTTAAAAAAAAGAAAATGAAATGTTATTATGGTTAAGGTGGACCGATTGGTCCTAGTTGTGGTGTGGGGTGGGGCCCACATCTCAACCCATGGCCACACATTTGGATTTTGTAATCTGGATAACGTTGTGGATAATCTGGTTCAGTTCGTTTTTCAGTTAAATGCTTAATTCCGCTCAAAACGAGTCCAAAACAGTCGTTTTTCGGCTTAAAATTTAAATTTATATAAAACTGATTTAAAAACTTTAAAAAACTTAAACCATGACATTTAATGACTTAACACATCGTATTGTCGGTAATTGTGCATCTTTTTCGGCTTGATCGATCGTCTCTTGCTTGGTTTGATAAAAATGTTTCGTTTAACGTACCGACGTACTAATAAATCGAAATCCTTTTTCTGTGCTATAATTCACTTATCCCGAAGCCTTAATACTTCGTAAACCTTACTAAACATCATATATTTCATCTATGACGTAATCCCCGATTCGTTCGGGTTTCAATAACCGTTCATCGGTTAATCGTAATTCTAATACGACTAACTGTTCATTCGAGTATAATTCGTACTGTGAATCTTATATACTCGTATAAACACATTATAATTCATATATTCAGTATTGAATAACACGTACATAGTATATTCCGGCTAGGGTATACCTGAATTTGCCGGAATCGTTACAGTCCGGTGTTCTATCTGTAGTTTCACAGGATAGCCATTTACCTGATGACTGAAAGCACCCAGGGCGATTATGATATGTTGTTTGTGTTTCGTGTTCTTTTACTTAAAATTATGTTGGGAACTCTGAGTTGGAAGGACATGTGTTTTCATGCATGTTTGGTTCGGTTAACCACGTGTGGTTACAATGGATAGCCATTAACCTGAAAGCTTAAAGTGATCGGGGTGACTGAATGCTTAACACGTGTGTTTTACTTAACTCTCCGGGAAGTGATATTACTATTCAGTTAATAGCTTTTTAGAAGCTCCAAAATTTTGCAAATGGAAATTGATCCAACCTTTGGAAAGTGATAGATAAATTATTTCTGTGTGCCTAACGGGTGAAGTTATTAGGCTTAAAAGGCTCTAGAACAGTCATTGATGTGTATGGTACTTTCCACGATGCGTAAAAGTTAAGGTAAACTAAATTTGCTAAACTTAATGTGGAGAGTCGTTTTGAAGACAAGTGCATGTCTCCAGATACATCTCTCCAAATGATAGGCAGAAAAGCAATTACCCAGTCATACACGAGCCTGTTAGTGTCTTGATCACTAAAAATATTGTACAGTCAAGCTATTGCTACTTCTATTATTAAAAAAAATCATGATTGAAGTAATTTATGTCTATTGAATTTATTTCTTTATCAAGGCTTCGAGGGTTCAAACTAGAACTACAGAGATGGGGGCACACAAGTAAGTCCTGCCATGTCTCGAATGAAAGGCTTGCCAGTTTACTGGCACTAAGTCCAACGTTCAACCTTAATTCTAAGCCATGCTTTGTATAAAAATTATTTTGATCAAGCACTAGGGGGTTGGAGTCGAATTGGGGTGATCTGGGGAAAGCCAAATACGCTTTGAGAAGAGATAGGAGGCATCACAGGTCCATGAGTGATGTCCATTTAAACTTTATGCCTAACTGAACCTTAATCATATCACTGATGTGATGAAAGATCATGCTAAGTATGGGATACACGCTATCAATCTGTCTCTTAGATGTCATAATAATGCTGAACATGAATCCTTGTGACAGCCTCTTAAACGATATGATTCCATGTTCGGATCTTTTCATAAAAGGGCGGCGTTTTACGAAGAACTGAAATTCGATCCCGACGTTAAAATAAAGGGAGTTGTCTTACTTGTGTGTGAAAATTCTTTTGTATTTTGTTTGATTTTATCTTATTTTATTTTATTCTGTCCTGGCTAATTTTAATTCTCTTCGAAATTATCTCCTTGAAACGTTTGTTTTTTTTTTAAAAAAAAAGGGATTTGGATCTTTTCCTAATGGATTTTTAACCTGTTTGGGCTGGTTATTGATTTCTGGCTTATTGGAGCCCGTTAAGGAGTTTTCGGCCCTCTTGGCCCAGGTATAAATAATCTGTTTAAAGGGTATTTTCTCTCATAATTTTAACCCTTCAACCCTTCAACCTTCCTAACCGAGATCCTTTCTCTCAATCATCTGTGATTTAATCTCTTCAATTAACCTCAGTTTTAAAAGTGTTCATCTTTGACTAAGCAGGTATAAGACACGCATGATATTTGGGACTCATGTTCTTACAGTGTGTTGGATAAGGCTATTGTAACTCGATTTGATAAATCAAAAGTGCATTCTTAACTATGTAGGACTTTCGGTGGAGTTCTCAGTGTTGATTATGGGTTTTCGGTTGACTATTGTAGATTATTTACATGTTTAATGAAGGTTTTTGGGGGATCTCGGTAGGTTGAAGATGATGACACATGTTCCGAGGTGGAATCCAAAGGGGTTCTCTGCCCAACTGGCAAGGAGTTCTCGGTTTGACTTATGTTGACCGAGAACTCCCATATATTATCATATATCGTTCTCGGTCACCCATTGACAGAAAACCCCTCTGTTCGCGGTCAATTGTAGTGACCGAGAACCCCTGTTCTCGGTTGTTTTTCGTTGATTTCTGTTGACCGAGAACCCCCTTACTTGACCAAGATCCCCCCTGCCTGGCCCAAATTCTCACTGCTTGGGCCCAGATTCTCATTGTGGTACACTATTGGGCCACTCCATCGTAACCTGGACTGCCACAGAAGTTCATTTGAGCCCACCATGTTTAATAATCCAAATGTTTCTTAATTCATAGATCAAATATCCATTACCACTATCTAACTTGTTAAGTTTGGTGCAGATATGACTGATCAAAATCCGTTAAAGTTCGTAGACACTCATAATATAGCTGGTCATCTGTATGATCCGCCACTGGCTCACAAGGAGTTCAAGACGATAATTGTTGGACTGAATACGTGCAGGATCTCTCATTCTCTTTGTGAGAATCCTGTCATTTGCAAGAAGATGGTCACTGATTTCTAGAAGAATGCAAAGATCAACTCTCAAGGGGTAGATGGAGCTACTTCAATCGACTCCAAAATACAGATGAAGCCTGTTACTATTACTGAAGCCATTATCAGAGAGGTACTTCTGTTTGGGGATCAACCTGACTACCCAACAGAGTATTCTACAGCCGAGGTTACTGAAGTAATTACTAGAATGGGGTATGAAGGCACTTATCCACCGGCAATCAAGAAGCTGTTTCACCCCTACTGGAGATATCTATTGCACACGTTCTTCACATGCATCTCGGGAAGAAAGGGGGATTCAGATGAAATCAGTCACACTCAAATGTCTGCCGTTGCTGCTCTGATCATGGGTTGGAATTACAACTATTCCAAATTTGTCTTCAATGAAATGATGAGCAATCTCAGGGCAAAGAAGAAGGAGATGTTTTTGATGTACCCAAGGTTTTTGCAGATGATCTTTGACTCTCATTACACTGATTTGGTTAAAACTGTTGAGAACTTGGATATGAAGACAATGGGACCCAATTCCTTTGGGTTAATGAAGCAGTCAAGAAAAGGAGCCAAAATAGTTTACAGGGGATTAAGACCCCTGGAAAAATTCGGTCATTTTGTTGAGACCGAAGCTGAGCCTGTCATAGCTCAGGTTGCTGACGAACACGTGGTACCATCTCAACCACGTGCTGCTACGTTTGAGATCTCCGATGATGAATATGATGAAGTAGAGCTCCGTCAGCCAAGTACTCTTACTGATGATGAAAGATTAAAATCCCTCGAAGCTGCTAAAGTCCTATTTTAGTCAACTGCTCGGAAGCCTCCTCCGACAGTTACTGAAGATGCTGAGGAAGAGTATATTGAAGAGCCAACTGCTGATCTCATTCATCGTAAACGAAAGAGGGATGATTTGATATCAAGCAAGTTAGCAAGTGAAGTTGAAACAACCAAAGCCTCACCAACACCGACAATCTCACCAGCACCAGAATCAACCTCCAGCCCTCAACAAGTCACCGATCAACCAGAATCACATGTCCCAGAATCACAAACTGAACCAGTTGCACCTTCTACTGAGCCAACATTTATGGAGCTGCTGTCCATTGACTTCGGTGATGATTTTGATTTTGAAACAGATATTCCACATTCCGATGCTGCAAATATTCCATCTGGGTCCTCCGGTCAATTTGATCAAGGTCAGTCTAGTTCAGATGTTTGCGAAAAGGTTGCTCAAATCCTTGCTATGCAGGAAAGTTATCTTCAGAACAAGGGAAAAGGAGTGGTTCTCGAGAATACTCCTATGGATGTCCAAGTTCTACAAAGACGAGTTTTTGAACTTGAGCAGGATTCGGTAATCAAGGATGTTCGCATTCAGGAGCTTGAGGCCAGCGATTCAGATAAAGACTCCAAGATTAAGGAATTGCAGTCCAATGGGAGGTCTAACAGCTATGTATCTCTATCTCCAGCAAAAGCTATTTCAGAAATTTGGAGATGAGTTCAAAAGTAGTGAAGATATGGTGTATGAAATTCCCTCCACTGATCAAGACAAAGATTCTGATGCTCATCCAGATGATAACATTGGTGTCAATCGACAAGAAGAATCAGATTCTCTGAAACGTTATCTGGATGCACCAACTGTTACAAAAGAAAAGTCTGAAAGAATAAAGAAGAAATTACTTGAGAAGGGAAAGAAGAAGTTGCTGGTAATGAAGAACTTAGATCAAAATGTTGTGTCTTCAGGTCACCCGGAGAGATATGTTTTTACACTTCAGAAGGGGTTCTCTGAAAAATACGGTGATCGATCTGGAGTTTTATCTTGGGGTTTTGATGCAGATAAGAACATGTGGTGGGTCAAGAGAAAATCAGGAACAATGGAATACTATAAAAATATGAAGGACTTTGGTTCTTGGACTAAAGTTGATTTGAGTGATCTAATAAATACTTCGTTTTCAAATCCATCACACGACAAACGGGGCACAGATTTCTGGAACTTTCTCAAGCGCCAAGTTGATAAAGGCTTTCCAAATATGCTAACTCCTGAATCTTTCCTGAAGAAAGCCAAAGGAGTCTTGGATCCATGAACTGGGAAAACCATGGTGAATGTGATGTGGCCTCCCACTAAGAAAGCTACGTACATTCCTGTGCCAGATGCCATTCCCGATGGTACGTTGGTTAACATGAGATTCTGGTTCTTTGATCCCTTTACCGCCACAGCTGTTGTCAAGCTACAAAAGGGGAAAGGTCAATATCGCTTGTTGACCCTAAGAATTTGTTGAAATTTCATGAGAAGGATATCAAGACACTCAGTACGCATCAGATTGTTGTTGACGGACTTTTTGAAACAGACGCCAAAGAATACACAAGCATGGTGGCATCTATCATTAATAACAAATTTTGGGCCGGAGGGTTGAAGGATGCGGATCTTGATTACATGGAGGAAGAGTAAACACAAAGCTACAAACCAAGGGGGATATTGTTGGGCCTAGTTTTGTGGTTTGAGCTTGTTTATATTTAGTTGGCTTGGATTTTGGGTGCACATGTAAACCGAGAACACTTATGTGTTCTCAGTAGGCTAGTTGTTGTTTGGGCCGGACTAGGTGTTTGGTTATCCTATATATAGTTTATATCTTGTATAGGAAAAAGGTTGTTCACTTCCAGTTTGTGTTTTGATTGTTTTGTAAGTGCTTAAGCACCTGACGTATTCAATAATATGCGTGTGTTTTGAAGCAACCTTGTGTTATTTACTAGTTCTTATTTGTGTTCTTGAATCACCGAGTGTTGGTATTCCGCACCAATACTCGTCTGGTTGATATCATATTGTAGTGATCCAGATTCGGGACTTACAGGTATTTATCTAAAGATCGAATCTTTTACGTGTTTTTTTAGACATTAATCATGGATCTAGTCATTATACAAACAATTTGAACGTAAAACGTAGGAATTTTGGTTTTAAAAAAAAGATCTAAACTAGACCTTCATACTACAACATTATGTCTTTATATAGCAAAACTACATCAAAATAGTAAACCTATAGTGTCCCTAATGAACGTTGGTGCGACTCTCACCTATACACTACCTAGTTTCCCTATTAGTCTCACAACGAAACTATCCAATGTCCTTGTCAGATTTAAAACGAAACTACCTAATGTCAATGCCATACTTAAGAGAAACTACTAATGTCCATGTTAGACTTGCAACGAAATTACCTAGTTTCCAAGTCAGATTTGTAGAGAATTAACTATCTAGTTTCCTTATAAGAGTTGTAGAGAATTTTCCTAGTTTCTGCGACAGACTTATAAAGAAGCTACCCAATTTCCATGTCAAACTTATAGAGACATTACCTAGTATCCTATTAGAGTTAATAAGACGTTAAGATCAAATGAAAAATAGTTGCAATTCTCACGAAACTAGTCGAACGATATTGTCAGTGAAACTATTTACGAAACTAACGTTATGTAACAGGTTTTCGCGTATTAATTTTATACAGAAAGCGTAAGGATTGTTCCTGTTAAGATGAATTGTTATGCGTTGATTAAGAGCAATCAGGTAAGTTTCTAGACCCCTGTTTCAATAATGCTTTTTGGGTTATGTACATACTTGCGTAAGAGCTATAAAAGAAAGAATGGTTTGGGCCTTAGGCCTTATCGATTTTGAATGATAAAAGTAATGGATCGGTAATGTCAAATGTAAGATTAATGAATATTGGCTATGCATTATACTTAGCTAGCACTGAAAGAGTAACAATCATGAGTCACAGGGATGATCTATGGATATTGCACGTGTCGTGAAAGAGTTAAGACTCGGTATTTGGAAGGTCTATGGATCTTGCATGTGTGGTAAAAGAGTTCAGCATTGGTATGTGAAAGTGTCACACCTCGATTAGGAGCTAGAAGTGTGACTATTCGTTGGTACTTATTTTGTAAATATTTCATAGTTTGGGTTTATTTAAAACATTCATTTATAACAAAATTCTCGGGAGTTAAATACTCGAGTGGTTGTTACAAAGTATCTGTTTAATTTATCAACACAAGGATTTCATTATTGTGCTAGTTTCGGAGAGTAAACATGATATGAACATGTGGCTAGAGAAGTGGCAAGCAGTTTTAGAGACGAAGGGTTTAAGGATTAGTCTCTAAAAAACTGCGTATCTTCACAATGTATTTAGTAGGGTAACGATGATGAGGATGTCCAGATTTCCATCGAAGGCCAAGTAGTTCCGCAGACACAAAGTTCAAATAATTAGGATCATTTGTATAAAGCGATGGGGACATAGATTGATAGCACCTACCAGAGTTTCATGTGATAATAGGTTCCCAACTAAACTAAAAGGGAAATTTTATAAGGTTTCCATCAGACCGACGATGTTGTATGGAACAAATTGTTGGGTCATCAAGAAGGCACACTCACTTAAAATAGAGGTAGCAGAGATGAGAATGTTGTGGATGTGTGGGAATACAAGGTCTGGCTGAATAAGGAATAACATTTTTCGAGAAAGCTTAAAGGTAACTAGTATAACTATAAGATAAGCGAGGGGAGATTGAGATTGTGTGGGCACGTAAAGAGAAGACAAACAACGGATTATGTTAAATCAGTAGAAAAAGATACTAAAGAGGGGAAGAGGGGTAGAGGCAAACCTAAATTGACTTGGATGAGATGATTAGGTATGATTTGATAGGTGTGCACCTCTCTGAGGATATGGTTGATGATAGGATTTCTTGGAGACGTAGGATTAAGGTTAAATACTTTTACCAGTAGGATGGAATTTTTGGTTGGAAATACGTCCTATGTTCCTAACTTTCCTACTTAGTACTCTTTGCTATTAATTATTATTAGGTATACTGGCTTTTATTAATCTCAACTATCATCTTTTGGTCATTACCGTCCCAACTAGTGAATTAGCTACTGACGGTCCCATCTTTTAACATATTTGTTCCCAACGGTCCGAGGCTAACGGAATCATAACACTGATACTTGCATGTTGTAGGATAAACATTTTTTGCCAGAATAGTCTCATTTTTTGCCCAAAAACTCAACTTGGACACCACTTGAACACCGCCACCACCACCTACTGACTCACCACCAACCAACTATCACCACTTTAGCACCACCAACTAATTTCGACAGTGGTTCTAGGGGTTCGACGACCTCAATAATTGGGGCTTTTACTAGAAAAATGTTGATCCAAGGTTAAAAAGACGTTTGGGACGAAAATGTTGGGTTCTCTAGAAAAACAAAAATGTGACTTTTCCGGGTAAAAACAATTTCCCAGAGACCTGCAACTAACGGTGTTAGGATTTTGTTAATCGCCGATAGTTGGGAACAAATACGTTAAAACATGGGACCGTCAGCAACAAATTCGTTAGTTGGGACCGAAAATGATAAAAAGATGATAGTTGTGATTCATAAAAACTTAATGCACCTTATTATTATTTTACTCTATTATTACCTATTTATTTATGTTTGCCCTCTTTTCTAATTTTCTTTAATTTAATGCACCTTATTATTATTTTATTTTTATTATTACCTATTTATTTATGTGTGCCCTCTTTTTTACTTTTCTATAATTTCTTTCGTTAATACTAAATATTACACCTATTTAAACTCTACTTTATAGTGTACTCGTTTTACTGCTATTCTGCTTGCTTAGGAGTCAAGGGTCTTTCTGGAAGCAACCTCTCTATCTCATGGATAGAGGAAATGTTTGCATACATCGCACCCTTCCTAAACCCAACTGATGGCTTTGACTATTTGTGTGATTTACTGGATGTGGTTGTTGTTGTTGTTGAGCCATCTACATTAGCATCCCACTATCCTTAGTTTGCAGGGCTCTAAATCCTCGTAATACTTACTAATCCTAATTGCCTAGATCGCTTTATCTCTTTTCTTTGCTGCCTCTTAAGAAATTTATCGCCCAAGTATGAAAGACCGATCGAAAATACAAGCAATGAAGTAGTTTTCATACATAAAAGTGGAAACTCGGTTAAAATGGATGATATTTTATTTAATTTTCCATTTTTTGTGTGTCATTTTCTTAAATTCCTAATTTGTATTCATATCAATGCTATTTTCTTTAAGCTTTGGTAGACAAAGGAACTAACTGATAATGATCCATGATGTTGGATAATTTTGTTTCAGCATTCTCAAGATCTATAATGGCATTCTCATGATATTCTTAGGGTTGGATGTCTCTAAAATTTAACTATTAAGAGACTTCAAGAACTGTTAAAATGTTTCTATTTAGTAAATTAAATACACTTTATATGACTGATTCAAATTAAGGTAGTGGCGGATCTAGACATCAATCTCAGGGGTAACATTAAAGAAAACTACCGTATTTCATATAATGTAAACGGGAAAAATAGAAAACACAATAGTAAACAACTTTAGACCCATGGAGTGTCGATATCTCCTCTTCGGGTTTTGAAAGCTTGGTATCGAGTCATTAGATCATCTTCTTTTACTTTATCAATCGTTTCTCTTTAGACTGCACAAATCAAATCATTGTTCAAATACTCATTACACATTTGATTGCGCGAATCCATCTTAATCTTTATTTTAGAGAAACATGTTTCAACTGTTGCGTTTGCAACCAGTAAAACCAACGCTATCTTCAATATTCGATAAACCAAAGGAAAAGTGATTTGATTTCCGTTTTCCACTATTACACAAGCAAGATCACACATTTCACCCAATTTTGCAAATCTAAAATATTTCTATAAAGTGTGATAAATGGTCATAAGATCACCCGAAATACACTCTATTTCTTCAATACTAAAATCATTCAGATACATATAAGAAAATGTGACTATCTTAGATATGTCAAACTTAGAAAACGAATCGGAAGGATTTAAGCTAGGCTTATATTCTGACCAACTAGTTGAGACCTCACTGAATCTATTTCAAAGTTCTTGAATTTACATATACAAAACCATATTAAAAACTTTAACCTCGAAATTATGTCGATTAGTAATGAAATTCTTTTGATTTATTCGATTACCATAACTTTCCATCAAATATAACATCTTAATCTAGTTTTTTTCACAAGAATATGTCACTCTAGTCTAAACCGTTTTTGTCTTGGAATATTCAACACTAGGTTTTTCCCGATTATCAACCTAGACGCCTGATGTAAAGGAATTTATACATCTTTTTATCACTAAAATGTCTCCAAATAAGCGTCATTTCGGCAATTATGTTAGAATAAATAACCACTAATATTTATAATTTCTATTTATATGTAAATATAGTCCTAAGGAATAAAACCAGCTGAAATACAAAGTAAAACGGAGATAAACAGTGAAATAGATTCAACACACCCCATGGTGAATCAAGACATGGCCATGCCTAGAGCATATGAAGTAAAGACAAAAATCAGAAAATCAAGACATGGCCATGTTAACCAAAACACACCCCATGTTATCAAGACCAAGAAGAAAAGACAACAATAGAAGGTTTTGAAACAAAACACGGTCTGTCTTCCCAAGACATGACCATGCCTTCAAGTACTAGAGAAAATGACAAAACTGGTGGAATTTGGACATTTGTGGAACTCAACTCGGTCGTGTCTTTCTTAACACGGTCGTGTTAACCTAGAGTTGTATGATTTGACAAAGAACATTTAATGGACCATGACAAAAAATGATGACATGGTTGTGCCTTGAGGGTGATCAGCCTATAAATTAAATGTTCATCTTCTTTATTCAATATACCTTGGTGAGACATTTAATACACCTTCCATTTCATTCACTCATCTCCAACCATCTGTTTTCATCACCATTAATAAGGGAATTAATCTCATAAATCCAATCATTGAAGATTAAGCTTTTGGAAGAAGTTATTAGCATAAAAAATTAGTCATCCAAATTGGTTAGATTTTTTCAATTTGATCATGTTTGTATCTATTACTTTGATATTTATCATTATGCTTATTAGTAGCTAAACTTCCAAAGTATCATCTTGGTTTATAATGAATCCTAATTGAAGTATAATAATGTTAGTAAAAAATGTGATTGGTTTTAATAATTAGTGTTATGTTGCAATAATCACTTGATGATGAATGTTAAAATATTCTTAAAAGATAACCCAAGTCTAAGCTTGATGATAAGCAGAGAAATTTATAGTCTTGTGAAGCCTTGGCGAATCTTAAAATAGACACCAAGATCCCGAACTTGATGATAAGTCGAGAAATCGTTATTCTTATGAGGACTTGGTTGATAAATTAAGAATTCTTAAAATCAACCCCCGAATACCGAGCTTGACGATAATTCGTGTAACTGACACTCTAGTGAGGTTGTGGGAATAACTTAAGAATCTTGAAAAGAGCCGCCAAGATTCTGAGCTTGATGATGAGTCGAGAAATTGCCATTCTTGTAAAGGCTTGGTTGGGGGAAAAACGTGAATTATAATATTAACGTGGACCAAATGGAATGTTAGCAGTGATTAACCATTTTAAAATGGAAAGTATCAACAATGTTGTGAAAACGGATTGTTGATATTTATCCACTAAAATCGGTTAATTACTCGTTAAATGAGTGTGCAACATAACCTATTTTAAGCAACTCTTAAGTGGTTATTACATGAGATCTATAATTGTTCAAGAGTTGTGTGGATTAATATTCGGTAATTCAAGGTTAATCCTTTACGACTCAACTAATTTTATTTGTTGTTTTATGTATAATATACATGTTGTTTTTACTAATATATTAAGGAAAATTCACTTAATATTATAGGGAATTGTCTCATCTTTAAAGTGAGTTAACTTTTTTTTATCAAAAACCACTTGTTTACATAAAATGATGTTTTGAGTCAAAGGAATCAAGAGTTATCTCTTTTTTAATTATCATGGAATGACATGACTAACGATGTTATTCCCACATTTAATCACCATAGCAAGTTCATGTCGCAGGTTTACTAATCAATTGTTAAACCAAGTTAAGAGGAGTTTCGACCAAGATGATACACTTCTATCTTTGATCTTCTTTATATCCAAAAATATATATAAAAAATATTGTATTTTAATTTATGTTTTAAATTTCTTTAAACTCATTTACCAAAACCAAAATGATATTCACTTCCAGTTGAATTAACACAACAATTTAGTAGTAAAAATCAATAAGTGTGCATGTGGATCGATACTTGGTTCTTACCTATACTATACTACATATACGATAGGTACACTTGACTATTTGTGTGTAGTTTACTTAATATAATAATCATTTTTATAAATTTTAAACTAGACATTGTGTGAATAAAACCCTTAAAAACTCAACAACTTTTCTACTACCATATTGCACGTATCAACGCCTCTAGCAAGTCTTGACTCTTTTTTAAATATGTTTTGATAGAGCATTTGTGAGACCTAAAATATCATCCAACAAGTTTATATGAAACAAAACTCAAGACTCTTACGATTTTAGTTCAAAGTAGAAGAATACCAAAATTGAACAACTACAAGTCGAACCGTAGAAAAGGGAGCACCGGTCGCCGGCTACCCGGCTGCAACATGGAGATCCGGTGTCCAGAAGAGGAGGGCAACAGCGCATGGGGGGTGATTGGTGGAGTGGTGGTGTCTAGTGAATAAGCGTTGTTTGATGTCCGGCTAGCTTCCAATTTCCAAACAACGATATATTTTTTTAAAAGGGTTAACGGGTTTAACTGGTTTGGCCTTTAAACTTTGGTTAGGCTTTACTGGGTTGAAATTTTAAATTGGTTGGACTTTAAACAAATTCAGGTGACATTATATTTTTTTCAGTGGTAGTGAAATACGAAACCGACACATAAATATATATATATTTTTTTTGCATTACCCACAAAAAGTTAAGAAATTATGTCCTTGTTTAGAGGTATCCTTTTAATAGAATCATTAATTAAGAGGCAACTAAGAAGCCACTTACTCAATTTATTTTTTCCTTTATTCGATATTGTTTGTTTCCGCCAACTAAGCAAAATAGAATCCATGCAGGGCCGGCCCATAGGGGTGGCGGGGTGGTTGTCACACCCCGACCAAAGGCGGCGGAACATGCCGGGGTGCAACAATTGCTCATAAGCGCATGACACTATTTAAAGCGACAATATTTAACAAACTCATTTCATTTCACAACATCGAAAATGTCACATAACCAAATATTCATAACTCAAATACAACAAAATATAACAAAATATAGCAAATCAAATATTGTTCATTTTTGCTAATATCCTAACGGTATTTGTGACGTTTTCTTCACCGAACTCCATAATCAACCTAGATGCAAACCTGTAACATTTCATAAAATAAAGTTTATCAACACAAAGGTTGGTGAGCAATTCATAAGTTTGAACAATAGATATATAGTATGAAAAGCCACAAAACTAGTATACAAAACCATAAATAATAGCTATAAACTTGGATAAATAGTTATCGCTAACAAGTTAGTGACACCCAACTATAAGGGGTTGCCAAATAGTTTAGGATTTTATAGTTATCGTTAATTGCATTACGTTAACGACACCTTGCCATGAGGGGTTGCCAAATGGTCTAGGATTTATAGTTCCACCATCCAAAAGCGATAAACACATAGTCAAATAAGCATAGAACACCAAATCGAGCAATTATTCAAGTAAGGTATACAACAAAGTTTGTGGTTTAAGACCCAAGTATAAAACATTTAGTTTAGATAAGTTGAAATGTCACCCCAAAAATAAAAGATAGAAAACGGGGTATGAAGTTACTCACGTTCAAGTAATAAACTTGAAAGATTGATTATTTGGAGATTTGCCGGAACGACGAGTTTAACGTATGAAGCCTAAATAAAAGAAAGTCTTGGATTTAGAAAGGTTGTCTTGAAGATCTTTAAATAAAATAATTGTTGCAAAAACTAATCAATTAAAGTTCAAGGTTTAAAATGTAACTATTTAAGAATTTATAATAATAACCCTTTTAAAAAAATGTAAGTTTGCTCAAAACCGGGTTAAAGTATCTAACCTTAATATTTACTTAACCAATGTTAAGTAATAAGGTGGGGAAAATGCTAAAATGCAAGTTCCATTAGGCTAAAGATACTAAAACGGGTTTTTAACGAGTGTTCGGGTTGTCGGTTCGGGTCTTCACAAATGGTCAAACTCAAAGTCAACTTTCCAAAATATTAATTGTTATGAGATAACTCATTAAAACATACTAACACTTAACCAAGTATGTAATTGTTTAGAACTAACAACGCACGTTAAGCGAGTGTTCGGTTTTGTCGGTCCAAACTATGTTATGAGATCAAGTTGGATCCAACTATTCCAAGTACTTAAGAAAATAATTAAAATCAGTTTGTAAACTATTTTTTAAAGAAATATACAAGTCTTGATAGCTAAAATCACACTTGTGTGTCTTAAGCGAGTAAAAGTCAGTATAGTTCGGTTTGGTTCGGTCTCCATCTCACAAATAGTTCATAGATGGTTTCTACATGCCCAAATATCATAGAACTTGTATATTGGTTTATAAATGAAGAAAACTTAAATTTTACAACAAAAAAAAGTTAACTATAAGTCTTTTAAGCAAAAGTTTCGGTTTAGTTCGGTTTCCATCTCCCAACGAGTTCATAGATGGATTCCATATGCTTAATATCAAAGAACTTGTAAAAATGATTTTTGAAACTCAAATCTAGCAACAAACATGTTTAAACAACTATTTTAACAAAACTAATAAACAAAAGTTCAGTTTCCGGTTTGGACTAGTTTCGGTTAAACTGAGGTTAGTCTTATACAAACCCACACTATGGAACTTGTAAATAAGATGAACAAACTAAAGGGTTAGAAGTTAGTCATAAGTGATATGTATAATAAGTTATGTGTGTGTAAATATATATCAAGAACACGAAGTCCTCCATGAAGCCTTGCCTTATGACATTCGAAACTTAACCAACCTGAGTCGGTGAAGTAACAAATAAAGGAAACAAGGGGTGTGTATTATATATATGTTGTACCACCATATTCAAAAGTTAGTAATGTTAGATGAACAAGTTAGAATGAAAGACTATAGTTAGTTTGACTTGAGAAGTCAAAACTTCAAGAATACATAAGAAATAACAACCTTGAATCTATGGAGTTTTGAGAGAGTTTTTGGAGATGTAGCAAGAGTAAAATGAAGAAGATGGGTGTGTATATATAGGGAAGGAGTGAAGGGTTGGGTATAAAGATTCTTTTATGGTTTGCATAAAAATGGGTATGTTTAAATGGTCAAACAATGCATAATATAAAAAAAACCAATATTTTATATATTTTATATATTTTAAATGACAAGATCCAATATTTTATATATTTGAAATGTTCGGGTTACAAACGGGTCGGGTTTACATAACAAAAGTGACCCGAAATTAACGAATGTCATAGTGGTCGACGGCCACAGGCCCGATACCTCGTTAGGCCCGAATTTTTTTTTTATAAAAAATATATATTTAATTTTATTAAGAATAATATGTATATTTAATGTTTAAACTTAATTACATGACCACTAGCTTGATCTAGTGGCAAATAAGTATTACTCTCAATCAAAAGGTCATGGGTTCAAGTCTCATCTGAGACATGTTTATTCCTATTTTTATACAAAAAAAGTTTATTCCTATTTTTATACAAAAAAATTTTACACAGCTCAAATTATAACCAAGTAAACCTATATAAAAATTTAATTGTTTAAACCAACAAAATACTCCTTTTTAATTAAGGCCTAAAAAAAATTTCGCCTTCGGCCCAAAATTTTTTTTGCTTTCTCGGAGCCGGGCCTGACTCCATACCTAATTTGTTGCTCTCTAATTTGAGTTAGATTTCCTTTTTCTTTTTTTCAAAATTGTAACTGAAAACTGAATCAAGAAAAGGTGTGCTTAGGTGGAGAGAAAGTGTATATGTTTGTGAGGATGATATGGTATGGGTAAATTGTGTCTTTAACAGGCTAGTTGTATCCGTAGAAAATTGTCCAAGTTCTCTTGTTTTCATACGTGGTACTACTCATTTTGTTCAATTATTAACAGAAATGTTGGACTTTATGCATCATAATTATTTCCATACGCATACACTTGCCCACATGTCTTTCTTTGAAAATAAGAAAAGTTCATAACCTCCATGGAGGTTCTTCTGTCAGTTTCCACTGCCTTTTGCTGACGTTTTTGTAGATGGTCCCCTTGTACAAGATGCTCGTTTGTATATTATAATTTTGATTTTACTAGTTAACACATACCAAATTCAGAAGCTATATAACGATAATTTAGTTTATTGTTTCTTTTTTGTTTTATTTTGAACTGAAGTGAATGGATATAGAAGTCAATTAACTTTGTGCATCGGCTATAATTAATAGACACAGTCCATTGTTGCGGTTTATTTGACTTGCATGCGTTATAGTTTATCACGGCTGACAAAAGCAGTTGGTTGTGATCTTGAGGGGGGACTTATATTTCTACAAGTAAAGATGGTGTGCAATTCTTGTGTTTAAACATCAAAGTTGTGTGGTAAAATGTTGGACGAGTGGGCTAGGTAAGTATGATTCTGGTAGTATTGATCGCCTAATAATTCTTTAATCATGTTTAGATTAAATAAATAATAAATATTATACATTTAAACTTAATGGGTCAAACATTTGTTGTTAGAACATTCCTAGCAGCTCTATATTATTATATTATTATGAGTGTGTTCTCTATACTATATAAAGTTATTGTAAGTGGTTGTGATTAGATGATATATGATAAATAAATTTGAAGAAATATTGTTCATCATCTATAAATTTTAAAGTTATTCGCAAGTAATTGTGAGTAGAGTAAAGAGAAAAGGTAATGATAAAATTATAAAAAGATACTATTTAATTGAAAATTAGAAAGAAAATATATTGTTTTTTAGTGTATTTATAAAGAAAGAGATATAGATGCTATTGGGAATGCTCTTAACTTTTAATTGTAGTAAATTGTGTTATGCTTATTTGGGTTGTAGGCCAACAAACAGCCTAGATAGTACATATAGGTCAAAATCGTATCATTAATTGAACCTGATTTCAAGTCACATGATCAAAAACTCATTACAATAATTTTCTATTGATCACTCATCTAAACCCTTTACCTAAGCACAACTTGGTAACCAAGACATTACCATAATAACTATATTACAATTAGAAAACTAAACCAAGTTGACCAACTTAGGTTCTTCTATATTTACCGAATTGTGAATACAATCTGGAATTACGAACATGATTGCATTTGAAACCTTTTGTCCCATAGTTGCAACGGTTCGATTATGATATATGGGGGAACGATTTACAGTTTGATTGTTGGGATTTCTATGTTGTACATTGGAAGTACGTACTTGTTTATCAACTTAAGTGTTTGTTCAATTCATCATGTTTTTCAATTGGTTAGTACTTAGTTCTTATACGAATTGATTTATTTATTTATTTATTTTTTGAACCACATATTAAAACTTTTATTAACCTTTAACACAAACCAAACTACATCTGGAAAATGGGTAAGAGAGCAACAAGCTGCGCCACTATCCCTTTTGGATCGCAAAGCCTATTCTACTAAATATAAATCCTTGGTTCCTCGGGCTATGCGAGTCACTGTGGACCACCTTCTTCACCCGTTCCAAAAAGCGAACCGCCTCGGAGACTAGGGATCCAAATGTGTCGAATGCAATAGATATTCCTAAGAAAATAGATAGAAGCTGATAGAAACTAAAAGGAAACGGTACTTTTAATAATATATTTTCTTCATATCCATTAATCAATATAAGGATTACAAACAACATGGTGAACGTGAGACAATAACCTAACCACTTCAAACTTAAATTAAATCAAATAAAACATGTGACTGGTAAATGAAAATAAACCCACGATTACTTCAGCATGATTGCTAATAAATAACCTAAGTAAATAACACATTCATTTCTGTCCCAGTGGAATGCACATATCAAGTTCATTGATCAGTTTATATTCTTTCAATTAGCTTATGAATAGAATGGCATTTAACTCATTTGGGTCGTTGGCTCTTTGGTTAGATAATGCTAACAGTGGTATTAGAGCCTTGGCCGAACCATTGGCACAATAGTGGTATCATGACACATATCATTACTGCAACTTAATTATGGCAAATTTGCTGATACAAGGCACAGCAACTTTAGTCACACTGCAAAAGGTGAGCTGATATTTTATATTAGGCTAAAGGCTAAAGCAACATTTAAGTTATATTCTAGTAGTTCTGATTGAGCAATTGCATATGTTGGTGCATGCCAGGATTCAGGACAACTTTTTATATATATATATATATATATATATATATATATATACATATATATATATATGCTTTTAATTTCTGGTGTTTACAGCATGTACTGTCAATAGTTTTGGATCATTAGTAACACTAGGAATTCGACATGCATGCATGCATCCATCCATTCACATTTCACACTGTGACACATGCTGACATGCATATGTACATAGAAATATATAAATGTGTTGTGGCAATACTGGTAAATAAAGCTAGAAAGAAGGCCAAAATTGGTGTGATTTGAGGGAAAGATGATAGAACCTAGTTGATTGCCAAAAAGGGAAATAAAATCAAAACTTTATCAACTTTAAATTTAAAAATATAATAAAATATAGAGACTGCTAGCCAGCTATTTATATCATCCATGAGACCTTGCAGATCTCTCTGCCTTTTTCCATTCTATATTTCAAAAAATTAAAAGTAAAAAATAAAAAATATTAGTAAACTGAACCTTATTCAATCAAGTATTCAAATCCAAACCCTTTTCTTTGCCTTTCACCAATTTCTGTTTAGATTTTTTTTATATTATCAAGATTTACAGGTTTTTATCATCAAACCAGATGGAAACAGATAAAGATCATATTAAAGAACAAGAACAACAACCTAGTCTCTCTGGTGCTTACATCCGCGGTTTGGTCAAACATTGGAGCTCCAAAGATTCATCAGATGGAAGTGAAAATGGTGAATGTTTTCATGATGTTAATAGTAATCCACCAAAACATCCACCACCACAACACAAGAAACAAGTTAGAAGAAGATTACACGCCACTAAACCTTATCAAGAAAGGCTTCTGAATATGGCGGAAGCCCGTAGAGAAATTGTTACCCGCCCTGAAGTTTCATCGAGCTTCGATGAAACAACAGGAAGCAGCGACGGCTACTGCTGCGGTAGCCGCCGCTGCCGCTGGTAACAATCATCAATCATTACCACAATCATCTTTTAACAAAGAAAGAAAGCCTAAAACTAGGTCACTTCTTAGCCTTTATTCTCCTGACACCACCACCACCACCACCACCAATCCCTATTGGCCAATGTCAATATTTGCACCGCCACCACCACCACCGCCACCATCTTATCTTGATAATCATAATTTTATACTCCCTAGTCAACCTTTAGGATTGAATCTTAATTTTCAAAGTTTTGCCAATTTAGATACTGATATTTACCACAAACCATTGTCAGTTTACTCATCTTCCTCCACATCATCTTCCACTCCATCATCTTCTTCTTCACCATCTCTTTCAGCACCACATGGAAACCCTAATTCATCAACTGATCTGCATCATGCTATGAATGCTGATGTGGTGCAAGAAACTAAATCATCAGGAGAGCAAGCAGACCAGAATATTGAATGGTGGTGTAATTTTTATAAAACCATGGAAATTGAAGTTAACCAAGAAGATAAGTATGATCAAGATATGGAGTTTCCACCATGGCTGATCAATGCAAATGAAAGTTCATGTATGCAACAAAAGTTTGATGACCATTTTTCTGATGCATACTTTCAAGATCCTGCTTTGCCTTGGTAAGATTCCCTTTCTTGGTTACTTTAATTTTTAAATTATATTAAATTTAAAATAATCTTTAGGAAATTGGAAATGTTTTATGTTGGCATTTACTCCGTACAACAATAATCTTGCCCATTTCATTGTTCAGAAATCTAGAACCAAGTATTTATTGCAAAGTTCAAGAACCTTAGACTTTACCCACGTGATTGGGTTAGTTAGATATCAAAACGATTACAACCACTGGGCTTGGTTTAGAGATAAATGTGTGTGACTTATAATCATATGGTTGTGGATTCTAATCTTCTTTGAGACATTGGTAAAATAGATTAAAAACACTTTGGCTGTTCAAAAAAAGATATTAAGATGATTAAGGTTTAAATGGGTTATTTTTTTTAGTTAACATGAACCTTTTCTTTTCTGGTTTTTTTAATTAATAAGCATGTTAAACATGATTATAAAAAAGGAAAACGGGATATATTAACCGTAGGACTATCAAACATGATTGTAAAAAGGTAAAATTGGATATTAATTATATAAACTATGATGTTTTTAGTGTCAAATAACAACTCTGTAATTTTATTTCTAAATTACATCATTTTGATAACTACGGGACTCTAACCCACACCTTTGAAAAGAAAAGTTTAATTAAACTTCTTGATTCGGGTAGGGAAAATTCCCTTTGGTAACTATAACCTATTGAATGATAAAAATTCTTATTCATACAAGTAAATTAACAAGTGTCATTTTTTACTTTCTATTTTAGGAGTGGCAATAAAAATTACATATTCATAAAAAAATTACATTCAATTTGCATTGATTTACACTTGATTTCGCTAACGAGTAATGAGTGTTTCACTATTATGCCCATACTCATTCGTGTGAGTATGTGTAAGTGTGTAATGTATATGCCCGTGCAATTTCTTTTGGCAATAAAAGAAGCAGCTCGAAGTGTCATGGTTAAATCGTCGATATGGGTTCTTATAATTAGCAGATAAAACATATATCAAATTCTAATTTACATAGAATATCATCATCGTACTCAGTATATCCCACCAATAGCAAAGCTATGGTAGGGTCGATGTAAAGATCCTTTCTATTATTAAAAACTAAATTGCCTAAAATTCGTAGCATTTTGTTAATTCGAAATTTTATGTTCGCATTTATACATACATCAAGAAACAAAAACCCAAGACATCTTGGGCTTATGATACCAAGTTGTTGGGTAACACTTTTCTTTTTCCATTGGTGAGAGTACAAGACCCGTAGTTGATAATTAGGTGTAGTAAGTAGATTTAGAAAGTATCTGGATTGCATTATCAAGAAACAAGTGTTAATAAAATGCAAAATGCAATAACTTTAAAGACTTTTAGTTGGGTCGGAAATACCATGTAAACATGTTTTATTTTCTTCTTTTAATAATTAATACGTTAAGCATAGTTATAAAAACAATACTGTGGTAATAACAAGATATACCTTTACATTTAGGTAAGGTTTATTGGATTTTAATAATACATATTAAATTATATTGACCGATAATAATATTTATTCATTTTATCAACACTGGCGGTCTCAAATTTAAAAAGTTTTGCTCCCAATGGTCACCCGATGTTAAAATTGATTTAACAACATTTAATACCTTTTTTTGTGAATTTTAAACTAATGTTACAAGACTTTTGATCGGAATGAGAATATGAATCGATTGATGCAAAACTTCGTTTAAAACGATGATCCAAATCGACGAAACAAAGATTCAATTCGGGTGTTTGAACTAACAATTAACAAAAATCAGGCCGTTTTACATTAATCGACTCGTATCCTCCTGATCAAAAGCCCTAAAACATTAGTTTGAAATTCGGAAAAATATATAATGTCGTCAAGTCCTTTTTAACCGGGGGGGGGGGGGGGGGGGGGGCACTGGAAGCCAACTTTTTTAAGTTTGGAACCGTGTGTTACTATCATTTTAGCAAACACACTTCAGTCATGTCTGAGTTGTTGCAGTGGTGAGACTTTAAAACCATGGCAGTGAGACCGCAAAGGTCCCCCACACCCATGTCTCTTCATGTCTTTTTTCACATTGGCTTTATTGTGTGGCAAACAAATATACATAAATAAATAAATAAGAGTATAATTAAAAAATTGTGATGTTTTTAAAATTCTTTCTTCGATTTTATCTCATCTTCTAAATTATTCTTAGAAAGTATAAAAATGTGCATGCACGGCATGTTTGCTGATGCAGTCTATATGCATATATGTCAATGAGTTTTAGCTTAGCTAGTATTGGAAGGTATGGCATTTGAGCTAGAGGCCGCAAGGTCTCAAATTTCAGTCGATCCCAATCGCTTTTTAATGTAATAGGCCTTCGGGTGGCAGACTTTCCTCGAAAGAGGAGATGGTGGGCTTGGCTTTGAGCTAGAGGCAGCAAGGTCTCAAATTTCATCCGATTCCAACTGGATTTTACCGTAATAGGCCTTCAGGCTGTATGTTTTCCCCGAAAAAGGAGTTGGTGGGCTTGACTATCCAACGGTGTACGCGATCCCGAGCGTATATGTCGCCTTTTGCCATTTGGTTATCCCACATATAACCTAGTTTTATGTTTTATTTGTTGTAGTTCTTAAAAAAAGTGTTACATATATGCATCAAGAAAAAACACTCACTTCCATCTAAAATAAGAAAAATAATAGAAAAAAAAACCTAACATGTTGAATTATATATGAATTTATATAACAAATAATAGTCTGGTTACAAAAGTAAACATGCTTTAGTGGACATGCCACAAAGAAACAGAATCTTGTAGTTTGATAAACAACCAGGCTCTTTAATTTGTTTCAAAAGACATTAGATAGTAAATAAATAAAACACTTCCTTGTAAACAATTGGGGTCTAGTTTTCCCTTCGTAACTATGTTTCTAGACTCCATTATAACTATCATAATAGGAATATTGTTTTATGACACCGTAATATGTAATTTAAATATTCTGCGTTTGTAAAGTATATTTTGTTGTTAGATTTGACTTGGAGTTTTGGATAATGCAGCATGGACATAGGTGAAATTGAAGCAATGGATGGGGAGTGGCTAGCCTGAAAACGATTGAGAGTTTTTTGAGTAATCAATTTCTGGCGGAATTACTATATATTATTTTTTAAAATATTTTGTGCTACTTTTATTTTTTTGTGTAATAATATCTAGTATGCAAATGAAGAAATAAAGCAAAAATATAGTTTAAATTCTTAATCATTTACGAAGAAAACTTTGTAATCATTCATGTAGACACTTTATAAATATAATATAGTCGATCTCTCCACCGTGTGTAGAGATGAGTAATTGCATGTTTGTTGTGAGAATATGATTATTTCCTTGAATGTTTTCAAAACATAATTATATGCATTATTATGTGACTCGATTTGAAGCATTCAATTTTGTATTTACGCTAGCATATTTATTTAGTAGATTATTAGTATGTAAAAGTTGATTGTATGTTAATCAGCTTAATACATTTTACTAAGTATAACTTTGGTTTATTGAAACTAATCTTGTTAATGGAAGCCCGACTTTGGAATTCGAGATGCATCGAGGTTTACGTCAAGGTGATCCTGTATCTCCGTTTATTTTTTTAATAGCTATGGAAGGGTTACATGTGGCCATGGAGGATGCTATTGAAGCGGGTATTTTTAAAGGAGCTCGAATTGGTAGAAATGGAGGGCGGATATCTCATCTATTTTATGCTGACGACGCTATATGTTTGGGGGAATGGTCGGAGGCAAATATAAACGGTATTGTTCAGATCTTGAATTGTTTTTATTTGGCTTCAAGTTTAAAGTTAAATTTATTCAAATCTAATTTATATGGAGTGGGGGTCTCATATGAGAAGGTGGTTCTATGTGCTTCTTCGACAGGTTGTCTTCCGGCTAAAATTCCCTTCACCTATTTGGGTTTACCTGTTGGTTCGAGTATGAAAAGGGTTGAAGATTGGAAGGTTATCATAGATAAATTCAAAACTCGTCTTTCGGTTTGGAAGTTGAATTTATTATCTATTGGAGCTAGAGCTCTTTTAAACACTTCGGTCCTTGGAGCCTTGGGAATTTATTTCTTTTCCCTATTCGTTATGCCTCCAAGTGTTTTGAAGGTTTTGGAAAGAATTCGGTCTCGGTTCTTTTGGGGTTTTAAAAATGACGAAAGAAAAATTCATTGGGTGTCTTGGAAACAAGTGTTGGCTTCTAAAGAGAAAGGAGGTATCGAGATTGGTTCCTTGGAGGCATTTAACAAGGCTCTTTTACAAAAGTGGCGTTGGAGGTTTGTTTCAGATAGTAATTGTTTGTGGGTTAAGTTGATCAAATCCATCTATGGAGTTGAAATGAATCCTAACTATCGTGACAATAGTGGGTTAGGGTCGGGTGTGTGGTCATTTATGTGTAACTCCTTTAATAAACTACAAGATTTAGAAGTAATTCCTCTTTCGGCTGTTCAAAAAAAGATAGGAAATGGTCAAGAAACTAGATTTTGGTTAGACTGTTAGGGGACAAGTAGTACGTTGGTGGTCAAATATCCCCGCCTTTATGTGTTGGAAATGGAAAAACAATGTTTTGTTAATCAAAGGGCAGGCGGTGTTTCTTGGAATTGGAGAAGAGAGATTAGAGGGGGAAGAGAAAGTGAACAATTTGATAATTTGATGGTTGAGTTAGGGCATGTAAGTTTAACGGATTCTCAAGATAGATGGGTTTGGAGTTTTGGGGATATGACAGATTTCACGGTTAAAGGTGTTAGGAAGGTTATTGATGACTTTATTCTTCCATCGTGGGCTCGAAAGACAAGATGGTTCAAATTTCTTCCTAGAAAAGTTAATATTTGTGCTTGGAGGGTGTTACTTAAGAGACTTTCTACGAGAGTCAATTTGGTGAGTAAGGGTATAGACATTCCGAGTTCTTTTTGTCCTATCTGTAATGATCATGAGGAGTTTATTGACCATGTTTTCGGTATGCGCTCGGTGGCTAATCGAATTTGGGGTCTTATTGTTTCTTGGCTTGGCCTTCCGTTGTCTTCCTCTTTGGTTCCGATTGAGCTGATGTCTTGGTGGGACACGTTAAGAGTTCAAACTCATAAGAAAGATTTGATCGGGATGATTATTTTTGTCACTTGGTGGATTATTTGGAGATTCAGAAATGACTTGGTATTTGAGAAGACTCGGCATAACAAAGAAACGATATTTGATGAAATTTTACATTTCTTGTTCTTATGGTATAGTAGCAGAAATCGTAAATGTAATATTTCTAGGATCGAGTGACTTAAGAACCCTTTATTGTATTTGTAATATTTTATGTTTTTTTGTTCTATCTACTTGCTAGGACTGTTTTTACTTTTTTATATAAAATACCGCCTTTCCAAAAAAATCATGTCCAGTTAGCTACTTCTAATTAACTAGTGCCGCTCGATGTGAAATAACAAAACGGGGATTTTCTAAGTGCAAAGGAAAACTGACCTTCTGGCACCCGTGTGGAACTAGTTGTCTCCGGAAACACATGGCTATATCGATGACGCTAGTCGTTGAGATTGCACCCATTTAGCGATGACATGTCATTTGCATAGCCTTTGTTAAAAAATTAATTTTAGTGCGACATATACTGACGATGTGTAGTCGGGATATGCCTAGCCGTTGTTATCGCATAGTAATAGTTATCACATAATATTAATTATTGCGGTAGTACAGTTATCGTCTATCTTAATTGGTCATTGCATAGTTTAGTTACCACATTAATCTAGTTATCGTAAAAGAGCGAGTAATCGCGTTTCATATGTGATTACTCGCAGGAGCAATAACTTAGTCATGCTAGAACTTTAAGAGAAGATTACTTAGATGAGTGATTACTTAGTCATTCAATAATCGTAGCATGAATGAATTGTAGTTGGCGACAACTTCTCTGAGCAGTAACTTTCACTAAAGTGATAACTTGTGATGAGCGATAACTTGTAGTGACCGATTACTCAACATATGATCTAATAAGGTTTACGTGTGAACCTTGCACAGTCGTCCAAGTGTTCGCTCAAGAAAGCAATGCTTAGCGATTAAGAAGTTTTCTTAGTTCATGTAAGTTTCTAGACCCCCTTTTTATGTTTCGTTTTGGGGGGCGGTGAGCATACTCATGGTATGTTAAATAAAATGAAGGGTTTTGGATTCTAGCCATAGACAGTAATTAATTGTTGATTAACTATGAGGGATGGTGAGAGTTAATGAGTAAGGATTTGAAGAGTAATAAAGTAACTAAGAATAGGGCTTATCACGAAATCTGAAGGAACAGAGATCAAAATATCATCAATATCATCTAAGAAAAAAGTAACAAAAAAAAAAGCATTGCAAGCTTTATGACAAAAAGGTTTAATTCACTTTTGAAGAAAGTATGCTATATCTTTTATGGACACCTTGCATTTATATACTAAACATACCAAAGTATTATGTTATACTAACTTCAAGAAATCAAATGACCAACACTACCAAGCAACATCAGTTAGTGGCTGACATATTTATCAGTTTTTTTTATACAAAGACTCAAATGTTTGATGCTCAATACATGAAAATATATTTCTTTCCTTAAGTATATTGACAACCTTGGCTACCAAGCTTTGATCTACATGTTGTTATTATGAAGTAAATTTATATGCATATGGAAAGGAATTATTTTATTGATAGTTCAAGATACATGATATTACCAGAATACATAGCTATGATCGTGGAGAGAATTAATTAAATGTACAATAAATATAAACAACTACCTATAATATACATTAAGGCATAAAATCGGGATTGAATATATTCAAAATATATTTGAATTAATAATATTAATGTCATGTATCTTGTATGTTAATATGTCCCAAAAAAAATGGACGGTCCGGTAATGAGTCTAATCTTGGAGATTAGAAGATGAAATCTTGAACGTGGTATCGGTTTTGTAAGAGCATATGGAAGTTGATCATCCCCTGCAATATGTGTAACGCGAATAGATTTGCCAGCCACCCTTTCACGAACAAAATGGAAATCAAGTGATAGGTGTTTTACGCGGGAGTGGAAAACGGGGTTAGCGGAATATTGAGTGGCACTCTAATTGTCACAAAAAATGGTTGGGATAGTGGTGGATGTAAAGCGGAGTTCTTGTAGAAGTGAATGTATCCATGTAATTTATGTGGTTGTAGAAGCAACGGCTCGAAATTCCCCTTCGGTTGATGAACAAGCAATTATTGTTTGTCTTTTGGAGCTCCATGTAATTGGGTTGGAACCAAGATATACGATATAACCAGTTGTACTTCAATAGTTGTCTTTGTCACCCGCCTAATCCGCGTCGGTGAAAGCACAAATCTATAACGGAGATATGTAACGAAGCAAAATACCTTGATTTGTGGACCCGTGAAGATACCGAAGTAGCCATTTAAGGGCATTCCAATGGATAGTGATGAGGGCATGCATTAATAGAATAATAATTTGTGAATCCTTGCCCTTCTCATTCTCATTCATTCATTATAAATACAATGCAACGTAATCTCCATATTTGGAGATATTATTTTGTACATCTAGAATAATAATTATATACACCACCGAAGTCGAAGCGGGAGGTGATCGGATGCTGAGACTGGACCGAAAATATTCAAATAAAGCACGAGGAAGTCACTTTGTAAAGATGCCCGCTATCTGATAAGGAGAGCGCACATGATGAATGTGTACATGACCCCACTGAACCAGTTCACAGACAAATTGGATGTCAAGTTCAATGTGTTTCATACGTTGATGATTCACAGGATTCCCGGAAAGGTATATGGCACCCACGTTATCACAATACACAAAGTGTGGCACGTGTTAAGGGGTGATGAAGCTCTAGAAGTAAGTTGTGAAGCCAACAAATTTCAGCAACCATGTTTGCAACCCCTCGATATTTGGCTTCGACACTAGATCGAGAGATAGTCAGTTGTCGTTTGGAAGACCAGGAAATGAGATTGGTACCGTAATACACAATATCCGAAAGTGGACCGACGTGTATCAATACAACCAGCCTAATCGGAGTCTCTATAAGCAAGAAAATATGGAGCATCGGACTTACCAAGAGTGAGACCAAATGAAGTCGTTCCTTGAATGTAGTGTAAGATGTGTTTCAAAGCATCCCAATGTGTTGCCCGGGAGGTATGCATGTGCATGCAAACCTATTGAACTGCATAGCTAATATCGGGTCGAGCGAAGGTGATGTATTGTAATGTGCCAACCATACTACAATAAAGAGTCTGATCCTCCAATGGGGTATCCGAATCAGCACCAAACTTGCCATTAGTATCAACAGGTGTTGGCGTCGGTTTGCAAGTTTGCATGCCAGTACTGTCACACCCTCAAAATCCACTAACGGAGTTTTACCGTCAGAGGGTGTGAACTAACAGGATCGAAATCATTAGTTATAATCAAACATCATGTTTAAAGTTTTCAAACCAACAAGACATTAAGTCTTAAATAAGAAGCGGAAGCATAAATTGTAAACCAAAAAGTTTGTGACACACAGGACGACTTAAAAACCAAAATTATTAAGATAAAAATTAAAAGAAGTTTTCAAGCGATGGTGTTTTGCGAATGCATGTTCCGATGCCGCACGCCCGCCTCGGCTACCTGAGAATAGCATACTAAAAGTGTCAACACAGGGTTGGTGAGTTCATAGGTTTATATAAATAAAGTGTTTGCGTTTGCGTTTGCGTTAGCGTTTGCGTTACCAGATAGTGTTAAGTCAATTATATATCAATAGGTAGCTAACCTATCTGTTGGATCCCGGATTACCAATCAATAACAATAACAGATCTCAGATATGTGAATATCCGATTAGTACTAGATCTAGCTCATAATTAACATCGATTCAGTGTTGTATATATGTATATCTATTATCAATAAGTTATCAGTAGTGTTTGTATAATATTAGATGAAGCTTGAGAGAGAGATTGGACAACAGTTCGTTAATCCACTCAAAACTTATATTAATTGTGAACAGGAGTTCACTATATATAGAAGGTGATCTGGTTCGCTAACATCCCCTAGCGAACCAGCCTCTCCTTCGTTACATATATTATCATAGCGAAACACCCCCTGATTCGTTAACATCCCCTAACGAATCAGGAGGGAATACATTACTTGGCTAGTTCGCTAACATCCCCTAGCGAACTAGCCTTTAACTTAGCGAACTGGATATTAAATAAATTAATTATTACATTAATTAATAAACAATAACGTTAACGATAAATACAAAGACTCTAGACGCAAAACCGTGCACTAACAGACACCCCCTCGTCTTGAGCTCTTTGTCTTTAACTTATTTGAAGCGCTTTGACTGCCAGTCTCTGCAACTATGAATTCCATGTTCATGACACACACGAACCGCACGTTGGAATTGCATAGCCAGGTCGTAATCTTCTTGGCGCTCGATCAAAATCTGCTTCCTGTGTAGCATGTCGTTGTCGGTCTCTGATAAATTAACCAACCACATCGGATCGATTATCTTGATAAGCTTAGTCTTCAAACCTCGACCACGAACAATAATGGCCCCGCTTGTACGATTGTCATAGTACCAACGGTTGAAAGACAGATAAATATCTTGAGGCATCGTCTTCACAGGAACCTTTTTCATCGTCTTTGGCGGCTTCACTTTCAAGACAAGTTTCTTCCAGCCGGTCCTTGGATCAATCTCGTCAATGCGCTTACGTCTTAGGACCTGGGGCTTGAAGAATTTGAAGCCATGATTGACCTCAAACAGTAAGTGTTGGTGAAACCACTCAGCTGTTCGGTAACCCCCACGATTAATAAATGGACGTCTCGCGAGGGTTCGTACATCCCAACGCAGTAGAGTTAAAACGTCCCTTATTTTCTCGTGATACTGGACACCCTTTTCCCACTTGGCTATACATACCTTAAGGTCAGAGTCATAAGCCCATGAAAAAATATCACCGTGTACCTTTGAAACAGTCTTGAAGGTAGTCACCTGATTAGCCTTAACCCAAGCAGCAGCAGTATCTTTTCTTTCTTGATCTACATAATGATAAGCATTGATAATTTTACCCACTTTATGAAGTTTGAACCATCTTTCTATGTCCTCATCAGTCACTTCTTTGAGTGAGGGTACTGTTCGCTGCACAACCTTTTCCAATTCATCCTCAATCTCTTCAAACACCTCTTCTTGAAATACCGGAGCACCTTGATCAACGTTCGTGTGTTGATACAAGTCCGGGTACTCATCAGCAGTCACATCCTCCATCTCAATGTCCTCATTCTCATAAATAAAATCCGTATTCATAAACAACGGATCCTCATCTAAATCCTCCTCAGTTATCACTTCGACATCGGGCTCAGTCTCTAAAGCAGTCAACTGATCGTCATTCAGCCCAAGCAGAATCGAAATCGGCTCCCGTGTCAAGGATCTACCCACAAACTCACCAACCTCTATCTCATCTCTGTTTACCACACTACGAACCACCCCTGATCCATCAACAAATATCACTGTGTTAGCTGCAATCATTTCAATTGGCTTGGCAGCTGTTGGATCTTGATAAATAATTATCTGCTTGCTCGAATCATCACCGCCACTAACACCAGCACCAGAGGATGAACCATGCGATTGTTTAGGCTCACCTCCTGCACTAGATTCGTCAGGATCATCGTCATCATTCTTGAGTTTCTTGAGGGCATCTTCTTTACAAGTTAATTGTAAAATCAACTCTTCTTGTTCCTTTAATTTCACCCCCTGAGACTCAACAATCGTACGCAACGACTTAGTCTCCTTCTGACAGAAAGAAATATAACTCATCATTCGTCGTTGATTCTCCATGAGTCGTTCTTGATTTTGACGGTCAGCTGCCATTTGATTTATATATAAATGTAGCAGATTTAGCAGCATTTCAGTTTGACGACCTGTTGGCAAGTTGTATACAGATGGGTGAACAGGTTGAACAAGTCCTTGAGGCCGAGTGATTCTCATGGATGAGACATCACTAGGCGGAGGTGGAGGAAAAGTAGTTGTTGGCGGAGGAGGAGGTCTCATTGATGTAGTAGGAGATACTGTAGACAATGCAGCAGGAGGTCTCGGTATCTCGGTTAACGCCATTTGAGGAATAAGACCGAGCCTCTCGTGTGACACCAACGTCGTCGTCAGCGTAAGCATCGGAGTCCTAGTAGTGGGCGGCACTGCCGAGGGTTGAGGAGTTGATTGACGTGGTGGTGGTACTCCAATAACCACCCCAGCTCCTTCAGACACACGTCTCTTTTTCGATGGCTCACTAGTTTCCACCGCTTTCCCTTTTCGTTTTCTTTCTAGTTGAGCTTTAATGGTGGCAGCTAGAGCTGCATCAACTGCATCTTGTTGTTCTTTAAGAGCTGTTTCACTAGCTCCACCGCACCATCATTCCCATCATTATCACCATCATCATCTCCACCATCATTGTTCCCACCTTCTCCCCCTTCACGCTCGGAATCCGAATCATCGTGGATTCGGCGCTCATTAGGAGGACATACATAATTCGGATTGATTATATGACCAATCATCCGTTTATCCTGTGGTTTCTCCTTTCTATAAATTAAGATACGATGAACGGTATCAGCAGTCATGTGTTCTTGATGAAGTACATCATTCACTCTTGTATGATCGATATCCAAATTCGGAATCAATTCTTGAATAATAAGCTGTAGGAAACGAGGGTACATCAAGAATTTCTT
Source organism: Bidens hawaiensis (assembly GCF_021521415.1). Taxonomy (NCBI): domain Eukaryota; kingdom Viridiplantae; phylum Streptophyta; class Magnoliopsida; order Asterales; family Asteraceae; genus Bidens; species Bidens hawaiensis. The sequence goes on along the minus strand of NW_027492343.1, from coordinate 285,846 downwards.
CGACTGAAGAGTTTGCTGAACCTGTTCCTTCAAATGATCAAAGACGAGTTCTGAGTAGTTGAAGGGCTTGTTCAGGATTAGGGCAACAAACACCGACTGCAAAGTTAGGCGACACTCATCAAACCCACCGCGACGTCCACTCATACAATGAAGTAGAACATGCAACAGATACTTGTATGGTGGACACAACCCGTTCTTGTTCAACATGGATTTACGAATATCACCACCATAGTTCAAGCGTGTGAATAAATCTCTAACCAATGTCCTGTCAAATTCACTCGGGTTATCATCATTATCGTCAAATTGAAGTACCCGACGAATGACCTCAACATCAATCGTAATTGGAATCTGATTGATTGTAGCTCGAACCAATTTATCTGCCTCAACATATTCCGCCGTGTTCCAAAATTGTCTGATAATACTTAGATACACCTTTGGTCTAGCAGTGATAGCATAGTGAATCTTTGATCGTCGTAAGAAGGTCAACAAATCTCCAAATGTTTCCAAATCAGGTACATCTTGATCAACAAAAGCACAAATGTTGTGCTTTTTATCAAACGACAATAAGATCACTTCAGCTTGTTGATCTTGTTGATCCTGTGGAGGTTGTTCTAGTGGTGGTTGATTTTGTTGTTCTTGATCAGCCATGTTTTACTGCATAAAGAAAATCGAATATGAGAAGAGATATCAAAATATATCAACATATCTATAGATGGTGTATATACGTAATCAAAGGATATGTATAATTAATATATTTATGCGTATTAGACGTTTAAATTCTTTAATTAAATTAATTGAATATTGAAATTAAGTTAATTAATAAATGTCATTCATTGGGAATCACACTGATTCGTTACAATAAGATAACGAATCAGGCGATTCGCTATCAAGTAAATACTTTAACGAACTGAACATAGCGAGTTACTATTTAATTTTGACGAACTAAACTCTAGTTCGTTATATTTTAAGCGAATCCATATCTGATTCGTGTAACATCTTATTCGCTTATCAAGTTCGTGTAAAATCTTAACGAATTGGACACGAAACCGTCCCAATTCGCTAAGATTAACGAATGGTCAAAAAAATTAAGACTTTCTCTTTGACTCGCATAGTTAAGGTCAAAATCAAAATGAACAACAATCGTCAACATTATAAACCCAGATACAACTAGGCCATAACCATCGTTGAATCATCAAAATAATGATCTCATTGAACTCGGAATTCTACTCGTAAACTAAGATGGATGAGATTGAGACTCAGCATCACGAGATACTTAGGTTAAACGAACAGACCATAACCACCGAAAGAACCCAGATACATAATTAACCCAGCAAACAACAATCAAATGATGATTAAAGTCCACCAAGGGTATCAGAATGACATTCCTTGAAATATATCCTTGAAATATACCTTAGAAACTCAAATATATCCTTGAAATATCCAAACAAGAAAGTCGAGATTTCAGAGAAAATTTGAACAGGGTTTCTTTAAGGTGAAGGAAGAAGGCGAACAGTGGAGGACTGTTAGTTATTCTTTTCTTTTATAACCTTGCACACAACTCGAGGTACAACTTGTACGAATCAGGCGATTTGTTTAAATTAACGTTAGCGAATTAGCCAATTCGCTAATTCATTCGTTACCTTAGTTTGGCGAATCGTTACTTGATTCGTTAAATTAAAGGTAGCGAATCAAGACATGATTCATGTCATGATTCGTTAAATATGCATAACGAAGGGATGATTCGTTACAGAGTGCGGAAGCGAATTAGGTTAGCGAACCAGAAGCTAGTTCGCTAAAGAATCACCTAGTTAGTTATCCATAAATAACGAATTAGATTCTAATTAAAAAAAATATTTTATTTAATTTTAAATTAAATAATCAAATGAATTAAATAATTAAATAAAATAAATAAATTAAGTTATCTAGAATCTTTTTATCCCGACAACCAAATACCTTAAAAACGTTTCATTTTTCCGAAACATAACTAAAAAAAAATATTTAAAAGAAAAGGAGGAAAATCGTTTTGGAATTTTGTAAAAAAATAAAGAATGAAGAATGTATTTACAAAAGAATATCCGAATCATAAAAATAGACAATATTTTTGTGTTTTTCAATGATTTATCAAACGAAATATATTTTTGTATTTTTGTGAGTTTGAGCAGAGATTCATATTGACCAAATTGCCTTTCCATCACAGTTTTATATTTTAGCGATATTATGACTACCGATAAGTCGGTCGTTGGTGTTGTTCTCCACATAAATCTAATAACACACATTCAAGTATTTTTGTGATATGATTAATTTGTTCAATTAAAGCACAGAATATCAGAAACTATCAGCCTCTAATCTCGGTTCAATCTTAATTTGATTTTTGCCAAATCACCCCAACTTGATTTAAACCATTATATTGTTGATCAAAATTTTTGATACCAATTTTGAAATTTTGAGCGATGCATCAAGTTTCCTTTACTGTGAGTGAGTATGCACGAGTCCATCTGTCGGCTTACATACATTGTATCCCCTGGGGTCCGTTTCTTAATGGTATTAAGACGCTCGCAAGGGAGGAACAATTGTATGACTAACAGCGGATTTTGATCAAGTCAGTAATTTAAATTGTACGAAGTACAACGGTGATCAAGTTTAATGACTTTGGGTTTGCTTCTTGAAAGTGAGTGAAATATTCATGCTTATGAATACCCAGATGATTAAGCCGCATAAAGACTCACAGTGTCCAGAATCCTAATGCTTGTTATTTGCTTTATTTTATTTTTGGGTGATCAACAAATATAAGGCTCGAGTATGACTGGTTATTACATTTCTGCCATCCTCACCGAGACTTTTGCTAGAGACTAACACCCATTTTAATTTGGCGTTTCCTTATGTTTATATCACATACTTTACTCTACTGGGTTGTTTTAAGACCTACCAATGCAATTGAACACACAGTCTTTTAAGCTTACTTTTTGCTGGATTTGGAGTCAAAATAATCAATGTACTATCATGTTCTCTTTTTGCTTCAACAACTCAAAATTTTGAGGAGCATAAAATAAAGAAAAGATAAATTTAATCGCCCCAGTTAACTTAAGTTTATAAATAAATAGCTAACCATCAATTCACAAGTGAATAATAGGACCAAGGCATGCAAGCATTCTTCACAAACTTAAATAACTGACATAATTTTCAGCGAGAAAATAATCTAAAAACGTCTGCAAAAATCTTTTTGGTTTTTCTCTATACAAACTTTAAAAACACAATATTTTTGTCTTTTTCAATTTTCTTATAAACAAAATAAACTTCACAATCTTTTTGGATTTTTGGATTTTTCTGTACAAACATAAATCACATTCTTTTTGGTTTTTCAAAATTTTAAAATGTTTTTGGTTTTTCTAAATATTTAAAAGAAAAACATTAAAGAACAGAAATCACAATATTTTTGAATTTTGAAATTTTTTAATGTTTTTGGATTTTATCTATACAAACGAAAAACACACTCTTTTTGTATTTTCTAGATTTTCACCCCTTAAAACCAAAATAATTTTTAAAAGAAAAATATGACAGAAAATAAAGATAGTCATCCTTGTTTAAGTATATAAGCGAGGGTTTTCAATCCGTTTAAATCAAGCAAAAATTTAAAACGCGTTTTGTCAAAAGCTTTAGTAAACATACCGGCTTTCTGAAAATCAGTATGTACTTTCTCAAAATCGATTAATTTCTTTTCATACAATCCCGTATAAAATGATATCGAATTTCGATATGTTTCGTTTTAGAATGTTGTACGGGATTCTTGGTGATACTAATAGCAGCAGAATTATCAATCAGGATAAGAGTAGTAAGAAACTTCAAACCGTAGTCGCGAAGATGTTGTTGTATCCACAAACCTGGGAACAGCAACTCAAGGCTGCAACATACTCAGCTTCGGCGGTTGAAGTGGAGACCGTTGTCTGCTTCTTACACTGCCAGGAAACAAGCTGGTTTCCTAAAAATCGACATCCTGCAGTCGTTGATTTGAAATTGATCTTGCATCCTCCATAATCTGAGTCTGAGTAGGCAGTAAGATCGAAAGTATCATCCTTGGGGTACCACAACCCGATGTCTAGATTTCCCCTCAAATACTGAAGAATTCTCTTGATTGCAGCTAGGTGAGTCACTCATGGACTTGCTTGATACTTAGCACAAAGACAAACAGCAAACATAATATCAGGGCGAGAAGACGTTAAATACATTAAAGAACCGATCATAGCACGATAAAGGGTCGGATCAATGGTATCCTCCAATTCATCCGGTGATAAATTGTGACCTACTGGAAGAGGAGTAGAAGGGATTTTTCCGGCAGAAATCTTGAATCGGCTCAAGACGTCGTTCACATACTTAGTCTGGTGAATAAAAATTCCATGAGCAGACTGTTGAACCTGCAACCCTAAAAAGAAATTCATCTCTCCCATCGAGCTCATCTCGAACTTTGTTTGCATGGACTTTTCGAACTCCTTACACAATGTGTCGTTTGTAGACCCAAAAATAATATCGTCGACATAAATCTGGACTAGGAGAAGATCGTCACCAACAGTTTTATGAAATAAAGTGCAGTTGACAGTCCCTCGTTTGAAGCCATTATCAGTCAGATGGTCGGCGAGCGTGCCATACCAAGCTCTCAGGGCTTGATGTAGACCATACAGAGCCTTGTTTAATCGGTAAACACGGTCCGGATAATCAAGATCTTCAAAACCAGGTGGTTGTTGGACAAACACTTCTTCGTGTAGTTCACCATTGAGAAAAGCACTTTTAACATCCATTTGATAGACCTTGATATTCTTATAAGCTGCATATGCCAGGAAGATTCGAATCGACTCTAATTTTGCAACTGGAGCATATACCTCTGTATAATCAATACCCTCTTGCTGATGAAAACCTTGCACCACTAATCATGCCTTGTTTCTCACAATTACCCCACGATCATCTTTCTTACACTTAAATACCCACTTAGTCGGAATGGCTTTCTTGACTCTAGCAGGTTTGTCTATTAAGTCCCAAACACCCAAACGTGCAAATTGTTGTAATTCATCTTGCATAGCTTCTACCCAAGAAGGATCTTGTAAAGCCACACGAGGAGTTGTTGGCTCGACTTGAGATAGAAAACAGGAAAACTTAGCAACAACTTCAATTTCAGATGCGTGTAATTCAGCATGAACACAGAGAGCATTGTTGTCACTTGGAGAGGCGATTTGATGTCGTGTCTGAACCCCTACATCAAGGTCGCCAATAATGTTTTCTTGTGGATGATAATTATGAATTCTGAGAGTAGGATTTACAGAAACAGTAACATTTTCAAATAAGTTAGTATAATGTTCACCCAATTCAGGAGATGAAACATTATTCCCAATTACTAAAGCATTATCATCAGATGAAGTAGAAGCAGTATCATAATGAACAGGAGCTTCGTTTTCAGGTTCTTCAGTTGGAGCTTCAACGTCATTTGAACTTGCAAATCGTGGAATTTCAAAATGTTCTTCAAAATACGCCTGAACTACATCTTCATCTGGATGATCAGTTGATGGGGTGAAAGAATTAAATAGGCCATTATAATCAAACATCCATTCGGGAACTTTCCCTTATGGAGGAGTAGTGTACTTATGACAATCAACATGGTACCACTCTTCGACACAACCAGACGTAAAATTAAAAACCCGTTTCTTAGGTGACGCATACCCTAAGAAATACCCTTCAATGGATTTTTCTTCAAATTTACCCATATCCTTCTTCAACATTGTACACGGACACCCAAATGTTTCCAGGTACTTTAAATTAGGCTTACGATTATTCAATAATTCATAACTGGTCTTCTTTAGTCGTTTAACTGTTAGAACACGATTGAGAGTATAACAAGCCGTATTCACTATATTCTCGGTGAATTCCCTTTTGAATACAAAAGAAATCCAATATAGTGTTTTTGAATTCAGTACCATTATCACTTCGGATTCTCCTCACCTTTTGTTTATACAGTGATTCGATCTTAGTAATAAGGTTTTGTACCAAAACCGGTGTTTGATCCTTTGAACTCATAAATAACACCCAAGAGTATCTTGAATAATCATCAGTCACTACAAGACAATACCAGTCTCCAGAAATACTCGCGTGATTCATAGGACCAAACAAATCCATATGAAGTCGTTCAAGAGGAGTATCAATGGAATTCAATAACTTAGAGGGATGTGAATTCTTCTTCCAAAAATGGAAACATTTGGGATTTTTTTAGAAATTGGATGCAGTTACTAATTCATGATTTTGCCCTTTTTACAAGCAACACAATGATCTGATAACTTAAAATTCTTTAACGAGATACCCTCAACTAAGTCATTCGCCATTAAATAATTCATCTTTCTGACATGTATGTGACCCATTTTACGATGCCATAGAATCGAGTCTTTCTCGGTTGCTTTTGAGACAAAACATGTTTCGATCAATGTGGATACCTTAGAACTCATATTTAAGACATAAATATCATTTGATCGTGGTGATCGCATGACAACCATGTCCTCGGGAATAACATAACCCGGTTTCAAGATAAGACATTCTTTATCAGTAAATATTGTAGTGTACTTTTTATCACAAATCTGCGATACACTCAATAAGTTATGATCAACTTTGTCGCAATAATTCACTTTCTCAAACGTAATGTGACCATTTGAAACTTCACCCTCTTGTGTGATCATGCCCCCAGAATTCCCAGCAAATGCTACATAACCCCCTTCAATATTTCTTACGTTGGTTAATAGGTCGAGATTCCCAGTGATATGACAATAACATCCGCTATCCATGATCCAGTTTTCACCAGAGATGGTATTGGATGAACCCTACACACAAACAAAAGTGATTAGTTCAAAAAGGCAGCCCAGGCCTCAGTCTTGGGCACCTCTTGGTTTTCTCTTTGATCATTAACTTGAACAGATTTCAACTGTTGTTCAGCCACTTGTGAATAAGTTACCGGCTTCCTAGACTTTCGTCTTAAGTAAGCTGCCTGAACAATGTTTGAATTCTTGTTCTGACATATGGGTTCAGTAGGAACGAATTTTGGTTTCACTGGACCATGTGTCTCATTGACATGAAGAACCTTCCGAGGATTCACATTAGAGAACAAAATATGAGTATCATCAGCATACGACACAGGTCGTTTCAGAATCTCCTTTACCACAGGAATTGGTTTAGATTTGTCCTTGATAAAAGGATGAAGATTCTGATAGTTCTGCTGACTACAATTCCTTACAACATGACCCTGTTGACCGCAAAGAAAACAACTTCGCATGTCTACACGATGTTGTTGCGAGGTATTTGGAATGAATGACCTAGAAGTTTGATGATGACTCACATTTTTAGTCATGCTCTTAGCAAACTCATCAGATAATTCAGATTTCTTCATTAAGTAAAAATCTAAATTAGAACAGTTCGAAAAACTTTTTAGTGTATCTGTCCCAGTTGACTTCACAAAGTTAATTTTCGTATCTTGTGTTAAAAGTTGTTTTGCCTTAGTCAATGGGTCAGATTGAACTGATGTTTTTGTTTGAGCATACACACGTTCAAGTTCTTGAATTTTTGAAGTTTCATTGATAAAGACACTTTCAATAAGTTCAGGTTTGATAATACTTATTGGAATATCTTTTTCAGTGAACATCGTATCCATTCCTTTTAACTTAAAAACTCTAGAAGCAGATGGCTTAGAACTAGAAGGATTAATGAAACGCATTAAATCCTCGTCATAAATCTTTGGTTTAACTGACTTCTTTACCCTCACTGGTTTGGTTTTCACAGTTTCTTCCTTGTTCACTTGAGATTTGAATGAACCATACACAGCTTCCTCAAACTCCTGAGGTTCGCAAAGAATATGATTAGAACTAGGAATGTTCTTATTCTTGTGTATTATCTCAGGTTTAAACACATCTTCAATAATCACTTTGTCAACATTTTCAACAAAGACCTTTTTACTTTCCACATGAGGTTTTTGAGGAGCAACTTGGGGTTTGACAATTTCAGGTTTAACCAATTTAGGTTTTTCAGAAATCGCAGATTATTTTTGAATCAAATCCTCTTCTTTTCTTGCAAAAGGATTAATTTTATAATCATTATGAAAAGGTGGTGGAATTTCAACAAAACCAATACCTTTCTTGGAATCCTTTTGTTTTCCAGATACCTCAATGATTTCATTCAATAGAAAAGATGAATTTCTAAATTTCCCCAATTTTTTCTTCAACTCAAGAACCTCATTCTCAAGCTCAGTTATCGTAGAACGATGTTTCAAGATTTCCTGAAACTTTTGGTCATTAATGGTCATTTTCACAGATAATTCAGCTTTGAGATCGTGGTTACTTGTCGACAATGCATCAATCTTTTCTCGAGATCTCATTTGAGACTCAAGAGTTTGTCGATAAGTATCCTTAAGAGAAGCAATTTCTCTTATTAGACTATCATTTTGATTTTTCAATGCTTCTAACTTAGATTTGTTAGATTCACAGTCAACACATGATGCTTTAACAAATGAAGTAGCAGAAATAGAGTTACTAACCTCATTGATCTTGGCCATGCAAGCAAACATTGATTCGGAAGGCTTGTCGCAAGAGTCGTCAGAATCAGATCCAGAATCATTATCGGAAGACATCTCACTACCAGTTGCATCTTGACAATCTTTATGTAACCCAAACATAGCCAAATTTGCTTGAACATCATTGCATAGTAACCGTTGTGACCAGTCAGTTCCATCTGCTAACATTGCTTGTGTTGTAGAAGAAGATGATTTCTTTTCAGCATCACTTCCTCGTGATGTAGAAGAATTTTGACTTTGACCACGAGGACCAGTGTATTCTTTCCTTGGTTTGTCACATTCCTTCGCGAAATGTCCAAATTCTTGACAATTATAACACTTTACTTTTAATTTGTCAAAACCCAACTTCTTGTTTAAAGCTCGAAGATCTTTTCCAGTTCTCTGCATGAATCTTTTAACTTTACGAACGATCATAGCCTTGTTCCATTTTAAATCCATGATTTCTAGATCATCTGGATCTATCTGATCATAGTCCTCATCTGTTAAATCACTTGTGGCAATCTTACTACTCACTAAGTTTTCATATGAAGACATAAAAGCCGTCAGAAAAGCAAAGTTTTGCTCAGCTTCCTTCATATTAACACTAGGTGGTGTAGCAAATAGATTTGTATTAGTTGAACTTCCAGAACCACCGAAATTACCAGCAGAGTAGAAACAAACTTTTGGATCATTAAACATAGTTGATTCTTTTTCACTTGCAACATGAGTAAGAAAAGCAGTGATTGGAGAGATCGTTGAACTAAGAGGCATACTTCCACCATAGAAAGCTGGATCTTGATTTTCTTTGGAGGATTTTTGACACTTAAGATCGTATTCTCTAGCTTCGATCTTTTGTAGAAATTCAAGTGCCGTCAAGTCTTTATTCAAGAAATAGTCATTCTCTTTCAAAACCATTAGAAATGTTGAGTAAGAACTTGGAAGCACACTTTTAATAGTGTCAATTTTATCCCTTTCAGAAATTTCCATTTTCATCTTGTCCATTTCAGCAATTAAATGACTAAATCTTGTAGTCATCTCTTCAACTGTTTCTCCCTTCAATAGATTAAAGTTTCGAAACTGAAACTTGAGCATCACTTTCTTACTCTCAGCTATGTTTTCCATGCTTCTCATACGCAGATGTTGAAATAAAGACGCACATCTCTTGATACTACCAACTTGATGAAAGATATTTTCTGGTAATGCCATAGTCAGAGTAGAATAGGCTTTTATCTCGATTTCTAAAGCTTTCTTCTCTTCTTGTGAGTATTGAAAACCGCTTTAGGAGTATACCCAATAGTATCATCACCAATCATTGGTGCCACATAAACTTCATCAAGACAGTAAGAGCAATCAGGATGAACAGATCCCAAATGTGCATGAAACCGAGGATCCCACTTGGCAAAGTCACTGAACTTCATCAATCTTGGACATTTAGAATGCGAACCTATCTCGGTATCAAGTTGCAACATTTGTTGCATCAACATGTTTTGAGACGCTAATGTATACATACCGGCCATCTTTGAAAGGTTTCAAAAATTTAAAGGGTGTAACAAATAAAATTTAACAATCTGTGAACAGTTATAGCGAACTGTGAACAGTTATAGCGAATTATGAACAGTCATAGCGAACTGTGAATAGTGAAGTGAACTGTGAACAGTTTTTAACGAATCAACTCTTAACAAGGTTAAGATTGACCAAATGGCGAAACAGATAACGAATGAGATGAAGGTTTAGCGAATCACAAGTCAACTTAACGAATTGACCAAACGAATCACAAAGGATTAGTTTAACGAATCAGATGATAGTCAGTAACGAATCACTAAGGAATGCTTAGCGAATTAAGTTAACGAATCAGTTACAGTTGATAGCGAATCAACTATAGCGAATCAGGTTGTTACAACCGTTTATAACAAACTCTGACACCTTATGCCACATGGCAAAGTTTGTTAGGACACAAATCCCAAGAAGAACACGTGTCACCGAATCGGTTAATCTAGTTAACGAACTAGATAACACGAACCAATAACTCCCACGAATTGGCTAACGAACTAGGTAGCGAAGTAGCAAAATTGATAACGAATCACAGATAAACATATAGCGAATCACCATACAGATGATAGCGAATTATGTTCATCTTCAAATCTTCAAACATTCAAAGTAATTTTCCAGAATTATGAACATCAAACTTCGAAACCCAAAAACTCAGAAATATGCAAATCTGTAATACTTTCTCATTACTCAACCAAAACGCACAATCAACCTATCAAAATCCTCGTAATCACCTCGCGATTTCAACACCACAATCCTCGTAATAGATTATAGCCGATAACCAATCCGATTTGACCAAAACACACCCCTGTTTCGGACTTAAACCGAATCCAATTCCAAAACACACAAATCCAATCCAAACCTCATATCTACTTAATAATACCTTACCAATACTTAAATCAACTCAAATCCAATCCAAATTATCCATAATTCTACCAATTTAACTACCAATTGATTCAAAACCAAACAAAACCAAAAACTAACAAAAAAGAAATAATTAAAACACCAAATCAAGTGTAATGAACACCAACAGCTCTGATACCACTTGTTGGATCCCAGATTACCAATCAATAACAATAACAAATCTCAGATCTGTGAATATCCGATTAGTACTAGATCTAGCTCATAATTAACATCGATTCAGTGTTGTATATATGTATATCTATTATCAATAAGTTATCAGTAGTGTTTGTATAATATTAGATGAAGCTTGAGAGAGAGATTGGACAACAGTTCGTTAATCCACTCAAAACTTATATTAATTGTGAACAGGAGTTCACTATATATAGAAGGTGATCTGGTTCGCTAACATCCCCTAGCGAACCAGCCTTTCCTTCGTTACATACATTATCATAGCGAAACACCCCCTGATTCGTAACATCTCCTAACGAATCAGGAGGGAATACATTACTTGGCTAGTTCGCTAACATCCCCTAGCGAACTAGCCTTTAACTTAGCGAACTGGCTATTAAATAAATTAATTATTACATTAATTAATAAACAATAACGTTAACGATAAATACAAAGACTCTAGACGCAAAACCGTGCACTAACACTATCAAGCATGTATTACTAAGTGTTCGACACCGAAGCTGACTGTTTATCAATTGCCTTGCCACCATGTCAACCACGACCATGGTAATGTGTTAGCCAAGATTACACCCACTCGACCTACAGTCGAATTTAGAGTTGGGTGGGGTTTGTCAAACCCAGTAGTACTACTCAACATTGACTCGCTATTATCCAAATATTAACCGGTTCGATGTTATGAAGGACTTTGGTTGGTTTGTTTGCCACTTAGCCTTACAAGTGATATATAAAAACTAAACAAAATCTACAGCGTTGGAGTATGTTATCTCTCCCAAATAAAAGCGTTTAAAAAGAGTAAAAAGGGTACGTGAAACTCACTGTTTACGAAGAAAATCAAAAAGAATCCGAGAGAGGTGTGCGTCACAGAAAATCCTCACTAGTGCTCTAAAAACAAAAATGAGATTTTCTAAGTATTTAAACTACAAGTGAGTCCCTAGACTCGACACATACAACTTATGCATGAGATGCGTTTCGTGTTCCATTTGTGAAATAAGTGCGACTCGACAAACACGTTGGTGATACGTTACATGTGTGAAAAACTACTTAAGTGTCAAGTATTAACATTGTAAATTACTAGCAATTATCCCCCAGAAGGGCAATTTAGTCAAAACATAGCAAACATCGATCAGTTATGCACTTTTCATGATAATTCAAGTAATTTAGCAGCTAAATTGTCCAGGCAGATTTTTACTCGACAAGATTACTCTATTTGATAAATCCTAACATGTCAAATAAATCAACAAAAATCATCATAGAAGCACACGTGAGTTAGGTTTCTAAAAATATTTTTCTTATATTTTTATCATATACAGTTTTATCAAAATGATCAAAACATCACAGCAAACACACAGCAATTATTATCATGCGCAGCAAAATGTTACTTGTCATTTCGGGATGTTGGGACACGCCTCATCGAGGACGATGAGTCCAAAGGGGGGTTGTCTGTAACACCCTTGACAAAGACAACATTGTCCCACTCTTAGGCTATCCCACATCGGCCTTGGACAAGAGAGATCACTGGTTCATAAGTAATGTCCTGCCTCTTCAATCACCAACGTGTTTTGGGGCAACCAAAAACAAATCCGTGAGCTCTTCGTGGGCAGAGCGGACAATATTGGTGGTGCGAGGGGCCGGATGTTACAAGTACATTTAATAATGTCGAGGGCATATGAACTTTGCGATAAAAACATAATATTCCCCGTTCATGCAACCGAAATTCCTAGGAAAAACTTAGTTGACCAAGATCTTTCATGGCAAATTCATCGGCCAAACTTGACATTAGGCGAAGCATCTCAGAAGAGGAAGTGAGAAGGATATCATCAACATAAAGTAATAAATACGTTGTGTGATGCCCGGAATGTAGTATAAACAAAGATTTATCTCATTGACTTCGTCGAAAACCCAAGTGCAAAACATAATCGGTGAACCGTTGATACCATGCTTGGGATGCCTGTGTAAGTCCATATAAAGACTTTTTGAGTCGAAACACATGATCCGGATGGGTCTTTCTAAGAAACTCCATTGGTTGATACATATAGACCATTTCATTTAACTTTCCATGCAAAAACGCATTAGTGACATCAAGTTGATGTATCGTCCAAGACCGCGATAAAGCAATGGATAAAATGGTTCCAATTGTAGCCGGTTTTAACACCGGACTAAATGTTTCCCCACAATCTATACCAACCAGTTGAGACCTGCCATCCCAAATTAATCGTGTTTTATACCACTCTAAAGTACCATCAGGGTGGAACTTATGTTTATACAACCACATACTTCTTATTCCATTCATTTGTGGGTGGTGAGGGACAAGTTCCCAAGTCTTATTTTTAATAAGTGCATTAGACTCATCATTCATGGCATTATACCACTCCGTGGTGAACAAGGCATGGGATGGGTTTTTGGGAATAGGAGCAACAGTGGTGGTAGATAGGTTAAGGAATTTCTTTAGTTTAACATTCCATCCATACCGCGGGTGGCATCGTACGAGTAGGAGGAGGAGGTGGGGTTACTGTTGGAGTGGTTGTAGGGGAGTGGTGGGAGGCTGTAGTGGAATTTGTATTTATGGGTTGGGGTGGTGAATGTGTGTGAGTAAACGGGGAGGTAGGGTGGGTCATGGATGAGGTGGGTTGAGTGGAAGGGAAGTGGGTCATAGATGGTGAATGGTTTGGTGATGTAGGGTGGTGCATAGATGGAGATTATTCATGGGTGAGGATGGAGAAGTAATGGGGGACGTAGGTGGGGTGGCTTGGGTTTGTGGAGGTGGGACCGAAGTGGGAGTTTATGTGGTAGGCAATTGATTCCAAAGGTGGGGATTGGGGGGTGTTTAGGAAGCCATAGGAATCGGTTAAGGAGAGGTGAGGTTCTGATGGATTATTAGCAAAAGGAAAGATAGTTTCATCAAAACCACATGGCAGGATATCGTAATTTGATGTGTTTTCAGTTCGAGGCAATTTTATCCTCTATGGTTCTAAGGGTAGCCGAGAAATACGCAAGGATGAGATCGGTGAGAAATTTTGTGAGTAAGTGTAGATGGATGCCAGGGGTAACATAATGAACCAAAGGCTCGAAGTTAGTCATATGATGGATATCGGTTATATCGAAGTTCGGTAGATGTTTTGAAATTGTTATTTTTACTCGGAAGGATGTTTAGAATGTAAGTGGCCATGTCTAGGGCATGATGCCAAAAGGTAGAAAGAAGGGAAGCATGAGCAAGTAGAGTTCGAATAATATTATTAATGGAGCGAATATTGCGTTCCGCTTTTCCATTTTGAGAGGATGTGTGGGGGCATGATAAGAGAAATAATACTCTATTTAGGTCACAATATTTTTAAAGGATGAGCTTATGTATTCAGTGCCATTGTCACATTGAAAATTTTTAATTTGTCGTTCGAATTGGGTTTCGATTTGTTTGGAAAAGGTACAAAATGTGCTATAAACGTCTGACTTTTTGGCCAAAGGATAGGTCCATAAAAAATTAGTGTGATCATCCAAGAAAAGTATATAATAGCGATATCCGCCAGTACTGACAATTGGAGACGTCCAAAGGTCACTATGAATAATATCAAATGGTAAAAACGTACAGGTGGAAGAAAGCATAAAAGGTAATATAACACTTTTCTCAATAACACAAGAATCATAAATATGTTTATTGGTCTTATTAAATGAAATAACATTGGAGTTTCTCAAAAAATTTAATAAAGACGGTCCGGAGTCACCCAGACGTTGATGCCATAAATAGTTTGAAATAGCTGCAGAGGTAGATGGGGAGTGTATTTGGTAGACTCCGGCAGAAGAAGTTGGTATAAATCACCGCTGCTGTTGCATCGAAGGATAGGGATCCGAGTCTTGAAATCCTTCACAAGAAAACCAAAGGGGTCAAATTCGATAGAAATCCCATTGTCAGTGGTAAGACGACGAACAAAATTAAGATTTTTAATTACTTTTGGGGCATATAGCACATTATTTAATTTAAGAGGTGGGTAAGGAGGGGCTAGGTCTTGGTCTCCTTGTCCATTTACCAGAATGGTAGTGCAATCACTGACAATGATATTATGTAAAACGCCATTATTAAAAAGAGTTTGGAAATTACCTGGATTGTTCGTCATGTGAGAAGTATCCCCGGTGTCCACGTGTTATTGATCAGGCGGATTAACTGACATGGTGTACAAGGCCTTCTAGATATTAGTAGGTGCGTATGCGACCGTTAATGCGTGATTGGGCTGTGGATCAAGGATTCCAGCAGCATCCGGATTTGTGTTGGGCTGAGGCTAGGTTGGGTAGGGGCAGGGTGAAACACCACATCTCAAACCCTATAAGTATTAGCTTTAAAATACTATGTAGTTTCCCTGGACGGATCACACGAGATATCCCGATATACACAGGTGCGGAATCCCTGTGTAGATCGTTACGGACGTAGAACACAAGCTCACAAACACACGAACACGATACGAACAAACACACGTTATATTAATAACTCGAACCGTGATACTTACAGACTCTCGACCTCACGTCACTTGACTCACTGGATTACACGTAAATTAACCAACTCAATCCTCTTCTAAACAGTAAACTGTAGCCTATATAAATACACGACAACTTCGCCTCAGGCGAAGTTGTCCATAACTTCGCTCGTTCAACAAGTTCGCCTAGGCGAACTTGTCAACAACTTCGCTTGGTTAACAAGTTCGCCTAAGCGAACTTGTCAACAACTTCGCTGTACACAAACAAATACATAAATAATATTACAGACTCGATTACAGACATTAGACATATAAACTACTGACATCTATGCACCAATAGACTCCCCCTTGGCAGTAGCTTCATATCTTGATCTTTCAGCTCTTGTCTCGTAATCCTGTATCTTCACGCGTGCACTCCTTCTCTAACACATACCGTGACTACTCGCTGATATTTCCTTGCTTCATCCTTCCAAGCAGGAATATAGAATATCTTCTTTTCATTCAACACTTGCAAATCAGCTTTCGATAAGTTAACAAGATGCATCGGATCATACACCCTCAGCACTTCTTGTTCATCTTCGTCTTCCATCACGGCTTCAGCAGTCTGGCAATCAACGTACCACCATTTTAGATTCTTCAACACATCTTGAGGCATAGTCTTCATTGGAACCTCCTTGATGCATCGGATCGGTTTGTACTTCATCACCATCCATGGCTTGCCATCTGCTCTCATTCCCCTTTCTGTATCCTCCACGAGCTTTCCCTTCTGTGGCTTTAATAATTCAAACTTCTTTTCTTTTATGCTTTCTTTCCACACAATCTTCTCAATCACTCTTGCCATGTTGTTGTCACTTCTATTTATCAGGCCCAACCTGGCCAAATCTTTCACCTCACATTCCGGCAACGTATTGAGAGATCTCAACATTCTTTTGAAGTATTGAATACCATCATAACGCTTCACCACAAAAAACTTTATCTGTTCATCATATATCCAACAGATAATTCCCTTCCTCGACTCAGCATAGCCTTTGATGTTATAACTCTTCTTGAACATGGCTGGAACAGCAGGCTTCTTGGTCTTGATAAACCAATGAGCACAGCCTTCCTTCCACCTAGGCTGCTCCTCCTACTCAGTCTCATCCATCTCAACACCCATGTCGGCTTTCTCAATATCATGGATCTCGTGTTCAACGTCTTCTTCTACTATCTCCCCCTCTTCTATCCCAATCTGCAATCACAATCTGCTCACCGATCTTCTCAATCATATCACTCGGCAGCACATCTTCATCAAACAACACATCATCGCTGAACATATCATCGTCAAGTTCCTTCAGCGCATCAATCACGTCATCCTCCACCAACACCACATCATCACCACCAGCCGCGTCGGTAGACTCCCCCTCAGCTGTGGAAGTACCAAGAGCTTGAGAAGTTCTTGGCAGCTCACCACCTGCATCTTTCGATGCATTGGGATCATCGTCTCGGTCATTTCTTCTTTTAGTCCTGAGCTCGTCGCCCTTACAGCTCATCTCCCCCTGAGATGCCAAGAACTCCTTCAAGGCATCTATAACTTTCCCATGCTCAACCAGGAGGGATGCCTGTAGTTGATTTGCTTCCACTAGGCTTTGAATAGTCTTAGATTGCTCTGCCACGATCCGCTCTAGTGAAGCTATTCTCTCTGAGTCTGAAGTAGGCGTAGGCGAGACACCAGAAGCAGGCGTAACCGCAGGTGGTACCATACCTGATAACCCTGCAGCAGTAACGATCGTTGACTCTACAAATCGTGCAGCTACCACCGACTGAGTAAGCGTTGGAGGTGGTAGAGACACGATCTCCGGAGTCGACGTCTGGATAGCAGTGATGGATGGAGTGCCAACAGCTGATGTAGCCACCACGGGAACATCCGCAGCGCTTGTACTTGTAACCTGTACAGAAGAAGGAACAATAGACATACCAGATAGTGCGGCCGGAGCAAAACGTACCATCCTTGAAGTCTCTCCAGCTCCCATGCCAGCACCTGTCCTTTCCCGTCTTGATCTTCTAATCAGCTTATGTATATCTTCTTCCTCTTCTGACTCTTCATCATCCTCCGTTCTCTTTCTCTTCCCAAAAGTTCTCTCTCGAGACACCATCAACCGTCTCCCCTCATCCATGATCTCATCCAAATCTGAGTCAGCTATCGAAGTTCCTGCTCTTGTAGCACTCACACCCGAACCTTGTGCAGCCGAGACCTGCACCTCTTCAACTTGATCCATATCAAAATAGCCTTGACCTCCAAAAACAGCGTCAAGATCTATATCCTCTGCAGCCGACACAACAGGCACAGCAGGAGCAGGAACAGCTTGAGTTGCTCTTGCCTGTCGCGGTTGAGGATCTCTGAACTCGTCCCCACCAGCAGGAACATACTCTGGGTTAATTAAAAACCCAAACAGTGGAGTATGCCTGGGACGACGTTCAGGGTTGCTCCTCGTACTCGAAGTGCGGCATTGAGCAAAGATACGTTTGCTCACCGATTCCACGTATCTTATCGGGCGTCTCTGAAGTAGATTCGGAGCCACATGGTTCAATATCATCTGGATAAAACGTGGGTACATAATGAACCGCTCCCGAGACATCGCCCTTCTTTGCCTATCAATCTCGTAGAAGACCATTTGACTGAAGCTATAACGTTTGTTATAGGTCAGTGCAGTCATTGCAGACTGCATGGTCGCACCCATACCATCAGTGCCCGCCTTCCTCCCAGACATGCAAACTATCATAACGTGCATGAGGAAGCGCCACTGATCTAGAAGGAAACCCTTCCTCCTCTGGGTATCACCTAATGGACCAGAGTAGCCCATTCGGAGAAACGCTCCATCACGGAACGGAGCTACGAACTCAGTTGGGTCGTCCCTCGTCTCTTCTCCAAACCTTAACGCCACCCGTATCTGTTCAGAATTGAACTGAACTTGTTGATTGTTCACCGTCGCTCGCATGACCGGGGGCTCAACACGACAGTCGTATTCGACCGTCTGCCAGAAGTCTTCGATATTTGGCAGAGATATCGGCAGAGTGTTTGTGATGGTATGAAAAATCCTCGAGCGTATGAGGAAAGTAATAATCTCGCGGTAGTCCTCAACGCCGCTCGCTTCCGGGTCAAGTGTAATGTACATATTGTGACCCGGGAAGAATTGACGTTGGTTATCACCATCGTCTCCTCCTGCACCTCCAGCACCAGCTATCACAGCCATATCTGCAACAAACTAAACAAGTTAGATAAACGTTAATGGATAACACAAATTCGCTGGTTACCATGAGCGAAGTTGTGATAAACTCTGTATAGGCGAAGTTAAAGTTGAGGCGAAGTTGGGAACAACTTCGCTTCAGCTTTAAGTTCGTCTAATTAATGTTAAGTAAAAATGATCTAGGCGAAGTTAATGTTAACTTCGCCTCATCACAACATCGCCTTAGGCGAATTTAAGCTTCAGGCGAAGTTACGGATAACTTCGCCTCAGGCGAACTTAAGCTCCAGGCGAAGTTACGGATAACTTCGCCTAAGGCGAACTTAAGCTTCAGGCGAAGTTGCTGATAACTTCGCCTAAACCCTAACTTCGCTTGAATCTGAATCGGCGACAGTAAGTTTAATGGAACAACGTGCAGTTGATGTTTTCGGCTTGTTTAGACGATTAAATACTGTTAAACACAAGTTTTAAGGACATGTTGACGATCAGTATGTTTATTAACACGAACAACAAGTTTTGAAAATCGGTTGAATGTCCGACGATTCGAGGTTAATAACCCGGTTGTCGAAACAACCTTAGATTAATCAAAGAACATATAACATGTGATAAACGAACCCAAACAACCTTTTGATCGGTTTGTAATCGAAGAACAAGATAACACGAAGGATCAGTATAAGTTCGCTGTGAATAATATAAGTTCGCTGAGTTTGAGATTAATAAACAGAATTGACTGTTTATTAGCCTTATATATGGGCGGAGTTATTCAGGCGAAGTTACGAATAACTTCGCCTAGGCGAAGTTAACCACAACTTCGCCTGTTCAACAACATCGCCTATATATTTACAAAATTTAACCTTATAAGTTGAACATTTTTCAATTAACCCCTTAAAACTTCCCTTTAGGAAATAAATGACGTGATCAATTCTAAGTAACCAGTTAAAAAATCATAAAACTATCTAAGTACAAAAACTTAAAAAAAACATGTAAAGTATAAGGGATCAAATTTCAGTCTCGATAGGGACTGTTACGTTTTAGAAAAGATCCAAACAGGAATCATACTAATTACGTGACTGTCACATAGATCCGTGTTTAGCTGTATTATGACATATAGAGACAAGTTGTAAGCAGGTATAACTTAAAGTGGTTTTCATCGTTTCTGTGATACGAGTTAGGTTCGATTAAATCTCAAAATTTAAGTGGGCAACAACTCAGAAATATTGATGCCTCCTATCTATCCTCAAAGCGTATTTGGCTTTCCCCAAGTCACCCCGAATTGACTTCGACCCATAGTATCTGATTAAGTTGTAAATATTCGTGATCTGCTTCCCATTCTTCTCTCTTACTCAATGATTGTGAAGTCTTGATATTGTCATCTCTAATATGTTTCAATAACTCCAAATATTTTTTTTTTTTCGAATAAACATAGACTTCAAAGTAGAAATTAACTGCAAGTCCCGTATCTGGATCACTGCAGTATCTTGAGACGCTATCTTCACGGGAATCAGAACACACATGGGCTCGTGTATGACTGGGTAATCGCTTTCCTGCCTATCATTCGGACAGATATATATGAAGACATGCAAAACTCTTAAGGAGTTTCCACGTAAAATCAAGTAGATTTAGTTTGTATCACGTCTACTTTTAGGCACCATAAAAAGTTACCATGACATACAATGATTGTCCTAAAGCCTTTTAAGCCTAATAACTTCACTAGTTAAGCACACAGAATTAGTATATCTATCATTTTCCAAGGTTGGATCAATTTCCTGTTAAACATAGCTAACGAACTTCTTACGAAGTAATAGACTTGAAAAATAATTTCATTTCCCTTTTTTTTCTTTCAAAATTTTAACATAAATCGCCCCGACCAAAAAAAAGTCTTCAGGTAAACGGCTATCCCGAAGATCCAATGGATCAGCTGGACCGACCACATACTAGTATGTGTCCTTCTAACTAAGTATGATCGACTAATTTTAAGCGAAATAATGAAAAACTCATCATAAACCGCCCCGATCACTATCAGTAATCTGGTTAATGGCTATCCTCAGAATCTACAAGTAGAGAATGAGGACCAAAACATATCCGAAGACAAGTCCTTCAAACTGATGTAACCGACATATTTTTAAGCGATTAGTGACGTTTTTTTTTTCGAATAGTCACAAGAAAAACATGGTTACTCGGGATTGATCATCCCATTCAGTTCAATAAGGTTTTGAAATCTGGATTTTGTCAAAAGCTTTAGTATATAAATCAGCGAAATTATCAAGCGTATCCACCTTTTCAAGAATTATCAGTTTCTTCTCAGCACAATCCCGTATGAAATGATGACGTATGTCAATGTGTTTAGTTTTACTATGTTTCACGGGATTGTTAGTTACTGAGATAGCTGCTGTGTTGTCAATGCAAATAGGAGTAAGGAAGAAATTCAGACCATAGTCGCGCAACTGTTGTTGAATCCAAAGAACCTGAGAGCAGCAGTTGGATGCTGCCATGTATTCTGCCTCACAGGTTGAAATTGCGACTGACGTCTGCTTCTTGCATTGCCACGACACCAATCTGCCACCAAGAAACTGACATCCTCCAGTTGTTGACTTCCGACTCTGATTGCACCCTCCATAATCAGAATCTGTGTAAGCGACCAGCTCCAAGTCTCCTCCTCTTGGGTACCACAACCCCAGCTTCGGCTTGCCCTTGAGATACCGCAGTATCCTCTTTGCACCTTTCAAATGAGATTCTTTTGGATTTGCCTGAAAACGTGCACAAAGACAAACAGCAAACATTATATCAGGCCTAGATGCAGTTAAGTACATTAAAGAACCTATTATTGCCCGATATTGAGTTGGGTCCACATCTGCATCACCGACTACTTCAGCACCCAATTTGTGATTGACGCAGATTGGAGTATCATATGGAGAACTGTCCTCCATCTTGAAGCGCTTGAGCACATCATGAACATACTTCGTCTGATGAATGAACATCCCGTCCTTCTTCTGATCAACCTGCAATCCTAGAAAGAAAGTTAGTTCACCCATAGCACTCATTTCAAACCTTTTCTTCATGACGGCTTCAAACTCCTGACACATGGAGACTTTTGACGCAGCAAATATAATGTCATCCACGTAGACTTGTACCAGCAGGATGTCGCTTCCATCTCTTTTGAAGAACAACGTGCTATCAATTTTCCCTCTTTCAAAACCATTCTTGAGCAAGTAATCCGATAGAGTTGAATACCAGGCACGAGGTGCCTGATGTAATCCATACAACGCCTTGCTCAACCTGTACACGTGATCTGGAAAGTCTGGGTCAGGAAAACCCGGAGGTTGCTTAACATACACAACCTCATCAACTTTCCCATTTAAAAACGCACTCTTCACATCTAGCTGAAACACCTTCATCTTTTCATAAGCAACAAACGCTAAAAACAATCTTATGGCTTCCAACCTGGCGACAGGAGCGAACACTTCGTTATAATCAATACCCTCTTGTTGATTAAAACCTTTCACGACTAGCCTCGCCTTGTTTCTTATAATGATCCCCTTATCATCTCTCTTGCACTTGAACACCCATTTTGTGCCTATCGCATGCACATTCTTTGGTTTTTCAACCAAAGTCCAAACTTCCATTTTCTCGAATTGAGCCAACTCTTCTTGCATGGCTTCGACCCACGAGCTGTCCTTTAAAGCCATTTGATAATTCTTCGGTTCAATCTGGCTTATAAAGCATGTTTACAGGCAGTCATTGATTATTCCTGTCTCCTTAATGCTTGTATTAACACAGGTATGTTCATTCAAGCTACTTCTCGTTTGGACACCTGAGGACACATCACCAATCACATTATCCAAAGGGTGATCTTTATGAATTCTCGTGGTCGGAACAGAACCGACATGCAAATTATCTTCCAAATTAGAAGAGATCTCATCAATGGTTGTTTCATGCTGAGAGTGAAAAGGATTGATAAATTCTTCTTCAGTTGAGGCAGCAGGGGTACCGATAGTGTTTGATGAGGAAGGTTGACATTTATCAATCAGCTGTCTTTGCAATAGATTTTCTTCCTCATCAAGTATCATCTTCGTCGCAGCTCTTTCTTCTTCTTCAGAAATTTCCAAATCCGGTACGTTAAACGACTTAAAAAGCTTAACATAGTCGAAAAGCTCAGCAGGTCCATTGATTGGTTTTGGCGGTTGGTAACTTGTGATGTCTGTGTTACACACCACCTCCACCTTGCAAGTCGAAGTATTGAAGACACGTCTGTTGGGTGTACCAACAACATAACCGACTAAGATTCCTTCATCGGCTACTTCGCCAAATTTAGAGTTTGTCTTCAAGATCGAACAAGGGGACCCGAATGGTTCAAGACCACTCAAGTTGGGCTTCCTCCCATGCATAAGCTCGTAACACGTTTTACCAAGTCTCTTAACGGTTAACACTCTATTCAGAACATAGCAGGCTGTAGCAACTGCTTCAGCCCAGAACATCACAGGAAGCTTCGAATCTGCCAGCATAGTTCTGGCTCCTTCAATTAAAGTTCGGTTCTTCCTTTCAGCCACTCCATTCTGTTGCGGAATATACAGAGCGCTGTATTGGTGTTCAATTCCTTTCTGAAGACAGAAGATCTCCATTTCAAAATTTTTGAACTCCGTTCCATTGTCACTTCTGATGAACTTAACTGTTTTACTCATGACGTTCTCAACTTTGGTAATCAAATTCTTCACCATTTGAGCCGTCTCATCTTTCGATTTCAGAAAATATACCCACGAATATCGCGAGTAGTCATCAGTGATCACCAAGCAGTAAGAAGTACCTCCTAGACTTTTTACATTCACGGGACCGAAGAGATCCATGTGAAGCAGTTCTAGAGTACTGGCAATAGAGTTGACCTTCTTGGTGAGATGGGATTTCTTGTGTTGCTTTCCCTTTTTGCATGCAATACATTTGTCTTCAAAGTTAAAACTTTTCAAGGGAACGCCCATCACAAGTCCATTCCTGACAATGTGGTTCATCTTCCGAAGATGAATGTGCCCCATCCTCCTGTGCCATAGTTCGGATTCCGATTCGCTTGCTTTCGTCATTAAACATGATTCTCCCGTGGCCATTTCAGTAGACCTCATATCCATCACATAAGTATTAGTATCACGTGGAGCTTTCATTACTATCCACTCGTCTGGTATCTGAAAACCAGGCTTCAACACGATCGCCTCATTCTTCGTGAAGTGAACAGTGTAATCCTTATCACAAATCTGCGACACACTCAGCAGATTGTGCTTCAACTCTTCTACAAAGTTAACATTTTCAAGAGTTATTTTCCCATTGGACACCGTTCCTTTTCCAGTAATTCTTCCTCCACTTTCACCAGCAAAGCTAACTCTCGCTCCTTGAACAGGTTTTAAGTCGTGCAACAAGTATTTGTTACCCGTCATGTGCCGGGAACAGCCGCTATCTACAATCCAAAGACTGTGGGCAGCCCTGTTCAACTGTTCCAGCACAATAAAGCAAAGGATTAGAATCTAGGGACCCAAGACCAATTGGTCTTGGATCTATACATCCCATACTTCTGCTTTCCAAAGTTAGCATCTGGATAATTCCTGTTAGTCCTATTAGGAAATCTCCTTGGAAATTGAGTGTGAGGCCTTCCAAACCTATGTATATTGACAGTATTATATCTTACGGTTTGGTGATTAGCATTGTTAAACTGAGGTTTGTTTCTGTGAAAACCTGAATTAGTTACATTTCGAAACTTTGAAAGGTTTTCATTTTTAGCAGTATTAAAATTACCATTAGACTTATGCTCAGTTTTAATAGTCCCCACACCTCTGAATTTCGGCGTCAGAGGGCAATCTGCAACAAGATGTCCTAACTTATTACACCTAAAACAACACCTATACTCCATTTTCTTTTCAAAGGTTGTTTTGGATGTAGAGGCTGTGTTACCGGCCGTTCGTCTCACATAAGGTGGGACGTACGGGTTGAGTGGAGTACTCTTTTTATAAGTTTTATCTTTTTCTCCACCAGTGGGTAACACTACCTTCTCTTTTGTCTTACCCGATTCGGACAACTTATCCGAATCCAATGAGACTGGACTCGTAACAGAAATATTCACACTTGAAACAGGCGAACTCGTTTCGCCACTACTAACACTTGGTTCTTTACTCGTAACCTTGATTGGAACTGTCTAAGGAACTTCAAAATCAACAGATTTCTGAACACTAGGGTTATAAGTATAATTGTGGTTATAAGGTGGTGGAACCTCGTGATAACCAATTCCTCCCCTCTTCGTAGAGGTACCTTGATCACTAACAAGGTGATCAAGAATAGCTGAGGAATTTCTGAACTGTTCAAGTTTTCGGTTCAGTTTCACCACTTTCACCTGGTGGTCAGCAATCTGCTTTTCTCGTTCAGCAATCAGTTTAGTCTTTTCTTCTAAAACCTCATAACTTAGATCAATTACTTCAATTTTTTCAGCAAGTTTTGTTTTTAAGCTTTTAACATCTTTTTCACACGCTTTTATTTTAACTTTGTAACTGTTTTCTCTTGCTTTCATAAAGTGATGATCTTCTTTCAGAGTTTTAAATTCAGCATCTAAACGAACATACTGATCAGTTATGGTAGCAAGTTGCTCAGACAAATTCTCACATTTAGTACAAATAGATTTAGAACTTACCTCGGATAGTTGATCATTGTTATCTGCCATGAAAGCTTTTTCCTTACCAGTAGCTTTCTCTTCTCCGGTAATCTTCTCACAATCTTCATTCTCAACCTTAGCCATATTTGCCTGCTCACTAGTTTCATTTGAATGCAGGTTCCAGTTGTATTCACCTGCTTCTCTGGACAGCATGGCATTGACTTCTTCACTACTCCCAGTGTGCTGTGCAGACCGGCCCTGACCACGTTCAACTCGCTCGTTTCTGCAATCTTTGGCAAAGTGCCCGTTTTGTTGACAGTTATAGCACCTCACCTTAGACTTGTCGAACCCTGGCCTGCCACCAACAAACTTTCTCCCCGTCTTTCTCATAAACTTCACTCTCCTCACTATCATGGCCATCTGCCATTGTAAATCCATTTCCTCCAGATCATCAGCATCGATCTGGTCATAGTCTTCATTTAGCATCGCAGGATCAACCACCTTTCCTTGAATATAGTTTTCATATGAAGCAATAAATGAAGCATAGAGGCCAAACTGCTCTTCAGCAGATTTGACGCTCATTGGCATCTTAGAGTAATTATTGCTTGAGGAACTTGAAGATCCACTACTCGTGCTTGCTGTCTGTTGAGTACCACTTGATCCACCCTGTTGGTACATGTATGTCAGTAGTTCATAGTCTAGCATTTGTAATCGAGTCTGTAATGTAATTATGTTTTGTTTATGTTTGTTTTGTAATGCGCGAAGTTGTCAACAAGTTCGCTATGGCGAACTTGTTGAATCAGCGAAGTTATTGACAACTTCGCCTGTGGCGAAGTTGTCGTGTTTATATACTGTTTCAGACGAAACAGTTGAAGGTTGTTCGTTTAGGGTTTTCGTTTCAGTTTTTCAGTAACCGAGTTACGTGTCATAGTCTGTAACGGTGACCTCGGGTCACGTGTTTGTTATCAATATAACGTGGTTGGTTTATTGCTTGTGTGTTCGATCTCTATATACTCTACACTCGTATCTACCTACGCAGGGATTCCGCACCTGCGTTGTTAGAGACATCCCGTGTACGATCCGTCCAGGAACCTACAATTGGTATCAGAGCCAATCGGCTCGATTGTGAGGTTCGGGATTTCACGCGGGTGTAGAAAACGTCTCGTTTGACCTATTCGCGGGACGTGTTTTTGTTGGGATTGATTTTTGCTAGTGCTTGACAGTCATTTTCAAGCCTTTGCATTGATCGGGAGCTGCTGGATTGACGAAAACAGATCTGAACAAACTTCCCTGTTCAACGGGCGAAGTTACCGTTCATCGGGCGAAGTTACCATTCTTCAGGCGAAGTTGCCGTCGCTGGAATTAGGGTTTTTGGCGAAGATATAAGGATTAGCGAAGTTAACTACAACTTCGCTCACTTCATAAGTTCGCCTTAGCGAAGTTATCCGCAACTTCGCTTCAAACCCAAGTTCGCTCAACTCATAAGTTCGCCAGAGCTAAGCGAAGTTATTCTTAACTTCGCCCAAATCAAGCGAATTTAAGATCTCAGCGAAGTTCTCTTTCAGCGAAGTTAACCTTCAAGCGAAGTTATTCTTAACTTCGCCAACTGAGCTGTTTTAATATTTTTTTTTGTTTTTCCAGGTTTTTCAGGTTTTTGCAAGGATGTCGTCGATCAATATCTCCGACTTGGTCAAGATGGAAGTAGAAGCGGGGTCTGCCACTAAGGCCCCGAGGCTGATGAAGGGAACTGACTTCGTGGCATGGAATGACAGATTCATCCAATACATCAAATACCAGGATGCCAAAATGTGGGTGTGCATCCAGGATGGATATATCCCTCCAACTGCGCAATACGAAGGTCGCGATGTGGTTAAGAAGTACAGCAAAATGGAGGACGAAGAGAAGAAAATGTACGAGGCCGAAAGCTAGGCCCATGCTGCGATAACAATGGCACTTCCTCAAGAGGTTCTCCATACGTTCCGAAAGTACACTTCTGCGAGAGAGCTTTGGGATGCTCTTGAAAATAGATTCGAGGGGAATGTGGGTATACGTGCATCAAAGATCAAACTCTTAAAAACCCAGTTCTCCGTCTTCAAATTTTTGAAGAACGAATCACTGGATGATATTATCACCAGATACTATCATCTAATGACAGAGCTCAGCAATTATTCAATTGCTTACCGAGAAGAAGAGATCGTTGAAAAGCTTCTCGATGCTCTCCCACCGAAGTGGGAAATGTACACCGTCCTTATGAGGGAAGACAGAGACTTTCCAAATTGTGATCTTGAAACGGCAGTAAACAAGCTCAGAACTTATGAGCTTAATATGGTTCGAAAGGAAACACCAACAGATCAGATACAAGACCCTGGTATGTATGGTGCTAAGGTTAACTCAGGCTCAAGTTCAAGGCCTGAATCTGCTGCCTTTTACTCGAAATGGGAGTCAGGCTCTGACTCGTCTCATGAAGGAAAAGTTTCTGTAAACACGAATGGTGATGTATGTTTCGTTGCTGGAGGATCTAGTACTTCAAAGCCTCAAGCATCCACAAGTAGTTTTTCTGCAAATGCATCTAGCAATAGTTATTCCAAGATGCCTATGAGTGTAAAATCTGCTGAAGAGCAGTTTGCAGTCTATGCATCATTTATTGCTTCCTATGAAAACTACATCCAGGGGAAGATTGTGGACCCTGCTGCTCTTGATGAGGATTATGATCAGATCGATGCTGATGATCTGGAGGAGATGGATTTGCAGTGGCAAATGGCAATGATTGTGAGGCGTGTGAAACGTTTTATGAACAAAACTGGAAGAAAATTTGTTGGTGGTCGGCCCGGGTTCGACAAATCCAAGGTAAGGTGCTATAATTGTCAGCAGTACGGGCACTTTGCCAAGGAATGCAGAAATGAGAGGGTTGAACGAGGACAAGGTCGACCTACACAACATTCTGGAGTTAACAGAGAGATTAACGCCATGTTGACCAGAGAAGCAGGTGAGTACAACTGGAACTCGCATTCATGTGGTTCTGGTGAACAAGCGAACATGGCTGAGGCTGAAGTGAAAGAATGTGAGAAGATTGAAGGAATTGAGAAAGCTACTGAAGAAGAAACAGCTTTCATGGCAGATGACAAGGATAATCGCTCCGAGGTAAGTCCTAAAACTATTTGTACTAGTTGTGAGAATCTGTCTGAGCAACTTAAAACTATAACTGATCAGTATGTCCATTTAGATGCTGACTTTAAAACTATTAAAGAAGATCACCATTTTACGAAAGCAAGATAAACGAGTTATAAAATTAAAATAAAAGCATGTGAAAAAGACGTTCAAAGCTTAAAAATTAAACTTGCTGAGAAAATTGAAATAATTGATCTTAGTTATGAAGTTTTGGAGGAAAAAACTAAAGTGATTGCTGATCGAGATAAACAGATTGCTGACCACCAGGTAAAGGTGGTGGAACTGAACCGCAAACTTGAGCAGTTCAGGAATTCCTCGGCCATCCTTGATCACCTCGTGAGTGATCCAGGTACCTCTACAAAGAGGGGAGGAATCGGATATAATGAAGTTCCACCACCCTTTAACCACAACTATACTTATAATCCGAGTGTTCAGAAATCTGTCGATTTCGAAGTTCCTCAGACAACTCCAATCAAGATTACAAGTATAAAACCAAGTGTTAGCTGTGGAGAAACAAGTTCGAAAGTTTCTAATGTGAATATTTCTGTTTCGAGTCCAGTCTCATCGGATTCGGATAAGTTGTCCGAATCTGATCAGACAAAAGAGAAGGTAGGGTTACCCACCGATGGAGATACAAATAAAGTTTCTAAAAAGAGTTCTCCACTCAATCCGTATGTCCCACCTTATGTGAGACGAACGGCTGGTAACACTACCTCTACATCCAAACCAACATTTGACAAGAAATTGGAGAGTCGGTGTTGCTTTAGATGTAACAAATTAGGGCATTTAGTTGCAGATTGCCCTCTGGAGCCGAAATTAAGAGGTGTAAAGCCAAATAAAACTGAGTATAAGCGTCATTTTGTTACTGCTAAAAATGAAAACTTTAAAAAATGCCAAAATGTAACGAATTCAAGTTTTCATAAAAACCAACCTCAGTTTTACAACCAAACCTCAAGATATAACACCTTCAATTCTCAAAGGTTTGGAAGGCATTACACACAATCTGCAGGGAGATTCCCTAACAGGACTTACAGAAATTATCCTGATGCTAACTTAAGAAAGCCAGGGTACGGGACGTATCGATCCAAGACCAATTGGTCTTGGGTCCCAAGATTCTAACTCTTTGTTTTATTGTGCAGGAACAGTTGAACAGGGCTGCAAACAATCTTTGGATTGTAGATAGCGGCTGTTCCAGGCACATGACAGGCAACAAACACTTGTTGCAAGACTTAAAACCTGTTCAGGGAGCTAGAGTTAGTTTTGCTGGTGAAAGCGGAGGAAGGATTACCGGTAGAGGAACTGTGTCGAATGGGAGAATGACACTTGAAAACGTAAATTTTGTGGAGGAATTAAAGCACAATCTGCTGAGTGTGTCGCAGATCTGTGATAAAGAATACACTGTCCATTTCACTAAGAATGAAGCGATAGTATTGAAGCCTGGTTTTCATATACCAGAAGAATGGATAGTAATGAAAGCTTCACGTGAAACGAATACATATGTGATGGATATGAGGTCTACTGAAATGGCCACCGGAGAATCCTGTTTAATGACGAAGGCAAGCGAATCAGAATCAGAATTATGGCACAGGAGAATGGGACATATTCATCTTCGTAAGATGAACTTCATTGTCAAAAATGGGCTTGTGATGGGCGTTCCCTTAAAGAGTTTTAACTTTGAAGATAAATGCATAGCGTGCAAGAAGGGAAAACAACACAAGAAAAGCCATCTCACCAAGACAATCAACTCAATTACTGGTACTCTAGAACTACTTCATATGGATCTCTTCGGTCCGGTGAATGTACAAAGTCTAGGTGGTACTTCTTACTGCTTGGTGATAACTGATGATTACTCGCGATACTCGTGGGTATATTTTCTGAAAACGAAAGACGAGACGACTCAGATGGTGAAGAATCTGATTACAAAAGTCGAGAACGTCATGAGTAAATCAGTTAAATTCATCAGAAGCGACAATGGGACAGAGTTCAAGAACTTTGAGATGGAAATCTTTTGTCTTCAGAAGGGTATTGAGCATCAATACAGCGCTCCGTATACTCCACAACAGAACGGAGTAGCTGAAAGGAAGAACCGAACGTTGATTGAAGGAGCCAGAACTATGCTGGCAGACTCAAAACTTCCTGTGATGTTCTGGGCTGAAGCAGTTGCTACAGCCTGCTATGTTCTGAATCGGGTGTTAACCGTTAAGAGACTTGGAAAAACTTGTTACGAGCTTATGCACGGAAGGAAGCCCAACTTGTGCGGTCTTGAACCTTTTGGGTCTCCTTGTTCGATTTTGAAGACTAACTCGAAATTTGGTGAAGTAGCCGATGAGGGAATCCTAGTCGGTTATGTTGTTGGGACTCCCAACAGACGGGTCTTCAATACGACAACTTGCAAGGTGGAGGTGGTTTGTAACACCGACATTACTAGTTACCAACCGCCAAAACCAAGCAATGGACCTGCTGAGCTGTTTGACTATGTTAAACTTTTTAAGTCGTTTAACGTACCTAATTTGGAAATTTCTGAAGAAGACGAAAGAGCTGTGACGAAGATGATACTTGATGAGGAAGAGAATATATTGCAACATCAGATTTTTGAGAAATCTCAACCTTCCACATCAAACACGATCGATACCCCTGCGGCCTCAACTGAAGATGAATTTATTAATCCTTTTCACTCTCAGCCAGAAACAACCATAGATGAGATCTCTTCGAACTTGGAAGACAATTTGCATGTCGGTGCTGTTCCGACCACGAGAATTCACAAAGATCACCCATTGGAGAACGTTATAGGTGATGTGTCCTCGAGTGTACAAACCAGAAGTAGCCTGAATGAGCACACCTGTGTTTATTCAAGTATAAAAGAAACAGGGATAATGAATGAATGTTTGTACTCCTGCTTTATAAGCCAAATTGAACCAAAGAATTATCAAATGGCTTTAAAGGACAGCTCGTGGGTCGAAGCCATGCAAGAAGAGTTGGCTCAGTTCGAGAAAATGGAAGTTTGGACCTTGGTTGAAAAACCAAGAAATGTGCATGCTATAGGCACGAAATGGGTGTTCAAGTGCAAGAGGGATGAAAAGGGGATTATCGTGAGAAATAAGGCGAGGTTGGTTGTTAAAGGTTTTAATCAACAAGAGGGTATTGACTACAATGAGGTTTTCGCTCCTGTTGCCCGGTTAGAAGCGATTCGATTGTTTTTGGCGTTTGCTGCATCTAAAAAGATGAAGGTGTTTCAGTTAGATGTGAAGAGCGCGTTTCTTAACGGGAAAGTTGATGAGGTTGTGTTTGTTGAGCAACCTCCGGGTTTTCCTGACCCAGACTTTCCGGATCACGTATACAGGTTGAGCAAGGCGTTATATGGGTTACATCAGGCACCTCGTGCCTGGTATTCAACGTTATCGGACTACTTGCTGGAAAATGGTTTTGAAAGGGGATTGATTGACAGTACGCTGTTTGTGAAGAGAGAAGGATGTGACTTCTTACTGGTTCAAGTCTACGTGGATGATATCATTTTTGCTGCATCAAGAGTATCCATGTGTCAGGATTTTGAGGCTGTCATGAAGAAACGATTCGAGATGAGTGCTATGGGTGAACTAACCTTCTTTCTAGGATTGCAGGTTGATCAGAAGAAGGATGGGATGTTCATTCATCAAACAAAGTATGTTCATGATGTGCTGAAGAGATTCAAGATGGAGGACAGTTCTCCATATGACACCCCAATCTGCGTCAATCACAAATTGGGCGCTGAATCAGATGGTGACGCAGATGTGGACCCTACTCTGTATCGGGCGATAATAGGTTCATTAATGTATTTAACTGCTTCTAGGCCCGATATAATGTTTTCTGTTTGTCTTTGTGCTCGTTTTCAGGCAAACCCAAAGGAATCTCACATGAAAGGTGTGAAGAGGATTTTGCGGTATCTTAAGGGCAAGCCGAAACTAGGGTTGTGGTACCCAAAGGGGGGAGACGTTGAACTGGTGGCGTATACAGATTCTGATTATGGTGGCTGTAATCAGAGTCGGAAGTCAACAACAGGAGGCTGTCAGTTTCTTGGAGGAAGATTAGTTTCCTGGCAGTGCAAGAAACAGACATCAGTTGCAATTTCAACATGCGAAGCTGAATACATGGCAGCATCCAACTGCTGCTCTCAGGTTTTGTGGATTCAGCAACAATTGCGCGACTATGGTCTGAATTTCTTACTTACTCCTATTTTAATTGATAACACTGCCGCCATCTCAGTAATTAACAATCCCGTGAAGCACAGTAAAACTAAGCATATTGACATTCGTCATCACTTCATACGGGATTGTGCTGAGAAGAAACTGATCAAGATCGAAAAAGTTGATACACTTGAAAATTTTGCTGACTTGTTTACAAAAGCGTTTGATAAATCCAGATTTCAAAACCTAATTGAGCTAAACGGGATGATCAATCCCGAGTAACCATGTGTTGGTTTAAAAAAAAAAAAAAAAAAAAAAAAAAAAAAAAAAAAACATGGGTCATTTTTGCTTAACATTAGTCGGTTACCTCAGTTTGATGGACATATCCTAGGATATGTTTTGGTCCTCGTTTCAACTTAGAGAATGAGGATAGCCATTAACCGGAAGACTGAAAGTGACCGGGGCAGCTATGACGTGTGTTCTTTCAGTTGCTGAAAATTAGTCGGTCATACTTAGTAAGAAGGACACATACTTGTATGTGGTCGGTCCAGTTGATCCATTGGATCTTCAGGATAGCCGTTTACCTGACGACTTTGACGTGATTGGGGCGATTGAATTTAAAGTTTTTTTTAGGGAAATGAAATTAATTTTCAAGTCTGTTACTTCGTATGAAGTTCTATGCTGTGTTTAACAGAAAATTGATCCAACCTTGGAAAATGATATATATACTGATCGTGTGTGCTTAACTAGTGAAGTTATTAGGCTTAAAAGGCTTTAGAACAGTCATTGTATGTCGTGGTAATTTTTATGGTGCGTAAAAGTGTATGTGATACTAACTTAAACTACTCGAATTTACGTGGAAACTCCTTAAGAGTTTTGAATGTCATCACACATATCTTTTCGAATGATAGGCAGAAAAGCGACTACCCAGTCATACACGAGCCCCTGAGTAATCTGATTCCCGTGAAGAAAGCATTTCAAGACACTGCAGTGATCCAGATTCGGGACTTGCAGTAGCTTAATACTCCGAAGTCAATAAGAATGATTGTTTAAAAAAAAAAAAAAAAAAAAAAAAAAAAAAAATGTGTGTATATCTTTAGTACTTATGAGACATAGTAACAATCAAGACTTCTCATGTCTGGAGTAAGAAGAGAACGGGAAGCAGTCAACGAGTATATACAAGTTAATCAGACACTATGGGTCGAAGTCAATTCGGGGTGACTTGGGTATAGCCAAATACGCTTTGAGAATAGATAGAAGACATCATTATCTCTGAGATGTTGCCAACTTAAATTTTTGAGCTTAACTGAACCTTAATCCGTATCACAGAAACGATGAAAACCATTTACGTTATTTACATGCTTACAACCTATTTCTCTATGTCATAATACAGCCAAACACGAATCTAAGTGACAGTCACATCGTTAGTATGATTCCTGTTAGGATCTTTTCTAAAACGTAGTGGTCCCTGATTAGACTGAAATTTGATCCCTTATTTCGTTAAAATTTTTCTAAGTTTTTTTTTGTTTGTTTTTGTAGTTATATTATTTTATTGTTGGTTACTGGGTCTTGATCATATTTGCTTAACTCTTTTTGGTAATTTCTAAGGTTAAATTCAGGATTATTCAAACTTAAAGGGCTGATTTTGAAAATTACGGGCGAAGTTGTTGAATTCGGCGAAGTTGTGCTTAACTTCGCCTTGGCGAAGTTATGCGTAACTTCGCCTGAACCAACTCAGCCCTATATAAGGACTTTCTAACGGGAACAGTAACATATATTGAAACTTTCCGGCGAAGATAATATCAAAAACAGATTATCCGCGATCTTGTTATCTTCGATTTCGATCCTTGATTTCAGTTTCTAGTACTCATTGACGGTATGTATGGTCAATATCTTTCTCGTTATAGTTTTACCCGGTTCGAGACCTCGGGTCGTCGAACCTCAGAAACCAAGTTTTCCGACCTCACGTTACGTGTTCATGGACGACCTTTTCGTCCTAACACCATTGAAATATGTTGGACTTCATTGTTAGATCGTTAAATCGGTCCGAAACGTCGGATAACACTTGTTTGAATCTGAACAGTCGCCGTTTCAGATTCAGGCGAAGTTAAGGTTTACGCGAAGTTATTCTCAACTTCGCCAGTGGCTTAAGTTCGCCTTCAGCGAAGTTATCCACAACTTCGTTTGAAGCTTAATTTCGCCTATGGCGAAGTTATCCATAACTTCGCCTTGAACATAACTTCGCCTATTTCAAATTTTTTATAAGTTTATAGACGAACTTACAGATGAAGCGAAGTTGTTCCCAACTTCGCCTCAACTTTAATTTCGCCTGTACATCACAACTTCGCATATGGTTCACAGCGAACTTGTGAGATGATTATATGGTCTCTAACTTGATTTGTTTTGTGCAGATATGGCTGCTGTTGGAGGTGCTGGAGGTGATGATGGTGATGAGCAACGACAATTCTTCCCAGCTCATAACCAATACATCACTTTGGATCCAGACGCACGAGGCGTTGAAGACTATAGGGAGATTATCACATTTCTCCAACGATCACGAGTTTTTCACGCGATCACTAATACACTACCCATATCTCTGCCCAACATTCAAGATTTCTGGCAGACGGTGTATTATGATTGCAGACCTGAGCCTCCAGTGATGCGAGCAACTGTCAATGGTCAAGACATACAGTTTTTCTCGGAAGACATACGGTTGGCTCTGCAGTTCGGTAATGAAACGAGAGACGACCCAACGGAATTCGTAGCTCCTTTCCGTGACGGAGCTTACTTAAGGATGGGTTATTCGGGTCCGCTGGGGGACTCGCAGAGGAGGAAAGGCTTTCTGCTGGATCAATGGCGCTTTTTGATGCATGTGTTGATAGTATGCATGTCCGGCAGAAAGGCAGGAACAGATGGGATGGGTGCGACGATGCAATCGGCTATGATTGCGCTGACTTACAACCGCAGATATTCGTTTAGTCAGCTAATCTTTTATGAGATTGATCATCAGAGACGGGCGACGGCGCGCGAGCGTTTTATTATGTATCCTCGGTTCCTACAAATGATTATCAATCATGTCGCTCCGTCTGTACCGCAAAGACGCCCTATCAGATACGTTGAGTGTGTAACAAAACGTATCTTTGCTCAGTGCAGAACGTCGAGCACTCGAAGCAACCCTGAGCGGCGTCCCAGGCATACTCCACTTTTCGGGTATCTCATTAACCCGGAGTATGTTCCTGCAGGAGGGGACGAGTTCAGGGATCCGCAACCACATCAGGCGGCAGCACCTCATGCTGTATCAGCTGCGCCTGTTGTATCTTCTGCTGCTGTGCCAGCTACTATATCTCAGGCTGTGTCCACTGCTGAAAACGTTGATCTAGATGCTGCTTTTAGTGGACATGGTTTGTTTGATATGGATGTCTCGGGTCCTCAGTTTATGGATGTTACCAGAGCAGCTACTTCGGTAGCTGACTCTGATCTAGACGAGACGTTTGCTGAGGAAAGAAGACTTATGGTGTCTCGTGAACGGACTACGGGAAAGAGGCCGAGAACTGTGGGGGAGGATGAGGATGAAGTGGATGAAGAGGAGGCAGTACAGATTGTGCTAAGACGCTCAAGAAGAGAACAGAGAGGGATAGGTTCGGGAGCTGGAGAATCTTCAAGACTAGTACGTTTTGCTCCACCTGCCTTATCTGGTATGTCTCTTATTCCTACTACTGCACAGGTTTCAGCGATCGAGACGTCGGCACCAACAATTGTGTCCCTACCACCTCAACCGCTTAATCCACCGGTGGTAGTTGCACGGTTTGTGGAGTCGACAATCACCTCTACTGCAGGGTTACCAAGTGTACCACCTGCGGTCACTTCTGCTGATGTTCCACCAACTCCATTGCCTACTTCAGATACCGAGAGGATTCTTTCGCTAGAGCGGATTGTTGCTGAACAGTCAAAGACTATTGACCGCCTAGTGGAATCCAATCGACTACAAGCTGCCCTCCTGGTAGAACATGGACGTATAATAGATGCCTTCAAGGATTACTTGGCATCTCAGGGGGAGAAGACGTGTAGGGGCGATGAGTTGAGAACGAAAAGACGAGAAGATCATGACGATGATCCCAATGCACCTTCAGGTGCAGGTGATGAGCTGCCAAGAACCTCTCAGGCTCTTGGAGCTTCCACAACTGAGGGGGAGTCTACAAATGCAGATGGTGATGATGTTGTAGTTGTGGATGACGACGCTGATGTTGAAGACGTTATTGATGCGTTGAAGGAGTTGGATGAGGAGGAGGACGATGAGTTGATGGATGATGATGACGTGTTGCCTATGGATGAGATTGAGAGGATTGGAGAACAGATTAATGTGGAAGATGTGTTAGAAGAAGGTGAGATTGTAGATGAGTCAGTGGAACATGAGATTCCAGCTGTTGAGAGATAAGAATTGGGGGATGAGAGTGTGATAGAAGATACAGTATGGGAGGAGCAGCCGAACTGGAAAGAAGGATGTGCTCAGTGGTTTGTTAAAACCAAGAAGCCTGCAGTGCCAACGATGTTCAGAAAGACTTATAATATAAAGGGCTATGCAGAGTCAAAGAAAGGAATCATATGCTGGTTGTACGACAAAGAGCTGAAACTATTTGTGATCAAACGGTACGACGGCATTCAGTACTTTAAGAGATTGTTGAGATCTCTGAATTCCTTACCAGAATGTGAGGTGAGAGATTTAGCGAGATTGGGGCTGATCAATAGAAGTAATGATGATATGGCAAGAATCATTGGGAAGATCGTCTGGAAAGAAGCCATTAAAGACAAAAAGTTTGAACTCCTAAAGCCTCAAAAAGGAAAGTTGATAGAAGACAAAGATCGTGGAATGAGGGCTGACGGCAAACCTTGGATGGTAATGAAGTATAAACCAGTCCGTCATTTGAAAGAAGTACCGATGAAAGTTATGCCCAAGAACGTCCTAAAAGATTTAAAATGGTGGTACGTGGATTGTGAGACAGCTGAGGCGGTAATGGAAGATGAGGATGAACAAGAAGTACTTCGGGTGTACGACCCGATGCATCTTGTTAATCTATCGAAGGATGATTTGAAAGTGCTCAACGAGAAGAAGATCTTCTACATTCCTGCTTGGAAGGATCAAGCTAGGAAATATCAAAGGGTAGTGTCGGTATGTGTGAGAGAAGGGGCGCACGCGTAGAGGTAAAGATTACAAGACTCAAGATTTGAAGATCAAGATATGAAGCTACTGCCAAGGGGGAGTCTGTTGGTACATGTATGTCAGTAGTTCATAGTCTAGCATTTGTAATCGAGTCTGTAATGTAATTATGTTTTGTTTATGTTTGTTTTGTAATGCGCGAAGTTGTCAACAAGTTCGCTATGGCGAACTTGTTGAATCAGCGAAGTTATTGACAACTTCGCCTGTGGCGAAGTTGTCGTGTTTATATACTGTTTCAGACGAAACAGTTGAAGGTTGTTCGTTTAGGGTTTTCGTTTCAGTTTTTCAGTAACCGAGTTACGTGTCATAGTCTGTAACGGTGACCTCGGGTCACGTGTTTGTTATCAATATAACGTGGTTGGTTTATTGCTTGTGTGTTCGATCTCTATATACTCTACACTCGTATCTACCTACGCAGGGATTCCGCACCTGCGTTGTTAGAGACATCCCGTGTACGATCCGTCCAGGAACCTACACACCCGCAACAAAGCAAACATCCCCATTTGAGTTTACTGACACATGCCCCTCCTGTGAAGAATTGGCACCCGACTCACCCTTCGAGTAGTAGGCGGCAGAATCAGTCTTTGAGCTTGTATTGGAGTTTAATTTAGCACCGTACATGCCTGGATCTTGAACCTGATCCATAGATGTTTCTTTTCTTACCATATTAAGCTCAAAAGTTCTGAGCTTGTTGACAGCGGTTTCAAGAACATAAGTAGGGAAGTCCTTGTCTTCCCTCATCAGTACAGTATACATCTCCCATTTTGGTGGGAGAGCATCGAGAAGTTTTTCCACAATCTCTTCTTCTCGGTATGAAATGGAGTAGTTACTCAATTCAGTCATTAGATGATAATATCGAGTGATAATGTCATCCAGAGATTCGTTCTTTAAGTACTTAAAGACTGAAAATTGAGTCTTGAGTAACTTTATCTTTGACGCCCGAATACCTACATTCCCTTCAAATCTGCTTTCAAGAGCTTCCCAAAGCTCTCTAGCTGATGTATACTTTCTGAATGTATGGAGGATCTCCTGTGGAAGAGCCATTGTGATTGCAGCATGAGCCTTGCTTTCGGCTTCATACATCTTTTTCTCCTCCTCTTCCATTTTACTGTATTTCTTGATTTGGTCTCGACCCTCATACTCCATGATTGGTGGAATATATCCATCTTGGATGCATACCCACATTTTCGCATCCTGGTACTTAACGTATTGTATGAACCGATCCTTCCACGCGACAAAATCGGTTCCCTTCAGCAACCTTGGGGCCTTTGTAGCTAACCCCGCTTCAACTTCCATCTTTACAAGCTCCGAAATGTTGATCGACGACATCCTTCTTGAAGACTAAGAAACCCGAAAAATTCTGAAAAGGCGAAGTTAAGAAATTTCCTCTGAACAGTACTGTAGGCGAAGTTAAGGGTAACTTCGCTTAAGTAATAACTTCGCTGGATTCTTCTTAAATTCGCGTGACTGGGCGAAGTTATGAATAACTTCGCTTAGGGTAAGCGAACTTAGAAAGTAGGCGAACTTGATTAGAACTTCGCTGAGCTAGGCGAACTTGATGAGAACTTCGCTGAGCTAGGCGAACTTGATGAGAACTTCGCTGAGTTAGGCGAAGTTGAGGAGGTAGGAGAAGTTGTAAATAACTTCTCTTCTCCTTATATCTTCGCTGAAACCCTACGTATCCTGACGGCAACTTCGCCTGATGAACAGCAACTTCGCCTGACGAACTTAAACTTTCTGCAGATCTGAAAATCGGATTTTAACGACGTTTTGACGGTTTAAAGGCTTAAACACACTGGTAGGAGGCTAGAATGAGCAAAAACACCACAAACTCGTCCCGTGAATACCCGAAATGGAACGAATTCTACACCCGCGTGAATATCCCGAACCACACAATCGAGCAAAGGCTCTGATACCAATTGTAGGTTCCCTGGACAGATCACACGAGATATCCCGATATACACAGGTGCGGAATCCCTGTGTAGATCGTTACGGACGTAGAACACAAGCTCACAAACACACGAACACGATACGAACAAACACACGTTATATTAATAACTCGAACCGTGATACTTACAGACTCTCGACCTCACGTCACTTGACTCACTGGATTACACGTAAATTAACCAACTCAATCCTCTTCTAAACAGTAAACCGTAGCCTATATAAATACACGACAACTTCGCCTCAGGCGAAGTTGTCCATAACTTCGCTCGTTCAACAAGTTCGCCTAGGCGAACTTGTCAACAACTTCGCTTGGTTAACAAGTTCGCCTAAGCGAACTTGTCAACAACTTCGCTGTACACAAACAAGTACATAAACAATATTACAGACTCGATTAGAGACATTAGACATATGAACTACTGACATCTATGCATCAACATACTAACTTTTATAAGTATAGGGACCAAATTGCAAATTCTAAATATATTATCCCATCGGGGTACGCGACGGGTAACACTCAACCCATCGCGTAGCGCGATGGACTTGCTGAGTTAATGGACACGTGTCCAACAACGTGTCAACACGTGGCACGTTGTGACAGGCCACGCGTCACCACCACATAAGGCGGCATAAAAGTGCGGCACCGCGGTGTGCGACGGGTCATAAGAACCATGTCGCGTACCGCAACGGGGTCCTGAATTCGCCTATAAAAGTGGGTGACGGGAATGAGCTCCATTCATCCCAAACACACCTCCATTTTCACACACATATCCTCGAAAGGCGTGCCCCGTTGCTATAGCAAGCCGACATGCCAGTTTCTTGAAGTTCGTGCAAGAAACAAAGTTATAATCAAGTAGCAATCACATAAGCAAGTAGATCGAGATCCTGCCTTTTTCTTATTATCAATCTAAGTATCCAATCTAAGGTTGGAGTTATGTTTAAGTTATTTGAATTATAGCTTAGACCATCAATCCAGGCTATGGTCTTTAACCTTGATTGTATTTTACAAACATTCATTCACAATCAAGTTTTCATAAAACGTTACTTCATGATTAAGTAATGTTAAACAAAAGATATATTTTGACGGGCACGTAGTAACTGGAAGGGGGATATCACTAGTAGTAAGTTTCTTGCCTATGGATAAGTAATTCGTATAAATCCCAATCAACCGAGGGACCCGTTTACTTACCTGGAGAAACTTACCAACCTGTTGAACCTATTAGGCCAAAGCATGCTATATCAAACGTCACATAAAACCAAAGTGTTTTCATTCACAATCAAAAAGTAAACGATTTCAAGGTTAAGCTTACAATCATTGCTTAACATCATTCAAACATTCATATGAACCTATTTATGTATAGGTTAAGCATCATTCACAATCAATCAATCAGTCAAGGTTTTCAACACCGACGGTACAGGTGAATACGTTAACCTTTTCAATTAATCAAAACATATTTATACTCAAAAAGACAAACGGGTGTTGTCTTAACGAGTCAATCAATGTCTACACGAGATCATGCGATCTCTAAAATGTTATAATACAAAGTAGAGAATAAAATCAACTCATACCGAATACGCATGTGTCTGAATCCAAACATAACTGTTAAAGCTCAATCAATCAATCAAAGGAAATGAAGCCGCGAGCTTAAACGGTCATGACTAATTCTCTGTTCAGAGCCGTGTTGCTCGGAGAATACCGTTGTGTGTGTAGGGTAGTGGTACATATACCGGAAGTAGTAATGCTTTCGCTGAGTTGTCGAGAAAACTATGCTTGTATTGTCATCGTCATTCAAAATGTTTTATCGAGTCATACATGTTCACCAGCATATAGCTGGCGTATTTTTCCAACCCATTGCAGGTAATTAAGCATAAGTAGCATTAGCAAGGATTGGAGTCTATATGAAGATAGATGCGCTTGACAAGATGGCTCCATTTTTTATAAACAAATCCTTGTATTATGAAACATATACTTTGTAAACTAATACTCGAGTATTTAAATCCCGAGTAAATTTTCAATGTAAATTAATATTATATTTAACCTAAAGTCTTCCGCTAAAATTAACCCATAAAATCTGATATATTTACAAAACAGGTACCAACTTGTGGTCACACGCCTAGGCCCTAAGTCAGGGTGTGACAGGTTGGTATCAGAGCCATCGGTTTCAGCGAATTAGGTATTTAAACATTAGTACCTAAGCTTTAACCATTATAATTGTTACTATTATTCATAGGGATAAGATAGGATTGGGAAACCTCCTATACCTAAACTTAATCAAAGTGTAGATGTCTTACGTTAACTATATTGGTCATAGAAGTCGAGTAGCTATTCGATCAATACCGACAATCATTCACGAACTTTCCGATATGGAGAGTAGCAATAGTTATTATACTAGTTTTTGAATCACAATCAACCCATCAATCCAGTGATACCCTATGGGAGCCAACCCGTATATCTCCCAGATAGTCACCAGTTCCCAATCGAAATTTCTAATGATACGATTGAAGACATTCCAATGTACTATCCTTCCGACATCCCAACATATCATCCTTCCGAGGAACAGGAAGTACAAAGCAAGATTAAACAAGAGACAGAATCGGAATCATCAAGCTGGATGAATTGTCATTCTGATCAAAGGAGGTGGCAATTTGGATCTCCATCACCAAACTACCGATACCAGATCCCACCGACCACCGCTAAAACAAGCCGGAAACCAAAAATGAGGGTTACAATGCCCCATGAAAAGATAACTTTTCAAGTACCAATCAAGAATCCTTATGAATCAGAAGAGGATCCTGAAAAAGAGGAGGATCCTGAAGAAGAGGAGAATGAGAATCCTGATTTTCCTCCATATTTAGGACCGAGACCATCAATCTCCCAACAAGCTAAAGAGATCCAAGAGGAGGCAAATCTCATCGAGGAGTTTTATACTAACAATATTCCCGATGAAGAAATGCATGCATACGTTGCCAATCCGCATCTTTATCCAAAGGAAAATGCTTACTCTTCTCAGCCGCATCCGCACCAACGGGAAATGCATGCATACATTGCCAATATGCAGTGATAGACGAGCTGAGGAAGGAGAGAGTGGACAAAAAAAAGATAGGGAAAACGATAGCTAAAAAATGTGACATGATGAAAAATCTTGTTACAAAATGGATTAAGGATTAGAAATCGTTGTTAGTTGTTGTGATCTTTTTCTTGTAAAATAAATAATGTAATATAAAGTGTGTCTTTACTGAATCTTGTTTTATTCATGTAACAGCATGTTTAAAGCAAACAATAATCCAGAAACTCAAGTAAACAATAAAGGAAAGATAATTGAGGAAAGTTTGTAAGAAAAAGCTACCGCGGAAAATATACAAGCCATAACACAAAATTATGTGCTTGGTATCCGCGATTTGATAAAAGAGGCTGTGCATCCAATCTATGAAATATTGAAAAACGATCCAAGTCGTACCGCCTCACAATCTAACAAAAAAGCAAGTCGAAGCGAAACTGTTAATTCGAAAAGAGAAACAAAAAAAGAATCAAAAGGGGAAATGGAGAAAAAGTAAAGTAAGAAAGAAAATGAACCCAAGAAAAAGAAAGAAGCAAGTGATGAAAGTTCAACGGCTGAAAACAACCTCCATGAGAAAACAAAGAAAATCAAGATACACGAAGGTTATGATTTCAAGGTGTTTAAAGTTTATAACCCCAAGGAGTTTCATGGGGATAAAGGAGCGATACATACCCTCCGATGGTTGGAGGAAATGGAATCGATTTTAATAATAAGTAAATGTACGAAAAAAAAGAAAGTTCAGTATACTTCCCAAATGTTTAAGGGGGAGGCATTAGAATGGTGGAACACTCTGATTGGAGTTAAAGGAAGGGAAAATTTGTACAATATGGATTGGGAAACCTTTAAAGCTATGACATTTATGAAATTCTGTCCGATAAACGAAATGGATCAGATTCAGACCAAACTGTGGAACCACAAGGTTGTGGGAACCAATCTCAAGGAATATAACACCAAGTTCCTTGAATACTATAGAATTGTGTCTCATCTGGTCACTCCTGAAATCAACAAAGTGACACGATACATATATGGATTGCCAATCAAAATCCGTGACTTAGTTCGTTCACGCATGCCGTCTACGACGGAATCAGCAATGGAGTTGGCCGGGTATCTGATGGATGGATTGATTAGGAACCGGGATGAGAAGAAAACGGATGGTGGAAAAACGAATGTGGGAGGAAAGATGAAGAAGCCAGAAAAGAAACCGGAAGGGGAATTTGTGTATAGTCGCCCCATTTGCAAGTCTTGCGGTAGGAGACATTTCGGTAGATGTCTTCAACCAACTAATACTGTCACATGTGGGT
The DNA here is from genome assembly GCF_021521415.1 of Bidens hawaiensis. Lineage (NCBI taxonomy): Eukaryota > Viridiplantae > Streptophyta > Magnoliopsida > Asterales > Asteraceae > Bidens > Bidens hawaiensis. The sequence goes on along the minus strand of NW_027492343.1, from coordinate 241,493 downwards.
TCTGCAAAAGACCGGGTCATTCGGAAATAGATTGCAGGAAGAAAACAGCGGTGTGTTTTGAATGTGGCGAGAAAGGGCATTTTAGCAATGAATGTCCAAAGAAAAAGCCGACGACAGGAGCAGTTGGTGCAAGTGGCAGCGGTACGAAGACCGATGCCAAGAAAGGAAACGCTCGTGTCTTTATGCTAGACACTCAAAAAGCAGCTGATATACCGGACGTGATCACCGATACATTTCCTATTAATAATGTTTATGCTAGAGTCCTATTTGATTCGGGTGCAAACCAAAGTTTCATAGATTATAAATTTTGTAGTCTATTGAATGAGCCCTTAGTTAAACTAGATAAATATTATGAGGTCGAAACTTCTGATGGAACGTAAGTATAATAATCGAGGCTCTAAACAATGCCACAATTTCTTTAGCGAATCACGTCATACCTGTACGACTGTTACCCATGACATTAGCAGGTTTTGATGTAGTATTAGGTATGGACTGGTTATCTTTTAATCAGGCCCGAATCCTATGTAGCGATAGAGCCATAGACATTCAAACACCTAATAACAAAATCATTCGTATAACCGGAGATAAAGAAGGAGGAAAGGTAGGAATTATTTCCAAGATCAAAGCAAGTCATTGCATAGGTAAGGGATGCCTCGCATTCATGGCCTATGTAACCAAGGAACCCGAACCAAAGAAGATGGAGGAAGTACCGATCGTGTCTGAATTTCAAGATGTATTTCCTGATGAGCTGCCAGGAGCCCCGCCTGATAGAAAAGTAGAGTTCAAGATCAACCTCTTGCCAGGAACATCACCGATAGCAAAATCACCTTGTCGTCTAGCACCTACGGAAATGAAAGAATTGAAGAAACAGTTAGTCGAATTATTAGAGAAGGATTCATAAGACCAAGCTCATCACCATGGGGAGCTCCAATTCTGTTTGTAAAGAAGAAGGACGGATCAATAAAAATGTGTATAGACTACCGAGAGCTAAACAAGGTCACTATTAAGAACAAGTATCCATTATCAAGAATTGACGACTTGTTTGATCAGCTCCAAGGAGCAAGTTGTTTTTCCAAGATTGATCTAAGATCGGGTTACCATCAATTAAAAGTGCAAGAGGAGGATATTCCCAAGAAAGCGTTTAGAACCCGATACGGACATTATGAGTTCACTGTTATGCCTTTCGGACTCACTAATGCTCTAGTAGCTTTCATGGACATGATGAATCGAGTTTGCAAACCATACTTAGACAAGTTTGTTATCGTTTTCATTGATGACATTCTTATTTACTCAAAATCCAAAGACGATCATCAAGTTTATCTTAAGATCATACTTGAAACCCTAAGAAACGAGAAATTATACGCCAAGTTCTCCAAGTTCGAATTTTGGTTATCCAAAGTACAATTTCTTGGTCATGTTATAAATGAAAAAGGTATTCAAGTAGATCCAGCAAAGATTGAAGCAATAACTAAATGGGAGAAACCGAAACCACCGACTCAAGTCCGAAGTTTTCTAGGCTTAGCCGGTTTTTACCGAAGATTCATTCAAGACTTCTCCCGAATAGCTGTTCCATTAACTTCACTCACAAGAAAGGCAACTCAGTTTGAATGGGGACCGAAGAAAGAGGAATCATTTGAAACACTCAAACAAAAGTTAACTAATGCACATATCCTTGCTTTGCCAGATGGACTAGAAAACTTTACCATTTACTGTGATGCTTCGCACACGGGAATGGGATGTGTTTTGATGCAAGGGAAGAAAGTTATTGCATATGCTTCAAGAAAGTTGAAAGTTCATGAAAATAATTACACCACGCACGATCTTGAATTAGGCGCTATAATTTTCGTGTTGAAGTTATGGCGACATTACTTGTATGGTGTAAAGTTCATGGTATGCACTGATCACAAGAGTTTGAAGCATCTATTTGATCATGAAGGAAAAGCTAATGTTGTGGCTGACGCCTTAAGTAGAAAAGAACATGAGAAGCCAAAGAGAGTTCGAGCTCTTAGATTGGAACTTAAGATTGATTTGACAAGTCAGATCAAGGAAGCTCAGAAGTTAGCACTGGAGGAAGAAAACATTAAAGCCGAAAAGGAAAATGGTACTATTGACCAACTAATCAAAGGAAGTGACGAAATCCTTGGACTTGGTACAAGAATTTGGGTACTGATGGTTGGAAACTTATGAGACAAAATTCTCGAAGAAGCACACAAGTCAAAGTATATGATACACCGGGAAGCGACAAGATGTATCATAATTTGAAGGATGATTACTGGTGGATCGGTATGAAAAAGGATATTGCTTTGTATGTAGCCAAGTGCCTAACTTGTTCTAAAGTAAAAGCCGAACACCAAAAGCCGTTAGGATTGTTACAACAACCTGAGATATCAACATGGAAATGGGATATGATAACTATGGATTTCATCATGAAATTACCGAAAACTTCACGCCAAAATGATGCAATCTGGGTTATTGTTGATAGACTTACCAAGTCTGTTCATTTTATTCCAATTCAAGAAACTTTTAGTATGGATAAGTTAGCATACTTATATGTCGAGAAAATAGTATCATTACATGGTGTGCCACTTGTTGGTGCATTTTGTGACCGTCGCTATGCAATTCTGTTCAGCGGAAACGAAGTACGAAGTTAGCAACTTCGCCATAGGCGAAGTTGTAACAACTTCTGCCATAGGCGAAGTTAGAACAACTTCGCCTTAGGCGAAGTTATAACAACTTCGCCTACAGGCCCAAGCCCAAGCCCGCGAAGTTGTGTATCTATATATAGGTGTGTCTTGTTTAGAGTTGGGAATCCAGAAAGTCAGAGTGTTTTGTGATCAGTTTAATTGTCTAGAGAGAAACCGAGAGGGAGAGTCGTGTGGGACGGCTCGAGGTAGAGCTCACCTCGGGTCGGCCGTCATTTGTTTTCGTGTTTGGTATGTAATGTGTTTCGGTTATTATATAAAAGATCTGCAGATGTGTTTATCCCATTCGTGTGTTTGTTCGTGTGTTTGTATGTGTGTAATCGTGTTCTTCGTCTTCTACACCATTAAACGAGTCTAGGAGGATTGCGCACTCCTAGACCTCGTGCGGATCTCGTATCGATCAGCGACGCCCCGCATGAACCTACAAGTGGTATCAAAGCCATAGGCTCTTATGCTATGGTTCGAGATCCGCGTTTTGGTGTTTCTGGCACGTTTCTGATGCGTTTTTGGCCGAACAGCCGCCGCAGGCGAAGTTATGGGGTTCAGGCGAAGTTGTCGCTTAAATTTTAGGGTTTAGGCGAAGTTATCAGTCAGGCGAAGTTATGGACAGGCGAAGTTAAGGAGGGGCGAAGTTGACTTTTAGGCGAAGTTAACTTTAGGCGAAGTTAAAAAAAAAAAAAAAAAAAAAAAAAATTGTTCGTAGTTTTCGTCTGTATGGCCAGGTGTACACGATTATTGTGAGACCGAAGACGTTGTTCCGTCAACGAGTGAAACTTGTTATCTCTTGGTCTTACGTGTGAACAAATACGTGTCAACTCTGGATATGGAGTTGAGGTTGTGAATGGGATATTGATTGAAACTGGATATTGACACATATTTGGGTGTTTGTGGGCAATGAAACAGTTGTTGTTCGAGGTTGACCAACTGAAGAAAGTCAAATTGAACTGAAGGTTTTTGTCATTACTGGATTGCGGTCAGAGCATATTATTTATGTTATTTTCAAGGCGTTCGAGAATTGGATCCTGAAACGTGATGCTTATTTATTAAAGTGAAAATTCTGGAACAAGTTGGATTTAATCGGGAATTAAAGTGTTTATGTTCTTGATCGTTATCCCTGGTGATTGAAGATGCTTCGGATTAATTAATGGTCATGTGTGTTAGATTCTGTCAAGGTGGTTTTGTGATGAAATTGATCACTTGATGTTGAGTAGTTGAAGATTAAACCTTATCGTATGCCGACGTGTTGGTGAAGTTGTGGAGGGAGCCCAACTTCACGTGTTGGTGAAGTTAGAAGAACTTCACGTGTTGGTGAAGTCAGAAGGACTCACGTGATTGGTTGAGATGATCAATTAGGCACGGGGATGCATGCATTTCAAATACCTCAATCTATATAGTCGGAGAAGCTTACACTGAAGGGGAGATCTGATATGGAAGACGCTAGGTGATTGGTAGATTTGTGAAGCTACAAGACAGTTTCAGACACGGCTGGTTGAAGAGCAAACAGAAGATCATCAGTTAAGAGGGAGTCTGTTGGTGCATGTTTTGTAACAGATGATCTTTTGTGTTTGTTAGAGTTGAGAGCAACAGTCAAAGGGGAGTCTGTTGGTGCATTTTGTGACCGTCGCTATGCAATTCTGTTCAGTGGAAACGAAGTACGAAGTTAGCAACTTCGCCATAGGCGAAGTTGTAACAACTTCTGCCATAGGCGAAGTTAGAACAACTTCGGCTTAGGCGAAGTTATAACAACTTCGCCTACAGGCCCAAGCCCAAGCCTGCGAAGTTGTGTATCTATATATAGGTGTGTCTTGTTTAGAGTTGGGAATCCAGAAAGTCAGAGTGTTTTGTGATCAGTTTAATTGTCTAGAGAGAAACCGAGAGGGAGAGTCGTGTGGGACGGCCCGAGGTAGAGCTCACCTCGGGTCGGCCGTCATTTTTTTTCGTGTTTGGTATGTAATGTGTTTCGGTTATTATATAAAAGATCTGCAGATGTGTTTATCCCATTCGTGTGTTTGTTCGTGTGTTTGTATGTGTGTAATCGTGTTCTTCGTCTTCTACACCATTAAACGAGTCTAGGAGGATTGCGCACTCCTAGACCTCGTGCGGATCTCGTATCGATCAGCGACGCCCCGCAGGAACCTACACCACTATCCATCATATCTGATAGAGATAGTCGTTTCACTTCAAACTTTTGGTCAAGTTTTCAAAAAGCCATGGGGACTCGACTAAACTTAAGTACTGCTTACAATCCCCAAACTGATGGCAAAAGTGAACGCACAATTCAAACCTTAGAAGACATGCTTCGTGCCTGTGTTATTGATCTAGGAGGAAGCTGGGATACCCATCTTGCCTTGATGGAATTCTCGTATAACAACAGTTATCATACGAGTATCCAAGTAGCATCATTTGAAGCTTTATACGGACGTAAGTGTAGGACGCCTGTATGTTGGTCTGAAACAGGTGATAGTCAGTTGTCAGGACCCGAGATTGTTCAAAGAACTACCGATCAAGTTATACAAATCCGTGAACGATTAAAGGCAGCAAGGGATAGACAGAAAAACTATGCGGATGTTCGCTGCAAGCCATTGGAATTTAAAGAAGGTGACAAAGTATTATTGAAAGTATCACCTTGGAAAGGTGTAGTAAGGTTCGGAAAGAAAGGAACACTGAGTCAACGATTTGTTGGACCATTCAAAATACTTGAAAGAATCGAACTTGTTGCTTACCGACTAGAATTACCCGATGAAATGAAAGGTATTCACAATGTGTTTCACGTGTCCAATCTTCGCAAGTGTTTAGCTGATGAAACTCTTTCCATGCCATTAAAAGATGTCAAGATCAACGAGAGGCTTAAGTTTGTAGAAAAGCCAATTCAAATAGAAGATAGTATGATCAAGTTTCTCAAACACAAATGACTCAAGCTCGTTAAAGTTAAATGGGATTCAAGAAGAGGACCCGAGTATACGTGGGAGCTCGAGTCAGAAATGAAAAAGAAGTATCCCTATCTATTCCAATAAATCTCGAGGACGAGATTATTCAAAAGGTGGGAAGGATGTAACACCACGTCTCAAACCCTATAAGTATTAGCTTTAAAGTACTAACTTTTATAAGTATAGGGACCAAATTGCAAATTCTGAAAATCTTATCCCATTGCGGCACGCGACGGGGTAACACTCAACCCATCACGTAGCTCGATGAACTTGCTGAGTCAGTGGACACGTGTCCAACAACGTGTCAACACGTGTCACGTTATGATAGGCCACGCGTCACCACCGCATAAGGCGGCGTAAAAGTGCGGCGCCGCGGTGTGCGACGGGTCACAAGAACCCCGTCGCGTACCGCAACGGGGTCCTGAATTCGCCTATAAAAGTGGGTGACAGGCATGAGCTCCATTCATCCCAAACACACCTCCATTTTCACACACATAACCTCAAAAGGCGTGCCCCGTTGCTATAGCAAGTCGACATGCCAGTTTCTAGAAGTTCGTGCAAGAAACGAAGTTATAATCAAGTAGTAATCACATAAGCAAGTAGATCGAGATCCTGCCTTTTTCTTATTATCAATCTAAGTATCCAATCTAAGGAAGGAGTTATGTTTAAGTTATTTGAATTATAGCTTAGACCATCAATCGAGGCTATGGTCTTTAACCTTCATTGTATTTTACAAACATTCATTCATAATCAAGTTTTCATAAAACGTTACTTCATGATTAAGTAAAGTTAAAAAAAAGATATATTTTGACGGGCATGTAGTAACTGGAAGGGGGATATCACTAGTAGTAAGTTTCTTGCCTAAGGATAAGTAACTCGTATAAATCCCAATCAACCGAGGGACCCGTTTACTTACCTGGAGAAACTTACAAACCTGTTGAACCTATTAGGCCAAAGCATGCTATATCAAACGTCATATAAAACCAAAGTGTTTTCATTCATAATCAAAAAGTAAACGATTTCAAGGTTAAGCTTACAATCATTGCTTAATATCATTCAAACATTCATACGAACCTATTTATGTATAGGTTAAGTATCATTCACAATCAATCAATCAGTCAAGGTTTTCAACACCGATGGTACAGGTGAATACGTTAACCTTTTCAATCAATCAAAACATATTTATACTGAAAAAGACAAACGGGTGTTTGTCTTAACGAGTCAATCAATGTCTACACGAGATCATGCGATCTCTAAAATGTTATAATACAAAGTAGAGAATAAAATCAACTCAGACCTAATACGCATGTGTCTGAATCCAAACATAACTGTTAAAGCTCAATCAATCAAAGGAAATGAAGCCGCGAGCTTAAACGTTCATGACTAATTCTCTGTTCAGAGCCGTGTTGCTCGGAGAATACCGTTGTGTGTGTAGGGCAGTGGTACATATACCGGAAGTAGTAATGATTCCGCTGAGTTGTCGAGAAAACTATGTTTGTATTGTAATCGTCATTCAAAATGTTTTATCGAGTCATACGTGTTCACCAGCATATAGCTGACGTATTTTTCCAACCCATTGCAGGTAATTAAGCATAAGTAGCATTAGCAAGGATTGGAGTCTATATGAAGATAGATGCGCTTGACAAGATGGATCCATTTTTTATAAACAAATCCTTGTATTATGAAACATATACTTTGTAAACTAATACTCGAGTATTTAAATCCCGAGTAAATTTTCAATGTAAATTAATATTATATTTAACCTAAAGTCTTCCGCTAAAATTAACCCATAAACTCTGATATATTTACAAAACAGGTACCAACTTGTGGTCACACGCCTAGGCCCTAAGTCGGGGTGTGACACAGGGGGTTGGGCCAAAATCTTTGAAGTGATTGATAAGACTGAGGCATCCAAGGGGTTTGATAGCCCCAATTATGTGGATAATTGCTATGTGATAACCCATGTTGGTAAAAGTTGTTTTATCTGAAGCTATTGTTGGAGTTTTTGATTCCGGACTCACGACCCCGAGCCCAAGTGTTTCGGCCACGACCACGTCCATGAAACCGACAGCAATCGGGACCAATCCCCCATTCAGAAGATGAGTCGGGTCGGTAATCGGGAAGCTTTGAGTGATCGGGTTTTGTGGTTGTTGCGAGGGCAGTTCCTGCAGATGACGCGGCTAACGCGGCTTGGTGACTTTTCTTTTGTTCTTCGATAGTAACTTCCGACTATGCCGCGTGAAAGGAAGGGAGCGATTCGGTTTTTTGGATTATCGTACATATGCTTTCATATTGTTCTTTTAAACTGATAATAAACTGAATAACCAAATCTCTATCGGCAACCGGCGCGTCGATGTTAGCTAATTGATCTGCCAAAACCTTGAGTTCTTGGCAATAAGCATGCATGCTAGGAAAATTGTCAAGCCTAGTGTTAACAAACATGGTTTTAAGATATATGGCACGAGTAGCTTTGCTAGCATTGAACAAATCGGCAAAAGCCGTCCATGCATCGAAGGCCGTTGTATCTTTCTTGAGAATAGTATTTAGCAAATCACTTAAGATGGAGCCATAGATCCACTGAAGGACTTTGGCATCGATCCGTTCCCAAGAATCAAGAGATGGTGGTGGTGGTGGTGTTTTTGGGTCGGCGTCTTAGGGTTTGCTTGAGGAAGATTGTGAAGGTGGTGTGGGAGAAGTGAGATGATCATAAACCAAAAAGGTTTTGAAATGAATTTTGAATATATCTGACCATGAAGTGTAGGGGCCAAAATCAGATTCTAGGGTAATTGGGATGAAGTTCTTAATATTAGTGACGGCAAAATCAGGGTGTAGCTTGGTTTCCATGAGGACGTGTGAGGAGAAATCGATGTAATAGAGAAGTAGGAGGTAGGATCGAGGTAAGGGAAGCCGCCGTGAAAGAGAGGTGACGGCTAGGGTTAGGCTAATGATACCATGATAGAATAATAATTTGTGAATCCTTGACCTTATCATTCTCATTCATGCATTATAAATACGATGCAATTTAATCTCCATATTTGGAGATAATTTCTTCACTGTAAAAGGAACATCGGGTCGTGTAAGAGAAAGTTATTGCAGACCACCGACTAATGATCTGTATTCTGTGGGGGATGGTATAGGAGTACCACCATGTAGTGTGATGGTCTCAGATCATGTAATAGGGGCTTACAATCACTCATAATGGTTTCTTTTAGGATATCACGAATGTATTTGGTTTGAGACAAGAAGAGTTCAGGGGAATGAGGAAGAAATTCAGCCCCAAGAAAATAGGAAATACTACTTAGGTCCTTGAGTAAGAACTGGAGTCAAGAATGTGTGGGTTAGGTCCCGTAACAATAATATCATTGGCATGAACAAGAATGTATATGGGAGATGAGCCTTTAGTTAAGACAAACAAAGAAGGATATGAGATAGTGAGATGGAGTCCTTCTAAGATGAGATAAGATTTTAGTTCTTCGTACCAAGCGCGCGAGGCTTGGTGAAGACCATATATAGCTTTATTTATCTTACATATTTGGGATGGGAAGGATGAGTTAACAAAACTGGGTGGTTGTGCCATGTAAACAATTTTCAGACAGCGTGCCTTGTAGAAAGGCATTGTTGATGTCAAGCTGACGAATGTTCCAATTTTGTGAAACAGCTAAGGAAAGAATAAAATGAAATGTGGGGGGTTTGAAGACTAGACCAAAGGTTTAGGAATAGTCAATTCCGGGTCTTTGATAGAAATCTTTGGCTGCAAGATGAGCCTTGAGGCGATCAATGGATCCATCTTGTTTATACTTTGTACAAAAGACCCATTTGGAGCCAATGAAATTGGAACGTACAAGAGTCCATGTGTGCTTTTTCATTAGGGTTGTTGGAATCGGTCTGCCCAAGACACATATTAAAGTTGATGTGGCTAGTATGTTATTATCCAAGTCGGGTCATACCCAATAACAAGCTAGACAAACACCATGATGTTTATTTAATATATGATCTAACAAATAAATATCAACACTTAGAATATTTAGAAATGGGTTTCTAGATATTTGCACTTATGTAATATATAAATTATATGGATAATTTATATTATGAGAGAAAACATTTCATGTTGTTGTTTAAGTTGGTTAAACAACAAGTATGAAAGATATGTCACATAATGCATGTTACTTACTATGCTATGTTACAATATATAAGTAACAATAATAATAATATCTTCTCTCTCTCTCTCTCTCTCTCTCTCTCTCTCTCTCTCTTCACTTTAATGTTAGTAACAATATAAAGGACATGCAATAAGGTGGGTTGGTTCAAGAGTTATATTGAATAACATTTTCTCTCTCACACACACAAGAAGCAAAACTCTCTCTTTTCTCTTCCCATTTTTGGCCAAGGAAGAACAAGAGCAAGAAGGAGTTTTCTAAGAACAAATCCTAGCAATAGAAGGTGTTTGTTGAAGGCTTGGAGGGTATACAAGCTAGAGGCTCTTCTCCATTGAAGGCTAGCCGTTCAAACCGTCATCTCCTTCATCTTATTGCATCTTGAAAGGTTGTATTACATAAACCCCCCATGGTTGTTGAGTTTGGTAAGCATGTAATTCATATATAGATCCGGGGCTTGGGTTTTACACACAAAATGGGTTTTATATTAATCTAAATAATAAGATTTAAAACTAATCTATCCGCTGCGTTTTTCATATAAATGGGTTTATATGACTTTGATAATCTTGTTAATACCCAACAATGGCATCAAGAGCCGCTTATACGGATACATGTTTCAAAAGATCTAAAAAATTTTCGGGTTTTATTGTGTGATTCACCATATGGCCGAAATTTTTGGGGCTTTTGGTTACCCCTTGGTTCTTCAAGATTATACTTTACATGCATTTGATAATCTTATAGAATTAAGTCATTTGAATGATTGGTTGTTTTGTTTGGACAAAACCCGAAACTTTCGGTTTTCTTATCCTTGGCCGAAAGTTTATGGTTCAAAAGGGGAACCATTTTAGATATGTAATACTTGCATATTTGGATGTGCATTTGGATGTTCATAACCTAGGCATGACCTTGTGTTTGGAAGTGTGTTTGTGTTGTGAATTGTTTAATATTCAATTTGGTGGTAATATTCTTTTATTTGGGTTTGTAATCTATTTATTTGTTCATATTGGTTTGTAATAATAAGTAGATTAGTCGTATTTCTTTTACTAGAGAAAATGTATTAGGATATAGAAGATGCAACAAGGTTACGGTTTGGTTTTAGGCCTTAATGGACCTCATAGTCCAAGATGGGATTTTAGCCCAATAGCCAAAGCCCAAACTTCAAGGTCCAAGAAAGTTAGGAGCTGAAGTTGGAGCCCAAAAGGAAGCACAAATAAAGTGGAGAAGTCACAACACAAAAGTGGACACTTGAGGCATTTGGATGCGGAATCAAGTGGGAGTTCACCGACACATGCCTTTGTTCTCTCGGACAGGCCTTTGTTCACCTGGACTTGACATTGTTCACCTGGACATGCCTTTGTGCATTTGGTCCCTAGGAGAGACTTTTGGCACACTTGTTTCGGTCAACAAGTGTGGACAAGATTAGGAGGCTATGGTTATGAACTTGTGGTTGTTTATTTATGCTTGCATGTTTGATTTATATATTTTGTTTTATATTATTTGATAATGATAATTAACAAAATTAATATCAACAACTTGCATAAAATTGGTTCCTTAGAAATCATTAGGTATTAAAATTGGTTTTACTAAAGGTTAATGATTTCACAATAAAATGAGTTTTATTAAAAGGAACTTTGAAAATTGGTTTTCAAACAAAGTACCATACATTTGAATGCATGCAAATGCAAGGTACATAATTAGTTTTCCAATCTAGAATTTAGAAAACTTAAAATCCCTTTTAAAACAAGTTTAACATAATCCTTTTATACAACACTCGAATCACTTGGAAACTCGATGTGGGATAAAGGTCATCTAACCACATTGGAGAAACTTGTGAGTTTGAGGTGGGTTTGCCATATTTGTGGGATAAAGGTCACCTAACCACTTGTATGTCAAATTCACATGTGTGTGTAAGTAGGACGACTTGATTTGGAAACCATTTGAATAGGGTCACCGAAGTATGGAGTACAAAGGTGTTGATGGGATTAGACATGCCAACTAAACATATGATGTTTAACCGATCTCATAAGACTAGAAGTTGCAAAGGGTTGCAATCGTCAAACGTTGACTACCTTGTTAATTCAATAGTAGGATAAAGATCACCTAGCTACTATGTGAATGTAACGTTGGGTTCTAGATTTTAATCTTTAATTGTCTTAAAAACATTAAAGTGTATTAACGATTAAAATTTATTAATAATATCGAAAATACTAAAATTGAGCTTTGTTAAATTATGTAGATGTCCTCAATCAACAATCCATCTAACGCAATTATCCCACCCGTGCATAACCTATCACTAACAGCTATACTTGATAAGGATCGTCTTAACTATAACAATTTTATGGATAGGTATCGAAATTTGAGAGTTGTTCTCAAACAAGAAAAGAAATCCTACATATTGGACGATCCTATTACCGATGAACCAAACATTGACGATTTAGATGCCTATAACTATTGGTTGAAATACACCGAGGATTCGGTGCAAATTTCTTGCCTCATGTTGGGAACTATGATTCCCGAGATTCAAAAGGATTTTGAACATCATGGGGCATATGACATGATCACCCAACTTAAGGAAATGTTCCTTACTCAAGCTAGGGTGGAACGCTTCGAAACAGTTCGAGCGCTTCATGCATGTCATATGGAGGAAACCCGATCGATTTCATCTTATGTGCTTAAGATGAAAAGCCACATTGATCGACTCGAAAGGCTAAATTGTCCCGTCTCAAAAGAGTTAGCCACGGATATAATCCTTAATGGCCTAACTAAAAGGTTTGAGACTTTTGTCATGAACTACAACATGAATGGATGGGACAAGAGCATTGGTGAGCTTCGCGCGATGCTCAAAACGGTCGAAGCGAGAATGGGTTAAAAGGTTTTACCGGTTCTCATGATCAATGAAGGTGGCAATAAGAAGAGGCATCACCCAGAACCTAAGGAAAAGGTTTCCAAAGGTAAGGGACATATCAAGGGTAAGTTCAAAGGAAAGGCTAAAGCGGAACCAACCAAACCAAAGGAGAAGAAGCTAAAGGTTAGCTCGGAGGACCCGTGCTTTGGTTGTGGTGAGAAATGACATTGGATGAGGAATTGTCCAACCTATCTCAAAGAGTTGAAAGCAAAGAGGGATGCGGGGCAAACCTCGGGTACAACTTTCATGATCCATATTGTCTTAATATTATTTCTTCTAACACATGGGTATTGGATACCGGATGTGGAACTCATATTTGCATTTTGTTGCAGGATTTCAAAAGAAATAAGCATTTTAAGAAAGGAGATACAAGTCTCTTCATGAGCAACGGAGCAAAAGTTGATGTCGAAGCCCAAGGAGACTATATTTTGAAGCTTCCAAATGGTTTGGAAGTTGTTTTGAAAAACATTTTGTATGCTTCTAGTTTGACTAGGAATATTATCTTCGTTCTCTTTTAAGATAATATGGTTATGATTTAAAGTTTGTAGACAGTGGTACTTGTCTTTTCATGAATGATGTATTTTATTTTAAAGCAATGCCGTTTAATGGCATTTATGAATTAGTTCATGATAACACATCCTTTGATAACACGTTGTACCAATTAAGCACCAAGAAACTCAAAGTGGATTTGAGTAAGACTTATCTTTGGCGTTGTCGCCTTTGTCACATAAACAACGGTCGCATAAGTACACATCAAAAGAATGGTCTTTTGGAATCAAATGGTGATTCATTTAATAAGTGTGAATCTTGTTTATAAGGAAAGATGACCAAGGAACCCTTTAGTGGAACTAACGAAAGAGAAAAAGACTTATTAGGTATCATACATTCGGATGTATGTGGTCCTTTTAAGGTAATGCCAAGGAATGGTGAAAGATACTTCATTACCTTTATCGACGATTATAGTCGTTATGGGTATGTGTACTTGTTAAGACACAAAGATGAAGCCTTTGAAATGTTCGATGTCTTCCAAAATGAAGTAGAAAATCAACTTAATAAAACCATCAAAGTACTCCGTCTGGATAGAAGAGGTGAATATCTTAGTGATGCTTTTCAAGATCATCTTAGGAGTTGTGGAATCATATCACAACTCACTCCACCCGGAACACCACAACATAATGGTGTATCCGAAAGGAGGAATCAAACTCTATTGGATATGGTTCGATCTATGATGGCTAGAAGCACATTGCCTCTATCACTTTTTGGTTTCGCATTGCTCTCGGCATCCCGTATTCTAAATATGGAACCAAACAAGAAAGTGGACAATACGCCTTTTGAAATATGGCGTGGAAGGGTTCCATCATTATCATATTTAAAGTTATGGGGTTGTGAGGCTTATGTTAAGCACAACACTCAAAACAAACTTGAAAGCCAATCCACTAAGTGCATCTTTGTAGGATATCCCAAAGACTCTATGGGATATTATTTCTACAACCCAACCGATCAAAAGGTGTTTATTACTCGAAAGGCCGAGTTCTTGGAAACTAAGTTCCTTATGGAAAGAACAAGTAGAACGGTGGAACTCGCGGAGGATCAAGAACCACAAGCCGATACACGTTTGGTTGATACTAGCACTCAACAAGAGGTTGCTGAGAATGATCAAATGGTTGATCAAGACACACAAAACATTTGAAAATCTGGTAGAATTAGTAATGCACCCGAAAGGTATGGATTTTTCATGGATGGATGCTATGTGGTAGATTCGGATGAACCCACCACATACCACGATGCAATGTCACAATCCGATTGTGACAAATGGCTTGAAGCTATGAACGTTGAGATGCAATCCATGCATGACAACCAAGTATGAGATTTGGTTGTACCACCTCTTAAATCCAAACCGGTTGGAAGTAAGTGGGTTTTCAAAAGGAAAACCGATATGCATAGAACTTGGATACTTATAAAGCAAGACTTGTAGCAAAAGGTTTTACTCAAACTTAATGTGTTGTTTATGATGAGACCTTTTCGCCTGTGGCAATGCTAAAGTTAATTAGGATATTATTTGCCATAGCCGCATATTATGACTATGAGATTTGGTAAATTGATGTCAAAACCGCTTTTCTAAATGTACATCTTGAAGAAGATGTCTATATGGTTCAGCTAGAAGGTTTTGTCTATCCACAACATCCTAATAAAGTATGCAAGTTAAAGAAATCAATATATGGATTGAAACAAGCATCTAGAAATTGGAATCACCTTTTTGATGAAGAAGTCAAGAAATTTGGATTCATCAAAAACGCTGATGAGGCTTGTGTGTATAAGAAAGCTAGTGGGAGCATCATTACTTTCCTAGTATTGTATGTTGATGACATACTATTATTTGGGAATAACATTTCAACCATGGAAGGTGTGAAAACCTGGCTTGGGAATTGTTTTTCCATCAAAGATATTTGTGAAGCCGCCTATACTTTAGGAATAAAGATCTATAGGGATAGATCAAGGCAGTTGATAGGTTTATACCAAAGTGCATACATTGATAAAATCTTGAAAAGGTTCAAGTTGGAGAACTCTAAGAAAGGTTTGGTACCTATTCAAAGAGGAACGATATTGAGTGCGACTAAATGTCCAGTCTCAAAAGATAAGCAAGAGAAAATGAAAGGAATTCCATACGCTTCGGCTATAGGATCCATCATGTATGCCATGATATGCACTAGACCGGATGTGTCATGCTCTTTGAGCATGGCAAGTCAATACCAACAAAATCTGGGAAGTAGCCATTGGATGGCGGTTAAGAGCATAACGAAATACCTTAGATGGACTAAGGATATGTTTCTAATGTATGGCTCTGGTGAGGAGGAACTCGTTGTAAAGGGTTACACGGATGCGAGTTTCCAAACTGATCGAGATGATTCTCGATCACAATCGGGATATTTTTTCGTTATTAATAGTGGGGTTGTCTCTTGGAAGAGCGCAAAACAAGATGTGGAAGCATTGTCCACCAATGAATCGGAATACATTGCCGCCTCATTGACAGTTCAAGAAGCTGCTTGGATAAGAAGGTTCATTGCCGATCTAGGGATGGTCCATACCATTTGGGACCCTCTAGAGATCTTTTATGACAACGAGGGTGCGATTGCTCAAATCAAGGAACCTCGTGCTCATCAAAAGATAAGGCACATTGAGCAGAGATTCAACTACATAAGGGATGAAGTTGAAAATGGAAAGATATGTATTCGCAAAGTTCACACCGATCAATACATCGCGGATCCACTCACGAAGCTCCTTGAACGGCCGGAGCATGAGGGTCATACTTGCGCCTTAGGACTTCGATATTCTAGTGAATGGATTTGATCTATTTTGTATTTGGATATCGGAACAATTGTTATTTTAACTCATTCATATGTATATGGTTTATGATTATGACATTATGAGTTATGTTCCATTATAGCATGTTTAAATTCATGAATAAGTTAATTATTCTAAATGTTCGTAGTCGTTCATATTTGTGGGAACAAATATGAATGTAAGACTATTATGAACTTGGATTGGTGGATAGTCATAAGGTATGAATATAGAGCAAGGGTTTGCTGCCAAGGTTCATAGATATTTATGGGATATAAATATTAGACCGACCCTCCCTCAAATGTTACTACATGGATTTCTTGTGATTGGTGATCATAAGTAAATTTGAGTAAAGGCGAATATCTTAGTATCCTCCGACCTGAGATACATATTGGGTCTTGATATTCACCAAATATTATGCTTTGATTTAGTTCTTCGCTGCTCTGAAACATGATGGTACATAAGGCTAAGATTAGGTATGGTACGAGGTGATTGTAAGAGACGTATGTAGTCAATAGGGGATTTGTCCCTCTTATTCGTTGAGAGTGAGATGTCTAAGGTCTGCTTAGATAAATCAATAAAGAATGATCACTCTGTGTCTTTGGATTTGACATGACATCTGTGGCAAAAGGATAAATGATAGATTCACCTAAATCATTTCAAGTAAGGGACTTGAAGGGGATGATGTTAATGAATAGCACTTCCTCATATGTATTAGGGGTAGTAAACCGTTGTTAGGCGGTATTTGCTACTTGAATCAATCTTCTGTGTATCTTGTGCAAGTGGGAGATTGTTGGAATCGGTCTACCCAAGACACATATTAGAGTTGTGTGGCAAGTACATTATGATCCAAGTTAGGTCATACCCAATAAAAAGTTGGATAAACACCATGATGTTTATTTAAGATATGATCTAACAAATAAATATCAACACTTAGAATATTTAGAAATGGGTTTCTAGATATTTGCACTTGTGTAATATATATATTATATGGATAGTCTATACTATATATAATACATCAAACAAGGGAAAATTAAGACACCCATTTTTAAGTAACTTACAACATTTAAAGCATGAGGTATATGTGTTAGTAAGGGTAAATTTGTCTTTTAAACACAATTCATTCAACTTACAAGTTTGGTCCCTCATCTTTAACAATATTAAGTTTTTAATTTATGTTGTAAACTAACTTCCCACCCATGATTTTTAGACGACTATAGCCTTTTCAAACCTTAATATTTTTATAAAAAAAATTACGCCATAAAAACGAGCATTTTATTCTCTTTAATTTGGATATGATATTGTTATAATTTGTTTTCATTTTAAATAAATTAATATGTTACGTAGGGGTGTTCAGTGTCGGTTTTGATGTTTTTTAAGTTAACTTGTGAGTCCAACCGTTAATACTGATTTTTTCGTCATCCAAAACCAAGCTCAACCACTGAAAGTTGAAACCGAATCGTTACTAACGGCCTGGTTCCAGTTTGGTTTCACAGTTTAAACTTTAATAATAATTTAGTTTCAAATAATTATTAATTTAAATGCACCATCAAGTTTAACTAAACACCAACATAATATGATACTTGAGAGGATCATAAATAAAAAATGATTATTTTAGCCACATAAATGGTAAATATTAATGGAAGATCTAGGACGTGAAATAATAACGACAAATATCACAAAATGAATCATATGGCAATTAGGTTAATTTGAAGTTGTATAGCCAAGTTATTTGTATTAAAAAGATTATGTTCAATTAAATTTTAACTATATCTAATATATATTGCAAAACATATATAATAATTAATAATAAAAAACATAATTTATAGTCTGGTCTGGTTTCATATGGTCGGTTGCCAGTATAAACCGCGAATCAACCGTTCGCTACGTTTTGAAAATTTTGAAACCGACCAACAAACCGAAAGTAAAAAAAGAACAAGAAAAAAGAAGTCAAACCAATGACCGGTTTAAACAATTTCAAGATTTTAACCGAACCATAAACATTTATATTTGTTACGTGATTGACAGGTTCATCGCGCGGCCACCCCTCTAGTTTATATTATGATAGAAAACATTTCATGTTGTTGTTTAAGTTGGTTAAACAACAAGTATGAAAGATACACATAATGCATGTTACTTTCTATGCTATGTTACAATATATATTATAACACACATAGCATAAGTAACAATAATAATAACATTGGGTTTTGAATTTTGGGAGGGAGAATCCAAAAGGGCCAGCCCCCCCCCCCCCCCCTCTCTTCACTTTAATGTTATTAACAATATCAAGGACATGCAATAAGGTGGGTTGGTTCAAGAGTTATTTTAAATAACACTTTCTCTCTCACACACACACGAAGCAAAACTCTCTCTTTTCTCTTCCCATTTTCGGCCAAGGAAGAACAAGAGAAAGAAGGAGTTTTTCTAAGAACAAATCCTAGAAATACAAGGTGTTTGTTGAAGGCTTGGAGGGTATACAAGCTTGAGGCTCTTCTCCATTGAAGGCTAGTTGTTCAAACCGCCATCTCCATCATCTTCTTGCATCTTGAAAGGTTGTATTACATAAATCCCCCTATGGTTGTTGATTTTGGTAAGCATGTAATTCATATATGGATCCGGGGTTTGGGTTTTACACATAAAATGGGTTTTATATTAATCTAAATAACAAGATTTAAATCTAATATATCCACTGCGTTTTTCATATAAATGGGTTTATATGACTTTGATAATCTTGTTAAAACCCAACAAGGGCCTCATATTCTTTCATCATAACATTACGCCAAAGAGGGTGTTGTAACACCTCGAAATGCCAATTTATAAAGCTTAAGGACTAAAAATAAAATTTTTGATGTTTAATTCCTTCGCGTGACGCGAATGGACTAACTAGAATTCCTTCGTGTTACGCGAACTAACAGTTAGGACTCCTTCGCGCTACGCGAAACCTCGTTAAGTAGTCAAAGACACGTGTCCAACCACGTGTCAACACGTGGTACGATTGTATAAGCCACGTGTCAACGCGTGACAAAATGCGTCTTTGCGCAACACGAAGTGCACCAACATAGTTCCTTCTCGAGACGTGAAGCAACCCGATTTCATATATAAATAGGGGAGATATGAGATTGAAGCATTTCTTCCCAAAATCTCACATTCTAAAACACACACTTAACATTGGGAAGCGTGCCTCATTGCTGCGACGAGACGACGTTCCGTTTCCTTGTAAAATGTGCATATATTGAAGTTCCAAAGCGCTGCTTAGTTTCCAAGTGCTTTTCTACCGAGCCGTCACTCTTTTCTTATTATCATTATGAGTGAATGCATTAAGGCAGGGATAATGTTTAAGTTATTCAAAGTTATAGCTTAGACATTAGACGAGGCTATGGTCTTTAACCTTGAAAAGATTTTAAAAGCATTCATAAAAAGTTTTCATAACGTTACTTCTTGACAATGTAATGTTAACAAAGTTATATTTTGACGGGCATGTAGTAATTGTAAGGGGATATCACTAGTAGTGAGTTTCTTGCCGAATGAAAGTAATTCGTATAAATCTCAATCAACCGCAGGACCCATTTACTTACCTGAAGAAACTCACCAATGTGTTTGAACCTATTAAGCCAAAACATATTATATTAAACATCATATTAAAACAAGTGTTTTCATTCAAATACAAAGCTGAAAACTTTATCAAGGTTAAGCTAAAGGGCAGTAGCTTAATCAAGAAACACCATCCAAATATTTATAAGAACCTATTTATATATAGGTTAATATCATTCTCATTCACAATCAATAATGTTTTCAAACGCACACCCACGATAAAGGTGAATACGTTAAACCTTTACAAACAGTCAAAACATATTTATACTCTATAAGATGAATGGGTTGTTTGTCTTAAAGAGTCAGTCAAACGTTTACATTAGATTACGTGATCTCTAAAACATTATAATACCAAATAGAAAATAAAAGCTACTCAGACCGATTACACATGTGTATGGATCCAATCATAATTGTTTAGTCGAAACATGCAAAGACTACGCCACCATAGGTTAACAATCAAAACCAGTTCTTCAATAGGGGCTTTGTGGCTCAGAGAACTTTTGTGTGTGTAGGGAAGTGGTACAAATCCGATAAATGAAATACGTTATACTGAGCTTGTACAAAAAACTATATTTTTATTGTAACTATAGTTAAAATATTTTTAGAGTCATACGTTTCACCTGCACATAGCTCACATATTTTTTCCAGCCATTGCAGGTAACTAGGTTTTAGTAAGCAATAAAAAGGATTGGAGTCATCATGAAGATAGAAGCTTGTATTGCAAGTTGTAATATCACAAACAAATATTTTGTAATTAGATGCTCAGGTGTTTAAACCCAAGTAAATTTTCAATGTAAATTAATATTTAAAGCCACCTAAGTTTTCCACTAAAATTAACCCATACACTCTGATATATTTGCAAAACCGGTGTCAACTTGTGGTCACACTTCCAGGCCCTAAGTCGAGTTAACCGATTGACCTACAAAACCGATTAACCATAACCGTCATAACGGATCGGTTATGGTTATGGTTATCCATAAACCGACATATCAGTTATGGGTTTGGCTCAAAACTACCCCAAATTGACCCGCGCACACCCCTAGCCGACGATATGGTTTTCGGGGGGAACGCTTAAGCCAAATTCTGAAGCCGGCGTAAGCCCTGTTGAGAAAACATAGTCTGGCTAGAGTGCAACAACGAGACTCTCCAAGTTGGAGACTGTGGACTTCATTGTGAACTAATTATAGTAGTAATGAAAAAAATAAAGAAACATATTAAAATATATTTTTGATTATTTAACTTATTTAATTATTAATGGTTATAAATTGTAGCATTCTGATTCTTGTTTCGGTTAATGAAATAAAATATTAGTTATTATGAGTCGGGCTAGTGTTGGGTTAAGTAAAATGGGTAATGGACTTGGGTTAATAAGAAAAGGAGAAAGACCATACGCTTAAGCCCATGATCCATATTATATAAACCTTAATTAACCCATAATCCATCATTTCCACTCATTCCATACACCATCAAAAAATACACACTTAAGCTCTCTCTCATCTCTCTCTTTCTCTAACCGAAACCAAGAAGAATCAATTCCCGACCCGAGGTAATGATAGTATGATATTGTATGGATCCAAACCCATTAGTTCTAGTCGCGAAACAACGATACAACGCCCTTAACCATCAAAGTCACGAGATCCGGATGGAATCGGGTATAAACCAATCAAAAGACGAGCTTAGGGGTCACCCTAGCTTGGATCTTGATCGAACGGGGCAAAAACGGTGTAAAACGGGGTACATTACGCTTTTCCAGCCACCGCCCGGTTTTCCAGCACGGCGGCGTACGAGGTTAAGGTAATCTCAGAGAATGTTCTGAAATTCTCTAACCTAACCCTAATTCGTTAGCGGAAGAATAATGAATTAACGGTATATCTCTATGCCCATTCGTTAAGGAGAATAACAAACTAGCAGTAGTTCATTATGATCATTCGTTAAGGCCAGTTCGTTATAAAGTCCAGTTCGTTATAAAGGCCAGTTCATTATAAAGACCAGTTCGTAATAAAGACCAATTCGTTATGAGGGTCAATTCGTTATAAAGTTAGGAAGTAACGAATGAACCTCATTCGTTAAGGGGCAAGATAACGAATTAAACTTTGTAGGAATGACAGAGAGGTCCCTGACTTATAATAAAATGATTTGATTACAAATAAGCACTCGAACTTTACGAATTAGCAAATAAAATAATAAATTAAAATTCTAATGAAAAATGTGTTAAGACATTTAATGAAGATATAATTATTTCAGGCTGACCTGGTAGCTCGACCCCAGCCAGGGGCTCTGCCTCTTGGACCCTGCTAGAAGCTGCTGCCCCTAGAACCCCGCTACCAGGGACGCTGCCCCCGGACCCCCTTCGTTGAGGGTTATAATTAAACTAGAAACGCGATATGGGTGGTGAAAGTTAATTGATACGTGTAATTGTTATACAGTCAGTCGCGCACAGCTAAAGAACGGAATAACCATTAACGGTGAACGTAACAGGACTCGGGTGAGTTTCTAGCCCCATTTCCTTGTTATGTTATCGGGGTTGTGTGCATACTCAATGTGATTGTTAATACACTTACCTTAAATGGTAAGTGTATGCTATGATGATTGATGTGATAGTATGTATGAATATTATGAATGTATGCTTGCCGATACGTGAACAATCTTAGGATATTGCACGTATCGCCAGGAAGGGTGCGTTTTATATAAGATGCATGAATGATGTATGAATGAGTAAGAATATATATATATATATATATATGAACGTATATAATAGAATGAATGTATGAAGAAGCGTAGGAATGATTGATTAGATAGAGAATGAAGGGACCAGACCCTAATAATATCTGAGATAGAGAATAATGGGACCAGACTCTAATAATATCTTAGATATATAAGAAAAGGACCAGACCCTAATAATATATGAGATAGAGAAGGAAGGGGCCACACCCTAACAATATCTGAGATAGAGAAGGAAGCGAGCATACCCTAAAAATATCTGAGATGCTAAAGATAGTTATGTATGTATTAGGAATGTATGAAAGTATGAAAGACAGAAAGAAAGTATGTATGCACGAATGAAAGAAAGATAACAGGCTAAGTATGTAATATGTATCTACGGATACGTATATATGACTATGTGAATGTAATGTATGTTGCCTGATTAACTAGAACTCACTCAGCGTAGCTGACTTTTAGTGTGCATATTGGTGAGTAGGATGAGACAGCTGGCTTAAGGGGGACACATGGCAGATGAATAAAGAAGCTGGCATCTGAAGACTTAGTTAATAATATTTGAATTGAAAGACATGTTTTAAGTTATGTTTTAAGGACATGTTATAAATGTTTTGTAACGAATGTGAAGTTTTATTTATTCCGCGAAAGTTTTAATTAACTCTGATATTTAGAACTGTGTTTATGAGTAAATCCAACGCTAAAGTATGGCACCAGGACCGGGGCCTTACAATTTGGTATCAAAGCATAAGTTCGAGAGAATTAAGCATCCTACTCGAACAGATAATGGGACGTAAGAAAGAAAAAAAAGATGATGCCAGTTCAAGAAAGCCATGTGTCGCTCAAGCAAGCTGAGTAAAGTTAAAGCATATGATTAATTTCATGTGTAATGTAAGAATGTGTAAGGAAGTTAGCATAATTTCTAGATATAGGAGTATGTGATTATATGAATTGTTTGACTGTCTAACTGTTTGAAGTATAACTAGCACAAGTGGACTCACAAAGGGAAGTGTATAGGACACGGAGAGTAACGTGATCAGCTAATCACAGCTGACCACTGTTATTACCTGTTAGCCTTACTATCCTTGTACTAAATGGTTCCTTAAGTGATGACGTTTGTGTTTCCTTATAGAATACAAATGGCTGGAGCAAGAAAGGTCGCCGGTCAAGGAGGTCATACCAGACGTCGTGGTAGGCCATGTATTATCAGAGAACCTTCTGTAGAATTAGCTGCTAACACAAGGGAAGAAACAAGCACAACTTGACGGAATCCGAGCAACAACGAAGGGTATCAACTTGACCCTGCTATTCAGGCAACCATTGCTTAAGCTGTAGCTATTGCATTGAAGAACTTGCAACCTAAAAAGTCTGCTGGAAGCCATGCAAGAACTGCTAAGAGGTCATGAGAGAATGGTAAGAAGGAAGACGAGTGAGAGAAAGGTGACTCGAGTGAAGTTCGTTATGTGAAGGTTGATGACAGAAGGAGAGGTCGAGGTGGGTGTAGCTACAAGTCATTCAAAGGTTATGACCCACCAAAGATGACTGACTTAGGAGACACGATCGCTACTCTCCAGTGGATAACCGCAATGGACAAGGTTATCCAAATTAGCGAGTGCCGTCCAGACCAGGCATTAGGTTATGCCACCTAATCGTTCAGAGATGAAGCCATGTACTGGTGGGAGTCGGTAGAGCAAAGAAAGACTCGAGAGGAAGTTAAGGCTATGAGGTGGGATGACCTGAAGGAGTTGGTGATGAAGCGGTTTTGTGCTGATGCTGAGGTTGAAAGGGCTGAGATGATGTTTTCAAACTTGAAGGTGGGAAAGATGACACGCCGCGAGTATACTACCGAATTCAACCCCATGTCTAGGTTAGTGCTTGACATGGTGAATACCGAAGCCAAAAGAATCAAGTGCTACGTAAGAGGACTGCCACAGACGTCCGCACTTTGGTCAAGAACAGTAAACCTGCTACTTTCGACTCTGCTGTTGAACTCGCGGAGATGGTTTACGAGGATCTAGTTGTGGATGAGGTGGTGGTGAAAGAGAAGAAATGGGGTGTTCCTGCTAAAAGACCAGTACTCAGTTGTGGAACCCTAGAGATAAGAAGCAGAGGGTGTGGGAGAAGAGGCAATGTAAGACGTGTGGGAAGATGCACGGTGGCGAGTGCAAATGGGGTAAGGGTACTGATGTTTGTCATAAGTGTGGTAAAGCTCACGGTGGAGAGTGCAGGCTTGGGTCGAATGCATGTTACAAGTGTGGGAAAGTGGGGTATTATTTTCCATATTGCACTACAAAGCCCGCGTGTTACATGTGAGGTAAGACTGGTCATATGGTAAGGGAGTGCACTAATGGTGAAACTGGAGGAAGCGGAAAGAAAGATGTTGATCAAGCAAGGCCAAGGACTAGGGCCTTCATGTTAACTCGGGAACAAGCTAGACAGATTCCTGATGTTGTGAAAGGTACGTTTTTAGTGAACGGTATTTTTGCTTCAGTATTGTTTGATTCAGGTGCGAATAGAAGTTTTGTAGCTACGAAATTTAGTAAGCTAGAAAAAATGAAATGTTGTCGTGTGCCTGAAATTTTTAAAGTAGAAACCACGAGTGAGACCTCAGTTAGAATAATGAGAATGGTTAAGAACTGTAAGATAGAGTTAGAGGGACGTGAATTCCCTATTACCCTGTATGCTATGAACTTAGGAGGATTCGATGTGGTTTTGGGAATGGATTGGCTATCTGAGTTTGAAGCCCACATAGTGTGTAAGAGTAGGTTAATAAGGTTAAATTCCTTGGATGGTGGTATAGTGATGGTTTACGGTGATAAGGAAAGTTCAGGTCTTAATGTCATTTCGATGATAAAAGCCGAAGGTTTGTTACGAAGATGGTGCGGTGCCTACCTGGCGTATGTTGCCAAAGCTACGGCCGACACGAGAGAAGTGAAAAATGTTCCTGATGTGTGGAAGTGTTCCCTGCGGACCTTCCGGGGTGCCACCGGAGCGTGAGATAGAATTCTAGATAGACTTAATACCAGGAGCACGGCCTGTCGCAAAAGCACCTTACCGCCTAGCACCGTCCGAGATAAAAGAATTGATGTCCCAACTACAAGAACTCCTTGATAAAGGTTTTATAAGACCGAGTGTTTCCCCATGGGGTGCACCGGTGTTGTTTGTTAAGGAGGATGGATGTATGAGAATATGAATAGACTACTGTGAGTTGAATAAGCTTACGATGAAGAATAGATATCCGTTGCCACGGATTGATGATTTGTTTGATCAACTACAAGGTTCGAGTTGGTTCTCACGAATAGACCTTAGATTAGGCTATCATCAGCTGAAGGTGAAAGAGGCAGACATCCCTAAGACAACGTTTCAGATGCGTTATGGACACTACGAGTTCCTCGTGATGTCGTTCGGTCTAACGAATGCTCCCGCAGCATTTATGGATATAATGATAGGGTATGTCGACCGATGTTGGACAAATCAGTTATTTTTTCATTTACGATATATTGATTTATTCTAAGAGCGAGTCCGACCATGCTGAACTTTTAAGAGAAGTATTAGAGAGGCGGAAGGAAGAGAAGCTGTATGGTAAGTTTTCGAAGTGCGCATTTTGGTTGCGAGAAGTGCAGTTTTTAGGTCACATAATCAATCTTGAAGGGATTTCTGTGAACCGAGCTAAGATTGAGGCTATAACGAATTGGAAGACTCCGCAAAACCCGACTGATATACGCAGCTTCTTAGGGTTGGCTGGCTATTAAAGGAGATTCATTAAAGGCTTCTCCAAGATAGCCGCACCGCTAACCGGAATGACCCGGAAGTCTGTAGTATTCAGTTGGGGTAAGTTTCTGGAAGAATATTTTGAGGAATTGAATAAAAGACTCACACAAGCTCCAACCCTTACTCTACCCGATGGTGACGAGGATTTGGTTGTTTGTACTTATGCCTTGCATCGTGGGTTAGGTTGTGTGTTGATGCAACGAGGAAAAATGATAGCTTATGCGTCCAGACAGTTGAAAGTTCATGAAAGTAGTTATCCGAAGCATGATTTAGAGCTAGCAGCGGTAGTGCATGCTCTCATGATATGGAGACATTATCTGTATGGTACTAAGTGTACCATTTATACGTATCATAAGAGTTTGAAGTACTTCTTCGAGCAGAAAGAGTTGAACACGAGACAGAGAAGATGGTTAGAGCTGATAAAGGACTATGATTGTGATATCAAGTATAATCCGAGCAATGCTAATGTGGTTGTTGACGCACTGAGCCATAAGAAAGAAGAATTCATTGCAACAGTGAATTCTTATAAGTTTCTTATCAACTCAGGTCTTTTTGGAGAAATCGTCGAGGCGAAGTCTGAGATACTGACAGATGAAGGATTAATGAAGAAAGAAAGGATTTTCGGGCAACAAAACGAGCTGATAGATAACACTCATTGTCACACCCCGACCAAAGGCAGCGGAACATGCCAGGGTGCAACTGATTGCCAAGGAACACAAGACACTATTAAAGTGACAATATTTAATCAACTCATTTAAATTCATAAAATCATAAGGAGTCACATAACGTGTTCATACAATAACCGAATTCAATCATAGCAAATAATATATTGTTCGTTTTGCTATTATCCTAATAGTCTTGATAACATTTTTCTTCAAGTTCTCGAGTCAACCTAAAGTCAAACCTGTAGCATTGCATAAAATAGAATTTGTCAACACAAAGGTTGGTGAGCAATTTCATAGTTTTTGAACAATAAGTATATAATAAGAAATTCCACAACTTGTATATGAAACAATAAATAATAGTAACAATTTAGATAATGAAATCGTTAATAAGAATACATTAACGACACCTTGCTATAAGAGAATACCAACTAGCTTCGGATTTATATGAAATCGTTAATAAGAATACATTAACGAAACCTTGCTATAAGAGAATACCAAATAGCCTCAGATTTATAAATCAACCAACCAAAAGCGATAAACACATTAGCAACTAAGCATGTAAGCATATAACACCAAATCGAGCATTTATTTAGGTAAAGTATACAATAAAGTTTGTGGTTTAAGACTCAAGTATAAAACATTTAGTTTGAATAAGTATGCAATATCACCCCCAAAACGAAAGATGGAAAACGAGGGATGAAAGTACTCGCATTCAAGTAATAAACTTGATCGGTAAAATGACTAGTAACCGGAAGGATGAGGTTTAACGAGCAAAGTCTAGATGAAAGGAAGTCTTGGATTAGAAGGGTTGTCTAGGAAGTCTTTAAATAAAATAAATGATAATAAATGCAAACAATTTAAAGTTTAAGGTTTGAAATGTAAATATTTAAGAAATTATAATACTAGTCTTTTAAAAATATAAGTTTTATCGAAATCGGGTTAAAGTATCTAGCCTTAATATTTACTCAACCTATGCTAAGTAATAAGGTGGGTAAAAAAATGTAAGAATGCAAATCCCTTTATAATATAGATACTAAAACGGGTTTTAACGAGTGTTCGGGTTGTTGGTTCGGTTCTTGGTAATTGGTCAAACCCAAAGTCAACTTCCCAAAATAAGGAATCCTATGAGATAACTCAATAAAATTTAATAAGACTTAACCAAGTATGTAGTTCTATTGTTTTAGAACTAACAACGTCCGTTAAGCGGGTGTTTGGTTTCATTGGTCCAAACTTTGTTATAAGATCAAGTTGGATTCAACATTCCAAGTACTTTGAGAAAAATAATTAAATCAGTTTATAAATGATTTTTAAAGAAATATACAAGTCTTAATAGCTAGAAACACACTTGTGTGTCTTAAGCGAGAGAAATCGGTTTAGTTAAGTTTGGTTTGGTTTCCATCTTGGAATAAGATCAAGAATGGTTACTACATGCCCAAACATCAAAGAACTTGTATAATAATTTATAAATGATGATACTTAAGTTTTACAACCAAAAAGTTAACAATAAAGTTTTTAAACGAAAGTTCGATTTCGGTTCGGATCTTGTTTCGGGTTAAGACCGAGGTTAGGTTCTACAAACCCATAACCATAGAACTTATAAAAATAATTTTAGAAACTTAAATCTAACATAAATCATGTTTGTACAATTATTTAACAAAACTAGTAAACAAAGTTCGGTTTACGGTTTGGAGCTATTTACGGTTAAACCACGGCTAGTCTCTACAAACCCATAACCATAGAACTTCATAAATATGATAAACAAACTAAAATGAGCAGAAGTTAAGCATGGTTAATATGTATAAACAAGTTATATATATATATATATCAAGGACTACGTAAGCCTCCATGAGATATTGCCTTACGAGGCCCAACACTCCACCGACCAAGACCGAAGAAGTAACCACCAAAGGTAACAAGGGGTGTATATTATATATATGTTGTATAACAATCTTCAAGTGTTAATAAAAGCTAATAAGTTGATTAAAATGAAAGACTATTGGTCAGTTGACTTTGGAAGTCAAACTGCCAAGAACATGAAGAACAACCTTTAAATCTTAAGAATTTGAGAGAGAAAATGAAGTATGTGCAGGGATTAATGAAGGAGAGGGTCTTGTATATATAGGATAAGATTTAAGGGGTTATGCAAGAGGTTTAACGCGTAAAAATCGGATTTGGATAATAAGGTGTAAAGAACAAACAACAAACAAAACATGAAACTATCTAATGCTCTTCGCGCTGCGCGACCAGGCCTCCCTGCCCTGGCCGCGCAGCACGGCGTGGGTTGGTCCAGCTCGTCTTGTGTGGTTCATTTTGCAACTCGAAAGTTCGCTTTCGATGTAACTTGAGCGTTTTAAAGGCGTTTTCGAATCCGTAAAAAGGGTTTTCAAATTGAACAAGCGGGAATGATTTAGTAACATAAAATCTAATATTTTATATATTTGAAATGTTCAGGATATAAATCAGGTCAGTTTACAAGATTAACGAATACAAATAGGACCCGAAATTGACGAATGTCACACTCTTGGTGTGAAGACTAGGTTTGACCGCATGTGGATTCCCCGCCATGGAAATATCAGAGGTCGAATCCTAGATGAAGCTCATAAGTCAAGATACTCGATTCGCCCGGGATCCACCAAGATGTATCAAGACCTGAAGAGAGATTATTGGTGGCCAGGGATGAAGAATGATGCAGTGGATTATGTTAGTAAGTGCTTAACTTGTTTGCAAGTCAAGGCTGAACACCAGAAACCGTATGGGAAGATGCAGGCTTTAGAGATACCTGAATGGAAATGGGAAATCATCACCATGGATTTCATAACTAAGCTACCCTGCTGTCACACCCCGACTTACGTCCTAGGCGTGTGACCAACAGTTGGTACCGGTTTTGTAAATGTATCAGAGTTTATTTTAGCGGAAGACTTTTTATTATAAAATATTTATATACTTTGAAACCATTATTAATAAAATATAATTTCCTTTGTTTTGAAAGCTTCTCGGGAAATAAATACCCTAGTATTTATATTCATCAATGTTATAAATGTATCAGAGTTTAGCGGAAGTCTTTAAAAAGTTTTAATATATTTTGGAATATTAATTTATTTATAAAGCTTTATTTATAATAAAATATTAATATATATTTTGAAACATTTTATTTATATTAGTTTGTAATAATATTCAATTTATTTGAAAAGCTTTTCGGAAAATAAATATCCGTGTGTTTTATTTATAAACCTCGTTTGATTTTACAAATCATATTGTTTATAATCTTAATAATTAAAACAATGAGTCATCTCTACCTTGCGAACATCCACTTTATGAATGGCTCTAATTCTTGATGTTGTACTTTTCCTGAAATGTTAGAAAATACGTCAGCGATACGCTGGTGAATACGCTGACGCTAAAATATTTTCTTTTACTTGATTACCCTTCGAGACATAGTTATGATTGGCTTAGGAACAATCAAGCTGTAAACAATATAATTATAAACTCAAGTCTCTACACTAAATAACCCAGCAAACACCACAGTGTTCGACTTAGTTAAGTACCTATTCGTATACACATAGTCATTTTCTCCCCGCAGGTTAGCGTCAATATGACCAGGTGTGGTGTGCCCACCACATATGAAAGGATCCAAACAAACGTACACGATAGCCTGAGGGCTAGTGCTTATACCTTTGTTTATAAATGTTTTAGAGACACGTAGTCTCATGTAAACCTTTTCATTTAACACATTGACTCATTTAAAAACAAGTTTGTAAAGTTTGGGGTGTATTCACCTTTTTTGATTTGGATCAGCTTCAATACACTGTCTGAGGGTCTTTCCCTTTTTCTTTTGGATCAGCTTCAATACACTGTCCGAGGGTCTTTCCCTCTTCTTTGTTATCTCGCACCTATAGTACGAGTATAACTTTTTGTTAGTCGGATATACAATCTGGCTTAAGACCTTTAGTCTCTTTTGTATAATCTTTACCTCGATTTTATGAACCTTTAGTTCAAAACATCTTTACTTTATTTATATAAACCTTTAGTTTAAAATATTATTTCGCTCTTTTCTTTTCAAGTTAAAACTCTTTCTTTTTAACTTATTTACTTTTCTTTTCTTTTCTTTTACAAGATAAATCTCTAGTTTAACTTGTTTTCCTTTTTCTTAAACTCTACGTTTCTTCTTCATTAAGAAACGCACACTTTCTTTTCTTATTACTTAAGAATAATATATCCCTAAATAGCATTTATAACAAAACATATCTTATCTAAATTTATTTCTTTCTTTTTATATTTCTTTTTCTAATCATGTTTGAACCTATAGTTCAAATCATGTACTTTTTATTCTTACGTTCGAACCTTTAGTCCGACATGTTTTCGTTTCTAAGATCTACGTTCTCCAAAACGTACACTTATATATATATATATAGGGGGTGGTTCATGCGAGAAGTGATTTTATGGCGAGAAGTGCGAGAAATAAATCTAAGCCATTGATTAGGTTTAATCAATTGTTCAAAATAAAAATGGTAGTTTTGTAATTATCGTGAGATTATAATAATGTATTTCTATATAAAAGGGGTAGCATTGTCTTATTTGTGTAGCCATAAATAAGGTAACGTATTTATGTAAATGAAAGACCTCTTTTTATGGCATACTAATCTCTTAATTTCTTACCCACCTAACTCGTATAGCAAGAAGGTATTTGTTAGTGCACGGTTTTGCGTCTAGAGTCTTTGTAATTATCCTTAATGTTTATTTAATATTTAAATGTAATATTTAATGTTTATTTAGACTAATTCGTTATGTTTGAGTCTAGTTCGCTAGGAATGTTAGCAAACTAAGACTAGTTCGTTAAGGTTAAGTCTAGGTCGCTACGAATGTTAGCGAACTAGGACATTATATTGTATTTCCTCCTAATTCGTTAGGGGATGTTAACGAATCAGGGGGTGGTTCGTTAAGTTAATTTATTTAACGATGGGGATGTTGGTTCGCTAGGGGATGTTAGCGAACCAGATCGTCTTTTATAAATAGTGAACCACTGTTCACTTGTACATGTTGAAGTTTTGAGAGAAATAACATTATTCAGAAAGATTTAAAGTATTCTCTCTCTCTCTCTCAAGCTTCACGTTAAACTTATTGATAATATATACTACATACCAATAACAATCGAGCTAAGGTATTAAAGAGTTAGATCCGTATGATTAATATTAACGTATAGATCTGGATTAGATCTAAGTTATTATATATATTGATTAGAACGATTATAAATGGGATCAAACAAGTGGTATCAGAGCTTTCGGGGCTCAATTCGCTTGGTTTGATTGTTATTGTTATATTTTTTTGTGTTTATTTTCTGTTTGGATTGATTTTGAATCGATTTGAGTTTATTTGAATTGAAATTGGATGGATTAGATTGAATCTGGTTTGGTTAAGGTATTATTGATGTTCAATTGAGTGGAATTGGATTGTGGATTGGATTTGTGATGTTTATTGTGTTTTCGGTTTGAGTCCATAAACAAGGGATTAGTTTTGATTGAAATTGGTTCGTGTATTGTGATAATCGGTTACGAGATGTGTTGAGTTGAATTCGCGTTGTGATTACGAAGATTTTGGTATATTATTTGTTAAGTTTGGTTAAGAATTGAGTGAGTATTACGAATCTGGAATTGATAAGTTTCTGGGTTTGATCTTCATATTTCTGGGAAATTGTTCTTGAATGTTTGAAGATTTGAAGATGAATGCGATTCGTTATAAAGTTTCAAGCGATTCGCTATGTCTTTAATTTGATTCGCTATCAGTTCTTGCCATTCGCTAATCAGTTCGCTAACTGATTCGTGTAAGTTAACTAATTCGTGTTATCTAGTTCGCTAAACTAGATAACTGATTCGTTTGACACGTGTTTGTCTTGGAATTTGTGCTCTAACAACTTTTTGCCACGTGGCATAAAGGAATCAAGTTTGTTACAAACGGTTGTAACAACCTGATTCGTTATAGTATAATTCGCTTTAGTGTTGATTCGTTATCAACTGTAGCTGATTCGTTATCTTAATTCGCTAAGCACTTCTTAGTAATTCATTAAGTTGACTTGGTCAATTCGTGTGATCAATTCGTTAAGTTGACTTGGTCAATTCGTGTGATCAATTCGTTAAGTTGACTTGGTCAATTCGTGTGGTCAATTCGTTAAGTTGACTTGTGATTCGTTAAACCTTCATCACATTCGTTATCTGTTTCGCCATTTGGGTGATTCGTTAACTTTATTTGTGATTCGTTAAGTTGACTCGCTAGGTTGACTTTTGATTCGCTAACACACTCACCTCATTCGTTAAGACTTGATTCGTTAAGACACAGTTCGCTACAACTGTTCACAGTTCGCTACAACTGTTCCAATTCGTTATTGCTGTTCACTGATTCGTTAAGAGATTTCATTATTTGATTCGTTTTCAAAGATGGCTGGTATGTATGCTTTGGCATCTCAAAATATGTTGATGCAACAGATGTTGCAACTTGATACCGAGATGGTTCACATTCTAAATGTCCAAGATTGATGAAGTTCAGTGATTTCGCCAAATGGGAACCTCGGTTTCGTGCACATTTGGGATCTGTTCATCCTGACTGTTCATATTGTCTTGATGAGGTTTATGTTGCACCAATGATTGGTGATGATACTATTGGGTATACTCCTAAAGCTGTCTCTCAATACTCACAAGAAGAGAAGAAAGCTTTAGAAATCGAGATAAAAGCATATTCTACTTTGACTATGGCTTTACCAGAGAATATTTTTCATCAAGTTGGAAGTATCAAGAGATGTGAATCTTTGTTTCAACATCTGCGTATGAGACGCATGGGAAACACAGCTGAGAGTAAGAAAGTGATGCTCAAGTTTCAATTTCGAAACTTTAATTTATTGAAAGGAGAAACAGTTGAAGAGATGACTACAAGATTTAGTCACTTAATTGCTGAAATGGATAAAATGAAAATGGAAATTTCTGAAAGAGATAAAATTGACAGTATCAAGAGTGTGCTTCCAAGTTCCTACTCAACATTTCTCATGGTTTTGAAAGAGAATGATTATTTTCTGAATGAAGATTTGACAGCACTTGAATTTCTACAAAAGATCGAAGCTAGAGAATATGATATTAAGTGTCAAAAATCTTCCAAAGAAAATCAAGATCCAGCTTTCTATGGTGGAAGTATGCCTCTTAGTTCAACAATCTCACCAATCACTGCTTTTCTTACTCATGCCGCAAGTGAAAAAGAATCTGCTATATTTAATGATCCAAAAGTTTGTTTCTACTTTGCTGGTAATTCAGGTGGTTCTGGAAGTTCTACTAGTACCAATCCATTTGCTACACCACCTAGTGTGAATATGAAGGAAGCTGAGCAAAACTTTGCTTTTCTGACGGCATTTATGTCTTCATATGAAAACTTGGTGAGTAGTAAAATTGCCACAAGTGAGTTAACTATGAGGATTATGATCAGATAGATCCGGATGATCTAGAGATCATGGATTTGAAATGGAATATGGCCATGATTGTTCGTAAAGTTAAAAGATTCATATAGAGAACTGGAAAAGATCTTCCAGCGTTAAACAAGAAGTTTGGTTTTGACAAATTAAATGTGAAGTGTTATAATTGTCAAGAATTCGGGCATTTCGCGAAGGAATGTGACAAACCAAGAAAATAATACACTGGACCTCGTGGTCAAAGTCAAAATGCTTCTTCACCACGGGGAAGTGATGCTGAAAAGAAACCATATTCTTCAACAACACAAGCAATGTTAGCAGACGAGACTGATTGGTCACAACGGCTACTATGCAATGATGTTCAAGCAAATTTAGCTATGTTTGGGTTACATGACGATTGTCAAGATGCTACTGCTAGTGTGGTGTCTTCAGATAATGATTCTGGATCTGATTCTGACGATTCTTGTGACAAGTCTTTTGAATCAATGTTTGCTTGCATGGCTAAGATCAATGAGGTTAGTAATTCTATTTCTTCTACTTCATTTGTTAAAGCATCATGTGTTGACTGTGAATCTAGCAACTCTAAGTTAGAAGCTTTGAAAAGTCAAAATGATAATCTTATAAGAGAAATTGCTTCTCTTAAGGACACTTATCGACAATCTCTTGTGTCTCAAATGAAATCTCGAGAAAAGATTGAAGCATTGTCAACAAGTAATCATGATCTCAAAGCCGAGTTATCTGTGAAAATGACCATTAATGACCAAAAGTTTCAGGAAATCTTGAAACATCGTTCTAAGATAACTGAGCTTGAGAATGAGGTTCTTGAGTTGAAGAACAAGTTGGGTAAATTTCGAAATTCTTCATTTTTATTGAATGAAATTATTAAAGTTTCTGGAAAACAAAAAGATTCTAAGAAAGGTATTGGTTTTGTTGAAATTCCACCAGCTTTTCATAATGATTATAAAATTAATCCTTTTGCAAGAAAAGAAGAGGATTTGATTCAAAAGGAATATGTGATTTCTGAAAAACCTAAAATGATTAAACCTGAAATTGTTAAACCCCAAGTTGCTCCTCAAAAATCTCATATCCAAAGCAAAAAGGTGTTTGTTGAACACAATGACGAGGTCATTATCGAGGATGTGTTTGAACCAGAGATTATACACAAGAATACGAACATCCCTAGTTCTAATCATATTCTGTGCGAACCTCACGAATTTGAGGAAGCAGTGTATGGTTCACACAAACCTCAAGAGAAAAAGGAAAATTCAAAGAGAATGAACTCTCTGAAGGCAAAGAAGTCAGTTAAACCGAAAATTTCGGATGAGGATTTAATGCGTTTCATTAATCCTTCTAGTTCTAAGCCATCTGCTACTAGAGTTTTTAAGTTAAAGGGAATGGACACAATGTTCACTGAAAAAGATATTCCAATTAGTATCATTAAGCCTGAGCTAATTGAGAGTGTTTTTGTCAATGAAACTTCAAAAATTCAAGAACTTGAACATGTGTATGCTCAAACAAAAACATCAGTTCAGTTGATCCATTGACTAAGGCAAAACAATTTTTAAAACAAGCTAAGAAGATTAACTTTGTTAAGTCAACTGGAACAGATACACTAAAAAGTTTTTCAAACAGTTCTAATTTAGATTTTTATTTAAAGAAGAAATCTGAATTATCTAATGAGTTTGCTAAGAGCATGACTAAAAATGTGAGTCATCATCAACCATCTATTCCAATTTCTTCTAAACATCACCATGTGGACATGCGAACGTGTTTTTTATGCGGTCAACAAGGTCATGTTGTGAAGAATTGTAATCAACAGAACTTTCAAAATCTTCATCCTTTTATCAAGGACAAATCTAAACCAATTCCAGTGGTTAAGGAGATTCTGAAAAGATCTGTGTCATATGCTGATTATACTCATATTCTGTTCTCTGATGTGAATCCTCGGAAGGTGTTTCATATCAATGAGACACACGATCAAGTGAAACCAAAATTCATTCCAACTGAACCTATATGTCAAAACAGGAAGTCAAACATTGTTCAGGCAGCTTATTTAAGACGAAAGTCTAAGAAGCCAGTAACTTATTCACAAGTGGCTGAACAACAATTGAAAACTGTTAAAGTTAATGATCAAGGAGAAAACCAAAAGGTGCCCAAGACTGAGGCCTGGGCTGCCTTTTTGAACTAATCAGTTTTGTTTATGTGTAGGGTTCATCCAAGACCATTTCTGGTGAAATCTAGATCATGGATAACGGATGTTCTCGTCATATCACTGGAAATCTCAAACTATTAACCAACGTAAGAAATATTCAAGGGGGTTATGTAGCGTTTGCTGGGAATTCTGGGGGCATGATCACACAAGAGGGTGACGTTTCAAATGGTCATATTACATTTGAAAAAGTAAATTATTGTGACAAGGTTGATCATAACTTATTGAGTGTATTGCAGATTTGTGATAAAAAGTACACTACAATATTTACTGACAAAGAGTGTCTTATCTTGAAACCGGGTTTTATTATTCCCGAGGACATGGTTATCATGCGATCACCACGATCAAATGATATTTATGTCTTAAACATGAGTTCTAAGATATCAACATCGATCGAAACATGTTTTGTCTCGAAAGCAACCGAGAAAGATTCGATTCTATGGCATCGAAGAATGGGTCACATTCATGTTAGAAAGATGAATTATTTAATGGCAAATAATTTAGTTGAGGGTGTTTCGTTAAAGAACTTTAAGTTATCTGATCACTGTGTTGCATGCAAGAAGGGCAAACAGAAGAAGAAGACACATCCTTCTAAGTTATTGAATTCCATTAATACTCCTCTTGAACGACTTCATATGGATTTGTTTGGTCCAGTGAATCGTGCGAGTATTTCTGGAGACTGGTATTGTCTTGTAGTGACAGATGATTATTCAAGATATTCATGGGTGTTATTTATGAGTTCAAAATATCAAACACCTGTTTTGGTACAAAACCTTATTACTAAGATCGAATCACTGTACAAACAAAAGGTGAGGAGAATCCAAAGTGATAATGGTACTGAATTCAAAAACACTATTTTGGATTTCTTTTGTATTCAAAAAGGAATTCACCGAGAATATAGTGCACCTTATGTACCACAACAAAACGGTGTTGCTGAAAGGAAAAATAGAACTCTGATTGAAGCTGCACGTACAATGCTTGCTGATTCAAAGCTTCCTATTCAATTTTGGAATGAAGCAGTGAACACAGCTTGTTATATACTTAATCGGGTTCTAATAGTAAAGCGACTCAAGAAGACAAGCTATGAAATATTAAATAACAGAAAACCTAATTTAAAGTACCTGGAACCATTTGGGTGTCCGTGTACAATGTTGAAGAAGGATTCGGGTAAATTTGATGAAAAGGCTATCGAAGGATATTTCTTGGGATATGCGTCTCCAAAGAAAAGAGTATTTAATTTTACATCTGGCTGTGTTGAAGAATGGTACCATTTGGACTGTCAAAAGTACACAACTCCTTCTCAAGGGAAAGGTCTAGACTGGATGTTTGACTATGATAGTTTATTTAACTTTTTTACTCCTTCAGCTGAACACATCGATGAAGATCTGGTTAGAGCATACTTTGAAGAACACTTGAACATTCCAAGCTCTTCAATTTCAAATGCAGTTGAAGTTCAACCAGATGCTAGAACTGAAGAATCTCAAGTTGTTCCTCCAATTGTTCTTGACAGTGCTTCTACTTCTTCCAATGATGATCAAGCTGAGATTCAAGTTATTGATCTTGATAGTGATAATGCTTCATCTCCCGAATTGGGTGAACATTACACTAATTTATTTGATAATGTTGTTGTTCCTGAAAATCCTACTCTTCGGATTCATGGATATCATCCACAGGACAATATCATTGGAGAACTTGATGTGGGCGTTCGTACACGTAATCAAGTTGCTTCGTCAAGCGACAATAACGTATTTTGTGCTTACACTAATTTACAATCTTCGGGAATTGTGAATATTGCTAAATTTAATTGCTTTCTATCTCAAGTTGAGCCAACGACATCTCGTAAGGAACTTGAAGATCCTTCTTGGGTAGAAGCTATGCAAGAGGAATTACAGCAGTTTGCACGATTGGGTGTTTGGGATTTAATAGACAAGCCTGCTAGGGTCAAGAAAGCTATTCCGACTAAGTGGGTATTTAAATGTAAAAAGGACGATCGAGGGGTGATTGTCAGAAACAAAGCATGTTTAGTGGTGCAAGGTTTTCATCAGCAAAAGGGTATTGATTATACTGAGGTATATGCTCCAGTTGCAAGATTAGAGTCGATTCGAATCTTCCTGGCTTATGCTGCTTACAAGAGTATCAAGGTTTATCAAATGGATGTTAAAAGTGCTTTTCTCAATGGTGAACTACATGAGGAAGTATTTGTTCAACAACCACCTGGTTTTAAAGATCCTGATTATCCAGACCGTGTTTACCGTTTAAACAAGGCCTTGTATGGTTTACATCAAGCCCCGAGAGCTTGGTATGACACACTCGCCGACCATCTGACGGATAATGGATTCAAACGAGGAACTGTTGACTGCACTTTATTTCATAAAACTGTTGGTGATGATCTTCTTCAAGTCCAGATTTATGTTGTTGATATTATTTTTGGGTCTACAAATGAAACTTTATGTAAGGAGTTCGAGAAATCCATGCAAACAAATTTCGAAATGAGCTCGATGGGAGAGATGAATTTCTTTTTAGGGCTGCAGGTTCATCAGTCTGATAAGGGAATCTTCGTTCATCAGACTAAATATGTGAACGACGTCTTGAGCCGATTCAAGATAACTGCCGGAAAAATCCCTTCAACTCCTCTTCCAGTGGGTCACAATTTATCACCGGATGAATTGGAGGATACCGTTGATCCGACCCTTTATCGTGCTATGATTGGTTCTCTAATGTATTAACTGCTTCTCGACCTGACATAATGTTTGCTGTTTATGTGTGTGCTAGGTATCAAGCTAGTCCCCGAGTGACTCACCTGGCAGCGGTCAAGCGTATTTTGCAATATCTACGGGGAAATCCTGACATCGGGTTATGGTACCCCAAAGATAATACTTTCGATTTTACCGCCTATTCAGACTCAGATTATGGAGGATGCAAGATCAACTTCAAATCAACGACTGCAGGATGTCAATTCTTAGGAAACCGGCTTGTTTCCTGGCAGTGTAAGAAGCAGACAACGGTCTCTACTTCAACCGCCGAAGCTGAATATGTTGCAGCCTCGAGTTGCTGTTCCCAGGTTCTGTGGATACAACAACATCTTCGCGACTATGGTTTGAAGTTTCTTACTACTCCCATCTTGATTGATAATTCTGCTGCTATAAGTATCACCAAGAATCCCGTACAACATTCTAAAACGAAAAATATCGAGATTCGATATCATTTTATACGGGATTGTTATGAAAAGAAATTAATTGATCTTGAGAAAAAACACACAGATTTCAACATGCCGATCTATTTACCAAAGCGTTCGATAAAACAGGTTCTACTTTTTTGCTTGGTTTAAATGGATTGAAGACCCTTGCTGAGATCCTAAAATTAGGATAATTATCTTTTAATTGCTTTATTGATTTAGTCTTATTTTATGTTTTAGGTTTTAGGGGGAGAAATCTAGAAAATACAAAAAGAATGTGTTTTCGTTTGTATAGATAAAATCCAAAAACATTAAAATTAAGGAAAAATTCAAAAATATTGTGATTTCTGTTCTTTAAGTTTTTCCTTTAAAATTTAAAAAAATCAAAAACATTTTAAATTTTGAAAAACAAAAAGAATGTGATTTATGTTTTTGTACAGAAAAATCCGAAAATCCAAAAAGATTGTGAAGTTTATTTTGTTTATAGGAAATTTGAAAAAGACAAAAATACTGTGTTTTTAAAGTTTGTACAGAGAAAAACCAAAAAAGAATTTTAGATTATTTTCTCGCTGAAAATTATGTCGGTTATTTAAGTTTATGAAGCATGCTTGCATGTCTTGGTCCTATGATTCACTTGTGGATTGAAGGTTAGCCATTTACTTATTAACTTAAGTTAACTGGGGCGATTAAATTATCTTTATTTTGTTTTTATGCTCCTCAAATTTTGAGTTTTTGAAGCAAAAAGAGAAAATGATAGTACATTGATTATTTTGACTCCAAGTTCAGCAAAAAGTAAGCTTAAAAGACTGCGTGCTTAATTGCATTGGTGCATTGGTAGGTCTTAAAACAACCCAGTAAAGTAAAGTATGTGATATAAACATAAAGAAACGCCAAATTGAAAGGGGTGTTAGTCTCTAGCAAAAATCTTGGTGAGGATGGCAGAAATGTAATAACCAGTCATACTCAAGCCTTATATTTGTTGATCACCCAAAAATCAAATAAAGCAAATAACAAGCGTTAAGATTCTGGACACTGTGAGTCTTTATGCAGCTTAACCATCTGGGTATTTGTGACAATCGTCAATTTCAGGTTAACTCCGTTAACTCAACTCCGTCAATTCAAACTTAAGATCACTGAATCTATAACACGCACTTCATTACATTTAAACTAGGGTTTAAATGACGCTTAACACTTACTACATGTGTAGTCTTTCGGGAATTGCACCGAAACGCAAACGAGTTGACGCAAACGATTGATAAATAAACGAAAAACGTCAAAACAGTAATTATGTGATAATTATGTGTTAGACTTATGTGTTATGTGATAACATGGTTATAAACGTTAACTCAAGATGAAAACAAGTTAGTTAGGCTAGAAAAGTAATACTTAGAAGTGGAGGGACTTGAGTGTAACTTGTGTGTTTATAAATAGATCCTTAACCTTAACCCTAACTATTATTCTTCTTTCCCACAAGTTCCGATCGCAAACCCCATACCCCTCCCTCACGGCTGCCGTCCATCAATACGCACACATACAACATCAAATCAAGTGTTTGATTGAAGAACTAGGTGCTAGGAAGGTATAATTGATCATCCTATACATCTTTACTACTTGATTTTGATGTTTGTTGGGTTAATAACAAACCCTAGCTGGCCGATTTCATGAGTGCATATAGTTAATATGATTGTTGTTATTTGGATGATGATTTGATAACTAGATTGAATCTTGTTGCATGTTGATTGTTGTGTCTTTGATTTGAGTTCAAACACAAACCCTAATCAAGTATATAATATGTAATTGATGTGCATGGATGGTGTTTATGGAGTCTAGAGGGTCATATGAATGCATGATAGTTCATAGGTTGTTAATATATTGAGTTTGGATGCAAACAGTTTCTGGACAGAATGTGTATATGATGTTTAAGTGACTGTAACAAAGTGTAAACGTGAAAATTGGTTGATATTATTGGTACTGTAGTAAAATAGGTTGAGTCTAGTTTCTATAAAGTATAAATTTGTAATTTTTGGACAAGTAGAAGTTAACTTTTATGATTTTACAAAAACGTTGTGCAAAGCTGAGCTGTTAGACCTGCTGTTAGGTTGTTTTGTAAATATTATATCTCATGAACTACGAGACCAATTGGGTTGGTTCCACTTCTGGAAGTTGACTCATTGAGTTAGGAACCTAACCCAAGTGGTCTTGCATTTATTGGATTTTTCGTTTAACGGGAATTGCAAATAACATTCTGTTGCGCATGAATTTGACTGTTATGAGTTTGCTGTAATGATTTGATGATTGTGAGAAAACTATGAGGAATAGAAATGTAATAAAATATGTTCTGGAAACCTAAGACATATGTGCTTCTGTGATGATTTTTGGTAAATTAATTGAGATGCTATGATCGGTGAAATAGTACAATCTTTCTAGTAGGATTTCTGTCTCGGTGAAACTAGCTGCTGAGTAGTGTAAAAATGCATGAAATATGATACTTGTTATATAATTGTTATGTTTTGACCAAAATACCCTTGCGGGGAATAATTGCTAATTGATTGCCATGATTTGACCAAATTGCCCTTATGGGGAATAATGGCTAGTTAATTGTTATTTGTTGACCAAAATGCCCTTACGGGGAATAATTGCTAGTAACGTACGTTATGAATACATGACACGTATATGATTGCTTACACATGTAATGTGTCACAAAAACACTTGTTTAAGTCACACACGATTCACAAACGAAACACGAAACATGTTATGTGCATAGGTATTATGTGCCGGGTCTAGAGACTCGATAATATTCCGACACTTAGAAAAATCTCTTTGTTGTTTTAGAACGTTAGAGAGAGTTTTTCGGTGACGCGCATCTTGGTGATTTATTTTGGGAAATTCTTTGCAAACAGTGAGTTTCACTTTCCCCTCTTTAAACTGTTTTCAAACGCTTTTCACTTGGGGGAGATAACATACTCCACAACGCATTTAAGATTTTGTTATAAATTATATATCACTTGTAAAGGCTAAGTGGCAAACGAAATATTTGAAGTCCTACACATCGAACCGGATAATATTTAGAATAGCGAGTCACTGTTGAGTAGTACTACTGGGTTTGACAAACCCCACCCAACGCTAAACTCGACTGGAGGTCGAGCGGGTGTAATTTTGGCTAACACGTACCATGGTCTGAAGGACCTGGTGACAAGGCACTTACTAAACGAGTCAGCTTTGGTGTCGAACACTTAGTAATACTTGTTGTATAGACTAGCTACCTATCGATATATAATTTGACATAACACTATCTGGTAACGCAAAACGCCGTAACGTGGTTACGCAAAACGCTGTAACGCTGTAACGCTGAACGCAAATGCTAAACGATTTATTTTTATATAACTTGTGAGCTCACCAACCTTGTGTTGACACTTTTAGTATGTTATTCTCAGGTAGCCGAGGCGGGCGCGCGGTTTAGGAACATGCATTGATTGAAAACGCTTTTGTCCTGCAAACTTATTTTTAATGGTTATCTTTGGTTTTAAGTCGTCCTGCGTGACGCAACTTTTGATTAAAGGTTTTTACGCTTCCGCATTTAATTACTCGTAAACGTTTTCATGGCTTTGAAACTTTATTTTATGGTTTGATTATAACTGATGATTCTGATCCTGCCAGTTCACACCCTCTGACGGTAAAACTCCGTTAGTGAATTTTGAGGGTGTGACAGTATTCATATGCATGAATATTTCACTCGCTTTCTAGAGCAAACCCAAAGTCATTAAACTTGATCACCGTTGTACCTCGTACAATTTAAATTACTGACTTGATCAAAATCCGCTGTTAGTCATACAATTGTTCCACCCTTGTGTGCGTCTTAATACATTAAGAAACGGACCCCAGGGGATACAATGTATGTAAGCCAACAGATGGACTCGTGCATACTCACTCACAGTAAAGGAAACTTGATGCATTGCTCAAAATTTCTACCATTGGTATCAAAATTTTGATCAACAATATAATGGTTTAAGTCAAGTTGGGGTGATTTGGCAAAAATCAAATTAAGCTTGAACTAAGATTAAAGGCTGATAACTTCTGATATTCTGTGCTTTAATTGAACTATTTAATCATATCACAAAAATACTTGAATGTGTGTTATTAGATTTATGTGGACAACAATACCAATGACCGACTTATCGCCAGTCATAATATCGCTGAAATATAAAACTGTGATGGAAGGGAAATTTGATCAATATGATTCTCTGCTCAAACTGGACAAAATTACAAAAATATGTACTGCTTTTGATAAAATCTTTGAAAAACACAAAAAGATGGTCTATTTTAAAGGATTGGATATTCTTCTGTAAATACATTCTTTAATTCTATAAATTTTTACAAAAATTCCAAAAATATTTTCGTCTTTTTTATACAAAATACTTAAATAAATTTTTAAAGTTAAGTTTCGGAAATCTGAAACAATTTTAATGTATTAGGTTGTCGGGATATAAGGGTTTCTCGATAATTTAACTTATTGATTTATTTCATTAATTTATTCATTTATTTATTTAACTTAAAATTAAATAAAAGGGTTTAATTCGCTAAACTCCCATTCGTTATTTATGGATAACGAACTAGGTGATTCCTTAGCAAACTAGCATCTGGTTCGCTAACCTAATTCGCTTCCGCACTCTGTAACGAATCATCCCTTCGTTATACATATTTAACGAATCATGACACGAATCATGTCTTGATTCGCTATCTTTAATTTAACGAATCACATTGTGATTCGCTAACATAAGGTAACGAATTGAGTTAGCGAATGGGCTAATTCGCTAAATTTAAGTTAAACGAATCGTCTGATTCGTGCAAGTTGTGCCTAGGGTTTCTTGTATCGCTATATAAGACAAGATAACGAATAGTATTTCACTGTTCGTCTTCTTTCTTCATCTTTCAGAAACTATTCAAATTCTCTCTGATATTTTTGATCTTTAAGTTTGAACATTTCAAATACCAATTTGAGTGTCTAAGGTATAAATGTTCTTGGCGATATCATTTTAGTCAAAAA
Source organism: Bidens hawaiensis (assembly GCF_021521415.1). Classification (NCBI taxonomy): domain Eukaryota; kingdom Viridiplantae; phylum Streptophyta; class Magnoliopsida; order Asterales; family Asteraceae; genus Bidens; species Bidens hawaiensis. The sequence continues at coordinate 196,852 of NW_027492343.1, read as the reverse complement.
TGACAATGAATTAACTGTTGAATTATGTGATTTTAGGGATTTAAGAGTTTGAACCTTTGAAACTCTTTTGAGTATAATTTATGTTCTTAAATTGTCTGATTTTGATATAATTATGATCGGAATCACTTTCCGATACCCTTGGTGGACTCTAATCAATATTTGATTATTGTTTGCTGGGTTAATTATTGTTATGTGTTCTTGATATTCACTGTTGGTTCGTTTGATGATTAACACATTTGGGTAATGAGTCTCAATCTCATTCACCTACATTAACGAGTGTGTTTCCGAGCTTAACAAGCTGATTATCGTGATAGTTCAACGATGATTATGGCCGAATTGAATCTGGGTTAAGATGTTGACTATTATTGTTCTTGATAATTTTGACCTTGACTTTGTGAAGTCAAAGAAAAAGTCTTAATTTTGACCATTCGTTAGTCTTAGCGAATTGGAACTGTTTCGTGTCCAATTCGTTAAGATTTTACACGAACTAGCTTAGCGAATAAGACGTCACACGAATCAGAGTTTGATTCGCTTAAAATATAACGAACTAGAGTTTAGTTCGTTAACTTAATTAATGATTCGCTAAGTCCAATTCGTTAAGTTATTTACTTGATAGCGAATCGCCTGATTCGTTATCTTTGCATAACGAATCAGTGTGATTGTTAACGAATGACATTTAAAAAAATAAAAAAAATTAATTAGTTTACTAAATTTAATATTCAATTAATTTAATTAAAGATTATAAATCGTCTAATACGAGTAACTAGATTAATTACACATATTTTTTTTGGATATATTGTGTGTTATCTATTCTTATGTACGGTTTTTTATTTATAACAGTAAATCATGGCTGAACAAGAACAACCACAGGAACAACCTCGTCAAGAACAACAACAAGGACAACCACCACAACAAACTCAACAAGTCGAAATGATTCTATTATCGTTCGATAAGAAGCACAACATCTGTGCTTATGTCGATCATGATGTGGCTGATTTAAGGACGTTCGGAGCTATGTTGAATTTCTTACGCCGTTCGAAGATACATTATGCAATCACTGCTAAACCTAAGGTGTATCTTAGTATAATCAGGCAGTTCTGGAACACGGCAGTATATGTTGAGGAAAGTAATTGGGTTCAAGCTACAATTAATCAGTTTCCGATCACGATTGATGTTGAGGTCATTCGTCGGGTACTTCAATTAGACGATAGTGATGATTACCCGAGTTAATTTGACAGGACGCTGGTTAGGGGGCTATTCACAAGATTAAATTATGGGGGTGATATTCGTCGATCAATGTTGAACAAGAATGGGTTGTGTCCACCTTACAAGTATTTGCTGCATGTCTTGCTTCATTGCTTGAGTGGACGTCGCGGTGGTTTCGATGAATGTAGACTGAGCTTACAATCAGCATTTGTTGCTTTAATCCTGAACAAGCCATTCAACTATTCAGAACTCATCTTTGATCATTTGAAAGAGCAAGTTCAGCAAACTCTACCGTCAAAGAAGTTCTTAATGTATCCACGCTTTCTACAATTAATTATTCAAGATCTGATACCGGATTTGGTGATTGATCGATCGTTGGTGAACGATGTTCTTGATATGGAACATATGAAAGCTAAAACGGTGCATCGGATGTTGATTTCTTGAAAGGATAAGCCACAGGACAAAAGGATGATTGGTCATATAATCAATCCAGATTATGTATGTCCTCCTAATGAACGCTGGATCCATGATGATTCGGATTCCGAGCGTGAAGGGGGAGAAGGTGGGAACAATGATGGTGGGGATGATGATGGTAACAATGGTGATGGTGATGATGGAGCTGGTGAGCGAGCTCTGAAAGAACAACAAGATGCAGTTGATGCTGCCCTAGCTGCCACCATGAAAGCTCAGCTAGAACGAAAACGAAAGGGCAAAGCTGTAACTACTGATGAACCATCGAAGATGCCCCGTGTGTCTTCTGGGGCTGGTGTAATTATTGGAACACCACCACCTCGTCAATCAACTACTCAAAGCTCGGCGGTGCCGCTAACTACTAGCACTCCGATGCTTACTTTAACCACGACGATGGTGTCACATGAGAGGCTCGGTTTAATTCCTCAAATGGCGTTGACCGAGATACCGAGGCCTCCTGCTGTGCTGTCTACTGTCTCTTCAACAACTTCAATGAGACCTCCTCCTCTGCCTACAACTACTCTTCCTCCACCTCCGCCTAGTGATGTCTCATTCATGAGAATCACTCGGCCTCAAGGACCTGTTCAACCTGTTCATCCATCTGTATACAACTTACCACCAGGTCGACAAACGGAAATGCTACTTAATCTGCTACATTTATATGAAAATCAAATGGCAGCTGACAGACAAACTCAAGAATGACTCATTGAGAATCAACGAAAGATGATAAGTTATATTTCTTTCTGTCAAAAGGAGACCAAGGCGTTGCGTACGATTGTTGAGTCTCAGGGGGTGAAATTAAAAGAACAAGATGAGTTAATTTTACAATTAACTTGTAAAGAAGATGCCCTCAAGAAACTCAAAAATGATGATAATGATCCTGACGAGTCTGATGCAGGAGGTGAGTCTAAACAATCGCACGGTTCATCCTCTGGTGCTGATGTTAGTGGCGCTGATGATTCGAACAAGCAGATAATTTCATTTCAAGATCCAACAGCTGCCAAACCAATAGAAATGATTGAGGCTAACACGGTGATATATATTGATGAATTGGGGATGGTTAGAAGTGTGGTGAACAGAGATGAGATACAGATCGGTGAGTTTGTGATTAGATCTTTGACAAGGGAGCAGATCTCGATTCTACTTGGGCTAAATGACGATCAGCTGACTGCATTAGAGACTGAGCCCGATGTCGAAGTGATCAATGAGGATGATTTGGAGAAGATTGTGCAGCGAACGGTTCCTTCACTCAAAGAAGTGACTGAAGATGACATTGAAGGATGGTTCAAACGCCAGAAAGTGGGTAAGATCATCAGTGCTTTTCGGTATGTAGATAAAGAAAGAAAGGATACCGCTGCTGCTTGGATTGAGGCAAATCAGATGACTACCTTCAAGACTGTTTCTAAGGTACATGGTGATATTGTCTCCTGGCTCTATGATTCAGACCTTAAGGTATGTATTGTTAAATGGGAAAAAGGTGTGCAATATTACAAGAGGATAATGGATGTTCTAACACTACCGCGTTGGGATGTACGCACCCTCGCGAGACGTCCATTTATGAATCGTGGGGGTAACCGAACTGCTGAGTGGTTTCATCAACACTTACTGTTCGAGGTCAATCATGGCTTCAAATTCTTCAATCCCCAAGTCCCAAGACGTAAACGTACAGATGAGATTGATCCAAGGACCGGCTGGAAGAAACTTGTCTTGAAAGTGAAGCCACCAAAGACAATGAAAAGGGTTCCTGTGAAGACTATGCCTCAAGATATTCATCTATCTTTCAACCGTTGGTACTATGACAATCGTACTGGCGAGGCCGTTATTGTTCGTGGTCGAGGACTACAGACTGAGCTCATCAAGATAATCAATCCGATGTGGTTGGTTAATTTATCAGAGACAGACAATGACGTGCTACACGGGAAGCAGATTTTGTTTGAACGCCAAGAAGATTACGACCTGGCTATGCAATTCCAACGTGTTGTTCGTGTATGCCATGAACATGGGATTCATAGTTGCAGAGATTGGCAGACAAAGCGTTTCAAATAAGTTAAAAACAAAGAGCTCAAGACGAGGGGGTGTCTGTTAGTGCACGGTTTTGCGTCTAGAGTCTTTTTAATTATCCTTAATGTTTATTTAATATTTAAATGTAATATTTAATGTTTATTTAGACTAATTCGTTATGTTTGAGTCTAGTTCGCTAGGAATGTTAGCGAACTAAGACTAGTTCGTTAAGGTTAAGTCTAGTTCGCTAGGAATGTTAGCGAACTAGGACATTATATTGTATTCCCTCCTGATTCGTTAGGGGATGTTAACGAATCAGGGGGTGGTTCGTTAAGTTAATTTATTTAACGAAGGGGATGCTGGTTCGCTAGGGGATGTTAGCGAACCAGATCATCTTCTATAAATAGTGAACCACTGTTCACTTGTACATGTAGAAGTTTTGAAAGATATAACATTATTCAGAAAGATTTAAAGTATTCTCTCTCTCTCTCTCAAGCTTCACGTTAAACTTATTGATAATATATACTACATTCCAATAACAATCGAGCTAAGGTATTAAAGAGTTAGATCCGTATGATTAATATTAACGTATAGATTTGGATTAGATCTAAGTTATTATATATATTGATTAGAACGATTATAAACGGGATCAAACAGTATTATTCACAAAATCTTCCATCATTACTAGATGATTTGACCGTCGTTGACAATATCCATGTTCTTGTGAAGACATGTTGGGTTTTATTTTTCTAGGCTACGGTGAGTTTCAAACAAGATCATGGTTAGTAGACCAATTGTGATTTTGTTTCATTTAAACTCTCAAATAATAATTTGTATGTTTCATTTAAAATCATACATATGATTTTTCAACAAAAAAAAATAGTTTTTTTTCTAATTCTAACTAGGGCTAATTGTGTTTTAGTATTATTTTTTTTATGTGGATGATGGATTATACAAACATTGATCTTGTGTAGGGTGCTTTTGTGGTGGATTTTTGTATGTAGAATGTCATGTTTTAAACTTATACAAAGGATGTATATATTTGTTAATATTGTAGTATACTGATTGTTGATTATGCAAATGTTTTTGTGAATAATAAAATGTTGATACACAGTTTATCTTTTTTTCTAGTGTAGGAGTTAAGCATGGTATGTATAAGATGTTGAATAACAATAATTATTGTGTGTAGGATGTAAAGCGTATGCTATGTATGGTGGGTACTAATGAAACATAAACTGAATATACAAGGCCTATATTCTGTATATGTATATGTGTATGGTGTATCGGTGTAGGCTGTGTAGCGTGTATCTATGAATTGCGTAGACTGTATATGTATATGTGTAGGCTGTGTAGGGTGTATCTGTGTAGGCTGTGTAGCGTGCATCTGTGAATTGTGTAGGTGTTAATTTAAATATACATTCTATTATGTGTAAGTTGTGTAAGGTTTATTCACAAATTTTGTATGTTCTGTAGGTATTTCCGAGTTATGTTATGTGTAGGTTGTTAAGAATTTAATAATTTGCATACGTGTAGTTAATGGTTGTGTAAGGATATGTTGGCTGCATATGTGTAGCCTCTATAATTGTATGGTTTTGTGCAAGATGTTTTGTTTTCATGTTGAAAATTGTTATATTTTGTGGGTTATATTATGTTACTTTGTAGTATTGTTTTGAAAGATGTGTATTAACTTTATTTGTTTTATTTTGCCTAAAAATAGATGGATATGCATATGGCGCTTGAAAATGTTTCAAACAAAAGAGAGGAGGGTTATGCTTAAAAATAATACTAAACACATACTATTGTTCATGTTAGGAGTCAACCAAGCAGAAACCACGATTGCTGAGTTTAAGGATTCAAAGTTGCCGCTAAGATTTGGCATTCAGACATATACACGAAAGAGCACATAATTTGGAGATTTCATAGTCTAAATGAATGTTTGGTTGACCCAGTAATAGTAAATTAACAATATACTAGTTGGTCAAGTGTTAATGACGTGATTATAAAATTTGAATAATTGTACACTTGTTTATAATTCAAAGCTGTTTATTTTATGTGAAGTAACAAAATGCATTTATAGTTTATATGTATTATGTTAGCTATGAAATTTAAGAAAAATCAACATAACTGTATTGAAAAATCGATTAACCGGTCCATCGTATTTACAATATCTTAGCGTTTGTGTCTTGATTTGGACAATTCGATCCTTATAATTCTAAAAAATAGAATAAAGGGAAACTTATTTCCCTTGAATCAAGGATAATAGACAAAATTAATGTAACTTTATTTGATGATAACAAATTGATTCAAACACCAGACTTGGAGATATGAATGAAATCGAACAACTTGATGTGGTTACATTGTTGAGAAGTTATATTTTGAAAGAAATCAATACTGGAAATTATCTTTAAAATATAGTTAGAATATAAATTAAAAAAACGTGTAACCCTCCCACCAAATGAGTATCACTTACCAAAAATAAAAAGACATGCAAATTACTAATACACCCTTATCATTAAATAAATCAAAATATAAAAGATAAATTATGATTGGTTGGATTTATTTCTCGCACTTCTCGCACTAAAAACACTTCTTAAATGAACCAAATCCTATATATATATATATATATATATAGGGTTGGTATCATTTAAAAACTCTAAGAAAGTTAAGGACTCTTAGGAACTTTAAACAACCAAACATTTTATTAATTTTTTTTATATATTAACATTATTTATGAGTAGTTTTATCATATTTTATATAAAAAATTTTGATTATATATATCAATCACAAGTTTACATATGCGTAAAATTTATATACTAAAAAATTTACATAAGTGTAAAACAAAACATAGATATATATATATATATATATATATATATAAACTAATTTTCACAATTATTATCGTAAATATAGATATAGAAAAGGATAAAACTACACTCATTAACATTAACATACAAAACACTTTATAAAAAACGTTAGTTTTCAAGGGTTCATTCAAGTTCTTAAATAATTTAGCAGTTCTGTAATGATATATATATATATATATATATTATTTAGTTTATATGAATAATATAAACAATATTTATATTTTCATATACTTGTTATTATTTATAATATCTTTAAATAATACTTTTATTTTTATTTATTAATAAAGATCATTTCATTTATTTCTTTATTCTTTTTCTTTTTATTATTATTTAAAATCTATTTAAATAATAATCATACTTCATTTATAATAAAGAATTTATACTTTTATTTTTATCTTTATACTTTCTTTGTTTTATTTTCGAGGTATTGACTATACCCTTGACTAGGGTCTAAGCCTTTATTATTTTATTTGGACATTATACATACCTTGTTTGGCCTATTATTTTCTAGACTCACAGGCAACACTTCGACGTTTTCACATATATCGAGAATCTTGATCAACACCTCCTTGGCACGTAAATCGAGGCACGTCGGTCTTCAAGTTTGGTCTGCATGCACTTCGAGGAGGGTCGTTGGGTCATCTCGGGTCGGCACGTACTTCGAGGCAGGTCGTCGGGTCGGCACGTACTTCAAGGCAGGTCATCGGGTCGGCACATACTTCGAGGTGGGTCGTCGGGTTTTCGGCACGGAAAACGAGGATGGGCGGCACGCTTATCGAGGTAGTGAGAAGGAGTATTTTTAGAGAGAGAAAGTATGTTCTAGAGAGAGAGTGAATTGGTGTGCATGAAATGAGGGTGGAAGCCATCTATTCATAGGCTGATCAGGCAGGCCATCGCGATACGCGATGGTCTGATAAGAACCGTAGGGTTGGTGAGTCACATGTAGATATGCCACGTGGCAGACGTGGTGCCACGTAGTGACACGTGGCGAGCTTTATGCCATGTGGTGACACGTGGCAGGACACGTTTCACCTGTCAGACCTCGTTATCGTGATACGCGATGACGTTTGGTTTATGGCCGTCGCGTATCACGATCAGGCCTGGTGACAGATTTTTCATTTTTGATTTTTAGGTTTAAAACTTGTCATTTTTGGTCATTTATCTTTTGAACTTGGTTTTTTTGACCCGTTATTTTCGTGATGTTACACCCGTACAGCTAAGCATTATGATACCATTTGGGTGATTGTAGACCGTTTGACTAAGAGTGCTCACTTTATGCCTATACGAGAGGCTATATCGTCTTAAACGTTAGCAAATGTGTTCATAAAATAGGTTGTGGCTAAGCATGGAGTGCCGTTATTAAAGTGTCTGTTAGAGATACTCGCTTTACTTCGAGATTTTGGAAGAAGTTCCATGAAGCTATGGGAACAATATTGAACATCAATACGGCGTATCATCCTCAAACAGATGGGCAGTCTGAAAGGACTATCCAAACCCTTGAGGATATGCTACGTGCTTGTGTCTTAGACTTTGGAGGAAGTTGGGATGATCATTTGCATCTGGCAGAGTTCTCCTATAACAACAGCTACCATTCAAGTATTGGTATGCCACCGTTTGAGGTGCTATACGGTAACGTTGTAGAACTCCTGTATGTTGGGAGAGATTGGTCAGAAGGAGATTGGAAGCTTTGAAGTTGTGAAAGAAACCTCTTCAAGGTTTAACCAGATCAAGGCAAGAATGAAAGTTGCTCAAGACCGTCAGAAATCGTATGCTGATAAGCGACGACGACCAATCGAGTTTAACATTGGTGACAATGTGATACTCAAGGTCTCGCCTTGGAAGGGAATTATTCGTTTCAGGAAGAGAGGAAAGTTAAGTCCAAGGTACATTGGACCGTTTAAGATTGTTGAGCATGTGGGTGAGGTAGCTTACAATCTAGACTTACCAGAAGAGCTAGAGGGAATTCACACGACCTTTCATGTTTCTCATCTGAGTAAATGTACCAGCCACGTCTCATGTACCATTAGTAGACATTGAGGTTGATGAACAATTAAACTATATCGAATAGCCTGTAAAGATCGTTGACCACAAGGAGAAGCAGTTTCGTCATAAAATTATTCCTTTGGTGAAAGTAATATGGAAGCATCGTAAGGGATCGGATGCCACTTGGGAAGTTGAAGAAGAGATGCGCAAGTTTTATCCAGATTTGTTTCAGTAATAGTAATGTTTCGGGGACAAAACCTCTTTAAGGAGGGAAGACTTATAACATCTTGATTTCTCATTTAGGTTAATGAAATAAAATATGAGTTATTATAAGTCAGGCTAGTGTTGGGTTAAGTAAAATGGGTAATGGACTTGGGTTAATATGGAAAGTTTAAAGACCATGAGCTTAAGCCTATGACCCATAGTATATAAACCTTAATTAACCCATAATCCATTCATTTCCACTCATTCCATACACCATCGAAAAACACACACTTAAGCTCTCTCTTATCTCTCTCTTTCTATAATTGAAACTAAGAAGAAGAATCGATTCCCGACCCGAGGTAATGATAGTATGATATTGTATGAATCCAAACCCACTAGATCTAGTCGCGAAATGACGAGACGACACCCTTAACAGTCAAAGTCACGAGATCCGGATGGAATCGGGTATAAACCTATCAAAAGACGAGCTTAGGGGTCACCCTTACTCGGATCTGGATCGAACGGGGCGAAAAACGGGGTAAAATACGCTTTTCCGGCCACCGCCCGGTTTCTGGCATGATGGGGCTGGAAAGATGGCGCTAGATAGGCGGCGTACGAGGTTAAGGAATGTTAGAGAATGTTCTAACATTCTCTGACCTAAACCTAATTTGTTAGCGGAAGAATAACGAATTAACGGTATATCGTTATGCCCAATCATTAAGGAGAAATAACGAATTAGCAGTAATTCGTTATGCCCATTCGTTAAGGAGAAATAACGAATTAGCAGCAGTTCGTTATGATCATTCGTTAAGCCAGTTCGTTATAAAGACCAGTTCGTTATAAATGCCAGTTCGTTATAAAGACCAGTTCGTTATAAAGACCAATTGGTTATGAGGGTCAATTCGTTATAAAGTTAGGAAGTAACGAATGAACCTCATTCGTTAAGGGGCAAGATAACGAATTAAACTTTGTAGGAACGACAGAAAGGTCCCTGGACTTGTAATAAAATGATTTGATTACAAAGAAGCCCTCGAACTTTACGAATTAGCAAATAAAATAATAAATTATAATTCTAATGAAAAATGTGTTAAAACATTTAATGAATATATAATTATTCTAGGCTGACCTGGCAGCTCGATCCCAGCCAGGGGCTCTGCCTCTTGGACCCTGCTAGAGGCTGCTGCCCCTAGAACTCCGTTGCCAGGGGCGCTGCCCCCGGACCCCCGTTCGTTGAGGTTATAATTAAACTAGAAACGCGATATGGGTAGTGATAGTTAGTTGATACGTGTAATTCTTATACAGTCAGTCGCACACAGCTAAAGAAAGGAATAACCATTAGCGATGAACGTAACAGGACTCAGGTGAGTTTCTAGCCCCATTTCCTTGTTATGTTTTCGGGGTTGTGTGCATACTCAATATGATTGTTAATACACTTACCTTAAATGGTAAGTGTATGCTATGATGATTGATGTGATAGTATGTATGAATATTATGAATGTATGCTTGCCGGTACGTGAACGATATTCAGATATTGCACCTATCGCCAGGAAGGGTGTGTCTTATATATGATGCATGAATGATGTATGAATGAGTAAGAATATATATATATATATATATATATATATATATATATATATGTATGTATATATATGAACGTATATAATAGAATGAATGTATGAAGAAGCGTAGGAATGATTGATTAGATGGAGAATGAATAGACCAGACCCTAATAATATCTGAGATAGAGAAGAAAGGGATCAGACCCTAATAATATCCGAGATAGAGAACGAAGGGACCAGACCCTAAAAATATCTGATATGGTAAAGATAGTTATGTATGTATTATGAATGTATGAAAGTATGAAAGATAGAAAGAAAGTATGTACGCATGAATGAAAGAAAGATAACAGGCTAAGTATGCAATAAGTATCTACGGATACGTATATATGAATATGTGAATGTATTGTATGTTGCGTGTTTAACTAGAACTCATTCAGCGTAGCTGACTTTTAGTATGCATGCAGGTGAGTAGGATGCGACAGCTGACTTGAAGGGGGACACATGGCAGATGAATAAAGAAGTTGGCATCTGAAGACTTAGTTAATAACGTTTGAACTGAAAGACATGTTTTAAGTTATGTTTTAAAGACAGGTTATGAATGTTTTGTAACGAATGTTTGAAGTTTTATTTATTCCGCGAAAGTTTTAATTAACTCTGATATTTAGAACTGTGTTTATGAGTAAATTCGGGACTGGGGCCTTACATAAATGGTAAGAATATATGTATCAACTTATCTAACTATACTATTAAAGCAATAGAGTTTTTGGAAGCATAGTCTCTTCTTATTGGTTAAACCTTATTGCTTCCATATATAACAAAAACTTCTTTGATTTTCTTCACAATTAAATAATTCAAAAAGAAAATAAAATATCTAGCCCTCCTATATTTTATTCACATTTAAATAATTCTAAATTCATATTAAATGTCAACTTATATCAGATGGACATTAGACATATTTTTAAATCTTAGTCAATACATTAACTATCTTTAAATTATAGTCAATACATTAACTATCTTTAAACATATTATTATGGCCAATAAATTAGAGCATCAATTTTAATATGTTTGTAATAGCTTTTTTTAACATGCATAATTAATTTATGATTTTTTTTTGTTTAACTCATACAATATTTTAAATTATAAAATAATATAATCCAAAATTGAGAAGTCAATTAATTAATTTTCTTGTCCAACTAAATTATTGATATTGTTTTTAAACAAATTTCCGTTTTTATCATCTACGAAGATAAATTATGATATTTCATAATATCGAGATTTATTGCACTTCCTTACATATAATGATTAAACTTTTTTTCGTAGTTTATTAAATTAATTATTCTGAAATTGTATTTCTTATAAAATGAAGGATTATCATTCAATCATACACAATATTGGAGTTTCTGTATACACTTTTCCAATTCTCATTTTCTATTAATTAAGACATCTCAAGTTAATTAATATTTTTCTTATTCGATACTGTAAGGTATGTTGTTTATGTTACACCCCAACCTACGGCGGAATGCCGGAGCATAACTTATTGCACAATAGCTCGTAAGACACTATTAATAATAAAGTGAAATTATCTAATTATTTAAATTCCAAATAATCAAACTAAATCACCAATTTAAAACAAATATTAATATTATCCAAAATTCAAAACAAATAAATCATAAATGTTTTTGGTTGATAGCCTTAAGGTATCCAACTACATGCTTATCTTCAACTATCCAAGATGATAACCTGCAACATGTATGAAAATAATTTTATCAACACAAGATTGGTGAGAAAAAACACAATTTAGTATATATAATAATAAAAACCAATTCTTATGCAGAAACGTAACTACAAAAGTTAAGTTGTGTCACACCCAACCTAAGGCGGAAATGCCGGGGGCGCGAGCTGATTGTTCACAACTCTCAAGGTACTATCATGCAATAATAAAGGTGACATTATCTATTAACTTTAATTGAATATTCAGTTAGTCAAATACAAAATACAACTCATTAAATAAACAATAAATACAAATTTAAATCTTGATTATATCTCTTCTAACTTAATTATTCACTAAATCTTCACCAAATCATGCAACTAGTTTAAACAATAACCTGCATATGCGTATAAAATAGAAAGGTTTGTCAACAACACATGTTGAGTGAATAAAACACCAGTTTAAGGTACAACAATAATAATATATAATAATTAAAGAAAGATGCAAATTGTTCCTGTGAGAACACACAGTTAAACCATAGCATATAAACAATCAATCAAACCATAAAGAAAGGACTCAACAAATTCCATATAAATGGGCATTGGTTACCAAGCAAGGACTAAACCGTTGCCATAAAAATGAACATCGGTTGCCGAAGATAGTCGTATGATCATACTAAGATGGGGAACTTCATCAAAATGTATTCAAATAAAGCAAGTAAGCAAATAGCAAGTTAGGCATAAACTGATATACACACAAAGATTAACAATTGCGGTTTTGAATACTAGATAATAGATAAATATATGAGATACGCACATGTCCCCAAAAGGATTTAAAATAAGTAAAAAGGGGAGTGATTACTCACATTATCAATTAAGCAAGAGATAATGATTAGGTAAGAAAGCGGTAAACGAAACTCTTCGGGAATGGTACCGACGAAAATCCTAATTACAACAATTTAGGAAATAAATATGGATGGAATAACGAAGCTAAAACTAATAGAGGTTCGGGATTTGAGGGTCGAATGTGTTCTTGCGAAAGTTGAATATGACTTAGACTTATTATCAATTTTATTGCTTTTATTTAACAACGGTTTATCGTAAATAATATTATTTTAATTATAAAAACTTACATAAAAATACTTAAATAAATAAATATTCATAATTTTTAGATAGCTTATATAAAGAAACTGTTTTAAAATATCTATTTTAAACTAAAATACTTTTAATATATATTTTATTATTAATAAAGATTTCCGTTAAATAAATATTGTAATTAATAAAGGATAAATAATATTTATATAAAATAAGATCTTTTATAAAATGCTTGAATTTATATATTTAACATGTTAATTAACAAGATTAAATTAAATATAGTTTAGATTAAAACTCATTTTAAATATAAAAAAACCTTTATTAATTTTAATAATCTAACACACACACACACACACACATATATATATATATATTTATAACATGTATATATGATTTTTAACCAAGGTTCAGAAAAATTAATTGGCTAAATATCGGTTTTAAAAGAATGACGTTTTTAATATTAACTATATGTAATTTTGATATACGTCTATTTATACATCTCGAATCCCGTGTAAAGTTATGTTTATTTAATGTTTTGAGTTCGTTTTAGTTCGAGTTGGTTAATCTTTTATTAATTAAGGTTTTGAGCCAAGTATTTAATATGTGTCTTGTTTTATATCGTTTGATGTCTTGCATGTTAAGTTCTAATTCTTTCGATCAGTTCATAAGAAGTTTATGTTCGTTTTAATCGTCACCGGCTACATGATTAGTACACTTAGGGTTTTGATTTGTTTTTATGTAGATGGTGGCTTGGTGGTTAAGGGAAAGAAGGTCTAGAAGGTTCTTATCGTAGCTTGGAGTTCAAGAAAGAATTACACACGATTTAGCAACGATTAAGCAACAAATAACAAAAAATTGCAGAAACCCCTCCCTAGAAGGCGCCATGCCGCGCGAAGGCAAGCTCAGGAAGGGGCCGCGTGGCGCCTAGGGCTCACTATTCACGCTTTTTGCAAATTTTAAGGCCCGACTCGTCGTATATATATATTATTATAAACCTAAACGGAGGGGAGTTTTTTGCAGCCGATTTTGGAGAGGATAACCAAGTTTTCAAGGTGTTTTAGAGGCTAGTAATCAAGGAAGATCATCAAGCTTTTATACACGTGTTCGAGGGTCGATTAAGACGGGTTCTTTCGTTCTTTGTCATTGCCTTTGTTCATAAATCTTTATGATGTCTATCTTTGTTCATTGGTTTAGTTATTTGTCTTTGATTTTAACTATGCTAGGCTAGACTTCGTGTCTACCTAGGTTTGATGAACATGTTTTTAACTTGATTCTTGCTTTGGACAATTGTTTGATTATGGTTTTGTTAATTTAATAGTAAAAGACTTGGTTTTGTTTTCATGATGCGTATAAGTATTTATTATCTTGATTGATTGTTAACTATTGCTTCACAAAGATCTTTTATCTTTTGATTGTGTTCTTTAGATTTAGGGTTTATGTTTAATCTTTACTTGGTGTTTTGATTATTATGGTTGAAGAGGCCTATTAGATCATAGAAGCTTGTTGATTGTTGATTAGGATTTTGAATGCTTTGCTAAATTCCAATAGCTGTAAGGTGAGGATTTGTTCATGTGTCTTGGTCAATTGCATGCTAGGATAGATAGTGACAATATTCTTGCTTATTGTGTTGATCCATGTTCATGATATCATGTTAGCTTATCAAGTTATTTAGTGTTTAGTGTTTCGTAAGATTGCTTGCTTTAGATACTATTAATTAATCCCTTTTTGATAACCGTAAGGAAGTCAATATAACTGATTGCTTAATAATCTAATAATCATCTTTGGGATGTCGTTTGATTCAGTCAAGGGTCCTTTAGGGTTTGTTAGATGAATATGTTTAGAAATCAGTTTCCATAATCCTGTTATTTATCCATTGCTTGATGATTGTTGATACATGGGATTCTTATCTAGGTAGATTCCTTCTCTGATTGGTTTCGCTCTTGTGTTTAGTTGCTTATTTCTCGTTTACTTGTTTATTTAATTTCCTAGTTTAATTTTAGTTTAAAATCCCCCTTAAAACATTAATAATAAATAGTCGTGTCGTAAGTCGAGTCTAATTAGTTAATTAACGTAATTTATAGAGTCATGTGGGTTCGATATTCCGGACTTACTTAGCTTTAATGCAATCGATCGGTTCACTTGCCGGTGTTTTGTGTAGTTGAGTCTTAGGTCTAGTTTTTTTTACTTGTTTAATTTAGTTGATATTTAATTGACTGTTTTTAGCACATCAAATTTATAAAACCTTTTGATCTTTAAACAATTAAAGAAAAGCAACATAAAATATAAAGAACAACTGCCATGGCCGGGACTCGAACCCGCGCCATGGTCGGCTCAAAGTATTAACGCACACACACACACCCAGAGCTAGGTGTGCTAGTTGATATGAACCAGAAAAGAAAACTTATAACCAAAAGATCAAAATAACCCCAAAACCCTTAATGAACCCTAGAAATCTTTAATCGATCAACCAGTTATTAATTGTTCAATTAAGCATAGGGCTTATGAACCTGGATCACAAACGACCAAGAACAACATACCAATTAACTTAAACAGTGACTAATTGAGGTTATGACAGCCGACAAGAACTCGATCAAAATGGCCACAACCAAACCACGTTAGTATAATTGATGTTAGGGGTTAAGATGGCGCTGGTTTCAGGAAGCAAACTGTACGTTTAATTGTATTTTGATGATCGTTACATAGTATCTTCGTGAACAGGTTAAGTCGGCTAGGTTTTAATAAGTAATGCGAATCAATAATGACCGATATAATATAATTAGAACGTCGGTGAGGTTGTTTAGGAAAGAGTAACAAGTATTGAGAGTTGATATCCAAAAATCGAACTTGATGATTTCCTAAATATTAGGTAAATATTCCAAAGTTAAAATAAAACCAAAACGAACCAAAAAAATAATAATAAAATATAAGTTTAAACCTAAAATTAAAGGAAACGAACTTTAAACGAGTGTTCGGTTCGTAGTCGGTCCGAATGTCGTTATGAGGCCGAATTTGGGTCTAACACGTCCAAAACATAGTTATAAAGATAAATCATTGAAAAATCAAAAGCTAATTCGGGTCAGTTCTTAAAGAAATTGAAAAGCCCCAAATTAGTTTCCAGCATAAACCCTAGATTGATTTTGATTAAATTGAACATTAAATCCTACAATTCTTTTGAAATTTATTGAGGTCTTTCAATCTAGGATTCATAAAAATTCATAAAAATACAAACTTACCCGACAATTGATAGAAAATATGGATGGATTAAGAACTAGACCCGCTTGACCTTGAAAGTCAAACTTGAAGAACACTTGGAGAAATATCTTGAATTCGGGAATAAGGAGAGGATTTGAGAGTTGAGATGCAAGTTATGAATGACCTAATTCTCTTGTTTATATATGATATGAATCTAGGTCATGTTTATCACAAATGAAGAGATGACCCCACTTTAAACTTGAACAAATGATACGATTATCATAAATCGGAGATAAACTTGATTAATCTAGAATAATAATCATTGTTTAGAGATAGAATTTCACTTAGGAACAACCTAGAACCTTGAATTTGAATTATTATGATAATAGGATGAAGATTAAGTATTAAACGAACTGAAAATCGAGTTAAACGAGCTAAAATGAGCAGAAATGAACTGCTGCAGCTGCTGACTGACCCAACAGTTTCAGTTTTGACAAGAATGGTCCCTTCAGTTTATAGATTTAATTTTTAAAAATAATAGTCCCTGCAGTTTGAATAAATTGCAACTACGTTCTAAAATTTGGTACTTAAAACACATAAACGAGTTTTAATGATACTAACACATGACAAATGAATGAAATGAAGTTTATTAATAAATTCAAGACCCGATTTATAATACGGGTCGGGTACAACGAAAACAAAAATAACGAATGTTACAGTTTATGTTTCTCTTTAATATTTGTAATGTTCAACTATTTAAAATGTTTATGGAACACTAAAACAATATAACATATACCTATAACTAAAGTTGAAACTCTCAACAGAATATGTTTGATACATTCCATATATTGTGGATTATTATCCTTCATTCAATTAACAAAACTAAATTATCAGAGTGTATTGTTTTTCTTCTACTATTATTAAATCTTGTTGTGTATATTGATATTTTTTATATTTATGTTGTCGTTCTTTTTAGTATGGTTGTGTATATTGATATTTTTTATATTTATGTAGTCGCTCATTGTTTTTTTTTTATTTACTACTCTATTAAAGTAATACAATAGTTTTACATGACATCATTTTAGGATGTCCATCTAGATGCCAACTAGATGTCATATCACATATTTTATTTCTTATTAATGCCAATCACCCCTTCATACTATATAAAACTTAACATTACATACCATAAAATTCATTTCTCTCTCTCTCTCACTCTCTCTTGAGGTTTAGCCATTTCTGCCTACATTCTATTCCGTATATCCGGTAAAGTATTTATTCTATATATGCTAATGGTCAATTCTCATGCATTATTCGTTATTGTCATTGTCATTTCATTTTCTTTGCACTTTGTTGTTTGTATTGTTTTTAATTGTAATATGATTTTCCTATAATCTACTTAGGTTTTACATCAAACTCCAAGATTCAATGGACATTTTAAAGTTTCTCTAACTGCTCTATCTTCCATTCAATGAATAGTTTATTTAGGTTGTGATTAAAATTCTCTAATTGCATCTATCCGCCATTGGTAATCCTTACTAAACTAAAATATATGTTTTTATTTTAATTTAGCTGGGAAAATATATTAAGTAGCATTAATTTAATTTTAATCATTTCTGCTTATAGCGCCCCAACTTGTAGAATAGCTAATTGTTTGGACGGAATATTTGTTGGAAAAATGGCTTTGTTTTTGTACAACAATGAATTTTAAGTTACGATTATTTGTTTATTCATGTGGGTTACAAAGTTCAAGTAAATTAAATCATTTTTATTAATCAATCTTTATTTTGACAGTAAACATATGTGAATATTATCTTGAAACTTCTATCAGTTGTTAACATATGTTTTAGTTTTATTATTTTTATTTTCTTTTTACATAACTTATTTTCCAGTTTATTATCGACTTCTATTTATTTATGTTTTTATATAATACCTTTAATTTATTCCTAATATTCATAACAAATTTAAGCTCATTTTAAATACGAAATTTCCCATCTTGCAACGAACCTTTAAAGTTTTCCATACTTTTCAATCTCATCAAGATTTTTATTTTTTATATTTGATCATTTTTTAATTATCTCTAAATGTCAAAACTAATGTTTAAAATAAACCCCTCAATTTAATGTTTCAAAAATAAAAAATGTTTCCATAAACCAATTTAATTTTAAATTTTATAAGTATATCAAAATTATTTAGTAAAATTCATAGAGTACAACTTTAATGTTTTGATTTAATATATTTAACTAAAAAGTCATTGTATGTACCTAAAATAAAAGTTAAATTAAAAATTCCTTTATAGTAAAATATACATTTATTTAATTATGCTTTTATATAATACATGTAATTTATTCTTAGGGTTGAGTTATAATAAGAAGATTAGTTTTCCTAGGAAAGGTAAGAAATAATCTTGTCCATTCATTTGAGAATTGAATGGTTGAGATTAGATTAGAAAGATCATCAAGTATAAAACAAGGGTAAGAGCATAATAGCGATAACATATTTGTTGACTTTCTCTCTCCACATGCAAGACATATGTCAAAATCCCCCCATCATTTTAAAACGTCCATAACTTTTTATACGACATTTTTTTTCAAAACAATTTCACCATAATAACGAGTGTTTTTTATCTTTTATATGAGTACCATATTGCTTTATAAAAATAAAAAAAAATCTGTGGGTTTTTACAAGGTGTGTTTTATCACAATTGTGTTTTACAAAATTGTGTTATACAATTGTGTTTTATTTTTTCATAGTGTTTTTTGAATTGTGTTTTTTACATTGTGTTATTTAATTGTGTTTTCATTGTATTTTTGTCATTGTGTCTTTATTTTCATAGTGTTTTTTCTATTATGTTTTTTACATTGTGTCTTTTTCATTGTGTTTTTCATAGTGTTTTATTTTTCGACGAAATTTCCGAAGACTTTTCCGGCAAGGCGGTGGAGGTGGGTGGCGTTGTGCGGTGGTAGTTGTAGGAGATGAGTGAAAATTTAAGTGTGTTTTAATTAAGTGTGTTTTTGAATTAAATTAAGTGGGTTTCAATATTAAGGTAGTAGACTAAAATACCATCATTCCTAGTATTCTTAGAAAAACCAAACTTCTTATTTGATCCTTTTAATATTCATAACAAATTTAAACTCATTTTAATACAGAATTTGACCAATCTTACAACAACCCTTTAAAGGTTTTCATATCTTCAATCTCATCAAGGTTTCTATTTTTTATATTTGACTATTTATTAATCATTTATAAATATCAAAATTAATATCTACAATTGCAATTTCATAAAATTTAAAATTGAAGTTTAAAAAGGAGAAAAGAATATTGTTGTACATAATAAAACCTTAATTGCCACGTATGACAACGTGAATATACAACCAGAATGAATCAGACGAAAAACGATAAGATTTAAACAAAACCAAACCGAAGTTGACATCACAACCCCTCACTAATAATAATAATAATAATAATAATAATAATAATAATAATAATAATAATAATAATATTGCCATTCATTCACTCTTTAAACTCCAAATCTTAAATCAGTTCATCATTCCAACATAAACCCAGATCCAGAATCAATCAAAATGGGTGTCTCATCTTGGCCCAATGATTCAGAGGTTAGATCTTTATTGCACTGTTCACTGATAGTATTGATGCCTTGGTTTTCAGTGAATTACAATTTACTATTTTATTTGCATTTCATTGATGATGATTGTATCTGTATTTAGTATTTACCACTGAATTACTCTTCATTAATGTGGATTAAAAAGTTTTATTTGTGATTATTTTTTTGGGGGTGTATTTATGATACTACACTAACTTAACACGAAATTCGCGGGTATGTGTTTGGTGTAAACGGGTTTGGATGGGTTCCCGGGTAGACTGTTTAAGGTATTCATTTTTATTTTATAAAATGTTTTATTATATAATAAGCTAAATTGGTTGGGTATCATATGTCTTATATTAAAAAGGAGGGTAAAGTTAAAATACAAAGAACAACAAAACAAAAATGAGAAGGAAGGAGGGTAAAGTTAAAATACAAAGAACAACAAAACAAAAATGAGAAGGGTGAGAAGGAATCTAATCCATTGATCTTATATTTGGATGGTGAAGATTAATTCAAGAATAAAAATAGATGAGAAGGGCATGAAGGTAATAACTCATTTATTAAGACTTTCTCTCTCCACATGCAAGGCACATGTCAATTCCCCCATCATTTTAAAACGTCTATAACTTTTTCATACGACGTTTTTTTTTAGAAATTTTTTTTACCAAAATAACGAGCGTTTTTTTATCTTTAATATGAATATCATATTGTTATATAAAAATAAAAAAAAGTTGATGGGTTTTTTTGTATTGTGTTATTTGGTTGTCCATTGTGTTTTTTAATTGGGTTTTTCTATGCATTGTGTTATATATTTTGGTCATTGTGTTTTTCAACTGATACTCGTATTAAAGATAAAAATTAAAATAAAGATTACGTCACTGTGTCTTTCGTTTGTCACTGTGTCTTTGTGCTCAACATTTGCTTTATGTTGATTGTGTATTACGTTCAAGCCATTGTGTAATATGTAGATTCCATTGTGTCTTACGTTTATGGTCATTGTGTTATATGTATTTACCATTGTGTCTTACGTTTAAGGTCATTGTGTTATAAGTATTTACCCTTGTGTCTTACGTTTAAGGTCATTGTGTTATATGTATTTACCATTGTGTCTTACGTTTAAGGTCATCGTGTTGTATGTATATACCATTGTGTCTTACGTTTCAAGTCATTGTGTTGTATGTATTTACCATTGTGTCTTACATTTCAAGTCATTGTGTTATATGTATTTACCATTTTGTCTTACATTTAAGGTCATTATGTTATATGTATTTACCATTGTGTCTTACATTTAAGGTCATTGTGTTATATGTATTTACCATTGTGTCTTACGTTTAAAGTCATCGTGTTATATGTATTTTACCATTGTGTCTTACGTTTCAAGTCATTGTGTTATATGTATTTTACCATTGTGTCTTACGTTTCATGTCATTGTGTTATATGTATCCATTATTGTGTTTTAAGTTTCATGTTAGTGTGTAATATGTATTCATCATTGTGCTTAGTATTAGATAATTTGTTGGTATTTTTCATTACATTTACATATTAGTATTACACAACGGTGTTATTAGTATTAAAAAAAACACAATGATCAGTTGAAAGACACAATGGCGAAAAAACACAATAATAAACAGAAAGACACATCATCATCATCATCATCGTACTCAGTATATCCCACCAATAGCAAAGCTATGGTAGGGTCTGAGGAGGGTAAGATGTAGACAGCCTTACCTCTACCCCATAAGGATAGAGAGGCTGCTTCCGGTGAGACCCCCGGCTCGATAGTAGTTTTGCATCAAGCCTTGGACATATAGCACATAGCACTCAATCATCGGGACCGGCTGATCGGTGCATGTACCCTTGTCTTTCGGCTATCAACGCCACTACATGATGCCTGATTAACCGTCCGTCACTTTTAACGTTATTTTCACGAGATTAGTAAAATAACGTCAAAATTAGTGCAATTTCACTTTTGCCCACCCGAGGGTTCACACATATATACATCATATGTGCGCACCGCAAGCAGGGCTAATAAACAGAAAGACACAATGACGAAAAAAGACACAATGGTAAGCAAAAAGACACAATGACGTAAATTATTTTTTAGTCTCATATAACAAAATTATACTCATATTAAAGGTAAAAAAACGCTTCTTATTATGGTGAATTTTATTTTTAAAAAAAAATATCATATGAAAAAGTTATAAAAGTTATAAAATGATGGGGGTATTAACATGTGCATTGCATGTGGAGAGAGAAAAAGTGTACAATTACCTCTATACCCTTTTTCCTTTGGTCCCTACTTGACACATGTCAATTAATTATGGGATCTCATCCTTCTCATTTTTATTCCCCTTTATAGAATAACTTGACCCTTAAAAAGGAAGTTGACATAAGATTTTATAATTAAAATGTAATTACTTTATATATAAATTAAAAAATTTTAATTGTGAAAATGTAAATTTAAAGTATTAACAATAAAAAAAAATCGGTTCAAACATCTGACAAGCCATGTTAAGGCCAATCGGTGATTATGTGGGTCGTGTTCAGGTTCAAGTGTCTTATATGATTTTCGGGTTTCGGTTCTGGCTGGGTCAAATTTTCAGGTTTGTGTCGGGTTGGACCCGCTAACATGCCAACACGACTCGTTTAACACCGCTAGGTTAAAATGCCAGTGAAATTACCCAGCTGCCCTTGATTTTGAGCATGGTATCTAATGTTTTTTTCCCTAACAATTTTGTCATATATTTTGTGTTTGTTGTATTTGCAGTTGGATAAAATCAAGAAAACTGTTGCTGACATGGCAGGGGTGTCTGTAAATGTGGTCAAAGTTGTTGTATCTCCATACAGGATTTGCCCATTGGGAGCTCATATTGATCACCAGGTTGATTAATATTTCTATTTAACATTTTGTTTCATATGTTACTTAAATCTTTTATGTTTATGGCTTCTTTACATTGACCCAACTTTATTCATTTTTTTTATTTGATGAATTAAAAGGGTGGAATAGTTTCAGCTATGACGATTAATAAGGGAATAATACTTGGGTTTGTGCCTTCTATTGATTCTCAGGTATCGTCTTCTGTAGGGCCGTTAATTTTTGACAAGAAACGACCTGCAAACACGTCTCACGTTAGCTAAATGAGTCGTTTTTGGGTTCGTGGGTTGCACCATTTAACCTTTTTGTTTTTAAGGTTGTGTTTTTGGTCGTAAGTTACATTGATTGGAGAGAAATAAACATCAGAATTTATTTTTTAAATATAGTTATTCATATACATTTGTATCTTTTTCTAATTTATAATAAGATAAAATTTCGGGTTAAATTGCTCGCATTTGGGCTCGTGTGTTGCATTGTTTAACCCCATTTATTTTTTTTAAGTTATGTTTTGTTTCTTAAATTTCATCGATTGGGTATTTTAATTCTAAATTTTAGAAGCTAAAAGAGAAATTAACATCAGGTTTTATAGTTTAAATATAATTATTTTTATCTTTTGCTAAAATTTCTAACTTTAGAGCTGCAAAAATATTTTTAATAAAATAAAATTTTGGGTTGTTCAGGTTGTCTTCGTGTCATCCTGCAAAATTTTTCGTGTTTGGTTCATGCGTCTGGCATGATTTTTTGTCTTCATGTCGGGTTCGACCTGCCAATCCATTAACACAGCCTTTAAAAATAATTTTGATGCGTTTATTTTTATAATACTTCGTTTGTCTGCATTTGAAGGTTATACTAAGGTCAGGACAATTTAGTGGAGAAGTTCGGTTCAGGTAAATAACTATTCCGTATTATTATTATTATTAATTTTATTGTTATTGTTATTATTATTATTAAAATATGTTAATAATGATGTTGTAATTGATAAGTTAGTTTTGGAAAAATGACCACAGAGTTGACCAAATTCAGCTTCCAAAGGATGCCACAAAGTCAAATGGCAAGATTGAAAAAAGTCAAAGTCATCCATCTAAAACAGTTGAGGAATGTAAATGGGGAAATTACGCAAAAGGAGCATTGTATGCATTACAATCTAGAGGAAATAATCTAAAACAGGTTAATTAGTTTCTTGATTTATAATAACAATAAAAATATGTTTTAATGAAAAAAACTAGTTTGTTGAGGCGGGTTACTGGTCAAAATATTTTTTTTTTCTGAAGCGGGTCATTTTCTAGTATGAACTGAAACATGCAGGATCTGGTTACCCTGCAAAAAAATCATTTTTTTAATAAAAAGTAACAATATTAATTATGATTGTAAAAAAATTCTCTAAATTTGTATAAAAGTTTTTTATTTAATTTGGTGCAGGGGATCACTGGATTCATTTGTGGTACAGAGGGTCTTGACAGTTCAGGTTTAAGCTCATCTGCTGCTGTAAGTTTAACTTTTATATTATTGTTTTGCTTTCTGGCTCATTGACTGTTAGCTCTACTTTTTTTTTTTTTTTTTCATTTTCTTTAGCCTTTACATGTCTTGATGTATAAACTTGTAGGAAGTATATAGGGTGTTAAGTGCTTTATTTCTTGCCCCTTTAGTTGTTTCGGTTTCTTGGAAGTATACTACGTGGGGTCTCTTATTCGTACTGAACTTTACGGTGAATGAAAGGGGTCTGTGTTTTATGATTAAAAAATATGCTGCTACTTTATCTCTTTGTGAATTGTGAGTGACCGGTTGCGTTTCTCCATTGCTAATTCAAGCTTAGCAAACTTGAATGGCGTTCTCTGGAACCTACTCACAAGTTTATGTGGTGATTTCTGTACCTTAAACTCGTGTTAGATTGCTCCTCGGGTGGTGATTCTGTATCCCAATTCGTCCGTTTATTATCCAAGTTACCATTGTTTTTTATTTCGATTCTCAAAGCCATTTATCCTAACCTGATTCCTATCACTTTGCATCTTTGTCTGTTGCTATTATATTTTAATCAACTTTATGCGCTGCCGATATTTTACTATTTTAGTACTCTTGTTTGGTTGTTATTTTGACGCTTATATTCATTTAAGCTTTATATGATACTCGCTGTTTGAATATTTATTTCGGTTTTTCTGTAAATTCATATTTTTTGAACATCATAAATTGTGAATTTTCAGGTTGGAATTGCTTACCTATTAGCTCTGGAAAGTGCAAATAATCTTACAGTATCGCCTACAGAAAATATCGAGTATGATCGGTAGGTTTTTCTTTCTTATATTGGCTAAGTCAAGGGGTTGACTTAGGGGTGGCAATTGTCATCAACCCTGTCCCAGACGGACTTAAAATTGTGTAACCCGAGTATGACCTGTGCAACTCATTATCTGAACAAGTCAAACGGGTAGCCATTACTTTGTTGTAAATGAGTTGAAGATGGGTGAAACGGGCTGGCGGGTTTTAATAAATGGGTTAAACAGGTAGACCTTAAAATTTTTTGTTTTAGTCTTGTTTTAAACAGGCCGACATCTGACGAGTCAATCTGTTTAATTGACATTAGTCACACTATCCTTTTAATTAAAGAAGTCCGCCTGAGCGTGACATATATATATTAAACGGGTTAGACGTGACAACCAAAATATGTTGGGTTCTTGTAAAAAGGGTCAAATAGAAAACGCCCAAAACCCAACCACCGAAATAATTTTATTCAAAAGTTCAACTATTACTGTAATAATACTGTTTTCATAGTCATAATAAAGACGCTAATTATTTAGGCCAAACCCGTTACCAAAATGTTGGGTTCACTCTCCGTGTAGTTACCTTGATACAATTGTTTATGCTGCAAACTGAGTTTTTTGAATTTCAGGTTTTAAAAAAAAATATTTAATACAATGTTTATTTACAACTCTCAAGCTATCTGCCTAACTTCCTACATTCTTTGTTAGTTCAAACTTTATCTTTTAACATAATTTTATTGTACTTGTAGGCTAATTGAGAATGAATATTTGGGCCTGAAAAATGGCATATTGGATCAGTCAGCTATATTGCTTTCGAGCTACGGTTGTTTAACTTGTATGGACTGCAAGGTATCTTTTGGCTGTACAAAAAAGACAAAACATGTATATTTTATATTTTTATTAGGTTTAAAGTGATAATCGCATATAAAGGTAGCAAGTTTTTATACCACAAAAGTTCAATTTCATGCAATTTGACCCTGTAAGCGGTCAAGAATCAAGATAACGCGGTTGACCATTTTAACCCCTTTTGATAAACTGATATCCGAAAAGATCAATATGGTTAACCTTTTTATGCAATTCTACAAAATTTGCACAATTACTCGTTTAATATAAAAAACTTAAATTTCCATGGATCTTGTAAATCCTGTGCAGACCAAAAAACACAAACTTATACACCCAACAAAGTTTGAAACCGACAAAGATTCTGAATCCAAGATTCCTTACAAGATTCTGTTAGCATTTTCGGGTCTAAAGCAAGCATTAACAACTAACCCTGGATATAATCGAAGAGTTACTGAATGTCGGGAGGCTGCAGAGATTCTTTTAAAGTAAGATCCCGTAAGGATATTATAAGTATTTGTTCATTAACATATTATTTAGTTAACAAGTTTTATTTACATTTTAAAGATCAATTTCAATAAAGATTTTTTAAAGTTTTGTGTTTGTGAAGTAATGTCATCAACTTTAGGCTTCTAAGCTAACCAGACGTTCCGTGGATCATTCATGAACCGTTTGACGGAAAGTTCGTCTACGTTAATAATCAAATGACATGAATAAACTTTTTTGTTTATTTAGTTAAACAAACAAATAAACATGAACTATGCCTCGTTTTTTTCGTATATATTCGATAACAACAGTTAATTTAAATTTGTTTATGTTTGTTCGTTAGTTTAATTTTGTTTAAGTTTGTTAATATTTCCATTCAAATTTTTTGAGGCCCATTACAATTTAGTTTGTTTTTAAATAACCTTTTACGCCCAACACGTTGTTTGCGTTTACTTTTAATTGGTTTAAGCTCAGTTATGTTCGTTCGTCTATATCATATACGTTCATCAACCGTTGTTTATACTGTTAATGAATAAACATGAACAAGAAAACCGCATGTGTTTAATTGTTCATGTGATTAAAGTTAAAAGAATGAACACAAACATGCTCCGTTCATGTCCGGTCGGTTCGTTTACAGGCCCTAATCAACTTAAAATCTATTTTTTTTACCTTTTCTCAGAGCTGCAGGGAAAGAAGATGAGCCTATTTTGTCTAACGGTTAGAATTATATCATTTTACTGTCATTACCTATATTTGTTATTTTCTTTATTAATTGGAATACTGAATTCTTTAAATTTATTGCAGTTGAAGAAGAAGAATTCGAGACTCATAAGGTTCATAAAAAAAATATATATCAAAGAATTAGTTTCTGTCACATGATTGATCCATTAATTTTATTAAATTCTGCAGTCCAAATTAGAAATGGATCTAGCTAGAAGAGCAGAACATTACTTCACCGAGAATGCGCGTGTCATTAAAGGTTTTTTTATTATTAAATTTGATTTTAAAACGGTTATAACTTTATTTCATTATATTTTCTGCACACTATTTGATTATTTATTTGGTTTTAGGTTTAGAAGCATGGGGCTGTGGTAATTTTGAAGAGTTTGGAAAGCTTATTTCAGCGTCGGGATTAAGCTCAATTCAAAACTACGAATGTGGTACGTTTCTCAAAGTTGGTAACCAAAACCGTAATACGAACATACCGCACCTTCTTGATGTAGTCGGGCTATCAATTTTCTCGGGCCATTAAACAGGCCAAAATTTTGAAGATTTTTTATAATTTTATTTATAGGTTGTGAGCCTCTAATCCAACTATACACGATACTTTTAAAAGCCCCTGGTGTTTATGGGGCCCGGTTCAGCGGGGCTGGGTTCAGAGGGTGTTGTGTAGCATTTGTGAATTCAGAATATGCCGAAGAAGCGGCTTCATTTGTTAAAAGTGAATACTTTAAACTTCAACCGGAACTGGCTAGCCATCTCAACAGAGATACAGCCGTTGTGATATGCGACTCGGGTGACTGCGCCCGAATCATCTGAGCCATCTTTTCATGTATGATTTTCTACATATATGATGTGTAATATTGTTTATTTGATACATTTTGTATGTGTCCACATGTTGATTACGTGTATTTGAGGTGCATATGTTAAACACGATAAAAGATACAAATCTATATTGAAGTTAATTAGATTTATGATGAAAGAAAGCTTGTAGTGGGATTTAAAAGTGAAGATATAAAGATAAAGGATAATGCTTGAAAAGAACTTCTCGTTGTATTTGAGGTGCATATGTTAAACACGATAAAAGATACAAATCTATATTGAAGTTAATTAGATTTATGATGAAAGAAAGCTTGTAGTGGGATTTAAAAGTGAAGATGTTATAAAGATAAAGGATAATGCTTGAAAAGAACTTCTCGTATTTGAGGTGCATATGTTAAACACGATAAAAGATACAAATCTATATTGAAGTTAATTAGATTTATGATGAAAGAAAGCTTGTAGTGGGATTTAAAAGTGAAGATGTTATAAAGATAAAGGATAATGCTTGAAAAGAACTTCTCGTTGTATTTGAGGTGCATATGTTAAACACGATAAAAGATACAAATCTATATTGAAGTTAATTAGATTTATGATGAAAGAAAGCTTGTAGTGGGATTTAAAAGTGAAGATGTTATAAAGATAAAGGATAATGCTTGAAAAGAACTTCTCGTTGTCTTTCAAAAGGTAGATGTCCTCTCATCTTCTGCTTTCTATTTTGTTCTTACTAGTTACGCTCTTAATATATACTTTGTATTTTGAATGCATGAATGGTTTCTGAAGTGATATGTTGATGTTTTCAAACTTTCAAATATAGCAATTGCAAAAACAATTGTGTAAACGTGTATCTCTATCTCTACTGTATATAAAGAGTGAGTGAAGGACTTTTTAAATTTTAAGAGGTTTAATCAATTATGCACAATGTACAATACACAATGCATAAATTTATGAGATTTTAGGGATAATATGGACTTTTCAATATCTTCTACGGTTAACAAACAGTTATTGATTCAAAAATACTTACAAGTATAGTCCTTTAATTTTAATCACATTTTGTTAATATATATATATATAATATTTTCACATTTACCCCATATTCTAAATTAACTACCCCTATGACTTTTAAACGGCCATAACTTTTTCCACGTTAATATTTTTTCAAAAAAAAATACTCCATAAAAACGAGCATTTTATGCTCTTTAATTTGAGTATGATATTGTTATATTTTTTTAATTTTAAAAACTTAACGTGTTATTTGATTACCAGTAGGACCGGGAAACGAGCCCCGTCGAGTGGGTTCGGGTCGTGGGTCAGAAATGGTTATGAACAAAACACATGATACATAAAAATTAAATTTGGTTCAGGTCTGGTTGAGACCGGTTACGCGTGTACCAATATCGGATTGCGCATGTACAGCTGTTGCGTGAAGCGTGTACCGACACTGGATACACACTCAATGTCGCGTTACACACACACTATTGTTGGGTTATGTTTCAGTCAAAAATTGACAAAGCAACTTTTGATCAAATTAGTGCGTGAGGTGGAGTGCTTGTTAATAAGATTGAACACAAGGATATGATTACGAGGAAAAAAACCCTTGATTATGATAATCTTCGTTTCGGTCAAGAGTTTACGACGTAATCTTTAGTCGAATTCCTTTGGTTAAAGATTATGAACTTAACTTTTGGTCGAATTAACGCTTGATTATTATGATCTTCGGCACAAAAAACCCCCGGACGGTGAAAACTATCACCGTCAATATTATTAATAATAAAACCGGTGACTACAAAGGTGGAGCTGATAAGTGCTCGTGAACTAAGTGATACAATGAGTACTAGTAGCTAAGCAAGTGTGTTGTGTGATCTAGTAATGTTATCAGCTCGTTTAAATAACAAAAAGATTACAACTGTTATCCTGAAATATCCGGAAACCGTAGACTATTTCTTCAACAAGCCATTACTGCCCACGTTCTTTGTTGACGAAGTTCAAGTAGCATTCCGTTGCAATCCACGTTCTTATAAACATATTTATCACGTGTTCTTATCTGCAAAACAATCAGATAATATAGGACAATTGAATTAGTCAACGTACCTTCCTCAGAATAACAGCTTAAGTCAACATCCTTAAGTCAGACTCAATTCCGAGGATAAAAAATCTACACCCAACAATTGCCCCCAATTTTTACTGCGTGACGGCTGTAAAAATTTTGAATTTTAAAATCAATATTATCTCTGCGGTTTGAAATGACGTGTGCAGGAATCGAGGAGACTCTACAACCGTTCCTCTAGGTTATAATTAAAGCATTCCCAATCTTCTACACCATAATCCTCTTCCACCGATTCATAATCAGGTTAGTTCTCATCTCTTGTCTTATTAATTTCTTGAAGTTTTTCTTCTGATCCACGCAAAAAATGAGAAAAAAGAACCCCTCGTGCGCCCAATCCTTTCTCTTTTGCAACCTCAGATGATTTCGTCGACCAGGCTCTCATTCCGGCCACCGACGAAGACCAGTGTCATTTTAAAGATTTAGAAATTAGATTTCTGAAAGAGTCGGGTTTACTACCTGCCGAAACTGTCATTAGGCCATATGATCCCAAAGTCAAGGCTGACTTTTCCTCTAAAACCTGGACCTGCTTTTTCTATTACCCTTTTCGATTGGCCTTTCATATCCGTTTTCCCCGTTTATCAAAGAGTTCTTCGATGTCACCGGGTTCTCATACTCTCAAGTCATGCCGATGGTGTGGAGGGTTCTGGCTACAGTAGATCGATTGAACAAAACCCACGGGTTATCCATAGGCGTACCTGAAATAGCCGCAACTTATAACCTCCGGACTCATGGATCTTTCCGCTACTGTCTTCAGTCTAAATCCAGTCGTCTTTATATGATTCCCAAGGTGTCCAGTAGTGACCCTGACTGGAAAAAACATTTCTTTTTCGTTCGTCGTGATTCTATTCCTGATGGGGTGAACTTGCCTACTAAATGGGTTCATAAGGGTAGAAAATCTGTAGGACAAAACTTCTTTTTGCAAATGCTTCATCTTAACATGGTTTGTTTTTTGACAGTTGTGTTTGAGGATTTGATAAAGCTTAGGAAGGATACGAAGAAAAGGCTTAAGGTGTTGTTCAAGATTCCAGCAGAGGAAAGGGAGTTTTGGTTAGAGGAAGAAACAGGAGAAACGAGTGTGATCGCTGCAAAACCCGCTGAGAGCATGAATTCTGGGAAGTGTTTTTGAGGATATTAGGTTTTCCAGGGATTTTGTTATCTTGAAAATAACTTGATAAATCATTGTATAGGGATACCGAAGCCAAAGTCTCATTGAAGACAGAACTATGGTGAAACAAGAACACTCCAAGACACTTTCCCCTTCGGTGATAATTCCAACTACTCGCCAAAAAAGTGCTGCACAGAAGAAGAGGAAAGCCACCACTTCGGCCGAGACCGAGCCCTTTGCTGATATGACCACCACTGATGCTGTAGAGAAGCTTCAAGCTCTTGCTAACTTTCTCGGAACAGTAAGTATTTTCTGCTTATCTTGAAAATAGTAATCTGCAGAAAAACTAATGTTAATTTGGGAATAACAGAAAACCGAAAGTTACCGTCAAATATCCCAAGATGCTGAATTGTCAAAGAGAGAGGCTGAAGCCAAACTCGCCGATCTCCTATAAGCTGTTGACACCAAGGACAAGCTGCTCAAAAAGAAGGACAAAGAGATTTCAGATTTCAAAGCCTCATTTGGGTTGGAGAAGACCGAGTTCTTTGAGGAGACCAAGAAGTGTGCAGCCGCCAGCATTCTGGAGTCGATGATCAAGATGTCAGAGGAAGCGCAAGCGAAAAGTCATGTGATGGATTCTTGGAATTCTGTAGCTTGGAAGAAAAAGCTCAAGATGCTAAGGGGGGAGAAGCTTGAAGAGGATGAGACGGCTGGGACCTCTGAGGTGATCAAGGATGCTGGAGCTAGTGAGGATGTGAAGGAGACTAAGGCTAGGGAGGCAACGGATTTGGAGAAGAAGGAAGGTGACAATGTTGAAGGTGGGAAGGTTTGAACCTGGTTTCCAGGTTGTTTTTATGTGTTTTCAATGGTTGTTTTGAATAATTTCTATTTTGGTTATGTAAGGATAATGTAGTAAGCTCAGGATAACGGTTTGGGTGGAGGGATCCTGGTTCAGGACGAAACCCAAATCGTCTTTTATTTTCTGCTCTAGAACAATTTTGATAGTTCGGGTGGATGGGCTCCGTTTTGAGTGAAACCCGGACTATCTTTTCCAGCATTATAATATTAGTACAACTTTTTATGACTTATATTGGCATCCTTTCACTTTTTCCGTTTTTAGAAAGATATAAGTTTTATGGAAAATCTCTTAGTAATAGTTTAAGTTTTACCAATAAACCAATATCAAGTCATAAACTTTAAATAATATGAAAGATAGAATATTTGCAAATAGTAAATCATACCAGAACCGTGTATCAATTAACCTGGAAATTGTCTAGACCGTCTTATCCTTGCAATAAGATCATTGTTTAGAATATTCTTCTAATCCTAGGGATATAGCAATAGGATTGTAATATTAGTATTAACCTGCTAATATTTTTAGAAATTTTGGCGACAAGGCCTAAATGAACTGGCGACAAGGCCTTTTAGAAGAGATGAAAAACCTCTTAAACCATTAGAAATGAACTTGCGACAAGGCCTTTTCGAAGAGATGAAAATCTCTTAAACCTTAGGAATGAACTGGCGTCGAGGCCCTTTAGAAGAGACAAAAAATCTCCTAAACCTTAGATTATGGTACGTCTACCATAAACTTAAGATTCAAACCAATACCCGAGGATAACGAGGTAACAAGTCACTATATTTCATGTGCTGGACCCGCCTCTCGAACTAAGGCCGAATAAATCATGCTCAACAGGCGACTTTAAGAAGAGATGAAAATCCCTTAAACCTCGAGATTCAAACCAATAGCCGAGGATAACGAGGTAACAAGTCACTATATTTCATGTGCTGGCCCTGCCTCTCAAACTAAGGCTGAATAATCGTGCGCTACGGGCGACCTTAAGAAGAGATGAAAATCCCTCAAGCCTTAGAAAAGGTGAAAACCCTTTATACCTTAAGGATAAGCTGGCGAAGAGGCCCTTAGATACTGGCGACGAATGCCCAAGTTAAACTTATTCCATATGAGAGTCCCTCATATCTACAAAACAGTCTACTCTAAGTGATGGGTGGGTGGCTAACACCCCTCCGATGCTTAAGTTAGTACCTTGTTTGAAGAATAATAATATTGAAAATAAATAAAAGTATAAGTTCGAATACATACCTTGATTGTTTAGTATAACAGTTATCCTCGGGATAGAAGTCTTACATGAAATATTTTTTGAGGTGTATAGCATTCCAAGCCCTTGGTAGTAAGTCACCATCCAAAGTAGATAATTTGTATGCCCCCTTTCCTGCTTCCGAATCAACCAGGTAAGGACCTTCCCACTTTGGTGCGACCTTGCCATCCGTAGGATGGGTAGTATTTTGAAAAGCTTTTTGGAGAACCAAATCCCCTTCTTGAAACCTTCGGACTCTGATATTCTTGTTGTAGGACTTTGCTATCTTCTGTTGATAAGAAGCCATTCTGATCTTTGCCAAATCCCGGAGTTCTTCTACCGCATCTAGATCTTCAAGTAGACTTTGAGTGTTATCTTCGGGATTTTGATGAGTGACTCTGGCCGTCGGGATAACCATCTATGTGGGGATAACTGCTTCAGCTCCAAACATTAATGAGAAAGGAGTCTGACCAGTAGCATTCTTCGAATTGGTTTTATATGCCCAAAGAACGAAAGGTAGTTCCTCGGCCCACTTTCCTTTCTTAGACCCCAACTTTTTCTTTAGGTTATTGATGATGATTTTGTTTCTTGATTCGGCCTATCCATTAGCTTGAGGATGGACAGGTGTTGATGTGATCATCTTGATTCCCCAACTGGCACAGAAGTTAGTTTTTCTCTTGCCGATGAATTGCGAGCCATTGTTTCTCTGACTTAAACAAAGGCTTCTGCTTCGATCCACTTCGAGAAATAATATGTCATAGCCAACATAAAGACTTTTCCTCCTGGAGCTCTTGGTAGTTTCCCCACGATATCCATTCCCCACTTCATGAAAGGCCAAGGGGATATAATAGGATATAATGGTTCTGCTGGCTAGTGCAAAATGTTGCTATGTCTTTGGCATGCATCACATTTCTGAGAATAATTCATAGCATCCCTCTTCATCGTTGGCCAGAAATACCCCGTCCTCAGGATTTTGGAGAATAGTGCTCTGCCCCTAGTGTGATTCCCACAATCTCCATCATGGATATCTTGAAGAACTTCTCGAGATTCTGCCTTCTCCAAGAACCTAAGATATGGTCCTGCAAGAGATTTTCTGTATAATATATCATTCATTATAGTATATGGGATTACCTTTGTGCGAAAAACTCTTGGGTTTTCATCCTTGGGGATAACCCCATCCTGAATATATTCCTTGATTGGGATAATCCAAGAACTTTCATTATTCTCAGGATTCTTGGCTCCCACATCTTCATCATCTTTTGATATTTCATTGACACCTTGCTCTTCTATTGTTGTGCTCAGGATATGTACGATAGGGATCTTGACACCTTCTGGTATCCTGAAGGATGAAGCTAAATATGCTAGGGCGTCTGCTTCAACATTCTCTTCCCTAGGTACCTGCGAAATATCAAACATTTCAAAACCCTTTGCTAGTTTTTTAACTAGCTCTAGATATTTCATTAGTGTTTCTCCTCTAATAGTGTAAGAACCATTAAAATGACTTGTTAATAATAATGAATCAACATGTACTTGAATAAACCTGATTTTCATGTCGATTGCTAGTTCTAATCCTGCTATCAAAGCTTCGTATTCTGCCTCATTATTTGTGGCTTGAAATCCGCAGGATATGGATTGAGGTATAATGTCCCCCTGTGGTGATTTTATCAGAATCCCGAGACCTGTTCCTCTAACATTTGAAGCACCATCAGTGTATAGAGTCCACTTATCTTTGGTTTCTTCAAGTTGTTGGACTTCCAAGTCTGCCTTTTCTTTAAGTTCACTAGTGAAATCAGCCACAAAGTCTGCTAATGCCTAGGATTTGATAGCAGTCCTAGGTTCATATGTTATATCATATCCACTTAGCTTTACTACCCATTTTACCATTCTACCTGACATTTATGGTTTTCTCAAAACAGACTTAATCGGATAATTAGTTTTAACACATATAGGGTGAGTTTCAAAATAGTGTCTAAGTTTAGTAGATGCCATATAAGTGCTAAAATTAATTTCTCAAGATAAGAATACCTGGTTTCAGCATCCAAAAGGCTTTTACTTACATAATATATGGGATGTTGTTGACCTTCGAGATCCTTAGCCAAAACTGCATTTGTAGCATTATTTGATACAGCTAGATATAGAGATAGAGATTCACCTTCTTCGGGTTTTACCAATAGAGGAGCAGAAGAAAGATAAGCTTTTAAGGATGCTAAAGCTTCCTCACGCTTACTGGTTCACTCAACCTCTTGTTTTTCTTCAGGATATCATAAAATTCTTTGCACTTTTCTGAGGATTTGGATATGAATCTGTTGAGCGCCGCTATCATGCCTGTTAGCCTTTGAACATCCTTGACTGATTCTGGAGATTTCAAATTCAGGATGGCTTGTATCTGCTCCGGACTCGCCTCTATCCCCCTTTTGGTGACCATGTATCCCAAGAATTTGCCAACCTTCACTCCGAAATGGCATTTCGAAGGATTCAACTTCATGTTGTATTTGTCGAGTATGTCGAATGTGGTCTTGAGATCTTGGAGGTGATCCTCAGCTTTCTTGGACTTCACCACCATATCATCAATACAGACCTCCATTGTGTCCCCCAGTTGCTCTTTGAACATCATGTTAACTAACCTCTTATAGGTTGCACCTGCATTTCTAAGTCCAAAGGGCATAGCAATATAACAATAAATACATGTGGGAGTCATGAAGGCAGTATCTTCCTGATCCGAGGGCTCCATCTGGATTTGCTGAAATCTTGAGGATGCGTCCATAAATGTCAGCATCTCGTGACCGGCTGTAGCGTCTACCATTGAATCAATGTGTGGTAAAGGGAATGGATCTTTAGGACAAGCCTTATTCAAGTCTGTGAAGTCTACACAAACTCTCCATATTCCATTCTTTTTCTGTACAACCACCACATTTGCTAACCATCCGGGATATTGAACTTCCCTAATCATTTTTGCCTTCAAGAGTCTTTCTACTTCTTCTTGAATAATTATGTTTCTTTCAGGTGCAAATTTTCTTCTCTTTTGATGGATTGGCCTGAAAGAGTTATCAATTCCAAGTTTATGTGTTATAATATTTTTGGAAATACCTGTCATATCTTCATGTTTCCATGCGAATGTTGGCAGCCTTGTCTTGAGGAAATCGAGCAAATTTGACTCAATATACTCAGGAATACTCGTTCCTATCAGCACCTTGACTTCAGGATCTTTGGGATAAAGAGGTACTTCTTTAATTTCTTTTTCCCTGGCCTCCATTACGTCTCGTGCTGGCTTCTGTAATTGCTACGCCTGCTGGGGTTTGGCAGTACACTTCATGAAAGAGGTGTAGCAATTCTTCGCGTCTTGTTGGTCACTGATTATTTTGATAACTCCCCACGGACTTGGGAGTTTCACGTATTGGTGATAAGTGGAGGGTACCGATTTCATGTCGTGTATCCAGGGCCTGCCTAATATAATATTGCAACAAGATAAACAGTCAATAACACAAAATTTTTGCATTTTATTTACCCCTTCGACATATATTGGGAGTTTAATCTCTCCAATGGTGTTCTTAGTTTCTCCACTGAATCCAACCAATACTGAGGAACTGGGGATGATCTCATCCTCAGGAATATTCATCTTTTTCAGCACGTCTAATTGAATAATGTTGACAGAGCTTCCACCATCTATGAGGATCCTTCGAACATAATGGTTAGCCACATATAAAGTTATTACCAAACTATCATGATGAGGATCCTGAACATCGACTCTATCAGTTTCATCGAAGGATATAATCCTCTCTTGAGTGAGAATAGATGTCTTTGTCGGCCTGTCAGCCACTTCTAACTTTCTTTGGTCAGCATTTCTCTTTGCAGCAGAATAAGAGGTTCCACAGATGTTGGATCCTCCGGATATGAACATGATTGTTCTCGCATCTGTTGGTGGAGGAGTCGGCTTTTCAGGAATTTTCTCAGGATCCTGCTCTCTTCCCTTTTTCTTGCCAAGTAGCTCTTTCAAGTGGCCCTTGCTGAGAATATAGCTTATCTCCCTTCTGAGTGCAATGCAATCATCAGTCAAGTGCCCAAAGTCTTCATGGAAGGCACACCATTTTGATTTGTCTTTCCAGGCTCCTGGTCTCTCCACTTTCCTTGGCCACCTGGATTTCTCACCTAAATCCTGTATGGCACACATTAATCCACCAATATCAACAGAAAAACAATATTCAGAGATCTTAGGATATTCTTCATCATTTTCCTCTTCTACTAAATTAATCCTGGGGTTATCAGGCTTGTAGTAAGGCTTTGCTCGATATGATTTTCCCCGGGGATTCGGATTTCCTGTTCGTCTGATCATACTTCGGGATATCAAGCTTAGAGTTTTTCTTGTCGTCTTCTAGTCTGATAAACCTCAGAGCTCTGCTTCTTGCTTCGTCTAATGACCTGCATGGAGTCATAACGAGATCATCATAGAAAGATGAGCCTTTTTCTAACCCCAACTTGAGAGCTTTCACTACCGAAGCTGGGTTTAGATTCGGAATTTCCAGCAACTCCTTACTGAACCTGGTAAAAAAATCTCTCAAGGATTCCCCAGGATTTTGGGTAAACCTATAAAGATCACCTTTCATTTTCTCAAAATTTCTACTGCAAGAAAACTGGTTATTAAACATGTTAACTAAATGAGAAAAAGAATTGATAGTGTTAGGAGGAATACTCTGTAGCCATTTCATGGCTGCTCCGGTTAAGGTAGACCCAAACCCTTTGCAAAGACATGCTTCCTTGATTTCCATAGGGATTGGATTGATCTCCATACGTTCTCTGTATTGTGCGACGTGTTCCTCAGGATCCGTTGAGCCATCATATAGTTTCATATTTGGGGTTTGAAACCATTTTGGGATCTACACGTCGCTAATTGATGGCACAAACCGGGATATCCTGTGACTATCAGTGGGAACTTCGGCTACGGGACGAATTACGCCGGGGACATTCGATATCATGTCCTTAAGCTTCTGTAATTCCCGGGCTAAACTCGAACTTATGCCTGCATCTTGCAAAAATCCTTGATTAGCATTAAATGGAATCGTATTGAAAGAGTTACCCTGATTAACATTCTGAGGAGCGGTCTGGGCGTTGTAGCTCGTATTCCCAAACATAGTGTTTCCAGGGTAGGTAAGAGGAGCAGTTGGAGTGTTAGCTTGCATCGGGATAAAGTCTCCCTAGTGCACATCAGAGGATCCTGAGGGCTGCTGAACTTGAGCTAATCCTGAAGATACCGCCTGCTGATAAGGACCAGCCTGATGGAACAGTCCTGAAGATCCGGACTGTTGAAACAATCCTGAGGATCCAGACTGCTGGAACAATCCTGAGGATCCAGACTGCTGGAACAATCCTGAGGATCCAGACTGTTGGAATAATCCTGAGGGTCCTCCCGGATGTGACGATCCTGAGGATCTTGCATGTTGAAAAAGCCCAGCAGATGATGTATACGGGTATCCCTGAGATCCGGATAAGTGCAATCCCACAGACCCCAAATGCTGGAAAGATGGGGGTCCAAAGTTGTACGTCGTGGTCGGCTCTGGATGCACCAATCCTGAGGATCCTGGTGGAGTGAAATCTAGAGATCTCGGGATTAGTGGTGTGAATTCTTCTGCCGGCTTCTTGGCTTTCTTGAAATCTTCCAATTTCCTCACGAGCATCTGGTTGGTCTTGTTCTGGCAATCCATCTGTTCTTGTAGCCGTCTGTACAGAGACAGAAGGTCGTTCTTGGACACCATGACGGGATCCTGGGGAGATGGCCTCGAACCTGAGAACACAGGAGTAGCGGGTTTCTTCTGAGCATTGTTA
The DNA here is from genome assembly GCF_021521415.1 of Bidens hawaiensis. Taxonomy (NCBI): domain Eukaryota; kingdom Viridiplantae; phylum Streptophyta; class Magnoliopsida; order Asterales; family Asteraceae; genus Bidens; species Bidens hawaiensis. The sequence goes on along the minus strand of NW_027492343.1, from coordinate 157,852 downwards.
GGCTTCTTCGGGATACCACCAGCAGGAGGGAGAGGCATAGGCGGCCTCGCTGAGGATTCTGAGGTTGCGGCAGAAGATGAAACAATCTTGGGTTGTGAAGATATGTTGTGGATATTGAGAGTAGGGTTTAGTTTGAGAGGGAATAATGATCAAAGCACCGTTTTCCCCACGGTGGGCGACAAATTGTTTCGGTTAAAAATTGACAAAGCAACTTTTGATCAAATTAGTGCGTAAGGTGGAGTGCTTGTTAATAAAAAGATTGAACACAAGGATATGATTACGAGGGAAAAAACCCTTGATTATGATAATCTTCGTTTCGGTCAAGAGTTTACGACGTAATCTTTAGTCGAATTCCTTTGGTTAAAGATTATGAACTTAACTTTTGGTCGAACTAACGCTTGATTATTATGATCTCCGGCACAAAAAATTCCGGGACGGTGAAAACTATCACCGTCAATATTATTAATAATAAAACCGGTGATTACAAAGGTGGAGCTGATAAGTGATCGTGAACTAAGTGATACAATGAGTACTAGTAGCTAAGCAAGTGTGTTGTGTGATCTAGTGATGTTATCAGCTCGTTTAAATAACAAAAAGATTACAACTGTTATCCCGAAATATCCGGAAACCGTAGACTATTTCTTCGACAAGCCGTTATTGCCCACGTTCTTTGTTGACGAAGTTCAAGTAGCATTCCGTTGCAATCCACGTTCTTATAAACATACTTATCACTGTTCTTATTTGCAAAACAATCAGATAATATAGGACAATTGAATTAGTCAACGTACCTTTCTCTGAATAACAGCTTAAGTCAACATCCTTAAGTCAGACTCAATTCCGAGGATAAAAAATCTACTCCCAACAGGTTACACACATGTCGATGTGAGGTTAGGTGCGTACTAATACCGGTTAAGCGTTTAATGTTTTGTTTACACGCATACCCCGCGACATCGCATGGGCACCCGATATAAAATACATGAGTGATAGGAAAAAGTAAGAGTGTTGCTTTTAATAGTTTTACTACTTATAAATCACATAGTATAAGCTTAAATATGAGTAAAAGGATCATTGTGACATTAAATATCATGTGTCTTTCCATTTTATTTAAATTAGTTACAAAATTAACATTTAACTTTTATTACCTTTTGTATATTTATAAAATTATTATGCGATTGCCCCCTTCATCTTTAACCCGTAATTTGACAACTTTATCTAAAAGTAATGTTATATCCATATTTCTAATATATTATGATATATAAAAAACCGACTTACCGTTGCGACGCACATATTTTGTCGACGTTTTGATAATTTTGCTCAATATCGACTTACCAATTATAATATACAAGTTTACTATGCATCAATGTACAAGTTGTGATGATTATATTATACACTTAATGCATACTCTATAAATAAACATGTTTCCTTCAATCTAGCGGTTAGGCTTCATCAAAAAAATTTCCTCAAACCACCCTTCTTTTACCATATGATCATAATCTTCATCTTTTAAGTTGATCTTAAATGATCATTCTAAGGCTTGTTACTAGATTTAATTATGTATTTATGTGATAAGATTAAAACTTTGTCGTCGCCGCAACATCATGCGGGCTTAATGCTAGTATATATATATATATATACTAATTTTTTTATCCCCCCGTATTACGGAGGTTGTTTTATATTGTTTGTTCTAATATTTATTTGTTTTTTGAATTTATATTTTTTTATTGAAAGTTAATAATATACTTATGGTTTGATGATAAATTGTTTAAAAAATAAATGAGATGTTATAACCCGGTTTAAAAGCTATATGGTTTTGATGAGACCCAATGCCCGTTTATTTTTTTTACTATAAAATTTGTTTTTTATTATAAATAATATTTATGAAAGTTAATAATTATGGTTTGATGAGGCTCAAGACCCGTTTATTTTTTTTACTATCAAATTGGTTTTTTACTTTAAATAATATATATATATTAAAATAAATAAGATATTAATTTTTATTATATCCTATTTTATAGGATTTTTACATCAATAATTTGGTGAGAATAAATTTTAATTTAATGAGATGTTATAACCCGTTTAAGGAATATCTGGGTTTGGTAAAACCCATACACATAAATTCGGGTTAAATGCATGAGAAACCTCTATTTAAAAATCAAGCAAATTTGGTGACTCCAAAAAAGAGGCAGCGACCACATTGCGGCACATAGGATTTTTATGTCTTCGTTTATATATATTATAGATAATTAAAATAAATAAATAAGATTATATCGGGTTACTCGAGATACAATCGGGTAATCGGGCCTATGTAATCGGTTATATTACTAATCCCAAACCCGTCTCATACCCACGAAAATTTTCAAAAGTAATCACAAAGCCGTCTCAAACCCTAGTGGGACGGGTATTACCCGTCCCAAATGTTTTGGGTTTCATTGCCATCCCTAGCTTGGTATAAGGTAGTGGAATCAACGGGGAAATGAAATGAATGAGAGAACGCGATGAGTCATTACAATTTTTCTTTTTGGTTAACCAACACAACGCCATACTATGCCCTTTGGTTACCGCTCACGTCCGTAGGGGAGCCCCATGGAAGTGTCCTACTTATAAGGTTTACCATTCTACGTTGAATAATGAAACTTTACCGATTTCTTTTCATTAGAATAAAAAACATTTCTACTTTTAAAATTATATTTTCTCTCCCAACATTTAATAGCACGAAAGAGAGTGGAGCTTTGATCTTCATTCAAATATGTGATATGAGACGTGACCCAACTTATTTTAAAAAACCACGTTTACCTCAAGTGAAAAAGAAACTCATCATCATGCATAAGAAAAAAGTTATTCATAGAAGCATCAAAGAAATGGCCAAACTTAGTGTTTACAAAAGAGTGAGACGAGTATATGGTAGTACTAACAACTATGGTGGTGTTTTGTGTACGCGCACAATTGATAACATTGCCAAACATCAAAAGATCAAAATGAGTATATGTCATTGAACTTTCTTGCTTTTGCACTTGTTGATTTTTAACTGGTCGCACTCGCATCATGGGATTTACAAGTCAAAATAATAGATCAACCTTGCAATATTTTAAAAACCGGTATTTTATTGTACCGGATTGGGTTAAAAGATGATACAACCGGTTGAACCGGGTTATACCGGGAGGTTCAACCGGTTGAATATTTTACCTTACAATTTCCTATGAATGTAACCTCAATCCAAAAATAACCAGAACTAAATGATTCCTATATCGTATTGAAAAATAATGCAAAAACACTCAATTTAAAAAAACAATCCTAAAGTTTACACATTTGAATGTTAATTGTTGGCTTAAAAGTAATTTTGAAAAAATATGGGCCGCAAATATAAAAAATCTCTTACGCATAAAACCGGTTTGCCGGTAAAAACCAATATTTTTGACAAAAACCGCCGGTACGATATTCTAGCAAACCGGTCAAAAGTATCGGACTCGAAATACTGGCCTATTGTGCAAAATCCGGTTTGACCGGCTCAATTGGCCGGTTTAAAAGGTTTTTAAAACATTGCAGCCTTGTGTGTGCATCCAAATAAAAGATTGATTAATTCATTTCAAATTAACTAAACGAACATTTATGTTTTTGGTAATGATTTTTTATTATCTAGATGATACCTACTATTTTTATTTTGGTCTCCAAAGAAAAAAAAACACTAAGTAATACTTGATTGTTCTGGTTTTTTTTCTTATAAATATAGAGAATATGTGAACATTTAAGTAAAAACAATTTAAAGATGTTGATTTTTTTTTTGAACGACCAACTAAGTAACACCGAGTACTCTGTACGCGGTCCCCATTGGCTAAAGGTAGCCCGAGCCGGCCACTATTCCGGACGGACGGAGCCCTTAACGGTTCACCTATTGAGGGATTCACCGGATAAAACCCGACCCCCACGCCCGTCAAATGGCACGACAGTGAGGAGCTGGTAAAACCGGGTGAGATCAGGACTCGAACCATGGCAACCAGGGTCATCCCTCATATCTCTCATATAAATTGGTGATAGTGAGGTTTGAACCTCTTACCTCTCACTTCTAGTAAAGTGAGTGCTCTACCATTCGACCACAACTAATTTATTAAAGATAGTTGATTTATCTTTGCCATTATATTTTATTAGAGTAAATATTAATTGTAAAGTAAAAATCAATTGTAAGTATAGTATAAGCCACATCCAATTTATTAAAGATAGTTGATTTATCTTTGCCACTATATTTTATTAGAGTATATATTATATATGGGGTCAAATCATATTTTATGAAAGAGGATAAAAATGAAAAGGATACAAAGAATTTGTGATAAAAAATACTTTCAAAAAGATAATTAAAAAAATCATAACTTAAAATTGTTTGAAGTTAAGAAAAAACTAAAATATTTCATCGCCTTTCTCGACTAAAAAAAACACATACACACAGTGACGGAACCAGAAAGATTTTAATGGAGGGTCAATATAATTGATATAATGCTAAATGTTTATGTTTCCCTTGTCTATTTTATTTAATATTTTAATTGTTTTTGTTCGTTTTAGTCAAGATTTGTATACTACTAATGTTTTTTCTGTGTCGTAGGTTCCGTGATTTGATTGTGATTAAAAAGGGCGAAAAACGAGCTAAAATGAGCCGAAACGAAGATCCGGAACAAGTCAGGAAGAGTCAGAACAGAGAACCGGTCAGACCGGGTTGGTCTGACCGGCCCCCAAGGAAAAGCACGCCGCGCCGCGCGGAGGGGGAGGTCATACCCGGCCGCGCGGCGCCTAGGGGGTACTGGGCTAGAGTTATTTCGTTTTTGCTTCTTGCCGGGCCTTGTTTTGGGTATTTAAACACCTTTAACTTAAACCTGACATAACCTGGAAACCCTTGGCCGATTTTGGGAGAGTTCTTGGAGCATCCTTAGCGTTTGTTGGTGATTTTGAAGGCAAGAGGACATCCGGTGAAGAGCTACACGTTCACGTTCGAGTTTACGGGTTTTATCATCTTCGATTCCCCGTTTCTTATATTTTCACTATGTTTTCATTATTATTTGTTTTGTTTGATTTAGACTTTATGATGTTAGGCTAAATTTCATAAACTACCTAGGTCGTGATGAACCTTAGTTCGGTTTGATTTTATTTGGATTTTCGTTTTGTTATGGATTTTATGTTCTAAGTAAACGGTTGAGTTTGATTTAATTGATGCGTATGATTGCTTGGTTTTGTTTACTTGAATTTATTGTTTCACATTGCCCTTGTTGATTGTTTCATAGGATAGGGTTTTGTTAGGTCATTTACTGTGTGTTCTTGGCTAGTTTGTGATTAATATGCATTAAAAATCATAGAAACAATAAAATCAAGTAAATAGATAAAAGTGAACTGCCAGCCTAGAAAGCTGTAAGGTGATAGGTTGTTGATAGATCTTTGCTTGTTGGGATTGCTAGATTTAGTTCTTCGTAAGGAGTCCGTCTAGATTTGATTGTCAGCTTAGTCTATTAAATTAATTGGGTTTGCTTTGCTATCTTTTGAAATACACGCTGTAAGGTTGGTTTTCGTCATAAAATATACTTAGACATAAGCTATTAAATAACCGCAAGGAAGTTTAATTAATAAACTGGTGAGTCTTAAAACTTGTTAAAAATCCATAGGCGTCTTCTTGAAGTTCAGGAGTTATGTTCAGGTTTTCTGTCAATGGTCTATTTTATGATTCCGGTTCCATAACTTGGGTTTTTCCATTTAAATTAATAACCGCAACTTTGGGGTTCTGGCCTGGGTAGTTATTTTCATCATCTGCATTAATCCAAGTTTTCTAAATTGTTTATTAGATAAATTAAATTAGGTTAAGTTTAATTAATTAATTAAGCTTAAGTAATGATTATGTTTTATTATTATTATAATAATTAGGTTTAGGGTTTATTATTATATTAATTAGTTTATTATTAGTTATTCAAGTAATCATTAGCTAATTATTATTAATTCTTAATTTTAGTATTAAATTCCTTCTCAAATATTATTAATAAATAGTTTGTAACATTCAAAAATTTCAAGTAATAATAGTATTTCTGATAAATAATCAAGTTTACTTAAGATGGTAAATAAAATAATAATAGGGGGTAAGATAAGTAGACTAGATTAGAAGGATTAATCATGGACTAGAAAGGAAATATGGGCCTTAGGTCCATGGACGTAAGGGAGTATAAATACCCGTTAAACCATAAATTTTTCCATTTCCATCCATCTTATCCATCTTATTCTCTCAACACACCTTACACACACACAAACCCTTCCATTGTCGGCCGCAAGGAGAGAAAGAAGAACCGAGACCGAAATCGAGCCTTTTGTTGATAGATCCTAGATATTCAAGCTAGATACACGATTCAAGTCCATAACAAAGCTATCCGTGACCTAAGAAACATCAAAAGGTATGTTCTTTGACCTTAAAGGTTACGTTTTTATGAACGGTTTTCTATGAAACTTGAAAATAAAGTAGATCGGGTCTAGATAAAACATAAAGTCGACAACTGAATGATTAAAATGAACTTAATGGACCTATGGCAATATACGGCTCATAGATGAACCCTAGATCTAGCCTAGAATGTTTTAAAGCTATAAAGGTCTAAGCTTTGTACCTAAAACGGGATAGATCTTGAAGCCGTGATAGTAATGGGTGTAAAACGGGTTTGAATGACGATGATTAAGAGTTAAAAGTTAATGATTTGAACCATGGAACAAGTAATCTGGGTAAGGTGGAAGCATAAGATAGGAAATAAGCTGAACTGGGGGTTCTCGACCAAATTTGGGAATCCTTGGTCAAACCATGTGGTTCTCAGTCAAACATGCAGTCACCAAGAGTTCTCGGTCAGAGTTCTCGGTGGCCATGTGTTCTCGGCCGAAAACACGAGTTCTCGGTTAAATATGGATCTCGGCCAAATATGTGTTCTCGGTCAACACATGTTCTCTGCCAAAGGGTTCTCGGCTGATCTGTTCTCTGTTAGGATTTGGGCCTGAGCCCAGCTGAGCCCAGATACCATAATGACTAGTTGGGCCTGAATCAACTAAGCCCATACCCAATTCAGACAAACTAGCCCATTATCTTGGAGCTTAAATAGACAAGCCCAACTCAGAATATAACTTAAAATGTTAATGGAAAATGTGTTAAGACAGTTAATGAAAACAGAATTTTTCCAAAATGACCTGACATCTTAATCCCAGCCAGGGGCGCTGCCCCCGGACCCCCGTTCGTTGTGGCCGAGATCCATATTTAACCGAGATCCATACGATGTGAGTAGTAATAGTTAATTGATACATGTGAATATTATACAGTTAGCCGTGCATAGCTCAAGAAAGGGATTACGATTAACGTTGAACCTAACTGCATTCAGGTGAGTTTCTAGCCCCATTTCCTTGTTATGTTTTCGGGGCTGTGTGCATACTCGATGTGAAAGTTCATACACTTACCTTAAGTGGTAAGTGTATGCCTTGTATGATTTATGTATGATGATTGCTTTACGGTGCGTGAACGATCTTTGGATATTGCATGTACCGTCAGGTGGTAGTTAGAGACATGATTGATATGCATGATGTAAGATAAGATGTATGTATGAGTACTTATGATGTATGCATAATGTATGTATGATATGATGATGGTACGTGAACGCTCTTAGGAGATTGCACGTATTGTTAAGGAAAGTATGTAAGAACATGCATGGAACAGTTGCACGAAACAAAGGGACCAGACCCTAATAATATCTGTGATGGTAGGGACCAGACCCTAATAATATCTGTAATGTTGGGGACCAGACCCTTTATAATATCTGTGATGTTAGGGACCAGACCCTTATAATATCTGTGAGGTTATAGGGCGGAAGACTCTTTAAATAGGATGGATAGTTATGTATGAAGAATAAGTATGATTAAAGTACACCCCTTCGGGCACGTGTGCAAGTATGAGGACAATTTGTATGTTGAATAATTAACTAGAACTCACTCAGCGTAGCTGACTTTTAGTATGCACGCAGGTGAGTAGAATGAGGCAGCTTGCATGAGGGGAAGCACATGGCATGAACTTGAAGAAGCTGGCATCTTAAGGAAATGTTATGTTATTTTAAAGACAATGTTTTAGGTTTAATTAATCTGAATTCCCGTTAAGACAAGGAATGGTGGTTATGTAATATAACGGTGTGAATGTTTTAATATTCCGCGAATGATTTTATTACTCTGATGACTAGAACTATGTGAATGAGTAAATTCAACGTCCATATGTGAGGCACCGGTAACGGGCCTTACAAGTTGGTATCAGAGCAAAGTTCGAGAGATTTAAGCATCCTACATGCTTAGACTCGAACAGAGAATGAGATTTTAGTAAGAAAAGAAAGAAGATGACAGTTCAAGAATGCCATGTGTCACTCAAGCAAGATCAGTAAAGGTAATGTGTATGGTTAAAAGACGTATGTGAAATGATAAGGAAGGTTACGTGAATGATAGGGATATGATTACTTGATTTCTTTGATTGACTAACTGTTTAAAATGTAACCAACACAAATAGACTCATAAGGGGGAGTGTATAGGACACGGAAAGTAACGTGATTAGCTAATCACAACTGGCCACTATTATTACCTGTTAGCCTTACTATCCTTGTACTAAATAGTTCCTCGAGTGATGACGTTTGTGTTTTCCCTTCCAGAATACGATGGCTGGATCTAGAGCAGTTGTTGGTGCAGGAGGTCGCACTGGACGTCGTGGCAGGCCTCGTCGTGCCCAACGACCTTCGGTCGAAACATCTTCCAACACCGGAGCTGAAGGAAGCGCAGCTGGAAGAAATCCTGAAAACAATGAAGCGGTCCAACTCGATCCCTTAATCCAAGCAGCTATTGTACAAGCTGTAGCCACTACAGTGAAGAACTTGAACCCAGAGGGATCTGCTGGAGGCCGTGAAAGAACTGCTGAATGAGAAGGATGAGGCGGTAGGAAAGATGATGAAGGAGAGAGAGAGGCTTTGAGTGAGATTCGGTCTGTGAAAGTTGATGATAGGAAGAGGGGCCGAGGCGGTTGCAACTATAAGTCCTTCAAGGGTTGTGACCCGCCGAAGCTGACAGGTTTGGGAGACACAATCACTACCCTTCAGTGGATAACCGCCATGGATAAAATTATCCATATTAGCGAGTGCCGTCCCGACCAAGCTGTGGGTTATGCCAATCAGTCATTCGGTGATGAGGCTATGTATTGGTGGGAAAGTGTGGAGCAGAGGAAGACTCGGGAGGAGATTAAGGCCATGAAGTGAGAGGATCTGAAGGAGTTAGTAATGAAGAGATTCTGTGCTGATGCAGAGGTAGAAAAGGTTGAGATGAAGTTCTTGAGTCTGAAGGCGGGTAAGATGACACACCGCGAGTACCTCACTGAATTCAACCGTCTGTCAAGGTTGGTGTCATATATGGTAGACACCAAGGCCAAACGGATCAAATGTTACCTTAGGGGACTGCCGCAGAATATTCGCGTCTTGGTCAAGGCGGGTAGACCAGGTACTTTTGATTCTGTTGTGGGGCTCGCAGAAACGGTTTATGAGGACCTGACTGATGAGGCGGTTATGGAAGAGAAGAAAGAGAAGAAGTGGGTCGCTCCTGCCAAACGACCGGGTACTTAGCTATGGAACCCCAAGAACAAGCAACCAAAAGTTTGGGAAAAGAGGTCGTGTAAGACCTGTGGAAAGATGCATGGTGGTGAGTGTAAGTGGGGTAAGATTTCTGATGTGTGTAACAAGTGCGGGAAGGCTCATGGTGGGGAATGCAGGATGGGGTCGAATGCATGTTATAAGTGCGGGAAGGTAGGGCATTATGCCAATGAGTGCAATGCAAAGCCAACATGTTACAAATGTGGCAAGACATGCCATATGGTAAGGGAGTGCACTGATGGTGAGGCTTGAGGTAGTGGGAAGATAGATGCAGAGCAAGCAAGGCCGCGGACTAGAGGCTACATGCTGACCCAGGAACAAGCTAGGCAGATTCCAGATGTTGTGACAGGTACGTTCTTAGTAAACGGTATTTCTGCTTCCGTATTATTTGATTCGGGTGCGAATAGAAGTTTTGTAGCTACGCCATTTACTAAATTAGCTAAAATGAAATGTAGCCGAGTGTTTGAAACTTTTATAGTAGAAACCGCTAGTGACGCCTCGGTTAAAATAATGAAAATGGTTAAGGACTGTAAGATAGAGTTAGAGGGACATGAATTCCCTGTTACTTTGTATGTTATGACCTTAGGAGGGTTCGATGTAGTTTTGGGAATGGATTGGTTATCTGAGTTTGAAGCTCAGATAGTATGTAAGAGTAGGACAATAAGGTTAAAGTCCTTGGACGGTAGTGAAGTGACGGTTTATGGTGATAAGGAAAGTTCTGGGCTAAATGTCATTTCCATGATAAAAGCCTAAGGTTTATTACAACGTGGATGCGGTGCCTACCTGACATATGTTGTCAACGCTACGGCCGAGACAAAAGAAATGAAAGATGTTCCTATCGTGTGCGACTACCCAGAAGTATTCCCATAGAATCTTCCGGGGTTGCCGCCGGAGCGAGAGATAGAATTCCAGATAGATTTAGTACCAGGAGCCCAACCCGTCGTGAAAGCGCCTTACCGTCTAGCACCATCCGAGATGAAAGAACTGATGTCCCAAATGCAAGAACTCTTCGACAAAGGTTTTATTAGACCGAGTGTTTCCCCGTGGGGTGCACCAGTGTTGTTCGTGAAGAAGAAGGATGGAAGTATGAGAATGTGCATAGACTATCGTGAGTTGAACAAGCTTACGGTAAAGAATAGATATCCCTTGCCAAGGATTGATGATCTGTTTGACCAACTGCAAGGTTCAAGTTGGTTCTCACGAATAGATCTCAGATCAGGCTATCATCAACTAAAGGTGAAGGAGGCAGACATCCCTAAGACAGCGTTCCGAACGCGGTATGGACACTACGAGTTTCTCGTGATGTCATTCGGTCTAACAAATGCTCATGCAGCATTTATGGACATGATGAATAGGGTGTGTCAGCCAATGTTGGATAAGTCAGTTATTGTCTTCATCGACGATATATTGATTTATTCAAAGAGCGAGTCCGATCATGCTGAGCATCTGAAAGAGGTATTGGAGACTCTGAAGAAAGAAAAGTTGTACGCTAAGTTTTCGAAATACGCGTTTTGGTTGCGAGAAGTGCAATTTCTAGGTCACTTGATTAATCCTGAAGGGATTACCGTAGACCCAGCTAAGATTGAAGCGATAACGAATTGGAAGACTCCGCAGAATCCGACTGATATACGAAGCTTCTTAGGGTTAGCTGGCTACTATAGGAGATTCATCGAAGGTTTCTCCAAGATTGTCACACCGTTGACCGGTATGACCCGAAAGACAATAGTATTCAGTTGGGGTAAGTTTCAAGAAGAAGCTTTTCAGGAGTTAAAGAAGAGACTAACGCAAGCTCCAATCCTTGCCTTACCCGACGGTGACGAGGATTTGGTTGTTTGTACTAATGCTTCGCATCGTGGTTAGGTTGCGTGTTGATGCAACAAGGAAAGGTGATAGCTTACGCGTCTAGACAGTTGAAAGTCCATGAGAGTACTTATCCGACGCATGATTTAGAACTAGCAGCTGTAGTGCATGCTCTTAAGATATGGAGACATTATCTGTACGATACTAAGTGTACCATCTACACAGATCATAAGAGTTTAAAGTATTTCTTCAAGCAGAAGGAATTGAACATGAGACAGAGGATATGGTTGGAGTTGATTAAAGATTATGAATTCGACATTAAATGCTATCCTGGTAAAGCTAACGTGGTCGCTGATGCGCTAAGTCGTAAGAATGAAGAAGTCATTGCAACGGTGAAGTCATACTAGTTGATCATGAACTCAAGTCTTTTTGAAGAAATCATCAAGGTACAGTCAGAGGTGTTAGTAGATGAAGGGTTAGTAAAGAAAGAAAGAATTCATGGCCAGCAAGACGAGTTGATGGAAACACTCATGGAGTTAAGACTAGGTTTGACCGTATGTGGATCCCACGCCATGGAGATCTCAAATGTCGAATCTTAGATGAAGCTCATAAGTCAAGATATTCGATTCATCCAGGAGCTACAAAGATGTACCAAGACTTGAAGAGGGATTACCAGGAATGAAATATGATGTGGTGGATTATGTTAGTAAGTACTTAACTTGTTTACAAGTTAAAGCCGAACATCAAAAGCCTTATGGGAAGATGCAACCACTAGAGATACCTGAATGGAAATGGGAACACATCACCATAGATTTCATAACTAAGCTACCTCGTACAACTAAGCATCATGATACCATCTGGGTGATTGTGGACCGTTTGACCAAGAGTGCTCACTTTCTGCCTATACGAGAGGCTATCTCGTCAGAAACGTTTGCAAGCTTGTTCATCAAAGAGGTTGTGTCTAAGCATGGAGTGCCATTATCGATCGTGTGTGATAGAGATACTCGGTTTACTTCGAGGTTTTGGAAGAAGTTCCATGAATCTATGGGAACGAGATTGAACATCAGTACGGCGTATCATCCTCAAACAGATGGCCAGTCTGAAAGGATGATCCAAACCCTTGAGGATATGCTACGTGCTTGTGTTTTAGACTTTGGTGGAAGTTGGGACGATCACCAGCATCTAGCAGAGTTCTCCTATAACAACAGTTACCATTCAAGTATTGGTATGCCACCATTTGAAATGCTCTATGGTAGACGATGTAGAACTCCCGTATGTTGGGGAGAGATTGGTCAGAAGGAAATGGGAAGCTTAGAGGTGGTTCAAGAGACATCTTCAAAGTTCGATCAGATTAAGGCTAAAATGAAAGCTGCCTAAGACAGACAAAAGTCGTACGCTGATAAGCGGCGACGACCGATTGAGTTTAACGTTGGTGACAATGTGCTGCTCAAGGTCTCGCCTTGGAAAGGGATCATTCATTTCAGAAAGAGGGGAAAGTTGAATCCGAGATACATTGGACCATTTAAGATCATGGATCGTGTAGGAGAAGTGGCTTATAAGCTGGATTTACCTGATGAGTTAGAAGGAATTCATTCAACCTTCCATGTTTCTCACTTGAGGAAATGTCTAGCTGATGACACGTCTCACGTGCCATTGATGGACATCGAGGTTGATGATCAGTTGAACTGCATTGAGCAACCCATAGAGATTGTTGATCGCAAGGAGAAGCAGCTTCGTCACAAGGTTATACCATTAGTGAAAGTGATATGGAAGCATTGCAAAGGGTCAGATGCCACTTGGGAAGCTGAGGATGAGATGCGCAAGTTTTACCCTAGTTTGTTTAAATAATAGTTAGGTTTCGGGGACGAAACCTCTTTAAGGAGGGAAGACTTGTAACATCCTAAAATTTCAAGTAATAATAGTATTTCTGATAAATAATCAAGTTTACTTAAGATGGTAAACAAAATAATAATAGGGGGTAAGATAACTAGACTAGATTAGAAGGATTAATCATGGACTAGAATGGAAAGATGGGCCTTAGGTCCATGGGCTTAAGGGAGTATAAATACCCCTTAAACCCTAAATCTTTCCATTTCCATCCATCTTATCCATCTTATTCTCTCAACACACCTTATACACACACAAACCCTTCCATTGTCGGCCGCAAGGAGAGAAAGAAGAACTGAGACCGAAATCGAGCCTTTTGTTGATAGATCCCAGATATTCAAGCTTTGTTTATGAACTCGAATCGTGTATCTAGCTTGAATATCTGGGATCTATCAACAAAAGGCTCGATTTCGGTCTCAGTTCTTCTTTCTCTCCTTGCGGCCGACAATGGAAGGGTTTGTGTGTGTATAAGGTGTGTTGAGAGAATAAGATGGATAAGATGGATGGAAATGGAAAGATTTAGGGTTTAAGGGGTATTTATACTCCCTTAAGCCCATGGACCTAAGGCCCATCTTTCCATTCTAGTCCATGATTAATCCTTCTAATCTAGTCTAGTTATCTTACCCCCTATTATTATTTTGTTTACCATCTTAAGTAAACTTGATTATTTATCAGAAATACTATTATTACTTGAAATTTTAGGATGTTACAAGCCTTCCCTCCTTAAAGAGGTTTCGTCCCCGAAACCTAACTATTATTTAAACAAACTAAGGTAAAACTTGCGCATCTCATCCTCAGCTTCCCAAGTGGCATCTGACCCTTTGCAATGCTTCCATATCACTTTCACTAATGGTATAACCTTGTGACGAAGCTGCTTCTCCTTGCGATCAACAATCTCTATGGGTTGCTCAATGTAGTTCAACTGATCATCAACCTCGATGTCCATCAATGGCACGTGAGACGTGTCATCAGCTAGACATTTCCTCAAGTGAGAAACATGGAAGGTTGAATGAATTCCTTCTAACTCATCAGGTAAATCCGTGACCTTAGAAACATCAAAAGGTATGTTCTTTAACCTTAAAGGTTACGTTTTTATGAACGGTTTGCTATGAAACTTGATAATAGAGTAAACCGGGTCTAGATAAAACCTAAAGTCGACAACTTTATGATTAAAATGAACTTAATGGATCTATGGCAATATACGGCTCATAGATGAACCCTAGATCTAGCCTAGAATGTTTTAAAGCTATAAAGGTCTAAGCTTTGTACCTAAAACGGGATAGATCTTGAAGCCGTGATAGTAATGGGTGTAAAACGGGTTTGAATGATGATGATGATTAAGGGTTAAACGTTCATGATTTGAACCATGGAACAAGTAATCTGGGTAAGGTGGAAGCATAAGATAGGAAATAAGCTGAACTGGGGGTTCTCGGCCAAATTTGGGAATCCGTGGTCAAACCATGTGGTTCTCGGCCAACCATGCAGTCACCAAGAGTTCTCGGTGGCCATGTGTTCTCGGTCAGGGTTCTCGGCCAAAAACACGAGTTCTCGGTTAAATATGGATCTCGGTCAAATATGTGTTCTTGGTCAACACATGTTCTCTTCCAAAGGGTTCTCGGCTGATCTGTTCTCTGTTTGGATTTGGGCCTGAGCCCAGCTGGGCCCGGATACCATAATGACCAGTTGGGCCTGAATCAGCTAAGCCCATACCCAATTCAGACAAACTAGCCCATTATCTTGGAGCTTAAATAGACAAGCCCAACTCAAATAATAACTTAAAATGTTAATGGAAAATGTGTTAAGACAGTTAATGAAAACAAAATTTTTCCAAGATGACCTGACATCTTAACCCCAGCCAGGGGCGCTGCCCCCGGATCCCCGTTCGTTGTGGGTTATATAAAGATAGAAATACGATATGAGGAGTAATAGTTAATTGATACATGTGAATATTATACAGTTAGCCGTGCATAGCTCAAGAAAGGGATTACGATTAACGGTGAACCTAACCGCATTCAGGTGAGTTTCTAGCCCCATTTCCTTGTTATGTTTTCGGGGCTGTGTGCATACTCGATGTGAAAGTTCATACACTTACCTTAAGTGGTAAGTGTATGCCTTGTATGATTTATGTATGATGATTGCTTGACGGTGCGTGAACGATCTTTGGATATTGCATGTACCGTCAGGTGGTAGTTAGAGATATGATTGATATGTATGATGTAAGATAAGATGTATGTATGAGTACTTATGATATATGCATAATGTATGTATGATATGATGATGGTACGTGAACGCTCTTCGGAGATTGCACGTATTGTTAAGGAAAGTATGTAAGAACATGCATTGAACAGTTGCACGAAACAAAGGGACCAGACCCTAATAATATCTGTGATGGTAGGGACCAGACCCTAATAATATCTGTGATATTGAGGACCAGACCCTTTATAAAATCTGTGATGTTATGGACCATACCCTTATAATATCTGTGAGGTTATAGGGCGGAAGGCTCTTTAAATAGGATGGATAGTTATGTATGAAGAATAAGTATGATTAAAGTACACCCCTTCGGGCACGTGTGCAAGTATGAGGACAGTTTGTATGTTGAATAATTAACTAGAACTCACTCAGCGTAGCTGAATTTTAGTATGCACGCAGGTGAGTAGAATGAGGCAGCTTGCATGAGGGGAAGCACATGGCATGAACTTGAAGAAGCTGACATCTCAAGGAAATGTTATGTTATTTTAAAGACAATGTTTTATGTTTAATTAATCTGAATGCCTGTTAAGACAAGGAATGGTGGTTATGTAATATAATGGTTTGAATGTTTTAATATTCCGCGAATGATTTTATTACTCTGATGACTAGAACTATGTGAATGAGTAAATTCAATGTCCAATTATTTGTAACACAAGTTTCCTGTAACTAAACTTGACAACTTCTTAAAGTATCTTCCTACTTTCAAGTTTCAAGCACTCAAGATGCTATCAAACCAACTAGCTAATGTGGGGCACCTATTACCATTTACCAATAAACTCCTCGTTCTTCAACTTATATATGATGCACAACATGCATATAAAATAAAGCAAATATTCATGCGATTAAATGATTCAATCTCCCTCTTCTCCTAATGAACTAAAACACAATGAAAATCTATTCCTACGTACGCAGAAATAAATTTTCCCTAGAGTTAATTTATTTTCTGTTTATTGCATCCTTAGGCTTTTCTGTTCTCCGATCATTGGATGTAAAAACTCCAACTTTCAAACCTAGGAACTTAGACTTATTTTTCACTTGTGTCTCTGCAGCCACTGTTACAAGCTTGTCCACCGTAGAAATGGAGGTTTTTTCCAACACCCAACTTGTCATATTGACCATTCTTATGCTCATAGGCGGTGAGGTGTTCACTTCGATGCTATCGCTCTATCTCCGCACGCTCTTTTTTAAACCATCTCTATCGCCAGCTTCAAACGAGCACCTCAGTGTTGATCCAGAATGTTTTAATAGTGATAATAATAATGATAATTTGTTGGCTTTGAAGTACAAGTCTTTAAAGTTTTTGAGTCTTGTAGTATTGTTTTACTTAGTATATGTCCATCTTTTGGGCATGATTTCAGTTTTTATTTACATAACTGTCATCTCAAGGGCAAGGAATATTCTCAAGCAAAAGAGTCTGCATGCAGTCACTTTCTCAATCTTCACAATAGTTTCAACCTTTTCAAATTGTGGGTTCATTCCAACCAATGAAAACATGTTGATCTTCAGAAAAAACTCCGGTCTTTTATTAATACTCGCCCCTCAAATTCTCCTAGGTAACACTTTGTACCCTCCAGTATTAAGATCCTTGATTTGGACCATAGGTAGATTCACAAAGAAAGAAGAAAGTAGGTACTTGTTAAGGAAATCAAAAGGGTTAGGATATCATCATCTTCTTTCTTACAAACACTCTTACCTTCTTGTGATAACAGTGTTGGTTTTTCTTGTGGTGCAATTTATTTTGTTTTCATCAATGGAGTGGAGTTTAGGGTCTCTAAGAGACATGAATGTGTACCAAAAACTGGTTGGGATCTTGTTTCAGACGGTAAACACTCAGCATACTGGCGAATCGATTGTCGATCTCTCCACCATCAGTAGTGCCGTGTTGGTGCTATTCATCGTGATGATGTTAGTCACTCTTTTTTCCTTCACAATATCTTGCATCATTAGTACTTGTTAAAGTGAAAATTGACTAAGTGTGCTATGAAAAGGTTTGAAATCGTGTCAAAAGAATTGTCAGTCCTTTATTCGTTCAAAAGTATCAAGAATAACCCAACACGCTAAATTTTAAATCGTGTAGCCCGAACACGACTTTTTAAATTCATTTATTTAAATATGTCTCATACGTGTTGACGGGTAATAATAAAGTTGTGAATGTTCAAATTGAGTTGTTGAATAATACATAGCCCATGTCATATATGTGTCGGCAGGTGGATCTCTTTGACTAAACGAGTTAAACACAAACACGACCTATTTATTTAACATGTTACACTTGCAAACCTAAAAGACAAGTATTTTCGTGTCACGTTTGCGTTATGTTTCTGGTCGTATAGTAAATTTCTATCCTAGAAATCAAACATTAGGTTCAGTTCTATACTAATAATTAAAATCTTAATCGTATCTTCTGACATGTGTAACCTAAAAACCCTTACAACATACTGATTTCCTTTTTAGAACGGCTAAGTTAAAAACCCTTAAAACCTACTTCTAGAGACTAGAGTTCTAGATTTACACCAATGTCTACAATGTAAGTAGAACACTCATTTAGAGAGGATACATGCCCTTTATTCTTACAGCATAACTGCAATTAATATCTTTTGGTTATTAACATCTTTATTTAAACACATGTGTAATTTGCACCGATTCTAATCTTGTTTTAGCAAAATAGAGTAGTAAGTTTTAAATTGATCGTAATTTAAAGGTATGAAATAAGAACTTTTTCGAAGGAGGGCCAGATTTTAAGGCCTATTCACTTGAGAGGTTGAAAAATTTTATTTTTAAAAGGGGTGGGGGGTTATCTCCCTTTCGTAATGGCGAGGTTTTTAAATATATATGATAGTCGAAGGTAGTAAGGGAATTTACATCCTATTTGTTGTACAATTTACATTCCCTGACCATCTCCGACACCCCTATATTTTTAAACAACCCCCACCTCCGGCACGCACATTATAAAGGAACATAACCCCCATTTTAAAGAAGTGATTAAGCATTAAAACCGAGCACCCTTCAAAAAAAAATTGTAACATGTGGAGTCATAAGATAAACCGACTTTTGGACTCATAATTCATGACTTGTTTTAACTGTGCTTCCTATGTTGCAATTTAGGTTTGGAAGTATGGAAAAGTAGAAAACTATATATTTTTTTACATTTCTACACGCTTTTGAAGTAAAATTAACAAGCTAGCAAATTGTGTAGCAAAGTCACGGAGAACGGTGCTTGAATAATTATTTTTTGCAGGTATCTTCCGCCGTACACCACATTTTTACCTGTAGAAGTAGAGACATGTGAACAAGGGAGCAAAAGGTGGAGCAAAGCCATGGAGAACTTCAAATTCTCACAACTGGCATATTTGGTCATGTTTATCATAATTGTTTGCATAACGGAGAGGAAACAGATAGTCAATGATCCACTCAACTTTAATGTTTTGAACATTGTCCTTGAAGTTATAAGGTAATGATCATATGACACACCCTCCCCACCCACCCAACTTTCACTTGATATTTTGAAAGGACAAAACTTAATTAGGTAAAGTTTACACGGAAGGGAGTCCTACTTTTCTCCAATTTACTTATTAAAGCATGTGTCATCATAGTTTTCTCCACTTAGATTTATTTTTAAAATACAACAAACTAATTATTTATTAACTAAATCAACATGAAGTAATATGCAAAATTAAAAACAAGTAATGAAACAACTAGTTGTCATATAGCTGAAGTGCACTTTTGTAGTGTCGTAAAACTTTAATTTCTTCTAGCATCAACATGTTAGTGTTTTTAAAAGCACATTAATTTTTCCTCTAAGTCGCCAACCACTTTTTACAATAGTTCTTTGATCATTCGAAATCATCATCTAAACATTTAAGGGTTAATGTTGGAGTGTCATCGTCGAAGTATTGTTTTCTTAACCGGTTATAAGACTCTTGATGACCTTCTCTATGCATATACCTAGTTAAATAGTTAATAAGTTAAAATGCACTGGATTGGTCAGGCCTGGCTTGCCCTTAATGGTAAACTATTATCTTTGTTTCAAACCGACACAACAGCATGTCAAATCAGATTTCAAACGAACCTTCAAAATATTCATTTCTTCTCCAATGGATAATAAATAGTTCTTGTTTCAAATCACCACATCACCTTCCACCTCAATATCTATTTTCCATTAATGTAATCTATATGTCCCATTTATGCCTTTATAAAAAAACATATAAAATTAATAAAAAAATTCACTGAATCTATATAATCCTTTCCTCTAAATTTTTAGTTAATAAAAAAAGAAAGTCATCTTTATTTAATTATTGTAAGAAAAAGTGACCGTTTATACATTTATTATTGAATTTTATTATTGAAGATTCACTGTTAACAAAATAATAATAAAATCTAACAATTAAACCTCAACCATTATTTCATCCACCTACCTACCTCCCTCGTCTCTTCTTTCTTATCCCCTGTTCATATTTCTTCTTTCTTCTTATCGCCTTCTTTTACAGATCATCAAATCATGCATTTGATGTTGAATTTCAACTGAATAATAAGTCAAGTAGGGGGATATAGAAGATGGAAATTAATCTAAGTGTGTATTTGGTTGTTAAAGTGATTCACGGACCATTTTTCTTCTCTCTCTTCCACATGGTCAACTCCAATGGTGGTATCCGTCAAGTGGGTTCCGTTTGGAATTCAATATGATGGCCACATCAGACCATTGGAGATGCCCTTAAAGTTTTGAACTCATAACCTATACTATAGTAACAACCAAACCTACCATCACACCAATACATCACTTTGAGTTGCTCATTATAATATATCTATATATAATGTTTTTTTTGGATTTGGAGGCCTTAACTGAGTACAGGCCTAAAGCCCTAACTTGTTTTCTCTGTCCCACGAGCCACCCGTGGGCGTGCATATAAATGCGTATATTGCATAATTTATTCTTGCTTATTACTATTATAAAATTCTTCAAACCTGTAGAGAATAATCTGGGATTATAACATGTTACAGTGCATATGGAAATGTTGGATTGTCAACAGGCTATAATTGTGGCCGTCGAACGGAACCAAATGGAGGTTGCCAAAACAAGTGGTATGGGTTCTCGGGGAAGTTTAGTGACGAGGGCAAAGTAGTTATAATTCTAGTGATGATTTTTGGCAGGTTGAAGAAGTTTAATATTAATGGAGGCAAAGCATGGAAACTCTTGTGAGGAGTAGTTATGGTCTTCATAATACATATGCATATTATCATAATAAGTTATTGGGATATTTTGTAATGGCTTTCGTCTTAGCTCATTTAGCTATATATTTAACCTACATGTCTTGCATTCCCTTGTTTATGATGTATTAGGTTAGACCTACGTTTTACACGGGTTGATAATAAAATAAAATTAATAAAAATAATAACATAATAAATATAAATAATTACACATGTTGAAACATGAAAAAATACAATTCACGTATAAGTCACTTTAAAGTATTTTCTTTTTGTTTGCTACAATTAAATTTACCAATACACTTTGACAATTGATTTAATTATCACTGAAGTAAAGAATAAATACTCTTTTATCATCGGTTTAGAAAATCCTTTGTTGACAACTTGTATAATTTTAAATTTTGACTTTTGACATCAACTTTTGGACTAAATGGACTTCAACATTAGTATTAATACCATAAAATTAAACATTAGTATTTTCTAGTAGTTAACAAATAATTTTTTAAAACTTTAAAATTTTATAAATATGAAAAATCAACGAAATCATGTAAAATAAAGAGCGTTGCTAAGGCTAAAGAATATACACCATTCAACACCATTATCCTCATTCGTCATGTCAGTATCATGTCAGATTTCTTCCCATCATATATTTAACATCACCATTATACACCCTTTAATATGGGTATACATCATTTCCACATTCTACATCATTCACTACTTTTCTTAATAAAACATATATATATATATATATATATATATATATATATATATATATATATATTCATACATTAATAATTAAATTTAAATTTATATATTGAAAATAACATTATAAAATAAACTAATAAAAATAACTAAAACAAATATCTAGTCTTCATTTTCAGAAGGAGGCGGAAAAGCACATATATGTTCGACCAAGTCCGAACGTACCGCTACATGCGTGTCTTCATTTTCCAAAGCCAACCGGTTATATTCTCTTTGTATCTTGTCAACCGGTTGATATTGAACGTTGTTTTCATCCTCGTTGTACATATTGCATTCATATTTCATCCTCGTCTTCAATAATCATGTTATGAAAAATACATATTGCAAACATCATCCGTATAATTTTTTTTTGCGACCATGCTCGTGTCAGGTTGCAGGTTGCCACTGCATGCCACTTTTTTTTATAACACACCACTAGAAAATTGAGCAATTGTTACCAAAATTTGCTGCCGAAAAAATGGTAGCAAATTTAGCGACCGATTTGGCAAATTTGCTACCGAAAATGCCAATTACTTGAAACGGTGGCTAAGCGGTGGAAGTTTTTGCAACCGATGGCTAGACGGTCGGAGTTATAACCTTTTATTATATAAAAATGATTTGTGACCCTTTCTAGCGGTTGCAAAACAGTGTCTCTACCATGTTAGTGGTAGCATCTGATTAAAATTTAAGTGATTAGATTAAAATAAACTAGTGGTTCAGAAGAAGCCATGGCTTGCTCCACACATCACTCCGATGTTTCAACCCAGTTTTCGAGATGTAGATTATTGGCCTCGTCCAAAAGATGCAGATAAGGAAGGAAGTATACTAGGTAAACTAAGATATTTAGCTTAAATCGGAACTGGTGATAATTGCATACCATGATATTTGGTATCTTTTTGTTTTCTAATTTGTAACTTATCTAAACATTATTTTTACAATTCTGCATTGCACAGGTGATAAAAGTCTTTTCTAGCCATTCCATTTATACTCATATATTATCATAAACCAAAATCTATGTGCATAATAAAAAGTAATTAATTAGTCATGTGTTCGATAACATTTTTGATGCAACAGGTGGTCCTTGTAGAATACAACATTTTGCAGGCGAAGCCGATGGTATATTTTACAGTACTGGTTCCCAAGGTGGCGGCCAAGAAACCACCTTATAGGTCAGCTTGTTTATTTGTTATTGAAGTATTAAATTGTTCTATGTATGCATAAATAATTATAGTTTTATATATACAACAAATTATATGTGGCATGGACATAACTATAAGTTGACTAGACCAAGTCCACCTCCAGTCGGCCGTTTTAGGCGACTTAAAATACTATATGCAGTCTACCTTAACACTTAATATCTTTTTATGCTTCTGCATTTACCTTTAGCTTTATATTGCCTATTACTTTTCATGCATTGCTATGACTATTAAGGTACATTTGTGTACTTAAAGTAATAGGAGGGATTATACAGAGAATTTACACTTTAGATGAGTTCTAATCTATTTTACTTGTTATCGTTTGCTTTTGCTTGATTGTCTTGTTAAGAGCTAAAACATAAACCAAATCGATCCATTCACAAATAGCAGTAATTTTTGCTGATTGATTTTGTTTCTTTCCAGTAATTTGATATGGAATAAACTGCAAGACGTCATTCCTTCTTAAATTGGTGAACTGATGTAATTAACAAACCTGTGAGTGTTTTTCAACGTTTTTTAGGCTGAATATAGTTTTTGTTAATTATTTATGATTGGACAGGTTTTTACAATAACAGCCTATGCTGAGGAGCTCTATGTGAATGGCCTGACATGACCAGAACAAGATCTTGATGCTGATCTCATGCAAACGCGAATAAGAAAGGTGATTTTATTATGTTCTTGTGTCTTATTGATGTATATTTTAGACTTTGATACAGAAAGCTTTCTTTGCAGATTTTCTAGTGTATATTTTGCAGCAACTGATCCTCAAATTCTCTATACAAGGGTGAGTGTGAATTACCTAATTCTATTAATTTTGGCGTTTTTTTTCACGGTGGCCTTTATTTCTAAAGTTAGTGTTATGTTTTATTTTATTTTACGCATTCAAATATAGAACTAGGCAAATTTTATCACTAAACGCTCATTCGGTATGAAAAAAATATAGGAAATTGAAGCATCTCCAAACGATGGAATGGTCGAACTGGACCTGGCCCGTGTGAAAACAAAACTAGAGATATATGCCACCTGGGTGTTAGGGTAATTCCGTGTTTAATTTCTATGATAAACTTGCAGAATATTGTGTTTTAACTGTTATGTATGAATGGATATCCATGTTGCATTTAGGAGGAAAGTTTTCCATCCAAACATTAACAGCACCTGTAGAATATTTTAGATATTCTCAAGGAACAAATGGAGCCTAATACTAACATTCTCCAAGGTTTGATCTATAGCTAAATTTCTTCATTTGTTTATCGTTGAAGAGTTTTAGTTTTGAGTCATCCTAGACTTATTAGAGTTAATAGGTTTGGTTTAATGTGTAATGATATGTAGTATGTGTGTTGGCAGGTATTGCTTTCCATCTTAAACCCGGATGACCAGTTGATGCGATATGTACATGATTGACAAGTTCAGATACGAATCTACTACTTGTAACCGGATACGTAAGAATGCAAATGGCTGATATTCAAAAGTATGATAGTTTTATTTATTTATTTTGTTGTGTTATCTAGAACAACATTTTGTTATTATTGAGCATCTTTTATATAACATTTGTGTGTGCATCTTAATTTATATGATTATGTAATTATTTGTGTATAACACACATTAAATAAATTCAGTAGAATTTTTTGAAAAACAAATTCTCGAATTGCGACAAAAATCCGTCGCAAAAGTCACAACAATGATCGGAAAATTTGCGACCGCAGCAGAGGTCGGAAGACTTGCGACCGCAAAAGAGGTTGGAAGACTTGTGACCGCAACAGAGGTCGGAAGATTTGCGATTGTAGCAGGGGTAGCAAAAATTTGCGACTAAAGTAGGGGTCGTAAGATTTGCAACGGATGGTTGGTCGCAAATGTAAAAGCGGTTGCAAAATGGTCGCAACAGAGAAACAGCGACCAGCATTTTTCTCACGGCAGTTTTGGTTGCAAAACGGTCGTAACAAAGCAATTGCGACTGTTTTGCGACCGGAAACGTGGTCGCAAATGCTTAGTTTTCTAGTAGTGACACCGAAACATCTTTCAATTTCTTTTCTTGCCGCCTCTTGAGCTCCATTAAATTTCTTTCGTTTATCATCTTGTGGGCACGTGAAAGATTTCAAAAACATGGACCACGACGGATATATCCCGTCATCAAGATAATAGTCGTGCTTGTATACGACTCTAGAAAAATGAAAACTTGACTCCAACATCCTACATTCTAATATATTGTTGTAAACCCTTACTGATGGAGGACCGTTAAATCATTGTTTGTCGGTAAGACCAAAAAAGGCATGCCAAATCCATAAATCTTGGGAAGCAACTGCTTGTAAATATATAGTCGGGTGTGCATGATCACCTCGCATGTATTGACCGCGCTAAGCATTTGGGCAGTTTACACCACTCCCAATGCATTCAGTCAATACTACCAAGCATCCTATGAAATCCATGTTTTGATTCATGCCATTTATATAACTTTTGAATATCGCTCCAAGTAGGGCTACATAAATATTTCTTGCTATGTAACTTAATAATATTTTTGGTAAACTAAAAACACTATCGCGTACCATTTTTTTAATACTTTTGAATAAAATAGATTTTTATTATGTATGTATTTATAGTATAAAAAAACTACTTTTTTTTAATATGACCGTTCCAAACGATCAAGAAGGAATAATGACACGAATGACGGCCATCATTCGCCTAATGTCACGCATGAACCATTAGGGGGCGGGGTGGTGTTTGTGAGCCTCATGCGAGTGAGGTGGTAGCCATGTCAGACCATTCTTCAACCGGTACCGGTGGGCCTAAACGTAAACCTATTCATATGATGTTATTAAATGTACACCCCCTTGAACTTATCAAATCATTTATTATTTTCCCCTAACATTATTTACATACATATTTTATATTAGTTCCTCCAACATTTTGTTTCATTTACGCTTTGTTCCCGAGTTCAATTAAAGATGGAAAAGAAATAAAATGGAAAACAAATTATTGTGTTCAAGAGAAATTTTTTTTAAGGAAAGAAATGAAGAAAATGAGAGGAAGCTGTGTTCCTAAGTTTTAACATCCTACTTTCGATGATAATAATAAAAGAAATTTCGTTTATTTAATAACATGTCGTTATTCAGTTTAGATAAATGAAATATTTGAGTGTGAGCTTAGACATTAAAAGATGAAATGAGGGATGATGATGGGCCTTATGTAACATCCTAAAATTTATAATAATAAATAAAGGAAATTATGTTCATTTAATGTGTGTTAACATTTAATTAAGATTAAATATAATAAAAAGTATGGACTTGGGTGGGAAATATGGAATAATGGATGGGATGAGCCTTAAGTCCATGGGCTTAAGAGAGTATAAATACTCCCTAAAACCTTCCTAAAACCCTAAATCCCTTATTTCTATCTTCCTTATTCTCTACACACTCAAAACACACACAAACCCTCCCTTTCACAACCACAAGCTAGAGAGAGATCCAAGAACGAACAGAGCCTAGATTCTTGATAGATCTTGGACGTACAAGCTAGATACAAGATTATTGTTCATTACCGAAGCAAATCATAGCCTAAAAACGCATAAAGGTATGTTCTTTATCTTTAAAGATTATGTTTTTTGAACGGTTTGCCCTAAAACTTAGCCCTAGAGTAGATCAGGTCTAGATAAGTCATAAAGTTGCAAACTTGATGTTTAAAATGGACTTAACGAACTCATGGTTATATACGACTTTTAAAGAAACCCTAGATCTAGCCTTTGAACATTTTAAACCATAAAGGTCCATGCTTTATGGTTACACGGGTCAAGTTTTGGCTGAAAAGGGTTAGGGAAACGTTTATGGGTTAATACCGAACCATAATAGGGTGTTAAGGTCAAGAGATGTTATGATAATGTTAATAAACGAACCAAAAGTGCTACAGCCGTTCGATTACAGTACATAACTCGAATACAAGGGACATATTCGAATACATTGGGTCGATCGAATGCATATATCATTTCGCATACAATGCTATATTCAATTACAATGCACAACTCATTCGAATACATCGTTAAATTCGATTACAAGGCTACATTCGAATACATACATATATTCGAATAGAATGGACAGATCGCATACATACATATATTCGAATAGAATGGGCAGATCGCATACATACATTACTCGAATACAATGCTTGGATCGAATACAATGTAGAAACTCGAATGCATTAAGTACACTAATACATATATGTGTTAGAATACAATGGAGGATTCAAGTGCATGCATACATTCGAATATATATAAATACTATGTGCATTCGAATACATTAAGGACCTCAAACACACTGTATGTATATACAAGTTCGAATACATTATAGGAACTCGTATACATTATGATACTCGCATACTTTGATGGTCCGAATGCATGCACACACCCGCGCACATTGATAATGATTCGAAAACAATATATATAGAACAACATGCTTGATATACTCGAATACAATGGTGTAATCAATACACCAGTCAAGTACAGAAAGAAAGACATATTTATAATGGATCAAGTAGTCGATTACAAAGGAAAGAAAGAAAGGAACACACTGTATTCAAATACAAGGTATTTGAATACATTAGTGTTTGAGGGAAGAACTATATTCTAAGTAGATTGTATTCTAATATAATGCATACCTTATAAGGCCATTAGAATAGACCAGACTTAGCCATTTTGGCTGAAATATGAATAATATGATTAGGACGAGTACTGATACATGTAATTAATGTACAGTCAACCGAGCTCAGTTAAGGAAATGATTAACGATTAACCGAGAACGTAACAGGATCCAAGTGAGTTCTAGCCCTATTTCCTTGTTATGTTTTCGGGGCTGTGTGCATACTCGATGTGATAGTTAATACACTTACCTTAAAGGGTAAGTGTATTCCATTTATGATTTATATGATAATTAATAGATGTCTTGAATGTGAACAAAGGCTTGTCGGTACGTGAACGGTCTTCGGATATTGCACGTATGGACAAGGAATATAAGTATATGAAATATGAATGTGTATGAAAGGTATACGTATGACATGTGAGTATGTATGAATGTTAAAGAAAGTATATATATATATATATATATATATATAGGTACAGTATGATATGGGTATGTAAAGAAAGTATGCACGAGGGTGGAAGAAGGAAAGGGATCAGACCCTAATAGTATCTGAGATAGAGAATTAAGGGATCAGACCCTAATAATATCTAAGATAGAGAAGTAAGGGATCAGACCCTAATAATATCTTAGATAGACAAGGAAAAAGGGATCAGACCCTAACAATATCTGAGATAGAAAATGAAGGGATCAGACCCAAATAATATCTGAGATAGAAAGGACAATAAGTATATAGTATAGAAGTAATAAAGTATGAGTGTATGTATGAAATTAAAGTAATAAGTAAAGTACTCAATGTGTATCTTCGGATGCATAAATGAAGGTAAGTGTATGTATTGTTTGATGTATTATTAACTAGAACTCACTCAGTGTAGCTGACTTTTAGTATGGACGCAAGTGAGTAGGATGAGGCAGCTAGCTTGAGCGGAGCACATGGCATTTGAATAAAGAAGCTGACATCTGAAGACTCAAGTTGTTTCTACGTTTTGATGTTTAATTTGAAAGACATGAGTGTTTGATTAAGACAAGTTATGAATTATTATGTAATGTTTTATGATAGTTTTATATTCCGCGTAAAGTTTTAATTAACTATGATATTTAGAACTGTGTTTATGAGTAAATCCAACGTCCAATGTAGGTAACCGGTAATAGGGCCCTACAAGTTGGTATCAGAGCAAAGTTCGAGAGAATTAAGCATCATACATGCTTAGACTCGAACAGAGAGTGGGATTAAAGTAAGAAAAGAAAGAATATGCTGTCACACCCCAACCTACGGTGGAACATGCCAGGGCGAGACATTGATTGTATCATAGCTCAGAAGACACTAAGTAAAATACACGTGTCAATATCTAAATTATTCATTCACATATCAATTTTCAAAAGCACAAAT
Organism: Bidens hawaiensis; assembly: GCF_021521415.1. Lineage (NCBI taxonomy): Eukaryota > Viridiplantae > Streptophyta > Magnoliopsida > Asterales > Asteraceae > Bidens > Bidens hawaiensis. The sequence goes on along the minus strand of NW_027492343.1, from coordinate 129,108 downwards.
ATTGTCTTAACAATAATGTTACAAATCGATAATAAATAATTTAAAACAAGAAAAAGTGTTCTTCAATCATCAAGCAACCTAAGGTCTCATCTACTTCCAAAACTTGATTCATCCGATAAAGCTACCTGCGCCATGCGTGAAAATATATATTTTGTCAACATAAAGTTGAGCAAGTAAACCACGATTTTGAGTATATATAATAATAAATGACAATTCCATGCGACAATTGTAAATCACTACAACTAGTATAACAATAAATAAAAGTTATCTTTTCACTCGAATCATTTTGATAACGAGCTAATTCGACGGCGTACGATCATACTAATGAGGATGAGGATACTAACCAACATAAAGTAAGCACATAGTCACATTTGCACATATCAAGTAATCGAGCAATTTCAATTACGCATATAGTGGAATCGTAGTGAAAACAATAATTTAATTGTGAACGCATAACGCCCCCAAAACTTAAAATGGTAAAAAAAAGGGGTGTGAATTTACTTACCTTTAATGAGGGATAAACGAGGACGAGATAATAAAAGAAAATGCTAGGATGGAAAACGATCAAGCTTAGCGAGATTTGCCGACAACTAAACCTAGTTGTTAACGATAAAGCGAGTTAAAATATAAAAGACAATAAAATAAGATGGATTTTGGGTCTCGATGAGGTTATTAATCTTGTTGTCATTTTATTATAGTTGTTTATTATCATTAACGTGATTATCTTTATTCTTGTTATTATTATTATTATTATTATTATTATTATTATTATTATTATTATTATGTTTGCTTTCTTTACGTTAATACAATAAATGTTTATAAAGTGACATAAAAGTTGGAAAATTTATTCGTACATGAATCTTTAAAAAAGAATACAATTTGGGTGATTAAACGAGTTATCATAACATATATATATATATATATATATATATATATATATATATATATATATATAGGGTTGGTATCATTTAAGAACTCTAAAAAAGTTAAGAACTCTTAGGAACCCTTAAAAACCAATCAATTTTTTTATTTTTTATATATATTAACATTATTTAAGAGTAGTTTTATCATAATTTATATAAAAAAATTTGTTTACATATATTAATCACAAGTTTACATATATGTAAAATTTATGTACAAACAAATTTACATAGGTGTAAAACAAAACATATATATGTACAAAAACTAATTTTCAAAATTGTAATCGTGATATAGATATAGAAAATGATAAAACTACTCTCAAAGAACGTTAACATACAAAAAATTTTATAATAAACGTTAGTTTTCAAGGGTTCCTTCAAGTTCTTAAATAATTTAACAGTTCTGTAATGATAATCATCCTATATATATATACATATATATATATATATTTATATATATATATTATATATATATATTCATACATATGTATAAAAGATTTAAGAAGAAAGACAACAAGTCTAGAGGTTCGGTATAACCAATCTTCATTTATTAAATGTTATAAACATAAATTAATATAAAGGAAAGTTATTTAATTGAGTAAAAAAATAAATAACAAAACCGGGTTTCATGAGGCTTAGAGATTCGGTTTATATTTATAAAATTTATTAAGTAATAATAATAATCAAAGATCCAAATAGAAGGTTAATATATTAAATAAAAAAAGATTAAAAACGGGCTGGGTCGGGTTCGAACCCGCGACCCACCCTATGTAAATCAGTGTACCAGCCAACTGAGCCATCATGGTCAGTTGTTAATTGTTGTAGATCCAAACAAATATAAACACATGTTTAAAGGGACATGAACCCTAGATTATCCAATTGGATAATCTGGTTCCTGTTCGTTCAAACATGTTTAGGGCTAATGTTCATTGACATATCGCGATTCTAGCAGTGCCTGTTAATCAGATTATAACAACCTGTAAGGTGGTGAATTGGCTCAAAGGAGTTGCGGATAAGAAGAGGTTAATTTGGGTGCCGAGATGTCGATGTTATCTGAATCGGGTTTAGGGGAAAGGGTGGCGACATTTAAGAGATTGTTGGTGTCCTTTTGATTGTACTAATACGATTGATTTATATATGAACGACGATTAGGGTTTGAACGGTTTTAAGTTTGGCAATTGATCGCGTATAGGCTCGATATCCATAAATAGATCGTAGATGGACGAATAATACAACGAATATGCTTCATACCATAAGCGAATTTGATCAATTAACGCGTTTGATGATTGTTTTGACGAAAGCGGGTCGCGAATCAGGTCGGGTAGGGGATAAACTGGTCGGACCAGGGGGGTGGCTTGGGTTATTTATATATTATTATATATTATAATATCATAATTTACATAACAGCCCTTGAAGTTTGTAGATGGAAACGAGAGTCGGTTAAAGTTTGAGTTTGGGGGAAAGTTGCAAGTTCTTGTAAGTTTTAAGTATTTAACTATTAAATAATAAAACTAAAACAATAAAAATACTCAATAAATGCGCCGGTTTTATTAAATGAGTGACCCGAACCCTTAAACGGGTCAGGTATAAATACCAGAATATAATAACGCAAACCCGAAATGTTACAGCATTCACTACTTTAGGAAATTTCGTCTCGAAATTAGGAATTAAGCCATAACGAAGAGGTGCGGGTACTAGGACTCCATTTGGTCTTTACGTTCCCAAGTGAACTCGGGACCACGTTTAGATTCCCAATGATTTTTGACAAGCGGAATACGGCTACGCTTGGTTTCCTTGTCCATATGATCCACGATTTCAGCAGGCTTCTCGATAACGCGCATAGACTCATCAACTCGGACTTCGTCGAGGGCTATATGGAGATTCCCCTCGGCTAAGCACTTCTTGAGATTGGAAACATGAAAAGTTGAATGAACATTAGAGAGCTCTTCGGGGAGATTGAGACGATACGCAACTTTACCAACTCTTTCAACGATCTTAAACGGGCCAACAAAACGAGGAGATGGTTTATTCCTTTTGCCAAAACGAACTACCCCTTTCCATGGAGATACTTTAAGAAGAACACAATCACCAACATTGAACTCGAGAGGTTTACGGCGCTTATCGGCGTAGCTCTTTTGACGGCTACGAGCGGCAATAAGATTTTGGCGAATGAGAGCGATTCGATCTGAAGTTTCTTGAACAAGCTCGGGACCGGTGATTTGCGATTCACCAACCTCGTTCCAACAAATTGGGGAATGACATTTTCGGCCATAGAGAGCTTCAAAGGGTGCCATGCCAATACTAGTGTGGAAACTATTATTGTAGGAAAACTCTACAAGTGGTAACTAAGTATCCCAATTTCCACCAAAATCTAGTATGCACGATCGGAGCATATCTTCGAGAGTTTGAATCGTTCTCTCAGATTGACCATCGGTTTGCGGGTGATAAGCGGTGCTTAGATCAATACGAGTACCAAGGCGGTTTGCAACGATTTCCAAAAATGAGAAGTAAACCTATCATCTCGATCGGAATGATGGTCAAAGGCGTTCCATGGCGGCAAATGATGTTCTTCACATAGAGTCGGGCTAATTCGCTTACGGAGGACTTCTCACAGAACGGTATGAAATGAGCTGACTTGGTCAAACGATAAAAAATCACCCAAATACTATCATTGCGACTTTGAGTAGTGGAGAGTTTAGTAACAAAATCCATGGCTATGTCTTCCCATTTTCAAAGGGGGATCGGAGGTTGTTCAAGCAAACTAAACGGCTTTTGATACTCGGCTTTAACCTTATAACAAGTGAGGGAGGAATTTAGATACATACACCATAATATATTTTTTCATTCCCGGCCACCAAAACATGGTACGAAGATCGGCATACATATTATCCGCACCGGGATGGATAGATATCGTGACTAATGAGCTTCATCGAGGATGAACATGCGAAGATCGTCACGATCGGGAACCCATAAACGGTCCAAATAATATAGTAAGCCATTACGTTTGGTTTCAAGTTGGAGTTCGGTGCCACATGACATCTTGTCGTGTAAGTTACCCTCAGTGACGGAGACGTGTTGTGCGTCGAAGATGCGGTATTGGAGGTCAGATTGGATGGTGACACAATGGAGCAAGACAGATTTAATATGACTCTTACGACTAAGAGCATCGGCCACGACATTCGCTTTCCTGGGGTGGTAGCGAATTTCGCAATCGTAATCGCTTAACAATTCGGCCCATCGTCTTTGTCTCATATTGAGGTCCTTTTGGTCGAAAATGTGTTGTAAACTTTTATGGTCGGTGAAGACCAAACATTTCGTGCCGTAAAGGTAGTGTCTCCAAATGTTCAAGGAAAACACGACTGCACCAAGTTCGAGGTCGTTCGTCGTGTAATTTTTCTCGTGTACCTTGAGTTGACGCGAAGTGTAAGCAATGACCTTGTCTCGTTGCATAAGAACACAACCAAGACCTTGAATAGAAGCGTCACAAAAGACAACAAAATCGTCATTGCCCTCAGGAAGAGCAAGAATTAGAGCATTGCAAAGCATATCCTTATGAGTTTAAAACGCTTCCTCTTGATTTGAACCCCATTCATAAACTTTCCCTTTGTGGGTTAGTGCGGTAAGGGGTGAAGCAATCTTCGAAAAGTTGCGGATAAAACGACGGTAATACCCCGCTAAACCAAGAAATGATCGAACCTCCGTTGGAGAGGACGGGGTCTCAATTTTTGCGGGATCAACGTGAATACCCTTGTCGTTAACGATGTGACCCAGGAATTGAACTTGCTTTAGCCAAAATTCGCATTTGGAGAACTTAGCATAAAGTTGTTCTTTACGTAACAAGTCGAGAACTTAGCACAAATGGTCTTTGTGCTCGGTCTCGGATTTAGAATATATCAAGATGTCGTCGATGAAAACAATCACAAACTTGTCGAGATAGGGTTTACAAACACGATTCATAAGATCCATGAAAACGGCGGGAGCATTTGTCAACCCAAAAGGCATAACTCGGAACTCAAAGTGGCCATAACGAGTACGGAAGGCAGTCTTGGTTATGTCATCTTCGTGGACACGGAGTTAGTGATAACCCGAACAATCTTAGAGAAACATGCGGCTCCTTGGAGTTGATCGAAAAGATCGTCAATACGCTGAAGGGGATAACGGTTCTTGATAGTAAGCTTGTTGAGCTCACGATAATCGATACACATGCGAAGAGTACCGTCTTTCTTCTTAACAAACAAGACGGGTGCGCCCCATGGAGACGAAATCGGGCGAATAAAACCCTTTTCCGTGAGTTCTTGGCTTTGGTTGGAGAGTTCTTGCATTTCGGAAGGTGCAAGTCGATAGGATGCTTTGGCTACGGGGTTCGCTCCGGGTACAAGAGCAATACGGAACTCCACTTGACGAATTGGAGGGAGTCCGGAAACGTTATCAGGAAAGACTTTGGGGATGTCGCGGACAATCGGGATGTCGGAAAGCTTCTTTTCTTCATCGGATTTTGTGGTGACATGGGCTAAAAAGGAGACATACTTCTTGCATAAGTAACGTTGGGCTTCAAGACACGACATGAGGTTTAGCTTTGAGAAGGTTCCTTCACCGCGGACGTTTAGAATCACGCCTCCATTGATAGGGATTCGAATGAGTTTTTGAAACACAAAATTTCGGCACGGTGGAGAGAGAGCCAATCCATACCAATGATAACGTCGAAGCTACCCATTTGCATAGGGATAAGGTCGATGGAGAACTTTTGCCCATTGAGAGTAATCGTGCAATTTCGAATGACGGAGTCAATAGTGATCGAACTACCTTTTTCTATCTCTACCGTGAAGGGCTTAGATAATTTACTACGGGGCACATCAAGTATGTATTCAAAATCAAAGGAAATAAAGCTTCTATTGGCTCCCGAATCAAATAGTACCGAAACATGGTGCTTATTAATTAGGAATATACCGTTCACCACATAATTCGAGTTTCGGGCTTGATGAGCATTGATGGTGAAAGCTTGGCCTTGAGTCCTTTGAGGTGCTTGGATTTGAGAAGTTGAAGCTTGAGAGGTTGGAGCTTGATAGGCTTGCATGACCATGGGTTGAGCTTGAAGATTTAGAGGAGCCATGAATTGGGGTACTTGGGCTTGATAAGCTTGCATTTGATAGGCTTGGGAGGTGTAGTAGGGGTGTGGTGCAATATAGGCTTGGTTAATATGGGCGAGCCGAGGACACGCGTTGCGAAGGTGATTTGGGTCACCGCAATTGTAGCAAGCCCTAGCGGGGTTAATGGTTGGAGCACGAGGGATGGATCGGTTGGGTTGGTTTGATGGTGCGAACCGCGGTGGAGCGGCTTGCACACGAGGTGCTTCTCGACAATATTGGGTGAGGTGGCCGAATCGGTGGCAATTGGTGCACACCCGACAAGTGGCTTGGGCCGGGTGGTGGCGTTGGCAAGTTTTGCAATACGGGTTTGGGCCGGTATAGGGCTTTTTGTTTGGAGGGGCTTGTTGGGCTTGTGGTTGGGCTAAGACATAATTTTGGGAACTGGGTTTTCTCTTGTTGTTGCGGTAGTGAGATGAGTTGTTGTGGTTGTTATTCTTGGAGGATTCGAGCTTAGAGGATTCGGGCTTAGACTCTTTAGTGGGCTCAGGTGTGGGCTTATCATTGGGCTTCTTAGAACTCTTCCGTTGCAAGGTCCCGGCCTTAACATGGTTCTCAGTGAGGGTACCGGCTAAGGTGATGGCATCATGGAGGGTTTGAGGGTCACAAATTAGAACAGAGTCTTGGATTTGCATAGATAAACCCTAGATGTACTTGTCGATTGCACGTTCAAGGGGAGTGACCATATGGGGAATGAGAAGGCTCAGTTCATGGAAACGGTCGTTGTAGATGGTGCCATTTTCACTTTCTTTTTTCAAGTTCCAAAACTCTTCGTCCAACCTCCGAAGCTCATGTTTCGGGCAGAACTTCTTGAGCATGAATTTCTTGAGGTCGTCCCATGGCATGGTCATGGCAACCTCAGTGCCAATCGTGCGCTTCTCACCGTTCCACCAATTGAGGGAATTCTTCTTAAGCATGCTCGAGGCGTAAGTGGTTTTCTTGTCCTCGGGACATTCACAATGAAGGAATATGCTCTCCATTTATTCGAACCATTGGAGGAGAACGGTAGCACCGTCGATACTGAAATATTCGGGCGGGTTGGCACTCTTGAATTGTTTTAGGGGGTAAGCATTTGGGTTCGGAGTTGCGGATGATGAAGAAGCATTCACAGTTTGCAATTGAGAGATGATCGTTGGGATGGCTTCCACGATGCCCTTAGCGATGCGAGACGACATGCTACGGCCAGAGTTGTCGGTGCGACGGTTACGGTTGATGAGGCGAGAAGCCATACTGCAAGAGTAAAAGCTGTAAAGTTCGTAAGACTTGGGTGAATGTTGCAAGTATAAATAATCGATGAAATATAGTAGTCGTGCATTGAGGTTGGGATTGTGTTTGAGGTTGAGAATTTCGTTATTAACGAGACTTGATTATATAACATTTTATCATCTTAAACGTTTTGAGAAAATATAACAACATAACTTGAATAAAAATACATAGGTTCATTTTTCGGTTAGGGCTTCATGTATCACCATGGGTCCTTCCAACAAATGAAAAAATATCGAACACCAAATAAAAAAAATCAATCGAAAATCGAATTTGAGGGGGGTGTTGAGGCAGATGGTTGAAATAGTTCGGGAGCCACCCCATTGAACATACTTCATCCATCCGATCAACAAAACACAATACGGAAAAACCGAGTTTAGCCACGAAATCACCGTGAATTCGGTTATAAATTTAAGGATGTGATCGTCACATGACCACGTTGATACAATGAGGGTAGTAGATTCGGGTACGTTTGGTGTGATATGCTTTGGCCTAGTAACTTCCACACCCTTACCGAACACTCCAGGAAGGCAACCAGGTCTCGCGGTTGATTGAGATTTATGCGCATTGCACTTCCTTAGGCTCGCAAGCCTTGGTGTCAAGGGTTCGGTAAACAAGTGCGTCCCCCTTCCAGTTACTACATATCCGTCCCACGAATCGTCCTCAAGGAGAGGGGAGCAAAAAGTTGGGATTTCCTAAGGAATTTCCCGATAAAAATCGTCCTAGAGTTTAAAAAAAATTAATAATTTTGGAGGGTGAGGCATAGCCTCGGATTAAGTGTGTGCTTTTTATGTACAATTGTATATGATGAACAATATAAATATGCTAAGCTATGTACAAAAAATTTAAACAAGTAGGGTGCACGTATAGGAACACGTATAGGGACCCTAAGCATGCTACTAGGTCGTTACGTCTAACCACCTATCTTATAGCCTTCGGCTCTGATACCAATTTGTCACACCCCAACCTACGGCGGAACATGTCGGGGCGAGACATTGATTGTATCATAACTCAGAAGACCCTAAGTAAAATACACGTGTCAATATCTAAATTATTCATTCATATATCAGTTTTCAAAAGCACAAACATTGTCTTAACAATAACGTTACAAATCGATAATAAATAATTTAAAACAAGAAAAAGTGTTCTTCAATCATCAAGCAACCTAAGGTCTCATCTACTTCCAAAACTTGATTCATCCGATAAAGCTACCTGTGCCATGCGTGAAAATATATATTTTGTCAACATAAAGCTGAGCAGGTAAACCACGATTTTGAGTATATATAATAATAAAATGACAATTCCATGCGATAATTGTAAATCACTACAACTAGTATAACAATAAATAAAAGTTGTCCACTCGAATCATTTTGATAACGAGCTAATTCGACGGCGTATGATCATACTAATGAGGATGAGGATGAGGATACCAACCAACATAAAGTAAACACATTGTCACATTTGCACATATCAACTAATCGAACAATTTCAATTACGCATATAGTGGAATCGTAGTGAAAACAATAATTTAATTGTGAGCGCATAACGCCCCGAAAACTTAAAATGGTAAAATAAAAGGGGGATGTGAATTTACTTATCTTTAATGAGAGATAAACGAGGACGAGATAATAAAAGAAAATGCTAGGATGGAAAACGATCAAGCTTCCCGAGATTTGCCAACAATTAATCCTAGTTGTTAACGATAAAGAGAGTTAAAATATAAACGACTAAATAATAAGACGGATTTTGGGTCTCGATGAGGTTATTAATCTTGTTGTCATTTTATTATAGTTGTTTATTATCATTAACGTGATTATATTTATTGGTATTATTATTATTATTATTATTATTATTATTATTATTATTATGTTTGCTTTCTTTACGTTAATACAATAACTGTTTATAAAGTGACATAAAAGTTGGAAAATTTATACGTACATGAATCATCAAAAATGAATACAATTTGGGTGATTAAACGATTTATCATAACATATATATATATATTCATACATATGTATAAAAGATTTAAGAAGAAAGACGGCAAGTCTAGAGGTTCGGTATAACCAATCTTCGTTTATTAAATGTTATAAACATAAATTAATATAAAGGAAAGTTATTTAATTGAGTAAAAAAATAAATAACAAAACCGGGTTTCATGAGGCTTAGAGATTCTATTTATATTTATAAATTTATTAAGTAATAATAATAATCAAAGATCCAAATAGAAGGTTAATATATATAATATAAAAAAGGATTAAAAACGGGCTGGGTAGGGTTCGAACCCGCAACCCACCCTATGTAAATTAGTGTACCAGCCAACTGATCCATCATGGCCAGTTGTTAATAGTTGCAGATCCATACAAATATAAACACATGTTCAAAGGGACATGAACCCTAGATTATCCAATTGGATAATCTGGTTCATGTTCGTTCAAACATGTTTAGGACTAATGTTCATTGACATATCGCGATTCTAACTGTACCTGTTAATCGGATTATAACAGCCTGTAAGGTGGTGAATTAGCACGAAGGAGTTGCTACCAAGAAGAGGTTAATTTGGGTGCCGAGATGTCGATGTTATCTGAATTGGGTTTAGGGGAAAGGGTGGCGACAGTTAAGAGATTGTTGGTGTTCTTTTGATTGTACTAATACGATTGATTTATATATGAACGACAATTAGGGTTTGAACGGTTTTAAGTTTGGTAAATTGATCGCATATAGGCTCGATATCCATAAATAGATCGTCGATGGACGAATAATACAACGAATATGCTTCATACCATAAACGAATTTGATCAATTAACGCGTTTGATGATGTTTTGACGAAAGCGGGTCGCGAATCGTGTCGGGTTAAGGATAAAGTGGTCGGACCAGGGGGGTGGTTTAGGTTATTTATATATTATTATATCATAATTTACATAACAGCCCTTGAAGTTTGTAGATGGAAACGAGAGTGGGTTAAAGTTGCAAGTTCTTGTTAGTTTTACGTATTTAACTATTAAATAATAAAACTAAAACAATAAAAATACTCAAAAAATGCGCCGGTTTTATTAAATGAGTGACCCGAACCCTTAAACGGGTCGGGTATAAATACAAGAATATAAAAACGAAAACCCGAAATGTTACATATGCCAATTCAAGAAAGCCATGTGTCACTCAAGCAAAGCTAAGTAAAGGTAAAGTATGTGATCAAATTCACATGTAAAGTAGAATGATGTATGAATGCTAGCTTAATTGCTAGAGATAGGAGCGTATGATGATATGAACTGTTTAAATGTCTAACTGTTAGAAATAGAATTAGCACAAATAGACTCATAAGAGGAAGTATATAGGACACGAAGAGTAACGTGATCAGCTAATCACAGCTGGCGACTATTATTACTTGTTAGCCTTACTAACGTTGTACTAAATAGTTCCTTGAGTGACGATGTTTGTGTTTCCTTATAGAATACGAGTGGGTGGAGCTAGGAAAGTTGCTGGACAAGGAGGTCGTATTGGACGTCGTGGCAGGACACATATTGTTCGAGAACCGTCTGGAGTACCAGTTGTTAACTTTGTTGAAGGACCAAGTGAGACTCTGCGAAGACCAAGCCAGAATGAAGGGTATCAACTTGACCCTGCTGTTTAAGCTGTCATTTCTCAAGCTGTAGCAGCTACAGTGAAGAATCTACAACATGAAAAGTCTGTTGGAAGTCATGCAAAAACTGCTAATGGGTCAGTAGAGAATGGTAAGAAATATGAGGAGAGAGAGAAGGGTGACTCCAGTGAAGTCCGATCTATGAAGGTTGACGATAGAAAGAGAGGCCAAGGTGGGTGCAATTACAAGTCCTTCAAGGGTTGTGACCCTCCAAAGCTGACTGGTTTAGGAGACGCAATCGCTACTCTTCAATGGATAACCGCAATGGACAAAGTTTTCTGAATTAGTGAGTTTCGTCCCGATCAAGAAGTAGGTTATGCCACTCAATCATTTGGTGATAAAGCTATGTATTGGTGGGATTCGGTTGAGCAGAGAAAGAGTTAGGAGGAGATTAAGGCGATGAGATGGGATGATCTGGAAGAGTTGGTAATGAAGAGGTTCTGTGCTGATGTAGAGGTGGAGAGAGCTGAAATGAAGTTTCTAAACTTGAAAGCGGGAAAAATGACACACCATGAGTATGCTACTGAATTCAACCGAATGTCAAGGTTGGTGCCCGAGATTATTAACACTGAGGCCAAGAGGATCAAGTGCTATGTGAGAGGACTGCCACAGAATGTTCGCACGCTAGTCAGGGCGAATAAACCGGCTACTTTTGACTCTGATGTCGAACTCGCAAAGATGGTTTATGATGACCTGGCAGTAGACGATGTGGTGGTGAAGAAAAGAAAGATAAGAAATGGGTCGCTCCTGTCAAACGACTCGGTACTCAGTTGTGGAACCATAAGAATAAGCAGCCGAGAGTTTGGGAGAAGAGGTCGTGTAAGACCTGCGGAAAAATGCATGGTGGTGAGTGCAAGTGGAGTAAAGGATCTGATGTTTGTTATAAGTGTGGTAAGGCTCATGATGGAGAATGCAGGCTTGGGTCGAATGCCTGTTATAAGTGTGGAAAGGTGGGGCATTATGCTCCAAATTGTATTGCAAAGCCCGCATGCTACAAGTGCGGTAAGACGGGTCATTTTGCTAATGAATGCACCGATGGTGGGACTGGAGGGAGTGAAAAGAATGATACTGATCAAACTAGGCCAAAGACCAGGGCCTACATATTAACCCAGGAGCAAGCCAAGCAGGTCCCAGATGTTGTGACAGGTACATTTCTAGTAAACGGTAATTCTTCTTCAGTATTGTTTGATTCGGGTGCTAGTAAGAGTTTTGTAGCTACACCATTTAGTAAATTAGCTAAAATAAAATGTTGTCGGGTGCCTGAAACACTTATAGTAGAAACCGCTAGTGACACCTCGGTAAAAATAATGAAAATGGTTAAGGAATGTAAGATAGACTTAGAGGGACGTGAGTTCCCTGTTACTTTGTATTTGATGACCTTAGGAGGGTTCGATGTAGTCTTGGGAATGGATTGGTTATCTGAGTTTGAAGCTCAGATAGTATGTAAGAGTAGGATAATAAGGTTAAAGTACATGGATGGTAGTGGGGTGACGGTTTATGGTGATAAAGAAAGTTTAGGGCTTAATGTCATTTCGATGATAAAAGCCGAATGTTTGTTACGAAAAGGGTGCGGTGCCTACCTGGCGTATGTTGTCAATGCTACGGCCGAGACGAAAGAAATGAAAGATCTTCCTATCGTGTGCGACAACCCAGAATTATTCCCTGAGGATCTTCCAGGTTTGCCACCTAAGCGAGAGATAGAAATTCAGATATATTTAGTACCAGGAGCCCTGCCCGTTGTGAAAGCGCCTTACTGTCTAGCACCGTCTGAGATGAAGGAATTGATGTCCTAGCTGTAAGAACTCCTCGACAAAGGTTTTATAAGACCAAGTGTGTCCCCGTGGGGTGCACCGGTGTTATTTGTTAAGAAGAAGGATGGAAGTATGAGAATGTTCATTGACTATCGTGAGTTGAACAAGCTTACGATGAAAAATAGATATCTGTTGCACCAGATTGATGATTTGTTTGACCAACTGCAAGGTTCAAGTTGGTTCTCCCGAATAGATATCAGATTAGGCTATAATCAGCTAAAAGTGAAGGAGGCAGGCATCCCTAAAACAGCGTTTTGGACGCGGTATGGACACTACGAGTTCCTCGTGAAGTCATTCGGTCTAACGAATGCTCCTGCAGCATTTATGGATATGATGAATAGGGTGTGCCGGCCGATGTTGGATAAGTCAGTTATCGTTTTCATTGATGATTTATTGATTTATTCAAAGAGCGAATCGGATCATACTGAGTATCTGAGAGAGGTATTAGAGACTGAAGAAAGAAAAGTTATATGCTTAGTTTTCGAAATGCGCATTTTGGTTAAGAGAAGTGTTGTTTCTCGGTCACATGATCAATCCTGAAAGGATTACCGTGGGCCCAGTTAAGATTGAGGGGATAACGAATTGGAAGACTACATAGAACCCGACTGATATACGAAGCTTCATAGGGTTGGCTGGCTATTATAGGAGATTCATCGAAGGCTTCTCCAAGATAGCTGCACCGTTGACCAGTATGACTCGAAAGTCGGTAGTATTCAGTTGGGGTAAGTTCCAAGAAGAAGCTTTTGAGGAATTAAAGAGAAGACCCGCGTAAGCTCCAATCCTTTCTCTACCCGATTGTGACGAGGATTTGGTTGTTTGTACTGATGCTTCGCATCGTGGGTTAGGTTGCGTGTTGATGCAACGAGGAAAAGTGATAGCTTATGCGTCAAGGCAGTTGAAAGTTCACGAAAGTACTTATCCGACACATGACTTAGAGCTAGCAGCAGTAGTGCATGCTCACAAGATATGGAGACATTATCTGTATGGTACTAACTGTACCATTTACACGGATCATAAAAGTTTAACATACTTCTTCGAGCAGAAAGAATTGAACATGAGGTAGAGAAGATGGTTAGTGTTGATAAAAGATTACGACTATGATATTAAGTATTACCCTGGTAAAGCTAATGTGGTCGCCGATGCGCTAAGCCGTAAGAATGAAGAAGTAATTGCAATAGTGAATTCGTATCAACTGATTATGAACTCAAGTCTTTTCGAAGAAATCATCAAGGTGCAGACAGAAGTGCTGGAAGATGAATGGCTAGTGAAGAAAGAAAGGATCTTCGGTCATCAAGACAAGTTGATGGAAAACACTCATGGTGTTAAGACTAGGTTTGACCGTATGTGGATTCCACGCCATGGAAATCTTAGAGATCGAATCTTAGATGAAGCTCATAAGTCAAGATATTCAATTCATCCAGGATCCACTACGATGTATCAAGACTTGAAGAGAGACTATTGGTGGCCGGGTATGAAGAATGGTGTTGTAGATTATGTCAGCAAGTGCTTGACTTGTTTGCAAGTCAAAGCTGAACACCAGAAGCCTTATGGAAAGATGCAACCTTTGGAGATACCTGAATAGAAATGGGAACACATAACCATGGATTTCATAACTAAACTACATCGTACAGCTAAGCATCATGATACCATTTGGGTGATAGTGGACCGTTTGACCAAAAGCGCTCACTTTCTGCCTATATGAGAGGCTATCTCGTCAGAAACGTTAGCAATTTCGTTCATCGAAGAGGTTGTAACTAAGCATGGAGTCAGTTATCGATCGTGTCTGATAGAGATACTCTTTTTACTTCGAGATTCTGGAAGAAGTTTCATGAAGCTATGGGAACGATATTGAACATCAGTACAGCGTATCATCCTCAAATAGATGGACAATCTGAAAGGACGATCCAAACCCTTGAGGATATGCTACATGCTTGTGTTTTAGACTTTGGAGGAAGTTGGGATGATCATCTACATCTGGCAGAGTTCTCTTATAACAACATCTACCATTCAAGTATTGGTATGCCACCATTTGAAATGTTGTATGGAAGACGTTGTAGGACTCCTGTATGTTGGGGATAGATTGGTCAGAAGGAGATGGAAAGTTTGGAAGTTGTTCAAGAGACCTCGTCAAAGTTTGATCAGATCAAGGCAAGAATGAAAGCTGCTCAAGAACGTCAGAATTCGTATGCTGATAAGCGGCGATGACCGATTGAGTTTAACGTTGGTGACAATGTGATGCTCAAGGTCTCGCCTTGGAAAGGAATTATCCGTTTTAGGAAGAGGGGAAAGTTGAGTCTGAGGTACATTGGACCATTTAAGATTGTAGGTCGTGTGGGTGATGTGGCTTATAAGCCAGATTTACCCGAAGAGTTAGAAGGAACTCATTCAACCTTCCATGTTTCTAACCTAAGGAAGTGTTTAGCTGATGACACGTCTCATGTGCCATTGGTAGACATCGAGGTTGATGAACGGTTGAACTACATCGAGCAACCTATAGAGATAGTTGACCGCATGGAAAAGCAACTCTATCACAAGGATATACCCTTAGTGAAAGTGGTATGGAAGCATCGCAAAGGATCCGACGCTACTTGGGAAGTTGAGGAAAAGATGCGCAAGTTCTACCCAGATTTTTTTTAGTAATGGTTAAGTTTTGGGGACGAAACCTCTTTAAGGAGGGAAGACTTGTAACATCCTAAAATTTAGAATAATAAATAAAGGAAATTATGTTCATTAAATGTGTGTTAACATTTAATTAAGATTAAATATAATAAAAAGTATGGACTTGGGTGGGAAAGATGGAATAAGGGATGGGATGGGCCTTAGGCCCATGGACTTAAGAGAGTATAAATACTCCCTTAAACGTTCCTAAAACCCTAAATCCCTCATTTCTATCTTCCTTATTCTCTACACACTCAAAACACACACACAAACCCTCCCTTTCACGGCGACAAGCTAGAGAAATATCCAAGAACGAACCGAGCCTAGATTCTTGATAGATCTTGGACGTACAAGCTAGATACAAGATTATTGTTCATTACCGAAGCTAACCGTAGCCTAACAACGCATAAAGATATGTTATTTATCTTTAAATATTATGTTTTTAAGAACGGTTTACCCTAAAACTTAGCCCTAGAGTAGATCGGGTCTAGATAAGTCATAAAGTTGCAAACTTGATGTTTAAAATGGACTTAACGAACTCATGGTTATATACGGCTCATAAAGAAACCCTATATCTAGCCTTTGAACGTGTTAAACCATAAAGGTCCAAGCTTTATGGTTACACTGGTCAAGTTTTGGCCGAACACGGTTAGGGAAACGTTTATGGGTTAATACGGAACCATAATAGGGTGTTAAGGCCAAGAGATGTTACGATAATGGTAATAAACAGACCAAAAGTGCTACAACTGTTCTATTACAATACATAACTCGAAAACAAGGGACATATTCGAATACATTGGGCTGATCGAACGAATATATCATTTCGCATACAATGCTATATTCGATTACAATGCACAGATCATTCGAATACATCGTTAAATTCGATTACAAAGTTACATTCGTATACACTGAGCAAATCGAATATAATTTAAGGATTCGAATATATACATATATTCGAATAGAATGGACAGATCGCATACATACATATATTCGAATAGAATGGGCAGATCGCAAACATACACTACTCGTATACAATGCTTGGATCGAATACAATGTAGAAACTCGAATACATTAAGTACACTAATACATATATATGTTAGAATAAAATGGAGGATTCTAGTGCATGCATACATTCGAATATATATAAATACATTCAAATACTTATGTGAATTCGAATACATTAAGGACCTCAAACACACTGTATGCATATACAAGTTCGCATAAATTGTAGGAACTCGTATACATTATGATACTCGCATACTTTGATGGTCTGAATGCATGTACTCACCCGCACACATCGATAATGATTCAAATACAATATATATATAGGACATCATGCTTGACATACTCGAATACAATGGTGTAATCAAATACACCAGTCAAGTACAGAAAGAAAGAAAGATTCATAATGGATCAAGTATTCGATTACAAAGGAAAGAAAGAAATGAACACACTGTATTCAAATACAAAGTGTTTGAATACATTAGTGTTTGAGGGAAGAATTATTTTCTAAGTTGATTGTATTCTAATATAAGGCCATACCTTATAAGGCCATTAGAATAGACCAGACTTAGCCATTTTGGCTGAAATATGAATAATATGATTAGGACGAGTATTGATACATGTAATTAATGTACAGTCAGCCGAGCTCAACTAAGGAAAGGATTAATGATTAATAGAGAACGTAACAGGATCTAGGTGAGTTCTAGCCCCATTTCCTTGTTATGTTTTCGGGGCTGTGTGCATACTCGATGTGATAGTTAATACACTCACCTTAAACGATAAGTGTATGCCATGTATGATTTATATGATAATTAATAGATGTATTGAATGTGAACGAAAGCTTACCGGTACGTGAACGATCTTCGGATATTGCACATATGGACAAGGAAGGTAAGTATATGAAATATGAATGTGTATGAAAGGTATATGTATGACATGTGAGTATGTATGAATGTTAAAGAATGTATATATATATATATATATATATATATATATATATATATATATATATATATATATATATATAAAGAAATAGTATGATATGGGTATGTAAAGAAAGTATGCATGAGGGTGGAAGAAGGAAAGGGATCGGACCCTAATAGTATATGAGATAGAGAAGTAAGTGATCAGACCCTAATAATATCTGAGATAGAGAAGTAAGGGATCAGACCCTAATAATATCTGAGATATACAAAGAAAGATGGATCAGACCCTAATAATATCTGAGATAGAAAAGGAAAGGGATCATACCCTAATAATATCTGAGATAGAAAGGACAGTAAGCATATAGTATAGAAGTAATAAAGTATGAGTGTATGTATGAAATGAAAGTAATAAGTAAAGTACTTAATGTGTATCTTCGGATGCATAAATGAATGTAAGTGTATGTATTGTTTGATGTATGATTAACTAGAACTCACTCAGCGTAGCTGACTTTTAGTATGCACACAGGTGAGTAGAATGAAGCAGCTAGCTTGAGCGGGGCACATGGCAGTTGACTAAAGAAGTTGGCATCTGAAGACTCAAGTTGTTTCTATGATTTGATGTTTAATTTGAAAGACATGAGTGTTTGATTAAGACAAGTTATGAATTATTCTGTAATGTTTTATGAAAGTTTTATATTCCGCGTAAAGTTTTAGAACTGTGTTTCTGAGTAAATCCAACGTCCAATGTTGGGCACCGGTAACGAGGCCCTACACCTTAGGTCCATGGGCTTAAGGGTTTATAAACCCCTTAAACCACCCTAAAACCCTCATTCTTATCTCTAAGCCTCCATACACTCTCAAAAACACACACAAACACCCTCCTTTATCACGGACCAAGATCCGAAGGAAAAGACCCAAGCTCGTTGGTGTTAGAGCATCGTGACGAGCAAGACATACATCAAGACTAGATAGTGTACGTGAAACCGATTCATTTAAGGTACGTTTTTTAATGAAAACTTGTTCATTTATGCTTGGCTCGTTTATTACCCCTAGATCTGTACAAATGATAAAGACAAGCTAAATGTGAGGATTCTCGTTGAAATTCGTTAACGTTTAACGGGTTAATAAATCAAATGTTTAGCCGTAATATATATCAATCAAACTCACCATTTAAAACGCGATGTTTAGATATTTGGATGATTGGGGTCTGTAGGCGATGTTATTACGAGCAGATTGATGCCAATTGGGTGTTGTTTCATCGTGATTTGTAGATTAATTGCAGATCTGGTGCCTGTTGACTGTTTTTGTTCATATCGATTTTGACTTTGACAACTGGAGTCAAAGATAGGACAATTCCAAATATCCATTCGTTATGATAAACGAATGGCCGACCATTCGTTAAGCAATCATAGAGAATAAGATACATTCGTATGTTTTGGTAACGAACGAGCCTCCCATTCGTCCTATAGAAGTCACAAATAGTCTACTCATTCGTTATTCATTCATTCGCTATGATGAGAAAGCGAATCAAACTATTCGTTATAGATACATTCGTGTGCTCTTGTAACGAATAAGCCTTTCATTCATCTAAAAGAAATCACGAATGGCCTAATTCATTCATTATTCATTCATTCGTCTCAGATCAAACCATTCGTTATAATGAATGGAATCATTCGTTATAAAGAATGTGATAACAAATGATGCTTAACTAGAGACCATTCGTCACAATGAATGAGATAGCGAATAGAATAATCATTTAAGAATTTTAATGAAATTTGTGTTAAGGACTGTTAATGAAAATAAATTTTTCAGCTCGATCCCAGCCAGGGGCTCTGCCCCTTGGACCCTGCTAGGGGTTCCTGCCCCTAGACCCCGCTTCCAGGGGCTCTGCCCCCGGATCCCCGTTCATTGAGGGTTATATTAAACTAGAAGTACGATATGGGTAGTGATAGTTAACTGATGCTTGTAATTGTTTTACAGTTAGGCGCGCCCAGTTAAAGAGATGAGTTACCATTAACTCGGAAAGGAACCGAGTTCAGGTGAGTTTCTAGCCCCATTTCCTTGTTATGTTTTCGGGGCTGTGTGCATACTCGATGTGATTCGTTAATACACTTACCTTAAGTGGTAAGTGTATGATATGTGATTGTTAAATAAATGATGTATGAATGATGTTTGAATGCTATAGAAAAGATTAAGAGTATGTATGAAAGTGTACAAATATATATATAAAGAAAAGTATGTATGGTTGTATGGTACGAGGGTGGCAGACCCTAATAATATTCGTGAAGAAGGGTGACGGACCCTAATAATATCTGTGAAGGTAGGTGATAGACCCTAATAATATCTGTGAAGGAGGGTGGCAAACCCTAATAATATCTATGAAGCAGGGTGGCAGGCCCTAATAATATCTGTGAACGAGGGTGACAGACCCTAATAATATTTGTGAGGTTATAGGGCGAAATGCTCTTTAAAATGTATAAGTATGTATGTACAACAAGATAAAAAAATGAAAATATGAAAGAAAGAAAGATTAAAAGAAAGAAAGAAAGTATATACTTATGTATGTGTGAAAGAAAGATAAGCAGGCTAACTAAGTAATATGTATCTAGGGATACGTATAAGTAAGTATGTGAAGGTATTGAATGTTGCCTGCTTTAACTAGAACTCACTCAGCGTAGCCGACTTTTAGTATGCACGCAGATTAATAGACTGAAGTGGTTAGCTTGAGGGAGACACATGGCATGATCCGAAGAAGCTGACATCTGCAGAAAGATTTTTCATGATGTTAAATAAGATGTTTTATGTTATGTTTTTAATGACAAGTTTGAGTGTATGTAACGAATGATTGAAGTTTTATTTATTCCGCGAAAGTTTTAATTAACTATGATATTTAGAATGTGTTTATGAGTAAATCTAACACCAAAGTAGGACACCGTGATTGGGGCCTTAAATGAGTTTCATTAAATGGAGGAAAAGAAAACAAATGAAAGGAAAACAAGAAGAAATAAAGAGCAAGTTGAAAGGAATTACTTTTTTTTTCAATTTGGAAAGAAATGAGAA
Source organism: Bidens hawaiensis (assembly GCF_021521415.1). Lineage (NCBI taxonomy): Eukaryota > Viridiplantae > Streptophyta > Magnoliopsida > Asterales > Asteraceae > Bidens > Bidens hawaiensis. The sequence continues at coordinate 108,687 of NW_027492343.1, read as the reverse complement.
GAAAGACATTAAAGATAATATAAGAAACAAATGAAAACAAACATCTTCTTTCTTTTCTTTTCTCTCATTAGGTGAACTCTTGAACAAAGCGTTATAGTCTCTATTAAATATATTAAATTAAAACCTATTTTGCTATTATTAATTGTATTTATGATTATCATTGTAAATATCGTTGACATATATGTTTTTATTTTTAATAATATCAATATTAGTATCACTCTTTAACACACATATATTTATATATGGTTTTATAAATATTATAATGCATCAACAGTGATAATAATAAATATTATTATGATCAAGAATAATAATAAAAAAAGAGAGAAACAAAAAAAGATACATAAAACATTATAGAGAAAAATAAAAAGAAAACGTTTAGAAAGAGACCATAAAAATTAAAAAAAATATTAGAGTCTAGTAATATGTCAAATAAATTTATAAAAGGAAGTCAAAGTTCAGAGAAATGGTATGACAAGGATGATAGATGTGTTTAGCCTCACCAAAATAAATTGATCAACAAAATTTTTTTAAATCGTAATAAATATGGGAATTAGTATCTATCAAGAAACTATACAGCTTAATAAAAGATCTCTAGAATATAACCATTTTGATCAAATGTTCATATTTTTACTATGATTATATATAGTTATCGACAAAATTGAATATTGTTTTAAATGAAAAAAATGCAACAACATAGCATTTTAGTTGACCGAAAAAATATACTGCATATTAAGCACGTAAAATATTCCACTTACAAAAGAAATTTTTTAACTTGAATTCATATTATTTATTATTGAATATAAAAAGAAAATGATAATGGAAAATATTTTTACATATGCAATAAAGTTTGAATCTTTAATTTTTCTAACGACTGTATATTACATTATACGAGATTTAAAACCATGATCCTCAATTTCACATCTTAACCATCTTTAATGTACATTAAAATAAAAGTTAATTTACATACAACAATAATGTGTCCTCACGATAAGTTAATCGTCCTTTTTAAGTTTTTTAATTTATAAATCCTTATTGTGATGAAAATTGAAACAAAAATTAGTGTACCTATTATGACAACGTGTCCTCACTATACGTGTATAATCGTTTTTAAGATTTTTATTTATAAATTAGTATTTTTATGAAAATCAAAATAAAAAATAATTTATCTATGGTGACAATGTGTCCTCACTATAAGTGAATATTCTTTATTCAAGTTTCTTATTTAAAAATCATTGTTTTAAAGAAAATAATAAAACAAATGAATTTACCAATAGCATCAATAGGTCCCCACTATACGTCTTGACAAACTAATTGTCACCAAACCTCTATGGTGAGGACATGTTGTCGCCACAAGTTAACTATTAACGATGACTTTTGTCCTCACTATAGGCCGGTGTCCTCAGTGTAGGGCAAAATTCTTGTAGTGACGAATGGGACACCGGGTCCATGCCTTCACATATGGGTCGGTCCACCGATGGAACTTATTCGTTTTGTTGGGTTAAAACGGAAATAAAACCAAGTTATTTTTGAAAAAAACAATTAAAATCAACATATTTACTGATTGTTTATTGCACCACAATAAGAAAAGTTCAGTTAATAATATTGTCATGTTTTACAACCATTGAAAGGCTTCATTTATATGAACACCTCTACGAAAACATATCTTATTGTACCAAATAAGCGATACATACAAAAGCAGTCTACAAGAAGATGAAAATCATCAGAAACAGTCTTCCATCAGCTTCAAAAATTCTCTGAAACTAATCTTTTCATCTTTATCAACATCATATCTATTGATCATCCGTCTACAATCGCTTTGTGATACTTTTCGACACACAAACTCAGAAAGCGCGTTTTGCAACTCCTTCTCATCTATATAACCATCATTGTTTCTATCAAACACGCTAAACGCTTCCTTCACTTCATCCAAGCTTGGCTCATCCTCATGAAACAAACTTAACATCTCCTCCAAGTCGGTAAGAACTTGTCTCTTATCATCACAGTCCCAACATATCCCTAATCTATCCATAATCATCTTTAGATCTACACCTAGCAACTTTGTGACACCTTTTTTGGCATGGCAAACCTTGGTGGCATGGTGGGGTCGAGTAGCAGCGGTTCGTGTTGTGGCACAAGTGGCGGATTGTGTAGCAAAGATAGACCGCCACATAGGCCGTGCCCAAAGGTAATAACTATCATGTAATAGTATTACCCATTCTATAAAGAGGTATAAGATTGCAAAATACCTTAGCTCCATAAATTAATATCGTATCAAAATGACTTGGTTTTTTTGGATGTTGGCTGGATCTAATTCTTTTTCATGTTATTTGTAGCTAGAGGAATTGTATTATTTAGTCTAAAGATCACACATCATGCATTCAGGAAATTACATTCCACCACACATGATTTTTAGAAAATATTGCAAGAAATTGATGGAAATTGACTTTTTTTGTCCTTTTTTTCACAATTTTCTAAATGGCATAAAGTCGCCAGGAGAACTTCGTGGCATCTTCGTAGGAGAATTTAAGAAATAAGGTGTGATTGTGGCACCATAAACATGCTAAAATTCTTCGAAAATGAAATATAGTTGACCAAGACAAACTGGGTCTTCCTAGTACAACGTTGTAATTGTATGCAACCTTCCTTTTGGTCTTAACAATGATCTTGTTCTTGATGTTCCCAACATGTAGTTTCTCTACATGTTCTTGCAGATGATCAGATGTTCGTGTTCTCTAAAAGGCATACGTACGTAACCATGCACGTCACAAGGTGAAGTAATCCAGTTGTGGAAAGTAGATAAATTTGAATTCTCTTTTCATTTAAATTTATCTTCAACCAAGGGTTTTTTTTATTAATACCTCAAAACTAAATTTTTTTTTTGTTATTAAATCATCTCTTGATGTTAAGTTAAAACGAAATAATACATCGAAGTTTTATATAATTTACTATAAAACGATTACAATAAAGTGGCAGGCAAACGGGCAACAAGCTGCGCCGTAACCCCCTTTTGAACAGCAAAGCCAATCCTGCTAAAAACGAAGCTTTGAGACCTAGAAGCTGAAGAGGTTCCGTGTACGACGCGCTGAACCCTACTCAAAAATTTCACAGCCTCTGGAGCCAGAAAACCAAATGTATCAAAGGCAAATGGTAGAAAGACATGTTGATTATCTAAACAAGCTTTCTCGTGTTTAACAACTTTGCCCGATTCAGCCTTCAACGCAGCCTGACCCACAACAAACCCACGGTCCCTGAGCCCAACAAGAGGAGACACTCCTGTAAGATCCACACAGGCGTGTTTCCCCCCTGCCCACCCGAATACAAGAATATCAGCTGGTCGTAAAGTAGACCTCCCTTCAATAGGATCCGTGAGAAAGTTAACAGGGGCCTCCTTTTTAGCAGAAATCCCTGCCCGTTTAAGAACATCACACAGAACATCCCTAACCAGATCATGTCTGTATTTAAAGCCAGGCAATTCTTTGCAATGCACCGCATGGTCACCAAAAGAATCCAAACAGACCTTGCGACAAATTGGGCAATGTTCATAAAAATGCTTATATCTTTACACTACTAGAAAAATAGGCATTTGCGACTGTATTTTCGGTCGCTAAACAGTCGCAATTTCCCTGTTGCGACCATTTTGCAACCGAAATTGCAGTTGAAAAAACGCTGGTAGCAGTTGCTCTGTTGCGACGAGTTTGCGACCGCTTTTATCTTTGCGACCACTGCGGCCGTCGCAAACCTTGCGATCACTGCTGCAGTAGCTAATATTGCGACCGCTGCTGCAGTTGCTAATCTTGCGACTAACACTTTCGTCGCAAATATTGTGACCACCATTGCAGTGGCAAATCTTGCGACCACTCTGCTGTAGTTGCTGATCTTGCGACCGATGGCTTGATCTGCATCCCATTGCTTGGTCGCATTGCAGTGACGATTTATTTGCAACAAAATTTATTAAAACCATTTTATATATATATATACAAAATTTACAAAATCATACAAATATAGATACAACCACAAATCAAACTAAAAATTTGTCATAATGTTCAATATTAACAAAATTAACAAAACAAATAAAAAAATCAAGTCGGCAACCTCGGGTTTGACCGGGCCAGTGACTACAAAAGCATCATCAGTCTTTCCATCAACCGCCACCATGACACATGTGCGCGCTAGTTTTTCATCATCTGAAAAATAACTCTCGGTCTCAGAATCAACTGGAACATTAGATAGCTTCATGAGTTAATGCACGCAAGCTCCATAACATTCGACGAAGAAAGTCTGACAATCCAACTCCCTACCATGGTCAACCTAACAATAACAGAAAGTCAACATTACAAATTACACACAATCAAGTAATAAAAACCACTAAATAGGCTAGAAACATAATTACCTTATCAACAAAATGAGCAACCAAACACCCTGCCTGTTGATTATCATTTTGTCTAGTGTTTGAAAAGTCAGCATTATCCTGCAGAGACTGAGCAACATCGAAAAGTGGGATCGTGCAGAGACTGGGCATCATCGAAAAGTGGTTACACGGTCGTGGGATCATCAAAGCGATCCTTTCTGCTCAATCATAAATGCCAACATAACAAAATTAAGTTTACAGTGTTTCTTATATTGGTGAGGATATATATCAACTAAATAAAGAAAAATTATTAGCAACCAAGATCTTCGAGTACTCATCAAAGATCTTCCTTTTTGTAGCAGCCTAAAATGAAACTCTAGTAAACTATTAAGTGGAAGAGTGCATATTATTTATGGTTAAAAATAAGATAATAGAAAAACACTGCAATAACACAAAATAAGATGAAGGAAATAGTTTTTTAACTTTAATGATACAATATAACAAACATGGTTTAAAAAGGCGTTCCGAGGCGCGCCTCGAGGCTTATGCCTCGGCAGCCTCGGTGGAAAAACGCCTTAGAGGCTTAGCCTCATAAGGGTATACTGAAACCTAAGCCTCGACCTTTGTGAGGTGGTCCGAGGCGGTGAGGCGAGGCCTTTTTAATTTAGATTATATATAAATTTATAATTTTTTAACGTTAAAAGTGTGATTTTTAAAGATTATATATATATATTTTTATATTTTTTAATTATGTTTAGAGGCTTACGCCTCGGTCCGCCTTATTTAGATTATATATAAGTTTAATAGTTATACTTACAATGGGATTTAATACGTAAAAAAATATAATAAAAAAAAGTTACACTTACAAGTTACAACCAACCCCTAGGTTTAGATGACCAACGAATAAAACAGATAATTTCTCACCTGTTTGCAAGAGTGCATGCACGATCGTAAGAAGTCATTGTCTCATAGTGGAACACAAAGTTGAGTACCCGTCCAAGTCGGATTGGATGAGTTGGTGCCAGTTCCAAATTTTCAATATTCTGCAACCATGAGACCATGATATATTTAAAATGATAATGGAAGATTATAAAATGTTGCATACCTTTTGCTGAAAATTGATGACTAAGCAAGATATCAATTAGCTCCTTCGAATTCTTTTGATTTTTTTATTGAACGCAACAGCAACCTTTAAAATCCAGCTATGAACTATATAGGAGCAATATTTAATCAAAACGAACTCAAAAACTATTAAAAGATTAAGAAATGTTTATAATATATATATATGATTTAGACCACATCAATTAAACATTGGCAATATACATTTATCAGCCTTCACAATAGTTTAAACCATAATATCCAACAAAGCTTAAAAGGTAAAACTCATTATGCTTTTAAACACAGCCTGATACAACATATCACATGTTTTTGTAACTGCAACAAATGATGGAAATACAAGTTTTACCTTGACATGGTTTGAACTGCCAACTTGGTGGATATAAAATACAAAACTGAAGTATCATATGTTTTATTAAAAAAGATAACCATGCATGATAAAGAAAGCAGAATACATCATCTAGTAAACGATGAGGTTACACTGTATGAAAAACATTATAAGTTAACAACTTAAGAAAGAAAAGGTTTCATAAAAATATATCTAAAAGGTGCATAACACAACTTGAACGTATAATAGGCACAACTTAATAACCAATGTTAACAAAACAAAGAAAAGTAATGGTAACAGGTTGATATCTATTAGTTCTACACGCAGATCTTTCAAAAGCTAACGGATCACAAATTCACATCTTATATGCACAAATCCTGTGACTGCTAAAACCTAATTTTCACAAATTATATAGTAGCCTGAGTTAAAACACAAAAAATTCATGCATTCACTCTTCCAAAACCTAATTCATCCAAAATTGAAATAAGTTTATGAACACAAGCACTTACGAGTGATACGATTGAACATAATGTGTACAATTAGTTGCTGCCTTACCAGCTGATCAAAATATCATATGCATTAAGATGGCTTACACCAGCTGATCTTCTATGCTTAGATATTTAGTAACCTAATAGATCACAAACTCACAACTAAAATGACAAATCCTTTAATTGCTTAAACCTAATTTGCACAAAATCTACATTAGAACCCAATTAAACACAGAAATTTATTCATTCACACTTCCAAAACCTAATTAATCCGAAATTGAAACAGATTCTAAACATAAACACCGGCGAGTGAAACGATTGAACAAAATATGTACAATTAGTTGTTGCTTTACCTCTTAGAGTTATCGACGCAGAGATTTTGCTACCAGATCTATCACCGGTGGAGCTTTTGTCACCGTTCCTCGCCTTCACCATCCAATCTAACCTAACCGACTTTTAGTGAGAATGAATGATGAGAAAACGAAGAGGTGGCGGTGATGTTTAATACTATACCCCTGTAATGTTAGAAATAACAAATTAGCAAACTGATAGTTATCTGCTGTAAAGAATGTGGGACAACTGAAAAGTGACAACATTTGATAACAAAATAAAAGGTGACCCATTTTAACTATTGGTGAAAACGAGCCAAGCCGTTCGCATGCTACTTGAGATCGGCTTGTGGAAAAGCTCGATCAAGGCGTGCCTAAACGAGCTTATCATTTTTATATGTTTTAATTATTAACAGTCTATGAAATCTATTTGTCGGTGGTGGTTGGGTTCATTATAGTATCGGCCTTGCTATAGCAACACTGTTACACTAACCCATTTTCCTATTTTAAGTGAGTCGATTGCATAATTACTTTTTATCAAATTTATGATTTTTAGGAAGGCTTTATTCAACTATAAATGTTTTGACTTAAAAAAGTCCAAACTATAATATGAGATGATGTGTGCTTCTGCATGAACTCTCTTGAATAGGTACAACAAACTTATGCTATATTCTATAATTTAAGTGTTTCATGCATTATTCTATAATCGTTTTATTTAGCTTTCTGATCCAGTAATAATTGACAGCCTCACAAATGGTATTAAACTATTAACAAACCTGAATCTGCATGGTTGACCTTGTCTACCACAGCAATTTTGACATTTGATCCTGAGTTTCCTTATAAGTTTTTTCTCTAATTTCTTTAGCCATACCAAACTACCAGAAACGCCCTTGGTTAACATTTAACCAGAAAACACTTCCAACAATCCAATACCATTGACTTAACTGTTGACTTTTACTTGGTAGTTGATTTTGACAATTAGTATATTTTTTGAATAATTTAAAATGACCAAAATACCCTTGACTACCATTTTCCCATTAGAATATTTAGATTTCTTGGTCTGAATAATGTTTGGACCTCCACATAATCAGTTCAATAAGTCTTACATATTAAAGTTAAAAGAAAAAAAGTTTTATTTAGCAGACCACGAAAAAAACTTATAAGATTTTAGAAATTCATTTAAAAGAATAGCTTATAAGATTTTAAAAGTTCATAAAAATTTAAACAGTATGTTCTTCATGTGTGCACCAAACATATCTCTCTGATTCTTCTACTTCATATACTTTACTCGCCTTCATCTTAATCTCACGATCCCAGGATGTATTCATTGATATATTGTAAACTGCTGAATCAAGGGGGCGTATGGAGCTTGATTTTCAATCTTTTGTAAAATCAGTTTTTTCAATGTGCACTAATTAATAATAACATATTGCTACCGCTGGTCGCAAATAATATTTTTTAAATAAAAGGTTAAAAAATTCCAACCGCCTATCGGTTGCAAAAAAACTCCGACTGCCTAGCCACCGGTTGCAAAAACTCCTACCGCCTAGCCATCGGTTGTAAAAACTCCAACCGCCTTAGCCATCGGTTGCAAAAAAAACTCCGACAGCTTAGCCACCGGTTGCAAAAACTCCGACCGCCTTAACCACCGGTGGCAAAAAAAACTCCGACCGCTTAGCCAACGGTTGCAAAAACTCCGACCGCCTTAACCACCGGTTGCAAAAAAACTCTGCTTAGCCACCGGTTGCCAAAACTCCGACCGCTTTAGCCACCGGTTGCAAAAAACTCCGACTACTTAGCCAACGGTTGCAAACACTCCGACCGTTAACAACCGAAAATAATCGGTTGCAAAAATTTCGACCGCTTAGCCACAGTGTCAACTAATTGGCATTTTCGGTAGCAAATTTGCTAAATCGGTCGCTAGATTTGCTACCGGTTTTTTTCGGTAGCAAATTTTGGTAGCAATTGCTCAATTTTCTAGTAGTGTTAATATGAGTATATGACTTTTTTATACGATTATATGAAAATTAAAACAAAAATTACGTCCATGTTTCTTTCTTATTATCATTGTGTCTTTTTTCGTCATTGTGTATTTTGACTCATTATTGGCTTCTTTTTTTTGTTTTTAATACTAATAACGTCGTTGTGTAACCCTAATATGTAAATACAATGATAACATAACAACAAATTATCTAATACATAAAGCACAAAGATGAATACATATAAATAATAATGTGAAACGTAAACACAATGATGAATACACATTACACAATGACATGAAACATAATGAAAAATACATATTACACAATAACCTAAACGTGAAACTCTTTTTTTCTCAAATTAAGTGAATGTCACATGTCAATCCCAATCAAAAGGCAATGAACGTGATACATATGACTAAAGCGCTATGGTGAGTAAAAAGACACAATGATAAATAAATAAAATATGAGCACAGAGATATAATGACGAACAAAAGACACAATGACGTACGTTTGTTTTAACTTTTATCTTTGATATGAGTATCAATTGAAAACACAATGACCATAAGTTGTGACACGATGCATAGAAAACCCTAATTAAAAAACACAATTACCAAACAATAACACAATGCAAAAATGACTAACTTTTTTTTTATAACAATATAATACTCATATTAAAGATAAAAAATGTTTGTATGGTTCTTAAAAAAAGGTTATATGAAAAAGTTATTGACGTTTTAAAATGACGGGGGAATTGACATGTGGAGAGGGAAAGTCAACAAATGTTGGTAATTCCAGTTACGCCATTTTCTTCATTTTTTTCCTCTTAAATTAATCACAATCATTCAAATATAATATCAACAGACTAGATTGTTTCTCACATTTCTCATTTTTGTAGCCATTTGTATTTTAACCTTATCCTTGATAATAATCCTAGCGATTTACTTGTTAGAAAATCGGTTATATATTTTACATATAACGTGAAATCTAACTATATTATTAAAAGAATACCCGTTATCTACATGACATTCAAGTAAACACTCCACATAGGATATTAAGTCGATGTCATGCCAGCTAATTACTATTATATCATGACTCATCACCCATTTTCCTATTATAACTCAAGACCAGTTTTCCATGGCAGTAAGACTTTATAAAATTTTAAAAAATAAATTATTGTGTGATAAAGTTTTGAACCCATGATTCTTACAAACTCCACTTAAGTGGTAATTATGTTTGATTTCTTTACCTAACATATCACTAGTACAAAATTGGACTTCGGTGACACGCAAAAATTGTCACCGTAGGTAGTTAATGACGATTTTTTTCGCTACATATGTCACCAAAGATCACGCCATTGTAGATGTTGTTTGGTGATACACAAAAAATTGTCACTGTAGCATATAAAAAGTAGTCACCGTAGAGTAGATGTATCACTATAGACCAGTGATTTTTGTTCCAATTTTATCAAATAACGTCAATATAAACCCTTTTCAGTGACACATTATTTTTTGGTTAGTGGCAATATATCAACAATTTGTCACATTACACTATGTTTAGTGTACTATTGGTTGGTATTTGATCACAATTAGAAACCAAGTTGTTACTCTAAGTTGTGACTATTACATACCTTTAAGTGATATAACACAAATGAAAATGTGACCTAAAACGTTTAATATAAACTAGTATTATTTAAGTGTCACTGTTGTGTATCCTTTAGTCACACTAACTTTGAAAAAATCTTGTTACATTTCCATTTAGTGACATATATTGCGTAGCTACATGACCCTAACACACTTGTTGTCATACTATTATTAAATAATTGTGAGTTTTTTGTATTTTAGTGACAAATAATTTTGAACAATATGACTATATGTAGTTAGTTATCACACAATTGTTAATCTAAGTTGTGATTATTACATACCCTCTAGTGACATAACACCAATGAAAATGTGACCTAAAACGTTTAATATAGACTTGTCTTATTTTAAGTGTCACTGATGTGTATCCTTTAGTCACACTAAGTTTCAAAATTTCTTGTTACATTTTCATTTAGTGACATATATTACGTAGTTACATGACCCTAACACACTTGTTGTCACACTATTATTAAATAAATGTGAGTTTTTTTTTGTATTTTTGTGACAAATAAATTTGAACAGTGTGACTCTATGTAGTTAGTTATCACACAATTGTTAATCTAAGTTGTGACTATTACATACCTTCTAGTGACATCTTTTATTTTAAGTGTCATTGTTGTGCATCCTTCAGTAATACTATCTTTGAATATTTGTTGTTACATTTCCCTTTAGTGACATATATTACGTAGTTACGTAACCCTATAACATACTTATAGTCACAGTCTTTTCTAAAGACTGTGATTGTTTATGGGATGTAGACACAAATATTTAGGTAGGCAGTGATTATATGTAGTTAGTTATCACACAAATGTTAACACAAAATTACCAATATATACCTTTTAGTGACACTTGTAGTGACACTATCTTTAATGAATGTGACCATATATATATGTTAGACACAAATTATTTAGTAAAATGTGACTATATATAGTTTATAATCAACCAAATATAACCTTTTAGTGACATATGATAATTTAAAATGTGACCAAAAATGAATTATAATCGCATGAATTTGATTGCAATTCACATTTAGTGACATTTGAGAAATAAGTATAATAATGGATAATATATAAATGAAACGATACAAATATATTATTAAAATAAAATGAAATTCTTCTACATATATATAATTTTTTAAATGGGAGTAATTACAAATATGCATCATAATCTAAATCTCACTAGTTGAATTAATTAAGCCGGCTTAGTTGCTGCATTAGTACTACTCCTGGTGAACTTCGATTTAAGATTATTCAACTGGACATATTCTATTGTTCCTTTTTGTTTAAGGTGTTTTTTGACCTTTAAATCTTTCGGTTGATTCCGTTGTTAACCATCAACATCTTTAGTAGTGGTCCCGTTTGTAAAGTTGTTGACCTTTTGATTTTCAATTTGTTGATCATCCTGTGTCAACACCATTTAAAAAAGAAAAAAACACTTAAGTTGTTTGAAATTGTTTAATAATTTAAAGACCATAGAAAGTAATTACAGAAACTTACATCAATAATGCAAAGCTCCTTAGGCCAAGGAACAAAACTGCCAGCTGCTTCCCCGACTGTCCGCGCATCAGGGATTTCATGAGGTAAAAATGCTGCATCTTGTATCGATTGGTCAATCGACACTTTGTAGCAGTTGTATTGGACTGGAACATTGCGACATGTTTGTAGACCTTCGGACAAGTAAATCCTACCAGAAGCGACAATGTTTCTCTTGGACACAATTGCTAGTCAACACTTGATAGTCTATAATAATTCTTGTCATTATCTCATAAGGAAAAAATGAAAAAAAATACAAAGACATATTTGTAAAAGTGCATACCCATTCTCCTTTTGGTAAAGGAGTATTTACTGGCACAGGCGAACTTTCCGCGTATTTTTTGACGGTTTTGGAATATTCATAAATAACAATTTATAATTCCCACAATTAATTAATGAAAATTATAAATTACTGAATTATTCAAAGAATAACTTACTTGATTGACTTTGTCACGTGTACAATGTTTCCTTTTGAGTGTAGCAGAAGTGGCTCGGTCATTCTTACCGTACAAAGTTATAGTTTTTTTTTAGTTGGAATCCACCTGATTGACTTGGACACTGATTTCCAGGACCTGCCTCATTGCCATGATCAAATACTCATATTTAAAGTACAATGTTATAATACAATTGAATTAATCAAAATAATATTAAAATAAAATAATAAGTTACTAGAGTTATGTTACCTTTGTGGACTGTTTCAGTTGAAGTATATCATCAGTTTGATTCATATTCTCAAATACTTATAACCTCAAATTTGTTCACGTGCGAAACTCATCGTACGGTGTATTGTAAATTGTATAGTTGTTTATCCCAGCCTTATGTTTTCATTTATTGGACTTCTCATTTTTTTCACTTATCGGATTTCTCATTTTTCACTCATTGGATTCTCATTTTCATTTATTGGACTTTTCAATTCTATTTATAGGGTCCTCATTATCGGGTTTCATTTATCGATTTTATTTAGTGTCTCGATTTATGGACATTGACGTTTATCTTGATGACTTTTAACTTCAAATCTTATTTCATATTGTTTACAAAAAAAAAAATTATATATTCGACCGTCTTTACTTATTTTAAACCGAATTATTATTTTCACCTTGGTTTATATCTTAAGATTTTTAGTTGTCTAAATTATTTATCCCATTTTTCCTACTTATTTAAAAGTCAATCACCCATTTGATTAAGGAATTGTTAATTACGGAATTTCTATATTTTAATTAATTATTGTATATTATTTGATTAAGTATTAAGTATTTGATTAAGCATCCTTAAGGTTTACTATAAATAAGGATGTTGATCGATTGACTCATTCTAAATTAATTAATATGGATTCATATAGATTGACCGATTGACTCATACAAATTTGAACCACTAGAGTATAAGTTTTGATTGTGAGTCTGAGCGGAAGTCGTCAACGAGTACCCGTGGTTGACCTTTGGTGAATATATCGACGATCTAAGAATGTGATGGGACACGTAGAACACGATTGTGACCCCGCTATCCATGTTCATGAAGAAAGTGAATATCTAAATCGATGTGCTTGGTCCGTTGGGGTTGAACATGTACTAGCCAGCATCATCTCAGTAAACTACTAGGGCAAGTAGTGGTTGATAAAGCTCTAGTAACAAATTTTGTAGTCAATATGTTTTAGTAATAAAAAATTTTTAGCTTAAAATAATGTTGAAATAAGTTTTAAAAATATCTAATGTGGGATTACATAACGTCTAAGATAGACGTCCGTTTGAATTAGGGATCATATGTGATATGTGTTAAAAAGATGTAAGCATCGCAAGTTACATTTTGTTTTTCTTTCCTTCTTCTTCTTGTATATTTTTTTATATATAATTCTATTTGAAAATAATCGAAATAATTCTATTTATCTAATTCTTTCGAAGGTTGTTTATGAAATTTATAGTTGACTTTGGTTACTTGTTGATCTTTGAGCTATTTTCGTATGTATTTACTCTCAAGTACAAAACGTAAATACATACATCATTCATATTTGCATTATTGAGTCGGTTTACTTTTGTTATCTCAATCTCGCGGTTTATGACTGATTTCTCATAAATGTAATCGTTTAGTGGAAATTGGGACTATGAAAATGTTGTGTGCATAGTTATACGTAGTTATCTAATAGAAACTGTATTCCAACATTGACTATCTATGACGGGTTACCTCTGAGCGAATTCGTTTACTAAAACCGGGGTTATGTTCATAGCTATCTAATATAAGTCACGTGTACATGTTGAGTTTATAATTATTTTTACATGAATTGTTTTCATTATTTGCTTAGTTCTTTTTTCACTCAATGTTTTTTTGATCCATCTTGTTTTCCTTGATCTAAACGCTTCATCGATTTGAGTTCAATGCTATACCTTGTTATTCTCAATCCTGATGTTTGAACTACTTACTTTATTATTCTTAATCTCAACGATGCCTTTATTCATGTTGATATTTTATTTTTAAAAATTTTCAATTGTTTTGCCTGTCATTACTGACCCCAATAACTTAATCTATTTTGATATTCTACTTAATCTATTTTTGATATTCTGACAACAAAAGTTCTGTATATGTATTTTATTATCGAACCCAACGTTGTATCGACTTACTTGGTTAAATTTTGTTAGTTCAAATTACCCAGCTATTCTCGACCCCCAATATTTCATTTATTTATTGCGATGATCACGAGATTAATGTTTTCATGCATTATTCTTATGATTTATGTTACTCAAGAGTTTCGCCCTTTTTGTTTTAAACCTTAATATAGAAAGAGACCTTGTCTTTATATATTTTTTGTTATTTTTTATTCTTATATTTTATTGTTCTTGATTTCCAAGATTTCATATAAGAATTAATTTTATCTTAAAACCCACAAAATAGGACGAATTATGTGGACCATCCAACGATAAAGACAATTATGGGTTGACACGTAACTATCAAAATCCTTGCATAGAAAACATAATAAGTATGTTTGTGTGCAATAGCTCGGAATTCGGAAAGATTTTGGAAAACGGGATAAGTGTAGTATGATAAGGGCATGGTGGATAAGCCGCATGTATATCCTATATATAAGTGTCATTGTCATATTTCCCATTTGTGGCATCTTTTGGAGCATTCAAAAATCGGTATTATTCTTTTTATTTAATTACATATATATAAAATTGTTAAAACTTTTAAAAACTTCATGTACTAGTCATTTTCTTATAAAATTTCATTTTTATTTTAATTTCAGGACAATATTTCTAAAAGTGTCTCATGTGTTTTGAGCAAGCTGTCCGTCACACTAAGGCGTTTTAGCTTAAGCTGGGGTATAATAATAATAATAATAATAATAATAATAATAAAATTCCCTACCCTACATTATCCCTTAGGAGCCAAGTTTGTGTGTTTTCCTTTTATTTGTTAAACTCACATTACAAGTCGTGTTAGCATTGGCCTTTTGTTTTAACCTTGTGGATGAAAACCCGATATGTTAAGAGTTGTATATAAGTTGTTGTTGAGCATAGTAAACAATGTAAGTATGTCTCGAGTCAGTAGTTACTTGTATATAGGCTATTAAGTTTTGTTAAAAAAAATTGAAAACTCATAAAAAAGCTCAAAAAGAGTCGATGTTTGAGTCAGTATGTTTGTAAATAATAGTTAGTGAGTTTGTTTGTTTGAATAAATTGGGTTTCATCCATCATAAGTCACTAAATAATTCCTATTCCACACTCAAACCTAAGCCAAAACAAGACCCTTACTCCTATTTTTTATGTAAGCGGTGGGTAATGGGCGGAGATATAACTGACTTGCAAGATTATTACATTGTAGTTATACTCGGTATAAAAGGCAGAGAGATACTAGCACATTTTTTGTTGGTCCAGATATTAAATCGAGATGGAAAATATTATATTATGAGAGGTGTGAACATGTGTGTCTTAACTGAAAACAAAGTATACTTGTCTGGGTGGTTCCATAGTTTTTACATCCATTACTAAATTATTTGGTGGGTTATCAATATTGAAAGTGTCAGTCTAGGGAAATGGGTATGACTTTATACCTCACTAGTATTAATAATGATAATTGATGAAACATCAATCGAGGTATATGTACTTTATGATAGTTGTTTGAGGGCAAGTAAATGATAAGTGTGTAGATGTGATAGTCGGGTATAAATCATGTATATAATTGTGTTATTTTATTAGTGTTAATTAGTTTATTGTGTGAACTATGGTACTTTATACGTGTTTTTCTGTGTTAAGTCATTGAGCATTAAAGATATTAATTGAAGACATTTATTAGCGTGCTTTGCGTTTCGAAAAGATCGGGAAGGATACATGTGGGTTTCAGATTAAAATAATGCAAAAGAAAGACAATCTCTCATGACAGAAATGGATTCACGGGTACTAGAATTGGGCTATTTTGAACCTCAATAATTCATTTTAAGAGACCCTGAGATAAATCAACTAATTCGAGTTAGAAGTTTATAGAATGTGGGAATGGAGTCACATGAATAATAATTGGCTATCATGATTTGGAACCTGAAGAGGTATGTACCCGCCTCAACACCGAGCAAGGCGGGTCAACCCACAAGATAAACACATTATGAAGGCACAAAGCCAAAACCTATGCGCATGGCGCATACAAAACATGCTCAGGCATCATATGCCCAGGCACACATATGCTCGCGCATCACATATGCGCGCGGCGCATATCACATGCTCGTGCATATCACATCTGCCCAGGCACACATATGCGCGCGGCGCACCAGCGCGCGGCGCATATCACATGCTCGTGCATATCACATCTGCGCATGAAATATCTGCGCGTAAGAATAAAGAGAAGACCTCGCGCATCCTCAGGATTGGCACATATCACACATGCACATAATCGACCTCGTCCTTATCCAAATCAGGATTAGGGCAACCTTGATTGTGCACGTCAGACAACCTTCTAGAAGGCATCTTTTTAAGGAGTAAGAATATGCTGATGTTGACAGCTGCCTAATGAAAGGTCGACAACTCAGCATGACACATGTGCTACCACGTGATTACAACCAACGAGAAAGCGCCAGGTGTCCCAGAGGACACGTGGCGCAGTGCGATTGGAGGAGGCCAACGAGGTTGAGCCCAACCAGTGGAAACCCTAGCACTATAAATACAGCATCAACTCCACTTTGATGAGGACATTCATACTCAATCACTGACAGTTACAGGCAGTGATATCACATTCAATCATATTGAATTACATTCACTCACAGTCAGTTACATACAAACACACAGTCACACAATCATACAGTATTCAGCTATTAAGCAATACTCTTGAGATTCCCTTACTCACACATTATTATCTTCTCCACCATATACTTATTCTCACGCCGGAGGGTTATCCCAAAGAGGACCCCTCTGTCCCTTTCTGAGGGGTAAGTTAACGGCGTTGTTCATTTTGTAGGTGGAAGAACACAGATCCAGAAGAACCATCGGTGAAATAGTACAATCAAAACCCGAGGAAAGTAGATCTGCTACCAGTGAGTAGATCCACGTTTCTTCAGAACCAAAACACACGTGGGTTTTGAAATTAATGTTCCACCAGACCATTTTAATACTTGGGCTATTCAAACTCAATTGGGTCTTGAAAGTCGGTTGGTCCACTTGGAGAAAAAGGAAATATATGCAGGGCACAAAGCATACGAGAAAGGGTTATTGTTTTTATTAGACGGTTGTTAGGGTTGGAACACAAGGAAGTTTTCTCTCTACAACTCATGGATTATTTTTGTATTCATGAAGCAGAGGCAAGGCTAAATAGTCTCATGACCACTTCATGTGTAGGTTTTGTGTAAACTGAATTTGATCATATTCTTTATGTTTTAATGGTTAAGAACTTGGTTGAATATGTTATTTGATCTTGTTTGTTTTATCAGTTAATTGTTTAAACAATTTATGTTTTTGCTTATCAAATCGTGCATCAACTATCCGGTTATGTTCATCAACATTTAGGACTAGGTTCTTAAGTCATTGATCCAAGAATCGTTAGTCATTGTATATCAATTAGTTTTCATAATATAAAACTGGTAATTTGGTAGATCGTGTTCAGTTGTGTCAACAATTCGGATAGGGCTTCGTTTGTCATCACAACCAAACTACTAGGTCTAGTTTTTACTTCGCAATTGATTTAACAGAATCTGTGATTAGTTTATTATCGCATTACCTGAACTTGAAGTGAATCACTTGTTTCTCATAATTGTTTACAAACTTTAAAAGTAATCATGTTGCATTCAAACATCTTTCTAAATCGTTTAACATTGTTTATTTGCTTAGTTAAATAGTTTTCAAGTCATGAGTCAAACTTGCATTTTCCACTGATTCCTTGTGGAGACGACCTTACTTACTCATACTAACAATAATATCACACTCCCAATGCTAATCGAACTGCCGAAGCAGAAGAGTTTTTGTCTGGGCTATGGTGTGAAAAATGAAATCGAACAGAAACAGAAGCAATGCTTTTGAAAAAGACTTAGACCACTAGACCAGGGTCGAGTCATTAGTGCTCACGGATTACAATTAAGATATTAGGAAAGCAACAGGTTTAACATTTTTATTTTCGATTTGGTATGTTAGGGTTTGGAATTATTGGAAGAATTAGTGCTTGAATTTGGTCTCCTTCATGAATTAGGAATTTGTGTGTTTTTTATTATGCGAATTCGGTTTTTGAATTTGAAGTTGAGGCGTGAGGTACTCATCTTTCCCTTCGCATATTATCTTATCTTTTGCAGATACTCATCTCTTCCTCTCACATCTTGTCTTTGTTTAAAAAAATGTTTTTTTATGTGTAAGAATGTAAGTTGAATAACTGAATATTGAGTTTTTATTTTTTGACCCGACCAGATGCCGGTTATCGACCCGAAACTTAGAATTAAGAAAAAAAACGTGTCCCGTAACTTTTGACCCATCCATACTAGTTGTTCAAGATCCGCTACTCTCTGTGTGTATATTAGGTTTCAAGATAATAAAAGCTGAAGAAACCTAACACCAATGGTTTGACTATATGGGAACTTTGGTTTTTATATTTTATTTTAAAGCTACTATCTCTCTTAACATAAGTTTCAAGCGAACTTAACGGGTTGAAGTGTTGCACAAGGCTAGTATAGGGGCATGAACGTAATTGATCATTTCTTGTAATTGGGACTGTAAATAGAGTGATGCTTGTCGGGTTTAGGAGGTGAGTCTATGAAGTTTTCATTGTAATATTCTATCAACAAACAAATCATTAATACACGTAACCTTTTCGATAGACATATTTAGTGTACTTCGTGTTCTTAATTGTTCTTGTTGATTCACCATTGCAACACACAAATCTTTGGATTCCATGCACCGATTCATGAAACAAGCAATCGTTCATCATCTATTTAACCACAATATCATATCAAGTAGTCTAGCTAAAATTACAAGTTCTAATTGTACTAAATTGATTAATCTTTTCAAAGACTAATAAAGTTTTGTTGGATATATAACAGTATATCAAACAATCTTAACACCATGTAACATCACATTAATTTTTAGTGACAGTAAGTTTTGCAGCGAGTATTAGGGCTTAGGAATATATTTTCCTGCAAGAAGTGCAGCATTCATAACAGTGTCAATGGTGTGTGTAACATCATTCACGTTACAGGTATTGCCTTTAAATGTCTTGCTCCCTGCTTTCTTGAACCTTTGTACACAATCCAACAAACCCTTGTTGCAAACCTCGCTCAAATAGTTTTCTACAAAACAAATGAAACAATATAATAGAATGGGACTTTAAAAATAATAATCATTTTCATGCTTGCGTCAATAAACAGTGAGATTGAGACAAGTTCAAGAGAGAAAAGCTAAAATAGTGACTCATAATAAACCATGTGACCCATTGGCTAAAACCGAACGTACTTTGACTTTGATGACGTAAAAGAAAGCAAAGAGTGCATATAAATAAGTATTATGTGTATAGTTGTTACCCTATAATATAGCAACATGTCACCTATATATTAAGGGGGTATAAGACTTGGAATAACAATATTAAATCGTGGGTTCGAAACCGATTCTAAGCGATATTAAATCGTGGGTTCGAAACCGATTCTACGCGTCAATCACCTTGCTACTGAGTTAGGTTGATTTATCTCTCATTTGATGGGCCTGGAACGGTCGGCGTGGGCCGTTTTACATGTCCGGAACAACAATTTTGGAACAGCATGTCACCTCTATGGATAATTA
Source organism: Bidens hawaiensis (assembly GCF_021521415.1). NCBI lineage: Eukaryota > Viridiplantae > Streptophyta > Magnoliopsida > Asterales > Asteraceae > Bidens > Bidens hawaiensis. The sequence continues at coordinate 88,702 of NW_027492343.1, read as the reverse complement.
TATACATGTATATGCATGTAAAATGCAATTTGTTTTTATATATTTCTAAAAGATGAAAATTATATAAGTTCTTTGTAACATTGTAAGGGTAAAATAAATATTCAGACGTTTCTCTCTTCCTAAATTCAAATAAAAACATATCATAACTAAATTGTTACAAAACAGGAGATCCATAAGAAAAAGGAATCAAAATGAAAGAAAAGTTTTAATCAGAAGAAATAGTCAGGAAATAAAACAAGACAATAAACAATTAAGCGACTACTCATCGAAAGAGCCGTATAAATGGCATACAGATGATCCGTCGGAACCTATAATAAACAAACACTACGAGAAAACTGAGCTTTCACCTATGGCTGAAAGCCGTCAGAAAGCACCATCGAAAAATCACCGATGGATTTCTTCAAAATATATATTAACTTGATATGCCATTGGTGAACCATTAGTGCTATGATGGTCTAATAAATATCGGTGATATGTTAATTATAAGCGACCAAGTAATATCTCTAAAACACTTTTTCAGAGATTTTATTGTTGATAGTTTGTATGGTAATGGTTATAGACGGATTATTTGTCGATAGTTTTACGTGGGTTTTTCTATATAAACCACCCTACACGTACTTCTTTATCTATGAAAAAAAAATGGGTCTCAATTCATTTTCGTCCCCCGTCCGAACAAAATGGTGGTTTAAATATATTCGTTTTGTTATCAAGCATTGATTTTTTTTGTTTTCAAAATCCTCTTCCCGGGATAAGTGTTGCGCAATTCTGGCGGCGGGTTTTAAGGTGGTTGTGGCCGTGGATGTGTCCTCCCTGCTACTAGCTTTGCCATACCAATGGGCACTACGACCATAGCACATCTTGCCTCCTTTGCACAAGAGACTAAGGGGATGTTTGGGATTTTTAGTTTTACCTCTTTATGACTTATAGTGACAAGTTATAAATTACAAATTTATAACTTATCAACTTATCCTCTCACAGGATAATTAATCCAAACATTTTTTTTAAACTTTACATAAATTATACGTCAGTCATAAAGAGTTTAAAATAAAAAAAAATCCCAAACACCTTTCATTCAACTTGCAGCATCAATGTTAACTTAAAAGGATTGGTACAATGATTTCGGGGCTACTATTCATATGGCTCCTTCGTCGATGCACCCTGATCACTAACAACCTTTTGCCAGACATTAAAAAGCCATTTTTTGTAACACTATAATATGTTACATGTATCTTGTATTGGACCTGCTTCACTTCCCATTAAAATATATATGTTCTTGTGGTTCCGAACCTTTCAGGTAACCTACTTACTATTAACAACATAACTATGAGTATCCGATTTATGTTTTGTTTTCTCACCATTTTTACGATATTCAGGATCCAATAACGGGAAACTTTTGGAAAAAGGAAGACGTATGTGATTAGTTATACGAATTTTCAAGCAACTGTTGCTTCTACCATCTCAAAGGATGCCATCTCAAAGGTTATCCACATTGGATGCCATGTATATAATTTTAATAAATAAATTATCCATCAACAATTTAATTTTACACATTAACTCTTAAGTTAGAGAAAATTTCAAAATAAATGGTTATAATCACCATTTATCAAGTAATAATGACAATTAATTGTCTTTGTTGTTATTTTTTAAAATTTCGAAACTTTGTTATTTTATTAATTTTGGATTTTGAGAAATTATTTATGAACGTTTGTACTGGATGAATGGATGTTTGGATTAAAATGGTGGTTTAAATCACGAGGTTCGGATTTTATTCTTGCTTTATTAAACATTTGAATAAAAATTATAATTGTTATATCTCATTGTTATATTCATATTTGTAGCATTTTTTATTTTGTGTATTTATATGTTTTATAATTTCAATAAAAATAGTTTTTATAACACACAACTTATGTTACAGCATCTACATGTTTACGCTTCATAGTTTATAACATATGACTTTAGTAGATAATGAAGTTTTAATTAATATGTTTCTTTTTATTTCATGGTATAAATTAGAAATATGTTTCAAATTGTCATTTTTGTCTGTTTATCTTTATATGTTGGATTCTTTTAATTAAAATAATAATAATGTGATCCTTATATTAATAATAAGATTATCTGACGTTTACAATTTTTGAATATGCATATAACACACACACACACACACACATATATGGGGGGGGGGGATTATCCTAAAAATAAGTAGTTTTCTAGGAAGACTAAGAATAAATCATAGTCATTGGATCATGTTAATTAATTGTTGAGATTTAAAATTACCAATAACCGACATAGTTTCCTAGAATTACTCTCTTATCATAATAACCGACATAGTTTCATAGAATTATTCTTTTACCATCATTTGTAATGCCAAATGTCAAAAAATTGTTGGTTCTTACCATTCCTAGGAAACTCCTTATTCTTATTTGAACCATTTTCTATATATATATATATATATATATATATATATATATGTGTGTGTGTGTGTGTGTGTGTGTGTGTGTGTGTGTGTGTGTGTGTGTGTTTGTGTGAAGTTTTATATATTTCCACCCTATATAACATGGGATCTAACCTAGTACAAATAGTAAGTTAGTGCAAAATGAAATACCATATACAAATTGTTCGGGAGCCCATTCTTCTAGTAAACTACACACAATTTATTTCTACCAAGTTTAAGGTCGCTGATATACTCAGCAAAATTCTTCCGTGCCAATGATTTGAATCATTCCAAATTTTCTTCGCCACATGTTCGCTTAAGTGGATGCTAACGATAAAGGGTTGGATCGATCCTTATTAATTTAAATTTGTTTCTACTGTACACAATCTTTGTTAACATTGTCATTAATTATTTGTTTTCCATGTTTTGTAATCCTCTATGTATGTATGTATGTATGTATGTATGTATGTATAGCTATGAATACCAGGATTGAATCATTGAGGCAAATTATATCTTGCTATAGAATGATAAATGTTTTATTTTGTTGTGCGTAATTGTGATATTGAGTGTTGTGTATATATTAGGGTTGAATATAATATAATCTCAAAAAAAAAACCTCCAAATTTAATTAAAAAAATGTGTCAGTTACACAAAGTGTGTCCTGGATCAAACACCAATGGTTGGAGTCATGTGGGAACTTTGGGTTACGTATAGAGATCGATATGCTAAGTACTATGTCTTTTTGTTAGTATTTTATTTAAAAACTAGTCTCTCTCTTTACAATTTTACATAGGTGTCGGTGTATTTTAATATGAGGACAAGTTGACGTTAATATATCAACCTCCAAAATACAATAAATATGAGTTTGGTGGAGTTTTATATTTTGGTATTTGGTAACTTCTCATTGTCAAATAATGGGATTAAAGTAATAATCCAAATGCTAAAACATATAGTTTAGATATAAAATGATAATGGCAATAACTGGGATATGACGTGGGGTGACATTTAGCCGTTCAAAACAAAATATTACCGATAAATATACTATAAAGATTATTATAAATTATTCTTTAAAATAATAAAAATGAATGTGATGTTTTGGTCCAAAATAATACTCACTACTGGCTGAAATGCAGGAATCATGTTTCATACAACATGCATCAAGTTCATCACAAGGCTTTGCTCCAGGGCATCCACCGTATAATATCCCACAATACTTTCCATATCTCAGCAATGGTGGCACTGTCAATAAACAAGTAATATTCATATTTTAAAAAAAGAACAATATTGAATAATTTTTTTTTAAAAGGCATTGGTATATATTATATGTACCATTGCAGGAGGAGGATTCACACTTATTGCTGCACACTTTGGACTGAATATTCAAAAATTAAAAAAATTGCAATATGAATTAGAAATCAAAATATATCTACAAAAGTGTGTTAAATTGAAACTTACCAAACCAAGTCCTGTGCCTGCACCAAGATCAACTTTAAGGGCAAAAAGGGAAATGGCAGAATAATTGAGGGTAAGAATGGAAATGAAAAGAGGGAAGAAGGAAGCCATTGAGAAGCAAATAGAAGTCAAATGTGAAGCATGGTTTTGCCAAAAAGCTCTTACTTATAGGAAGAGGATGGTTGGATGAGATATGGCCTATGGGATCATGGTGGGGTAGAATATACAACTCAATAATAATGTTTGGTTTTCTTTTGCTATAGAAAAGAGTCTCGTGACATCGTTTTGGATTTGTAGTGAAAAGTGTGTTGTTCTCCTTACCTAACTGACAGCTTGTATAGGATTGGGAATTTGGACTTGATTCCATGATTATACAAAGTCGGATAATAATAGTTTGATAGTTAAATTAACATGGTGGCAAATAATTGGAAATTAATTAATGGTTGTAAGTGTAAAAACTAAAAAGGGAAATATGTCTCTTGTCGCGAGTATAGTAAAACATTTATAAATTAATATTTGATAAATTAAAAACTTTGATAAAATTAATTATAATTTCATTGGTCCGAACTTAAGGCTAGTGCAAAAGTGGACTCGAATCGATAAAATAATAAGATAATGACGTTTTTGAAATCACAATGTATATATATTGGTTCTGACGAGACTATAAATTAATAATAATTAAAAGATTCAAAATTTTAAAATTGTTTAGTAAAAATGAATCTATAATCATTTGTTTTTGTTAAACTTCAAATATATATTGAGATCATCTTTAAATCTATAGTCACTTTCTTTTTTGTTGAACTTTAAATTATATGTATTGAGCTCATCTTTAAATCTTCTCAGATATGAACTAACTTTCTACTTATTCAAAAACAATGAACTTGACAATTTAATTATTTTGTGAATGTACATTGCAATACGTAATTTAAAGGTCATACGTAAAACCTCTTTAAATTAATAAATTATTAATTTATCGATATAATAATATCTCGCTTAATTAATAAAATACCTCGGTCCCAACAGTATTGTAGAAAACTAGAAGGGGGTGAATAGCTTTCCTTTTCTTTTAATCCAATTTTAGTGAGCTAATGACTTTGTTAAACTTTTTCACAACTAATGATAATAAGTATATATAAGTAAGGAGTTAAGTGATAGAGATGACACAACCGGATTTATAGATGCTCAAGTAAATGTTAATTAATTCACTCTATGTTTTCTCCCTGGTCCTCGATCGAAAGTTTTCTTTACTAGCCGTCTCCCTAAATGGTAGGGATCACCATACAATGTTTCACTCTTCAAAGGAAGTGATCACATTCTTCACCAAGCACACCAAGTACTTTAGCTTTGCAGTTTCTTCTAGTCTCACTTTGTCAAGATACTGAGTCTTCACCTAACAACTAACTAACTCTATATCAAGATAGAGTTCCTAACGCAACCCAATACAAAACCACACTATATCAAAATAGTGTGTTCCTCTTTCAGATCAACACCTAATAATGATTCCTCACTTGTCAAAATACTTGAACAATCTCTAGGGTTGACCTCTCAAACAAGTAGCTTTAATAAGCTCTTCCTTTTAAGCTGCACTTTTAATCTTCTCACTAAACAATTAAAGTGATTCGACTTGAATAAGAAGGTATTAGCCTTAAAGTGTATGTGTAAATATTTGAATTTAAAATAGAAAACAAACCCGGCCAATAACCTCTTAACACATGGCAAAGCTGCCCAAAATAACTAATTTAGAATTCTTATTGTTGACACAATTAATCTGAAATTTTAGTACAGATAATATGACAACGACTTAGCAATATGACTCACATAACATAGTTGGAGTACGTAGCCGACTCAACCATTTTGTTGAATTAAAACGATATTTAAAAACGAGGTCTTGTTGTAAAAAAATATTATCTCGCTTTCACTCCAAATAAATCAACCAAATAAATCAAGATGGTGTTATCATTTTTACAAATACATAGGTAATACATTCATCACATCTTCCCAAACCTAATTCAGTTTAAACGCTGCTCAAAGCAAAAACATTAATCCAATTCTAAAATTACAAATGTATAATTATTAATTTTGTTTTTGAAATTAAAGGTCTTAAAAAGTGAGGCATAAAACCCTAGTTTTATTTCACTTTCCCTAGAGACCGCCTTGAATACGTACTTTTGTTAATAATTATTATATTTTGTCAGGTCGTTTCGGATCGGATCTTAATCAATCATGTCATAACTCACACAAAATTAATCGTGTTGACAAGCGAGTTAATGACGGGTTACTATGTTTAGAAAGATGACCGTTTGTTAAAGGCGGAATCAATAACAAACATACGGTTGCAGTGAATATTCAAAATACGAAGACACACGAAGAATTCACTCAAAAGATTTCCATTTATATAACGTTAATCATACAAAAGGATAATCGATTAGGGTTTAGGAGGAATCCTAGGACAGCCGTCACACACAAAATATTCTCTTAATTAATGTGTCGGTCTTATCCTCTCTGTCTCTCGTGTCTTTTGCGGCGTGCCCTAATTATTCTATTTATAGGTCTGCCAACCTAGGACAGCTGTCATTCCTTCTAGAAACCCTATCCGATAGTACATATTCAATTTACATATTCAAAAATTATACTAAGTGTAAAACAAGTCTTCCGGGTAGGCTTTTCATTAAACTTCAGTCTCCGAGTACGCAGTGTACTCGGCCTTCCTTCAGACTTGGTAAACATACAAGTGTACTCGGAATCAGTTTCCGGGTAGACTTTACTTAAAGAATATTTTACCAAGTAAAATATTCACCGAGTAGACTTCAATCTTCTTGGACTTATCAAACTTTGCTCGACAAATCCTTACGAGCAACCTTGTTCTTCTATGATCCTGTTCGGCTCATTGTAAGTTGAATAACTTATTGATAAGGCGTACTCGGGAGTACATACCTTGCTTGAGCAGAACCTTACTCGATATAACTTAGAGATATTCCATCCACTCATCAAGTATACTTGGACCACAATTATTAAAGAATACCTTACCCGGTCTTCCAAATACTTGGTTTCTTGGACTTGGTTGACCAAACCTTACTCGGAAGAGTAAAATACTTGGTCTTGAAGAACAATCCTGCTGACAAAGTGAACCTTGCTCGGATATGCCAAATTAATGAACCTTACTCGGGAAAACACTAAAAAGCATACCTTGCTCGGATATCCACTAAAGAAGACTACTTGAAGTAAACCTTGCCCGGGAGGCAAAATCTCGTACTCGGCTAAGTAAAAGCTTACTCGAAGGTCCAAGGTGTACCCAGGTTCAATACTTAGCAGTTTCTGAGGAGGTTGAGAAGATTCCAATCTTCAATATTCTTCATTTAGGTCAAATCTCCTCATTTGGGTCAAACTCTTGACCCAACAATCTCCCCTAGATTGGAACACCTCAGCTGACCCAAAACACTCTAAGGTTACATACACTTAGCAAAATACACATCAAATTAAAGTCAAATTTCATAATCAAATTACATAAACAACATTACATATTCAGAAGCTTGTCCGAAGACATTACAAAGCAAAGCCTATTCTACTCATTTGTCTTTTCCTCTCATTGTAGGCTGCTTGTCTTCTCAGCTGGATCACAGATGCTGCTCTTTCTCTGAATATATTGAGCACTTGGTAGTGAGTGTGTCCTTCTGGTATCACCAAGTCTCTTATATCAGTAAGATCATCATTATGTAGGCATGTCAGATCTGCATCTCTCTTGATTGTTGCCAAGGCCTTCCCATCTGAGTTCCTCAGCACATAGTAGCCAGTGTCTTCTTTGTATTCAACTTCTGTAATGACACCGTTCTTCTGCACTGTGTAATTTGGCATTCTCATCCTTCTTCCCAAGCTTATACAAGTCTCCATGTTGGACAGAGGATTCTGATCTCGGACTCTCATCTGGTAGTTAAGTTCAGCCCTGTCCATTTTCTTCAGTTTTTCTGACCTCTTTGACTTGTGAAGTTGGATCAGTCTCCAACTTCTCTTTTCTTTCAAATATTTGAACCCATCAGCAGCCTGTTCTTGCAGATACTTAGATAAGTCATTCATCTGTCTTCCTGCTGATCTGTCCCTGTTCCTGTAATCATACAAGTGAAGTGTGGCCATCCTTCTTAATTGATCTTCATTATACTCACGGAAGTCACTTCTGACCACAATCTCCCTTAGCATTCTGCTCTCCATAATCACTTTCATAGAATCAGTAACTAAATCATAGTACAGCTCTCTGGGTAGATCCACATCAGACTGTGGTCTTGTTCTTTGTTGTACTGAGCTGCTTGAATCCCCTCTTCCTGCTTGGCCTCTTCCTCTTTGCAATCTTTGATGGATTGGAGGCCTGAATGGAATTGATTTCTTAGGCTTTTGAGGTCCCAAGTTGAATGTCTTCACATATATTGCTTCCACCATCTCAGTAGGAAGGTTTGCAATCTCCACTATGTCATGTCCTGCTGCCTCCAGCTCAATTAACATTTTGATCATTCCTGGAGTTCTTGCTAGTCTAGCAGGCACAAATCTGCCATCAGAGTAATATCTGGGATTTTCTCCCTCCCTAATGCTTTTTCCCACTCATCATTCTGCAGATAGAAAAGAGTCTTCAAGTCCTCTTTCTCCAACACATTAAAGTCTTCTTCAGTCATCCCTCTCTTGTTTGTCATTATGTTTCTTAGGATGCTGATCATTTCCTCATTCTCCCAAGGCATAAATGGTCAGTTTCTTGTTCAGATTTGACATCATCTTGAGGGATAGGAATTTCAACATGTTTGACATGCTCTTTTTCCTTCTCCCTTAAGGTCTGAATTCTTCTTTTCTTCTTTGGAGGCTCATTAGATAGTTCTTTTTGAGTTGTGCTCTCAGTATAGACCCTTTTCAACTCTTTCTCTTTCCTTTTGGAATATTGGTCAAATACTGCCTCTTTGCTCAGATTTCTCACAACCTCAGGCTTCATGCCTTTCTCAATCAAATACCCACACATGCCATCATATTTCTTCTTTAATTCTTCCAATTCCATCTTATCATCTTGTTTCACAAACTTTTCTGCAACTATCTCTTTCTCACTGTTATAAAGATCATGAATTTGTTCAGCAGTGTATTTTTCTAAGGCAGCTTCAGGATAGCCTCTAACCTTCAAAAAAGTTTTATAATGCTCAGTATTTTTCTTTCTCTTCTCAACTTTCTTTAAGACTTCCTCTGCATTAATTTCAATGTTTACCCTTTGAATATAAGTCATTTCAGCTTGAGGGGTCTCAGCAGTAGAGCTTGTATCAACTTTTTTACCTCCTTGATCAGGGTTGTCATCACCCTCTTCATCAGACTCCTCAGAGTCATCCTCCTCATCATCTGATAGATCATTCATGGCATCTATTTTTGGTTCATCAGAGGCAGGATGCTCTGGTTCAGTAACATCAACATCAGGAACATTAACATCAGGAACATCAACATCAGGAACATCAACATCAGGGACATCAACATCAGGGACCCCTGGTAGTTTTTCTCCTGGTTTCAGTGTTTTCAAGGGGATTGCCCTGATTGGTTCATCATTAGTCTGTTCAGCAGATTTCTTTCTTCTTTGATAGGTCTTTTCATATCTTCTTTCTCCCCAGTTACTAGCAGAGTTCTTTTTCATATCCTCCTTAACCTGTTCTGCCCATTTCTTGGCAGCTGCAGATGCAATTGACCCCAATCTCTTCAGGTATAATCATGTCAGTGTTAAGATTGGTTGATGGTTCAACAGTCTCCGATTGTTGCTCCTGAAACTTGTTAACCACCTTTCTCAAAGAGTCATCAAACTCTTGAGTTTTGTTCATATTCACTAGAATTTCAATAACCTCTTGATCTGCCACATCTTGAAATATTTCTTTTGCTACATTGGCTTCTTTGATCAATAGGTCCTGCTGTGCCAACTCTTCTTCAGTCAAGGAATGGGAAATTGCTTCCCTTTCCATTGATTCTTTAATAAGTCTTTCTCTCTCAGTAAGAGCAGCAGCAGCAGCAGCAAAAGTTACATCTTTTTCAACATAAACAGCAGGTTCTTCATCTGTGGCTATCTCTTTACCCTTTTCTTTTCTCTTTCTTAACTGTTCTTCATTTTCTTCTCCATCACTTCCAAACTCATTAATCTCTCTAAATAAGTCTTCCAATTCAGTGTCATGCTCTACCCTCTTGGAAATAGCTTCTTGATCATCATTTGGCTCAGTGTGTTCTAGTTCCTCAGTAGCAGCACTCACATTCACATTCTCCACACTCATTTCTTCATTCACAATCTCAGTCAACTCTTCTGTCAGCATATTCTCAACATCATCATTGATTACTTCTTCTCTCACATCCATTACAGATTCATCACTATCATCATATTCATTCATGATCCTCATCAAACCATCAATATTTTCAATATCAGTCATGACCATATCATTCTCATCTATATTCTCCCCCTGTTTTGGGGCAGCTGAGGTCTTCTCAACCTCCTGCACCAGGGTTCGAATTAACAATTCAGCATCAGCTAACTTTTTCAATAACAGTTCATTTTCACTTGTTAGCTTTTCATTCTTTCTTTTCAAATCAGTATTTTCATCCCTAACCTCCTCCACTTGCCTTTTCAACTCATCATTTTCAAGCATCAACTCAGCATTTCTTAGTGACATATCATCATGTGGACTTGTAGGGTTTGATGTAGTAAATGGTTCAAAATCAGGTAGGTTTGTGGTGTTGGTGATTGATGTGTGTATTGATGTGTGGATGTTTCTGGTTGGTCTAGGGTAAGGGTTTGAGGTGATGTTTGATGTGGTGAGGTAGGTGGTGGTGATTGTGGTAGTGTAGGGATAGGTTGTTCAAGTTCTTCATGTTGCTCCCCCTGTACTGGTGCCATAACCTCCATATCCAGACCATCTCCCCCATCATTGCCATCAACATCATCATTAGAGTCTCCTTCCGCACTCTCCTCATCACTCCCTTCTTCCTCCTCTGAGCTCAGCTCAGGCACAGGCATTATAGCCAAATCATGGTTTAATAACCATGGCAGAATTTCCAATGGAATACTTGCATCAAAATTGTTAGAGACACCATGATTCTTTATTCTCTTGTAGGCATCGGGATCTTGTAGTTTATGGGTGGTTCCAATTGTTGGTAAATCTTGTAGTGTGCTATTGAATATGATCTGCAGGAATCTCGGGTACTGTAAAAATCTTTTTCTTTCCGGTTTCTTTAGATTCCCCACTAGCCCATCAAAGATCATCTTGGAAAAATTAAATGGCAGATCATAGATTGTTCCAACGGTGGCATTTGCTAGATCAAGACTCATCAGAGTCCATGATCCCTTTCTCGGAGAAAATCCATGTATGATGTGATGAATCAGGAATCTGTACAACATTGGAAATAATCCCTTCTGAGACTGTCCCTCATGGACATTTCCTTGACACCCCATAGTTTCTCTGAAAATCTTCAACAGATGCTTTGTATCGAAGCTGATGTGATTGTGATCATCTTCATTCAGTCTTAAACATCTTCTGATCAATATTTCAGTGATCTGTATCTCCTGTCTGGCAACGGTTGCCTCGATTCGTCTTTCATTACCGTCTTCAATAAGCTCTGCTGATCTCCAGAAATCCAAGGAGTGATTTCTGTAGATAATCGGGCTTTCAGTGAGAGCAAAGCTAATGTTTGACCGTGCCATCCATTAGATCATTCGAGCCATCGGTTCATTTTCTGGTGTTACTTGTAGTAGTGCGCACATATTGTGCTTTGGCTCAAACACATACTTCGGCTCGTTGTCTGCCATATCTGTAAAACATAAACAAACATATTCAAAGTGAAATTAGACATAAAGTTTAAAACTTTAGACAATTTCAAGTTATAAAAATGAAGAAGAAAGAGAGAAATCTTCAAGAACCTGTTCTTCAACAAATTAATAACCTAAACACATAAACAGAGTGTTAGTACTCGAATACATAATCAAGTCACAATAACAATCTAATCGTGATCGGAAAACATAAAATTTTATGCTTACCGAGTCGGAAATTAGTGGCTGATAAAAATTAGGGTTTGGATTAATCTTGAATTCTATAAGTCGGTTATTTTTCTTAGTAAGAGAGATTTGCAGTGAAAGGAGAGAGATAGAGGGAAATAATGTAGAAGAAATTTGCCTAAGTCCCTCTTTTATACATTTTGAAAGTGGGTTTTAAATGCTTTTTGTCTTCTTGTGAATTACTAGCTGTCAACCAGTAACGTTATCCACTTGATATGTTAAAAACATTTAATCTCATTTAAAATCATAAGACCTTACTCGAAAAATTAATTTATCCAAAGTCTACTCGATCTTCTTCCACTAACAAACCTAACTCGGTCAAACTTTACTCGAAAACTTTTCATTTTGAATGTGAAGTTTGCCCGAATACTTCTCTATTTAAACCTTGCTCGATCAAGTAAATTAATTTAAAGTTAAGATATAATGAAGAAAGCTTACCCGAAATACTTGATTTCTTGAGAAATAAATCGCCAGACAAATAATCAAATATAGTTATCAAATAAACATTCTTACTAAGAATCAATTAAGATCCTCCCAAAAATTTCTCAAATTCAAATTAAAACTTATCTAGCATGGACCCTAAAAATCATAATCACTAACATATTCAAACAACGTATTCATTCAAGTATGAGTCTAAACAATTTCATCATACTAACTCACATATTCAATCAATGCATTCATTCAAGTATACTTGTATGAAGATTGTGCTCGAGCACTCTTTCAAATGCAAAGTGTGCTCGGATAACAATCTTATGCAAAGTATACCCGAATAACTTTCATATAATACAAAGTGTGCTCGAAACCAAATTATAGCAGACAGTGTACTCGAAAAGTTAGGTTTTGAAAATTACCAAGTATATTGAAGGAACACAAGTGTACCCGAAATATAAAGTGTGCTCGGAAAACAAAGTTTGCCCGAAAACACTTGTAATTTCAAAGAAATCATAAACACATATATCACAGAGCATGCTAGGAATGAAATTAAACACATAAACATTTAAGTGTGCTATAGTCTAAAATTTCATAGAGCTTGCTCGAAAATCCTAAGTTAGCACTAAGCTTGCTAGGATAAACACATTCAATCATCAGGTATGCCCTTGTTCGAGGGAACTTATCATATCAAACCATACCCAAAAAATGACAAACTTAAACAGTAACATCTAAGCGTGCCCGGAAAGATTAACAAACCTTTCCTAACAACATATTCACACAAAGCTTACTTGGTGTACTCACTTAAGTTCACAAAGTTTGCTTGAAAACACAATCAGCATATTACATGCATAGCTTATTCGAAGCTAACATAAAACATGCATAACTTACTCGAAACAAGAATTTCTTGTTAACAGTTAGCTATTTCAACACATAATCATCTCAAGACTTCAAGCTTGCTCGGAAAGTGAGTGCAACAGTGTAAACACTTCAAAGCATGCCCGAAAATCATAATGTTAGTCAAAAATGACTAAGCTTACTCAGAAAGGTTGAAAGTTGTCAAACCTTACCCGAAACAACATATTTACACATAATCAACTGTTCTGTACTCGGAAAGGTTATAATTCAATAACCTTACCCGAAAATACATATTCAAACAGTTTGTGCTCGAGAAGGTTAGAAATCATCAAACCTTACTCGAACTTACATATTCAAACATAATCAACTGTTCTGTACTCGGAAAGGTTATAATTCAATAACCTTACCCGAAAATACATATTCAAACAGTTTGTGCTCGAGAGGGTTATAAATCATCAAACCTTACTCGAACTTACATATTCAGCCTATTTTAGGCAAAATGCAACACTTTTTGACTTAAACCACTTTTCAAAGACATTTCTAAGTTATGTATCATTTCAGAACATAGTTTAAGAGCAAATGGTGCATTTAGAGATCAAATTTCAGTTATACATCATTTCAAAACAATTTCTTTTATAAACTGAAAAGATCTCAGGAATGGGATCATATTGACTAAGTAGCTATCTCATTACTTCACTCTCAGCATTATTATGGCAACTTAGATAGGTTAACAACAGGTATAAACTTAGCATGATTTTCATCTCTTTGGTGATATGATTAAGGTTCAATTTGAGCATAATGCAATAATGGTCAACACTGTGCTATGATGCCTCATATCTCTTCTCAAAGCTTATTTGGCTTTCTCCAGATCACCCCAATTTGACTCCAACCTCCTGTATTTGGTCAAAAATAGTTTCTTATGACAGAACTTATTGTATTTTTGTATTTTTAGACTCAAACATATATAGAGGTTGAACGTTGGACTTACAGTTAGCACCGTGCCTTTCATTCAAGATGAGACAGATTTTGCCAACATCTTTGTAGTTCTTGTTGTAACCCTCTTGTTTGATAAAATATTTAAAACATTCATCAACTTTTGGTTGATTTTTTCATTCTTCCCCTTGTTTTTGATATTTTCTCAAAATTTTCTTAAAGCATGTTCTTTGTCATACAAAAAAAATTGTTTCATTTTGGTTGACCAAATAACAACAGGCTTGTGTATGACTGGGTAATCACTTTTCTGCCATATCATTCGGAGAGATCTATCTTGAGACATGCAAAACAACCATGCATCTCCACATAAAGATTAGCATATTCATTATGTTTATATCACTTTAGATTTTACATCATCATGGGAAAGCAACCATACATGTTAATGACTATACTAAGGCCTTTTTAGCCTAATAATTCCATATGATCAGCTAAGTAGTCAATGTACTATCATTTCCCAATAAACACAGTTTAATATTCAATCACCTCAATATCTCTTCATTGTCAGGTTAATGGCTATCCTGTTTGACCAAAAGTGGTCAACAGGACCAAACATACATGTGAATATATGTCCTTTCAAAGTCAGAGCTAATGACATAGTTTTAAGTGAAGAAATAAGAAACAAGTCATAATTGCCCCAAATGCATTCAGTTTTCAAGTCAATGGCTATCCTTTGAATCTAAGAGATTCAACGACCAAACATACACAAGTGCATGTCCTTCCAACTGGGCAAATGACATAATTTTCAGCAAAAACAACTGTTTGAGATCTTTCCCTTTAAAAAATCCTTCTTTTAAGCTTCTTAAAAGCTTGAACTGAATAATCTTATCATATCTCATCACCATTAATCAACTTGCTCATGTTTTGACCAAAATATAGTATTTATGCAAAATTCATTATAAATTTCATTGAATCACTTAATTTTGACATAAAACACATTTTGACATAAACAGTTGCATCACATACTCAAATCTTAATCATTCTTACATCATCAAGAAAAACAGACTGTAATTTCATTCAATGTCTATTCTACCATAACAACTTCAGAAGATCAGATTAAGAACATATTCAAGTAACCATAAACATGTGATTACTCATGACATCAGATAAGCAATCAATCTCACCTAAACAGATCAAACTACTTATCATAACATCAGATCAGTTAACAAGATAGTCAATGATTATCATCAAATTCAACCAAATTGCACAAATTGTTACTCAAGCACCTATCAGTTAACATCAAAATAGTGACATAATCAAAACATATTAAACAACATATTCAGTAGCATATTCAGCAACATATTCAACTTGTATAACCTCTTCTAAAATATTCAAGTAGCATATAGAGGTACACAACTAAGCACACATCCCTAATCAGATTTCATCAGAGTTGATCATCCCCAAGGCTTTCAAAAGAAAGTTGAACCTGGTTCTATCAAGTGGTTTGGTGAATAGGTCAGCCAGATTATCACTTGTATCAACTCTTTGCATTTCAATCAAACCTTTTTCACTACAATCTCTGATGAAGTGATGTCTGATTTCAATATGCTTAGTCTTAGAATGTTGCACAGGATTCTTAACAGTATAATATGCAGCAGTATTATCAATCAGAATAGGGGTGTTTAGAAAGTTCAAACCATAGTCCAGCATCTGATTCTGAATCCAGAGAACTTGTGCACAGCATGCAGATGCAGCAACATATTCAGCTTCTGCAGTGGAGATTGACACTGTGGTCTGTTTCTTGCATTCCCATGACACTAGCCTTTGACCCAAAAACTGGCATCCCCCTGATGTTGACTTTCTACTCATATTGCATCCATCATAATCACTGTCTGTATATGCAATCAGATCAAAGGATTTGTTCTTTAGATACCAAATCCCTAAGTCTGGTCTTCCCTTCAAATATCTGAATATTCTTTTCACAGCATTCATGTGGGAGACTTTTGGATTTGATTGGAACCTAGCACATACACAAACAGCAAACATGATATCTGGTCTTGTTGCAGTCAGATACATCAGAGATCCAATCTTGGCTCTGTATTTATGTTCATCAACTGACTCCCCCTTTTCATCAGCTATCATCTTTTCTTTGGTGTCCATTGGAGTTGAGGCAGCCTTGTAATCATGACAGTTGAACTTATTCAGAATGTCCTGCACATACTTAGCTTGGTGAATGAAGATTCCTTCATCCTTTTGTTGAACTTGTAGTCCCAGAAAGAAATTCATTACACCCATGGAACTCATGCTGTACTTGGACTTCATCACCTCTTCAAACTCCAAACACATATTTTCATTTGTAGATCCAAAGATGATATCATCAACATAGACTTGTACAAGCAGCAAATCTGACCCTTGTCTTTTGTAGAAGAGTGTCTTGTCAATGGCTCCCCTTGTGAAGCCATTTTCAAGTAAATGAGTTGATAACTCATCATACCATGCTCTAGGAGCCTGATGTAAACCATAAAGGGCTTTGTTTAGCTTATACACCCTGTTTGGATACATGGGATCCTCAAAACCTGGTGGTTGAGTCACATACACTTCTTCATCAATCTTTCCATTAAGGAATGCAGATTTGACATCAAGCTGGAATACTTTAATGTTCTTTGAGGCAGCATATGCAAGAAAAATCCTTATGGCTTCCAGTCTTGCAACTGGTGCAAACACTTCCTTAAAGTCTATCCCTTCCTCTTGAAGACATCCCAGTGCTACAAGTCTAGCTTTGTTCTTAATCACCAAACCCCTTTCATCCCTTTTGTTTCTGAACACCCATTTGGTTCCTATTGCATATCTGTCATGTGGCTTGTCTACAAGATCCCATACATGTAAATCTCTAAACTGGGCCAATTCCTCTTGCATTGCCTCTACCCAACTATTGTCTTTTAAAGCTTGAGCAATATTCTTTGGTTCTAATTGGGATAGAAAGCAAGAGTACAGACAGATGTTAGCTATCTCAGAATGACTCCTTGTTACTCTTTCATGCAGGTCACCAATGATATTTCCAGCAGGATGATTCTTTTCAACAGTAGGAGTTTGTATTATCATATTTGTAAACAAATTTGTGTGAAGATTTGTTTCATTGATTTCAGGTTCTTCAATGATCAAATCAACTTCTGCATCATGAAACTCTGGTGCTTCATCATTGGGTTGTCTTGAAGTGGATGCACCATTGTTTCCCAGATTCAAACTTTGAAACAAGTCTTGAAATCTTGCAGTTGTTGCAGCTTCATCTTCATTTGATTTGTTGCCTGTGTCACTCCCATTATGAACATGATCATTTTGTACATCAGTACTATCTTGACTTGTCATTTCCTGATCTTGTTCAATGTCATTGTTTGAGGAGCTATTCACAAAAGTGTATTCCTTTTCTTTCCTGGCAACCTTTTTCCATAATTCTTCTAAGTCCAGTTCTTTCTTCTTATTTTCTTCAAGTACACTGGTCTTGTAGAATGTTTCATCAAAGTCTTCAGAATAAATCTTGAATGACTTTATTAACTTTTCATGATCAAATAGCCATGTTGCACCACTGACTGTATTGAATTGATTCTCATTAAAAATAATGTCAGATGACTCTATCACACTCATGTGATCTTTCACATAAACTCTGTAAGCCTTTGAGTGAGTAGAATATCCAACAAAGAAACAGTCTAGTGACTTAGTTTGAAACTTGTTCAAATAGTCTCTAGTGTTCAATAAGAAACATTTGCAGTGAAAGGGCTTGAAGAACTTGATGTAAGGCTTTCTATTGTTGAAAATCTCATATGGAGTTTTATCATGCCTTTTGTTCACAAGCACTCTGTTCTGAACATAACAAGCAGTGTTGATTGCTTCAGCCCAGAATGTGACAGGTAAGTTAGCATCAGCCAACATGGTTCTTGCAGCTTCTATTAGTGTTCTGTTTCTTCTTTCTACAACACCATTTTGTTCAGGAGTTCTTGGAGCTGAAAATTGTTGCAGTACTCCTTTCATAGCACAAAATTCTTCCATAACTCCATTCTTGAACTCAGTACCATTGTCACTTCTCAGCATCTTCACTTTCTTATTCAGCTTGTTTTCAATCATTGTGACACAACCTTTAATCAACTCAGCAGTCTCATCTTCGGTACTTAGGAAATAAACCCAAGTATATCTTGAATAGTCATCAATGATCACCAAACAGTATCTTTTCTTTCCAATACTTGGTACACTCACAGGACCAAAAAGATCCATGTGAAGTAACTCAAGTGGTTGATCAATTGAGTTGATGAGCTTTGTCTTATGAGTAGACTTGTGTTGTTTTCCCTTCTGACATGAGTCACAATGATCATCTGACTTAAATTCTCTTGTAGGTAAACCAATCACATGTTCACCCTTGACCAGTCTATTCATATTCTGAGGAGGTTGAGAAGATTCCAACCTACAAAATTGTTTGTTAATATAAATAATATATTTTCTTAAAAAAGTTAGATATTAATTTTAGCATATCTCTATTTTATAGAATTTTCATATCAAATATCCGGTGAGATTAAATTTTAATATAATGAGATGTTATAAACCGTTATCTAGGTTTGGTAAGACCTATACCCGTGAATTCAGGTCAAATACATAAGAAGTCTTCATTTACAAATAAAACAATATAGTGGCTTGAGAGAATGTAAGAAACAACCAGAGAGCTTTAAAATGTTTCGTTTATATATATTTAGATTAGCATTCTTAGTTCTATAGTTTTTTCTCTTTTTTTCCTTTTCTTTTTTTTGCACGCAACATGTAATGTAATTTATTTACATCCTCATATGTTGTTTTACATTATTCGCTTATAATATTTATATATTTTTTTGAATTTTAATTTTATTTATTAGAAGAAAGTTAATAATATACTTAGGATTTGATGATAAAAAGAGTTTCATAAATAAATGACATGTTATACTGGTTTAAAAGCTATCTGGATTTAGTGAGACCCATGGTCCGCTTATTTATTTATTTTACTATAAAATTGTTTGTTAATTATAAATAATATCTTTTTAAAAAAGATGGATATTAATTTTTAGTACATCCCTATTTTATAGGATTATCATATCAAATATTTGATAAGATTAATTTTTGATATAATGAGATGTTATAACTTGTTTAAGGGCTATATGGGTTTGGTGAGACCCATACGGCATACCCATGAATTCGGATCAAATGCATCAGAAGTCTTCATTTAAGAATAAAGCAATCTGGTGGTTTGAGAGAATTTAATGAGCTTTCGTTAATATATATATTTAAGATTAAGATGATTTAAGAAGCCTTTATAAACTTTTTCAAATTCTATGTGTTCTGATTATGACAACATGATTTATTTATGAATGAAATATAGCATGTGCCAATCTATGATATTGTAGACGTTTGTGTTGTGAAGTTATGGGTCTATTTCAATGTTAAAAGAACTTTTGTTATATTTCCTTTCTTCTTAAAAACAGGGTTATAACTTTTTTGTATGGAAATGGTACAGACAAAATACTTTTAATGGTGTGTGTTCGTTATTTATAGGTAGATGTTGTACTCGTGAGAAAGTTACTTTTATATAACTTACAAACTGACGATTGTTGAATGTCGTGTACGTGAATGAAAGGGTGAACGGAAAAACCAAATAACTTAAAAGTAACCTAAAAACTAAATCGAGATAACGATATGAATTTTCGTTATAATTTTTTTATAACAGTGTTTTATACTTCAATTGTAGATGTGTATAAATAACATGAATATAAATAACAAGAATGTTATTTAAACCAACTTCTGTATATGTTTTACTTTAAAGATAAAAATATTTTAAATAACACTTTTTTTAACAGCGAATCAAAAAATAACCAGCAAGTAGCAATAAAGAAAACAAATGAATGATTACAAGAAAAAAACAGGGTTTTGCGCCCATTCTGTGGCGTACCCACCCTTTGAGTAGGGGTCGGCTGACCCTGTAAAAGAAAATTAATAGTATATATGTGTTAAAATTCCAACCGACCCCCTATATAATTTTGACCCCGACCCCTGGGTGATTTCGTGAACGACCCAATAACCCTGCTGGAATTTCGAAAACAACCTCTTTAAATTTAAGACCAGCCCTAATAATTTTTTTTTACATATTTACAACTATAATTATATAAATGTATATAAATAACTAGTTTATAGCTCCCGTATTACGGCGGTTGTTTTATATTGTTTGTTCAAATATTTATTTATTTTTGAAATTTATATTTTTTTATTGTATGAAAGTTAATAATATATGTAACATCCCGAAATTTCTAAGAATAAATAATTAATATATTATTTATTTAAAATGGAAAAGTTTACTTGAGTTAATAGAAAAATAGTAAAATGATAAAGATGGAAGGATAACTAGGCTAATTAGATGTAATTAATTATGGACCAAAAAGGAAAGATGGGCCTAAGGTCCATGGGCTTAAGGGAGTATAAATACCCCTTAAAACCCTAATCCTTTCCATTTTCATTCATCTCTACACCATAGCCTACACCATCAAAACACACACTTAACTCAATTCCCGTTTTTGAGAAAACCACCCACAAAGACACAAAAATTCCCGGAGATCTAGCCGTCGGATCGGTCTCAAATTTTAACACGAGTGTTTATGGTATATAAATGAAGATTCCCATCGATTAGATCTTCGATCCGAGGTCGGGAAGTACGTCTTTTATTAGCAAAACCGTAGCAGCTCAACATGAAGATTTTCGGCCACTGTTTCACTATTCCGGCGACTGTAGCGGCCGTTTTCAGCGAAGTTGAGCTGATGTGTTTGTAGATCGGGACGAGACGGTTCCGTGGCCGCTTGAATCACTCAAATTGGAGTTCGTTTGATATGGTTTTGGGCCTCTCGAGTGATATTAGACAAAAACTTCAAATGTACGTTTTTGTTAAAAAGGTTTACTTTTCATGACCGGATTTATATGAAAATTGGTAGGATGATAGATCGGGTCTAGATAAATCGTAAAGTTACAAACCTTAAGATTAAAATAGACTTAACGAACTCATGCTTATGAACGGATCGTTTAAACGTTTTAAGCTTAAAGATCCAAACTTTATGCGTTTTCGGGCCGAGTCTTATCCGAAAATGACCATGGGAATGTTCACGGGAATTATTAACATCGTATCAAAGGATTTCACGTTAAAACTGAGATATTTATGGGTTCAAAACCAAACCCGAAACTGCTACTGTACAACTTCGCCTGCAAGCAAGTTCGCTTGCAAGCAAGTTCGCCTACTGATCAACTTCGCAGTATAAGTTCGCTACTGTAGATAAGTTCGCTTAAATGATAAGTTCGCTTAAAGGATAAGTTCGCTTAATGTTAAGTTCGTTTAATGTTAAGTTCACTTAACACTAAGTTCGCTTAATACTAAGTTCGCTTAATACTAAGTTCGCTTAAAGGATAAGTTCGCTTAATGTTAATTTCGTTAATGTTAAGTTCGCTTAACACTAAGTTCGCTTAATACAAAGTTCGCTTAATACTAAGTTCGCTTAAAACTAAGTTAAAGTAATCTGATACGATAGGACGAGTTTTGATACGTATAACTTATATACAGTTAGCCGATCTCAGTTAAAGCAGGGGATAACGATTAACGGTGAACGCGACAAGATCCAGGTGAGTTTCTAGCCCCACTTCCTTGTTATGTTTTCGGGGCTGTGTGCATACTCGATGTGATAGTTAATACACTTATCTTAAGTGGTAAGTGTATGCCTTGTATGATTTATGTATGATGATTGTTTGACGGTGCGTGAACGATCTTCGGATATTGCATGTACCGTCAGGTGGTAGTTAAGATATGATTAATAAGTATGATGAAAGATAGGATGTATGTATGAATATATGATGTATGCATAATGTATGTATGTTATGATGATGGTACGTGAACGCTCTTCGGAGATTGCACGTATTGTCAAGGAAAGTATGTATGAACAGGTATGGTACAGTTACACGAAACAAAGGGACCAGACCCTAATAATATCTGTGATGTTAGGGACCAGACCCTAATAATATCTGTGATGTTAGGGACCAGACCCTTATAATATCTGTGATGTTAGGGACCAGACCCTAATAATATCTGTGATGTTAGGGACCAGACCCTAATAATATCTGTGATGTTATGGACCAGACCCTTATAATATCTGTGATGTTAGGGACCAGACCCTAATAATATCTGTGATGTTAGGGACCAGACCCTAATAATATCTGTGATGTTAGGGACCAGACCCTTATAATATCTGTGATGTTAGGGACCTGACCCTTATAATATCTGTGATGTTAGGGACCAGACCCTTATAATATATGTGAGGTTATAGGGCGAAAGGCTCTTTAAAACGTATGATTATGTATGTAAAGAAAGTATGAAGGTAAGAATGAAAGTATATGCACTTATGTGTGTATGAAAGAAAGTTAAGAGGTTATGTATGAAATGTAAGAAGGTATTGTATGATTATGTGATTAACTAGAACTCACTCAGCGTAGCTGACTTTTAGTATGCATGCAGGTGAGTAGAATGAGGCAGGTAGCTTGAGGAGGACACATGGCAGAGTTGGACGAAGCTGACATCTGAAGATTTTGCTATGATGTTTTATTTTAAAAGACTATGTTTTGTTTTTAAATGACTATGAATGCTCGATAAGACAAGAATTAAGGTTATGGAATGTAATGGTTGAATGTTTTTAATGTTCCGCGAATGTTTTAATTAACTCTGATATTTAGAACTGCGTTTATAAGTAAATCCAATACGAAAGTAGGGCTACCGGTAACGGGGCCTTACAATATACTTATGGTCTGGTGATAAAATGTTTCACAAATAAATGAGATATTATAACCCGGTTTAAAAGCTATATGATTTTGATGAGACCCAGGACCCGTTTTTTTTACTATAAAATTGGTTCTTTAATTATAAATAATATTTATGAAAGTTAATAATATACTTATGCTTTGATGAGACCTAAGACCCGTTTATTTTTTTTACTATCAAATTGGTTTTTTAATTTAAATAATATATATATCTTTTTTAAAATAAATAAGATATTAATTTTTATTATATCCTATATTATATGATTTTTACATCAATAATTTGGTGAGAATAATTTTTAATTTAATGAGATGTTATAACCCGCTTAAGGAATATCTGGGTTTGGTAAGACTCATGCCCATGAATTCGGGTCAGATGCATGAGAAGCATCCATTTAAAAATCAAGTAAATTATGTGACTCCAAAAAAAGGGGGAACAACCAAATCGCGACACGTAGGATTTTTATGTCTTCGTTTATATATATTATAGATATACCAACTAAATTTGAGTTTAATAGGAAACAGATTTAAATACAAGTTTAAGCTCGAATGCTCAGTTAATTTATGCTCAAGTTTTAAACACAAGTCTCTAACTCCCAACTTAATCTACATTTAAGCTAATTAAAAAAAAGAGTATGATGACGGAAATAATATGTCAGGTGAATTTAAGTGTGTTAATCTAAAAAAAATGTTTCGGTTATACATTATTTTGTTTAATTATTTCATTTGCATTGATGTATTGTTTATTCGTTAATTAAAGTTAGCTCTCGTATAGTTTTTTATTACTCATTGCAACCGTAAGCATCGAAATTTGCTTTTCGGCGATTGAGTACATGAAGTCCAATTTGTGTAATCAGATGAGTGATTAGAGTTTAAACGATGGTTTATTTGTTTCAATGAGTAAAACTTGCTTATAAATGTCAAACTATATGATTTTTGGTTGGATTTCAAAAAATGAAAACTCGTATAGAAAAAAGCTAGATATATTGTACAATAATTATGCATTTATAATGAAGTTTCTCATACTTGTTTTTTTTGTTATATAATGCATTGTTTGATTATCGTTTTTTTCTATATATATGACCGACGCAATTCGGCTCGACCGGATGATTGAGCCGGACCAAAAAAAATATTATATAGCGATGGTCAGCTGTGTACGAACACAAAAAATTTCCGACCATCATGAGAAAATTTCCAGAGTCCGCCACTGCACCCAACCGTGGTAACAAATGTTTATTTTTATATTCCTATTAACAATCCATAAATATGAATAATTAAGAAGAAAAAAATGTGTTATTTGTAACAACTCGGTTTTTCCAGTCTATATTACCCGACCCAACTTATGTTCAGGAAATTTTATCAATAAAATATCGCGTCTATCAAATTATTATTATATGATTTTATTTGTTTATTATATTTATTTAATATATAATAATTTTGAACTATATACAATTTTAACCCAATAACTATACTCTAACCCCTTTGTGTTCCCACCCTCATAATATAGGGACCTTTTTGGCAAAATTTGTCATATTATTTTATTATAAACCAGAAACCCATTAATCCCAAACCCATAGACCCTTATACCCGTATCCAAGGAACCGTTTAAGTTTTCTTGTGCCATAATTCTCGATGTATTCCTTAAATTGATCTAGGGGAATTATTATCCTTGCCAAAACGATATCACCGACGTAACCAATTAAGAAAAAACAATCCATTTGATACGTATTGCTTAAAGTAACGAGATATCCTAACCCGTTCATCAATGTACAAATTATCGTTCACCAAAATACAATTAAATCTGCAGAAGCGATCCTCATACCAGCGCCAACAAAACCCCTTTAGTTAATTAGATTTTCATTACCTGTTGATACCGTTCTTAAGCTTGTTGCAGCCGGCATGTTCTTCGTTATAATTGACTATCGTTTAACAACAGTTTTAGGTAATATAATACATGTTTCAACTCGTCTAGATGTCGTCTACATTAACCCTAAGGTTAATCGGCCAATCGATAAACGATTTGGCAGATTGATAGTTTTAGGGATTATATGTTAATTTGGTTCTTGTGACTCTCCGATTATATATAATTAAGTTCTGAGTTATAATCAATTAGACCCTTAGCCCAGTTGGCTAGGGGTGTGCGCGTAAGGGTTTCTTGGCTGAGGGCACAGGTTTGAGTCATCCCCAGCTCGAAATTTTAGTTTTTTTTTTTAAATTCATTTTTTGTTTTATTTAAATCTATTAAATCAATTTAATTATATTACTAATATTATAGATAAATAGTAACTCAATGTTTTTACAAACCGACATTTAAACTAGTCTATTTTCTGATCCTTATTAAAAACCATATATATATATATGTATATATTTGTGTGTGTATATATAGAGGAAGGTTATAATAAGAAATACGTTTTTCCTAGAAAGTGTAAGAAAAGATCTTGACCCTTAGATTAAAAATAACACATGAGGGTAATCTTGTCCTGTTTATAAATTATTAAATAAGGTATTTAATGAAATGTTTAATGATTGCTATTTTTAAGGATATTTTATTCCCTACAAAAACCAAACCTGTTGTTTAATATATATATAAACGATCTCTGCCTCGCTATTTCGTCTCTGGTGTCTTTCTCATGAGTGGAAAAAACAAGCAAGTACATGTGTGACGTTCATATTTAATAAATCGGCCACGATTGAAAATGCGTCACTATCTATGTTTAATATTTATTAATTTATTGATCAAGAAAGAGAGAATTTGTAGTTGAATTATGTTGTTCTGTTTATTATTTATTTATTTATTCAAAAGATTTAATTATGAATTATGAATTATCCATTTGAAACTTTGAATACAAGCATTTGTTTATTATTTATTTATTTATGTTATCAATCCATCAAGATGCCATTATCTATAGGTTGTTATAACACACCAGACCAGTGTGTTTCTGTTATAACACACAAAACAATAACATTTAAAAAAAACACACCAGATCAGTTGTTTACGAACCTATAGAAAAATTAATAAGAAAAAAACTAAACTTCAACAATGGTCACAATCAAAAAACACACTACCAAAATCAACTTTTATTCCCAATTGTCCATAAAACCTTTAATCACTAACATTGAAAACAACACACCATTCACCCAATTAGTGTGTTTCTATTACAACTTAAGCACCATAAACGTTAAACACACTGACCGATTCATTATGCATACCAAAGCAACAGAAGTTAACAAAACCCTAGAAATTGGTGGTTTTCCAAAAACCCAAAATAAATCAAACATAATAAAAAAAACACACATTGATTCTTTATCAGCAGGCCTTAAGCATTTGTAGGGGATATATTCTTTATTATCTTCAGTGACATTTAACGATTTTGTTAAATTAACAAAACTTAACAGGGACTTTAACGAAAAAGCCCATGGATGATTAACAAATGGAATGGTTTTGTTAAAAACATTCTAATGACTATGATTCAGAAATTGAAATCTCTTAATGGAAGAAGATTGGAGATGAAAATCATACCTTCTTCTCTACTACTGAATTTGAAAAAAATACTGTAGTATATGAATTTGATGTGAGAGAAATATTGATGGTGATTGCTAAAAAGTAGGAGTTAATAAAAATAACTTGGACTTTTTTACCCCTAATTTCCTATAATTATGTCCATAAAATAAAACACACCTAGATATTAAACAACTTTCCATCTTAACCATTAGATCATCTCATCCAATGGTCCATATTCCTTCCTACACTTCTTAGACACACTTAAATTTTTACAATAACCCCGCCCTGTATATATATATATATCTATAATATGTATAAAAGAAAACATAAAAATCCTGTGTGTCGCGATATGGTCGCTTGGCAGGTGATCCATTGGACAACCTTTAAGTGATATAAAACCGCTAAAAACCATGCATACAATCGTTTATTTTGTGGAACTATTTGACTATGGTTACTCATATAATTGCAGGTAGGATAAGATAGAAGATGTAATTACAAGAACGTGGGCGAAAACGAAGTTGAAACAAGAAAGTTATGAAGAAAACAAGGAGGCAAGAATGGAAGCCACCATAGCTTACGGTGGCCACCGTAAGCTACGGTGTCCCCTGAAGGAAATGGTCACCGTAAGGTAGTTTTAAGCCACCGTGGGTAATTTGAAGCCACCGTAAGCTATGGTGGCCACGGTAGCTTACGGTGGGCCTGACGCTGAAACTTGTAACCACCTTATAAACTCGTTTTACGGACGGCTTTTGACATTCTTATCATACCTTTTCATCCTAGAGCGACCTAGAGGCGATTTTGGGGTACAAGAACATAATTATGAGTGTGGTAATCATTAGAGACTCGATTTTGATTCATATGCAAACTTTAATCGAAGGTATGATGAACCAAATCATGTTCGGCTAAATTCCTTTGTGTTTTCCCTCGGATTGTAAGGTTTTATTATGAATGTTGATTGAATGATTATGCAATTTCTGAGATAATAGTTTACTCTTGTTGATTTTATTATTATGGTGTTTATGAATTGATTGATAGATTGTTTGTTTGTTGAGTTCGTATTCTAAACCGTCAGTTCTTAGTGCTTTAAGCAATCGAGATTAATCGGGAGGTATTTGGGGTTGGATAAACTAATTGGTTTTTGAGTGATTACCTTGCGTTGTATAATCCAAGTACTTGATCCTCACTTATCGCAATCGTTTACATAAGCACGAACTATATATATATTGTTCATTTCAATTTAAACATTAACTTTGACATTCATAGAAACCTGAAACCGAGGGAAGGCATATTTTCTCATATTGATTTAAAACTTGTTAAATTGTTTTTTGTTCTTTTTGTTAATCAAACCAAACAACCAAATCTGGGATTTAATTTTCTGCACTTAGATTAATATAGATAAATTGCAAAGCTACTTAGTAACACATTTTCCACAAGCTCCTTGTGTTCGATACCCACTTACTGTTATCTAATTAGTTGTATTTGGTTTATTTTTGAGTGAGTCTTCGACCTCACGTCAAATTTTGGCGCCGTTGCCGGGGAGTAGTGTGCAACATGTGTTAGCTTTTGTAGTTTTGTTTGTTATTTTCGGGTTTACGCTGGTTGTGTTAGTGTGTAGGTACTTATAGGTGTATGCATACTAAAGGCTCTAACAGGTCATCACCACTAGTTATCGATTCTGAGATTGAACGAACACTTCGAAGAAACCGAGTCCTATTTAGGGAGAACAAGCTTCTTGGTTCTCCAACCGTATCAAATAGCACCATGGATTCACCAGTTCCCACTTCGGGTCAAACATTGCCATCTACACCTCCACCAATTACTACTATCATACCCATTACATCAAGTGAGTTGAAACCAACTCACACAACCGAACCCATAAATGCTCAATTCACCTACTCAACATCATCAACATTGCCACCTATTACTAATCATTTCCCTACCTTTTATGCATCATCAACAAAACCAACAACCACAATCAAGAATATCAACCACCATCCTTCATGCAATATTCAATAACACAAGGTGATGGTTACAGGTATGGGTTTGACAGTGAATTTGAGGGGTATGAAGTGGAAGGTTATTACACGGAAGGTGATGGAAGTCAAAGGGTAAATCCGGGAAATTTTGCTTATGGTCAAGGGCAACAAACGGAACCGGTGCAAGAACTTAATAGACAACCACCACCGGTTGTTCAACAACAAGTTCAACCACCACCGGTTGTCCAACAACAACAAGCTCCACAACAAATGCCCAACCACAATTTCAACAATTTGCACCTCCAAGGCCCGTTTATAGGCAAATGGGTCAACCAAGAGTACCAATTGGGGTACCAAGAAGGCGTGCAAGAGAGATGGTAAGGGGGATTGAATCTCACTTTTGACCGGTCATCACTAATAATCCGTCCCCGGTAATTATTCCCTAAAATCAACAAGGAAGAGCATTTGAGGTTAGGACCAATTCTCTCCAAAGTCTACCAAAGTATAAGGGTTTAGCAACGGAGGGACCTTACTTTCACTTGGAGGCATATGACTCAATTTGCAACACGATTAGGGGTCAAGGGTTTTCGTCGGATGAGGTTAAGTTGGCCTTGTTTCAATTTTCTTTGAAAGATAAGGCAAAGAGATGGTTTTACACATTACCTTCCACATCCATTTATACTGGGGCCGAGATGCAACAAAGATTCTTGGAAGAATTTTGCTCGGCCCAAAAGACCAATGATGCAAGAAGGAGTTTGAGAACTTTCCAACAACAATCGTGTTAGAGCCCAAATTTTATAGTCGGATCTATGCTCAGGATCCCAATATGTTCAGGATTCTCGAATAAGTTTAGAATATGAGTATTAATACTAATAAATAGATATTTCTCTCTTGGTGTTGATTTATAATTGCAGATTTTAATTTTTGATTTGGTCCATGCGAAATACACGGTTGGTGGTTGAAGAAAACGCGTCAAATGTGTTATAACCGTTAGGAGTAAAGGCCAATTAATGGTTAACGGTCAAATATTGACTGAATGCCGAAATCTCGCACTTAGAGTTAATATTAGCACATGGAAGAACTCTATTATTATCCGGAATCATTTCTATGTTTAAGGATCCCGGATTTACTAACAGGTTTTCAATATTCGGTATCCCCGATAATTGCTAACTGTTGTATTATCCTCGAATATTTGAAGTTATTTCGCAGATGGGACTATGTTTGACAAGTGACTCCTTAAAGAATCGGTCAAATATGTGAGGAGTAACGGCTAGGAGACCAAGTCCAACACATAACTTCGCATTTAAAGCCATTAAACCACGTGATTAATGCATGAAACGTTATTATTAAAGATAAGGGCGGATTTCCCGGGATAACAGTTGTAATCTTTTATTATATATATGAGCTGATAATATCATTAGAACACACACATTCACTTACTTAGCTACTAGCATACTCTGTAACACTTAGCATTCGATCACTTATCAGCTCCACCACTTGTAATCACCTATTTTCGATATTAATAAACTCGACGGTGATAGTTTTCACCGTCCGGGGGTTTTTTGTGCCGGAGATTACCATAATCATATACGAATCCGACCAAAAATTACGTTCTTAATCTTTGATCGAAGCAGTTCGACCAAAGATTACGTTGTTAATTCTTGACCGACGTAAGATTATTATAATCAAGGGTTTTTTCCCTCGTAATCATATCCTTGTGTTCAATTTTATTATTAACAAGCACTCCACCTCACGCACTAATTTGATCAAAAGTTGCTTTGTCAATTTTTGACCGAAACAAATCAGGTGAGATGTTTCATGAAGCATTCAAGCGGTTTAACATGATGATTAAAAGTTGTCCTCATCATGGTATTGCTCTTTGGGAATTGTTGAATGCTTTTCATGAGGGGTTGAGTATAGAAGATGAGCGGGATTTGAGATCGATCACAAATGGTATATTTGGTACTAATTATGAATAAGATGTTGGGCATATTTGGAGCAAATGGCGGTCACATCAAAGAGAAAGTCTCAAACCGGAAGAAGAGCAAGGCCAACAATTGGAAGACCACAAGTACAAGCCGTGGAAGAAAGAGGGGTATAGGCTACTAATCAGGTAATCGATGTTTGTACAAATTGTAATGAGTTGGGCCATGCTTCGGATGTGTGTGCGGTGGGACAAGTACAAGTGGAGGAGGTGAATTCACTTCAAGGGGGAGCTGGTAGAAATTACAACATTAATTCTAACACTTACCACCCCGGGTTGAGAAATCATTCGAATTTTCATTATGGAAATCCGGCAACTCAA
The DNA here is from genome assembly GCF_021521415.1 of Bidens hawaiensis. Lineage (NCBI taxonomy): Eukaryota > Viridiplantae > Streptophyta > Magnoliopsida > Asterales > Asteraceae > Bidens > Bidens hawaiensis. Next base: position 57,928 of record NW_027492343.1, on the reverse strand, counting down.
TCCAACCCGAATTTCCAAGGGAATCATGGAAATTATGTTACTCTCCAACAATATAACAATCAAGGGTTTCAAGGTCAAGGGGGTGGCGGTCAAAGTGGGTCCGCGGGTCGAAGTTCATGAAGTGGGAATGAAGTCATAGATATGTTAAAGATGATTCAACAAGATATGCAACGGAGAAATCAACTTGATGAAGTGCGCATGCAAAAGGATGAAATCCGTGACAAATCCATCCAATCGTTGACCACTTAAATGGGTCAACTTGCAACCGATGTGGCGGATTTGAAGAAAAACAACTCGAGCTTAAAGAAGGGGAACAACGTTCATATCAACGCGGTAAGTCTTTTACCTGATTTTGAAATTTCTAGTGTTCAAAGTGATCCAACACCACAGTTTGTTGAGAGGGTGGTGGAAGATATTAGTGATGAGATTGAAAATGTGCGTAATTATGAAACAATTTTTCAAAATAACTCTGAATTACAGCCGAATGAAACATCTTTTTTGTGAAAATTGTTCTTGTGATAAATGTTTAAATGACAAATTAACCAAAATAAGGGATGAGAGGGTTGATAATAATATTATTCCAAGTAAACTTCAAGACCCAGGAGTGCCCCTTTTATCAATCCAAAATGGTGAATTCAAAACTGATCGGGCACTGCTAGATCTTGGAGCTTGTATTAGTATCATGCCCGGTAGTTTATATAATCAGTTTGAGTTCGGTCCGCTACAAAAAGTAAACACCACCGTGGTCTTAGCGGATCAAACCCATACACTTCATTGGGGCATGATATATAATGTGATGGTACATGTGAAGGATTTCTGTTACCCAGTTGACTTTCTAGTACTTGATTATGCTAAAAATGTAACTAGCACGCAACCCACAGTCATATTGGGTAGACCCTTCCTTGCCACTTCACTTGCAGTGATTGATTGTTCTAAAGGGACATTGGGAATTAAATTTGGGAATCGTGATAAACGGCTATTATTATTTGAAAATACTACTGGCCCTCTTGTTGACACGGAAAGACTAAAGGCGGATTTTTTTAACAAGTTTGTATCCTTGAGCAAGGATCACACGAAAGTGGAGTGTTTTGTGATTGACAGGCTAGTTGAGAAGAAATAAGTGGAGCATCAACAAAGTGAGAAGGTAGCAGAAAAAGGTGGCCAACCAAGGAAGATGAAAGTGAGACATCCACCTAACCTAAATGATCCAGGGTGGAGATTGAGGATGTTCGGGACCGACCCAGGTTTGCCGAAAGACTGTCAACAATTGCTTGGAAAAGAGCGTACTGATAATGAGAAGGCTGCACGGGAGTGGGCCAGTCACCCACCTTAAATGTCATAAAGTTTCAAAAAGGTGGTAATTGTATATTTTGTATATTTTTATTTTTATTTTGAATTATAATTTCTAGTTTGTTTGTTATTAATGGTATTTTAAGCATACCATCTTAGCAAAAACCAAGTGTGGGGAAATTTTTATGGATTTCTCTTCGACACTGTGTTGGGTGTAGAGTAATTTTCATGTTTAAAAGAAATAAAAAATAAAAAAATGTGTCAAAACCATACATTGCGGACAATGTATCCCAAGTGTGGGGATGTGGAGATATTTTTTAGAAAATTTCAAAATTTGTGAGAATTTTTTTGTTTGTGGTTCAAAATATGTGTTGAGATAAAAGTCCTTTTTCATGGTCATAATTCTCTTGTGTGAGTGTTGCCAAGTTTTAAAAGAAACGGTAATAGATTTTCAGCCAAGAGTGACATGTTTTTGGTTATTTAAATCACGTAACATGCCGGTGACAAATTTTGGGTTGGAACTTTATACCACGGGTTTTCATAGTTGGCATTATTTGAAGATAGCAGAGTGATCCTTCTTGTTAGAACTTGTGTAATGAATACGTTCTGAGACCTTAGCTTGGCATTAGTGCAAAAATGATAGAGGCATTTAGGTATAGCCTCGTCTGGATGAGTACGAGTGTGGGTTTTGGGGGTTGGGCCTCATACATTATACATATGAGCGTGGTTAACGAGAGGGGTTGGGGGTTGGTTCCTTTAGAAGCCATTTCTTGGACCTATTATTTTTCAAACAACCCCGTTATTACATTTGCGAGATGATTAGGCTTAGTAGGTTATTTCTTGTAATTGTATTGTTGTTTGATAATTGATATGAGAAATTCGTATTATGTTTATTAGACTGCTGAGGTTATGCCAAAAAAAATGAGATTCATTATTCAAAGTATCGAGATTCAAAGAGAGAGAGAGAGGGAGAGAGAGAGAGAGAGAAAAGTTAGTGATGTTTGTAGTTGTTTATTTTATTTCTTAGGTTTTCTTATAATGAATGTAATAAGACGGATCGGATCGCCTGAGCTACTTCAATATTCCCATTCCGTACCCGAACACTTGGCCCCGTTACAACCCATAATAAGCCCTCTTGATTTGTGCGAGTTTTTATGCATTCATTAGGTGGAGGTTCGATAGTTACACAAGCTTATTATAGTAGATTGGCTCACGTGAATTTGGGTGGACTAGCGCATCACGCTAGCTTTGAGAAAAGTATTGAGTGGAAAGTTTGAAAGGGGTGTGTTGCGTGAAAGAAAAACAGGAAATGTGTTAGGTTTGGTTGAATTTCTAGCTTTGATGAATAAACGCGTTAATTGTGCATATACGAAACATGTGGGAATAGTGTATGACTTGGGACCTTAATCGAGATGTGTTTTGTTGAATGAGTTAATGTTTAAATTTGAATGATTGAGTTGCTTGAGGGCAAGCAACAGGTAAGTATGGGAATGTGACGGGTGGTCCATTGAACAACCCTTAAGTGATATAAGACCGTTAATAACCATGCATACAATCGGTTTATTTTGTGGAACTATTTGACTATGGTTACTCATATAATTGCAGGTGGGATAAGATAGAGTATATAATTACGAGAATGTGGACGAAAACGGTGAAGAAAACGGAGTTGAAATGTAACATCCCCAAAATTTCGATCCAAATTTGACAACTTAGGAAAGTTGAGGGATCAAAAATAATAACAATACAAATCATGAGAAAATATTAAATAAGAAAATATAAGAAAAATAAGGAAATAAAAATATTTCTTAAGTTAAGTTTGCCCACATAAAGGAAATAATAAAAAGGAAACTCCATCCCACATGGAAGGATGTAAGAAAGTGGAAGCACTTTACTTGGGTATAAATAAGGAATATAAATCTCATCCCATATGGAAAGTGGTAAAGAAATGGAAGCACTTTATAAGGAAGAGATTTCCAAAGTAATATTCTTTTATGGATATCATGCACCAAGTGGTTCTAGCGGAGGGTGCGTAGCACCCGACGCGCACGGGCTCGGACGAGGACGAGGCCGATGGCAATGGCAATGGCAATGGCCATGGCGAAGGCGATGGCGACGGCGAAGGGCGTTGGGCGCAATGTGGCGCTTTGATGGCGCACTTTGCACTTCGCACGCTCGCATCGCCGCGAGCCGCTTTGAAAGCCGCCTTAGTATTTTGGACAACGAGAATTAGACCCAGATATGACAAGCTACTAAAGGCAAAGGACCAAAAATGAAAAATAATATTCAGGGACCCATCGCGTAAGAAAACGGGCATCGCGTATCGCGATGACCCGTGATGACTCAGGGACACGTGTCACACCCAGGTGACACGTGGCAGACGTGTCAGGCCACATGGCGACACGGGCGACACGTGGCGAGATCTCAGAATGGTGGGCGTCGCGTGAAGAAGGGGCCCATCGTGTACCGCGATTGGATCCAAAATCAGCTATCAAAGGGGAGCCTCACGACTCATTTCCCTCAGACCCACATCCACTCTCTCTCTAACTACTTTCTCTCTCTACCTCGTTTTACGTGACGAACACCGTTTTGCGTGCCACCGACCCGACAAATATTACCTCGTAATCCATGCCAAAACCCGATGTTTCCCGCACGACCCGGCAACCCCGGATATCGCCTCGTTTTGCGTGCCAGTCTCGTAGTATGTGCCAAGCTCCGAAGTTCTGACGGTTTATGCTTAATATGCGATATAGAGTAGAAGTGATGCCCATATAAACTTAGAAATATCTAACTCCAAATACCTTGTGAAGTAGAGGTTCTACGTAAGTTATTATTTTATTATTATAAATGGCTTAGACCATAGTCGAGGGTATAGCCTAAACCTTGATTACGATTAAGAATAAAATTACTTTTCTTAAGCAAAGGTTATAGTTAAAATAGTATTTCTTTATTATTAAAAAATATAATATAGAAAGAATATAAATTTAATGTTTCTTCTTGAGGAAGAAACATAGTATATAAATGATAAACAAAAAAAGGGACTAAAGGTCCAAATGTTTATGAATAAACAAATGCTTTTATCAAGGTTAAAGCTATACAAAACAGACTAAAGGTCTGAAGCTAGATCGATGATCTAGTTATTTATACAAAATGTTATTCTCATACTATAGGTCCAAGGTAACAAAACAAGAAGAATCAGAAAACCGGAATCAGTATCAGAAACTGATTATAAACAGAAAAGGTGAATACGCCCCAAACCTTTTATATTGGGTCAGAATGTTTGCATAGGATTTACGAATCCTTAAAACTTTGTGTTACAATAATAAGAAACGGACACTCTGATTAAGAGTATACATGTGTCTGGATCCAATCATACATGGTGACTCGGCATTTCCCCGAGTCCATGCATATCATCAACATGCCTCTGAAGGTCTACGGGACTGTTCAAAGAAATGATATTACGTATATAATTAATTGTACATGGTACTTAGGGTAATTTGATCACAATTTAGTTGAGTGCCTAATGAGTAGTCACAAAGGTATTATTGTTGATTTCACAAAGGTATTGAAAGGATATTTTTAGAGTCAGCGTCATTCACCAGCTATGTGCTGACATATTTTCCAACCCATTTTTCAGGAAAACAAGAAAGGTTAAAACATACAAGCAATAAGGAATAGAAGATTGGAGTTATATTAGATGCTATCTGGTGGCTCAGATATTTTATTTCAATGTATTATAAAGAATTATGTTTTTCAAAGAAATGTATTTGAAATATCAAACGGGTATTTTAACCCGAGAGTTTAATAAGTTTTCAATATAATAAATAAAGACTTCCGCTAAAACTAAACCGCAATTCTGATGTATTTACAAAACAGGTATCAACTTGTGGTCACACGCCTAGGCCCTAAGTCGGGGTGTGACATGAAACGAGAAAGTTATGAAGCAAAAAAGGAGGCAAGAATGAAGCCACCTTAGCTTACTGTGGCCACCGTAAGCTACGGTGTCCCCTGAAGGATATGGTCATCGTAAGGCATTTTTAAGCCACCGTGGGTAATTTGAAGCCACCGTAAGCTACGATGGCCACCGTAGCTTACGGTGGGCCTGACGCTGAAACTTGTAACCGCCTTATAAACTCGTTTTATGGACGACTTTTGACATTCTTATCATATATTTTCATCCTAGAGCGACCTAGAGGCGATTTTGGGGTGCAAGAACATTATTGTGAGTGTGGTAATCATTAGAGACTTGATTTTGATTCATAAGCAAACTTTAATCGAAGGTATGATGAACCAAATCATGCTCGGCTAAATTCCTTTGTGTTTTCCCTCGGATTGTAAGGTTTTATTATGAATGTTGATTGAATGATTATGCAATTTCTGAGATAATAGTTTAATCTTGTTGATTTCTTTATTATGGTGTTTATGAATTAATTGATAGATTGTTAGTTTGTTGAGTTCGTATTCTAAACCGTCAGTTCTTGGTGCTTTAAGAAATCGAGATTAATCGGGAGGTATTCGGGGTTGGATAAACTAATTGGTTTTTGAGTGATTACATTGCGTTGTATAATCCAAGTACTTGATCCTCACTTATCGAATCTTATATTGATAACAATCCTTTAGAAATTTTACAAACAACTGAAGGAAATGTTCAAATACAATTTGAAAAAGTTACACCTAGAATAACTAGGTCTTTATCTTCATCAAATTTTCATATATCTCCTTTATGATATACTGTTAGAAGTCCTTCTAGAGCTTCAACTTCTCAAATAAGAGAAAAATATCCTGAAAATAACAATAGAATTAATGAGTTAAGAATTAATTCTGATAATATAGTTAGAGGAATTAATAGACCTCAACAGGACCCGGAATTAACCGAGTCAGAAATGGATTTCTCTATATCATGAATAATATAGAAAAAATTGATTTTAGACCAGGTTCCCTGGTAAGAGATAAAATAAATTCTGAATTCCAAGATCCTAAATGGGAGGAATTTAGAAAATGGTACTTAAAAAATTTTGAAATAAAACAATTACTATATTTTCGAGATGAATTTTATAAAGAATTAGAAGAACAAAATTGTATTATTTATTTTGTTCCATGGTTCTTTAATAAGTATGTGAATAGTATAATTTCTACTATTTACAGAGAATATGATTTAGGAGAAAAGAAAATAAAATCTATTTTCCCTCCCCAAACAGGTTTTAAAATTGAAAAAGAAAAGGTAACAATGTATTACCAAGCTTTTCAAAAATTACTGGAAGGTGATACTTTACCAGTAACAATTTTCCACCTAAATAAATTATTTAAACATATAAATTATACAAATTTATGTTTAATTATATTAGGAGAACAATTAGGTTCTATCCAAGAAAAAATTGAGGAAATAACCTCTTTAGTAAAAAATAAAAAAGTTTTTGAAACAGGAGAAGTTATAGCAGTTCCAGCTATTCAACCCCCTCCTGAAATAAGAGATTTTAAATTAAAATCTAATTCTGAAATATCTAAATTATTAGATACTAAATTAGAATTTATTTCAGAAAAAATGAAAGGTTTAAATATAAATACTCTTTCAAAAGAATTTTCTAAATCTACAAATAAAGAAAATTATAAAGAACAAATAAACTTAGAAATTGCTAAGTTACAGAATAAATATGCTAATAAACCTAGCATGAATAAATATTATTATGATAGACCAACTCCTCAAGATGTCTTAATAGAAGAACAGGAGTACATAGTAAATAATTCTTATAGTGGGAAGAACATCTATGAATGGAACATAGATGGTCAAACTGACACCCAAATAGCTAATACTATACATCGAATGATGATGTATTCTACGATATGTAAAGCAAATGGAAATACAGATAAATCTATTGCTAAAATGATAGTAGCAGGATTTACTGGTCAATTAAAAGGATGGTGGGATAATTATTTAACCCTCCAAGACAGAGAACAAATTTACTCTTCTGTAAAAGAAGAAAATGATATCAGTCAAGAGAATAGTGTGTATACTCTTGCTATCAATATAATGGAACATTTTACAGGCAGATGGTCTGATAATTCTGAAAATATTAGAACTCTTTTGCAAAATCTAAAATGTAAAACCCTTACATCATTTAGATGGTATAAAGATACATTTTTATGCAGGGTAATGGAATTACCAGAGAGTAATAGTACTCATTGGAAGTCTAAATTTATAGACGGTTTACCTCATTTCTTTTCAGAAAGAGTTAAACAGAAATTGAGAAAAGATAATATTAATATTAATTATGATGAATACACCTATGGTAGTTTAATAGGTATATGTAAAAATGAAGGATTAGCTTTATGTAATGAAATAAAGCTAAATCAGCAAATTAAAAGACAGTCTTTAATGGAAAAAAGACAGTTAGGCCAATTTTGTGATCAATTTGGCATGGAGAGAATTACTCCCCAAAATAATAAAAGAAAAGACTCTTCTTCTCAAAAACCAAAAAAATATTTTAAAAGGAAAAGGAAAAGAGAAGAAAGAAAAATAGAAAGAGATAAGAAAAGGGAAATTAAACCCTTTGAAAAATTTTATAAAAAATCTTTTATAATTTGTAGAAAATGTGGCCGTCCAGGTCATAAAGCAGCAACTTGCTGGGTAAAGAAAAAATTGAATGAAATAAAAGATGATAATCTTAGAGAAACTTTAGAAAAGATTATCATAAATTCTAATAGTACTTCTGATGAATCAGAAGCAGAATCTTCATATGAAGATATAAACATTTTAGATAATGAAAGCTTTATTTCATCTTCTTCAGATGATAATAGAGATTGTCATGAAGATTGTTGTAACAATGAGATAAATAATGATTCAATTTATGATATTATATCTCAATTCCAAAATATGGAATTAAATGTTATAACAAATGAATTTTTAGATTTATTAAAAAATGTTCAAGATGAAAAAATTAAGAAAGAAATGATTTTAGACTTAATAAGAAATGATAAAGGTGAATCATCTTCATCTAATAAAAATTTTCAACCTTATACTTTTGCTGAGGTTAAGAATCAATTGAATAAAAGAAATCAACTAAATAAACAGGTTGGTATTGAAGAATTAAAAATTGAGATTAATAATCTTAAAATAGAAATTAATAATCTTAGAAATAACAATAATAATTTAGAAGAAAGAATTATTAATTTAGAAAAAAGAAGATTGGAAATTAATGATGTAAATTTTCCAAAACTTCAATTAGAAAATTATTTAAAACAAATAGAAGAAATAACTTCTCAGAAATGGCATATTAAAGTCAAATTAATGATTGATAAACAATTTTCCAAAGAATTTACTTCTCTTTTAGATAGTGGAGCAGATTTAAATTGTATTCAAGAAGGATTAATTCCTTCAAGATATTTTCACTTCTGATTCATCAGAAGTACTATTAGAATTTATGATAATCTTTTCTAAAGTTTCTCTAAGATTATCATCTTTTATTTCATTCAATTTTTTCTTTACCCAGCAAGTTGCTGCTTTATGACCTGGACGGCCACATTTTCTACAAATTATAAAAGATTTTTTATAAAATTTTTCAAAGGGTTTAATTTCCCTTTTCTTATCTCTTTCTATTTTTCTTTCTTCTCTTTTCCTTTTCCTTTTAAAATATTTTTTTGGTTTTTGAGAAGAAGAGTCTTTTCTTTTATTATTTTGGGGAGTAATTCTCTCCATGCCAAATTGATCACAAAATTGGCCTAACTGTCTTTTTTCCATTAAAGACTGTCTTTTAATTTGCTGATTTAGCTTTATTTCATTACATAAAGCTAATCCTTCATTTTTACATATACCTATTAAACTACCATAGGTGTATTCATCATAATTAATATTAATATTATCTTTTCTCAATTTCTGTTTAACTCTTTCTGAAAAGAAATGAGATAAACCGTCTATAAATTTAGACTTCCAATGAGTACTATTACTCTCTGGTAATTCCATTACCCTGCATAAAAATGTATCTTTATACCATCTAAATGATGTAAGGGTTTTACATTTTAGATTTTGCAAAAGAGTTCTAATATTTTCAGAATTATCAGACCATCTGCCTGTAAAATGTTCCATTATATTGATAGCAAGAGTATACACACTATTCTCTTGACTGATATCATTTTCTTCTTTTACAGAAGAGTAAATTTGTTCTCTGTCTTGGAGGGTTAAATAATTATCCCACCATCCTTTTAATTGACCAGTAAATCCTGCTACTATCATTTTAGCAATAGATTTATCTGTATTTCCATTTGCTTTACATATCGTAGAATACATCATCATTCGATGTATAGTATTAGCTATTTGGGTGTCAGTTTGACCATCTATGTTCCATTCATAGATGTTCTTCCCACTATAAGAATTATTTACTATGTACTCCTGTTCTTCTATTAAGACATCTTGAGGAGTTGGTCTATCATAATAATATTTATTCATGCTAGGTTTATTAGCATATTTATTCTGTAACTTAGCAATTTCTAAGTTTATTTGTTCTTTATAATTTTCTTTATTTGTAGATTTAGAAAATTCTTTTGAAAGAGTATTTATATTTAAACCTTTCATTTTTTCTGAAATAAATTCTAATTTAGTATCTAATAATTTAGATATTTCAGAATTAGATTTTAATTTAAAATCTCTTATTTCAGGAGGGGGTTGAATAGCTGGAACTGCTATAACTTCTCCTGTTTCAAAAACTTTTTTATTTTTTACTAAAGAGGTTATTTCCTCAATTTTTTCTTGGATAGAACCTAATTGTTCTCCTAATATAATTAAACATAAATTTGTATAATTTATATGTTTAAATAATTTATTTAGGTGGAAAATTGTTACTGGTAAAGTATCACCTTCCAGTAATTTTTGAAAAGCTTGGTAATACATTGTTACCTTTTCTTTTTCAATTTTAAAACCTGTTTGGGGAGGGAAAATAGATTTTATTTTCTTTTCTCCTAAATCATATTCTCTGTAAATAGTAGAAATTATACTATTCACATACTTATTAAAGAACCATGGAACAAAATAAATAATACAATTTTGTTCTTCTAATTCTTTATAAAATTCATCTCGAAAATATAGTAATTGTTTTATTTCAAAATTTTTTAAGTACCATTTTCTAAATTCCTCCCATTTAGGATCTTGGAATTCAGAATTTATTTTATCTCTTACCAGGGAACCTGGTCTAAAATCAATTTTTTCTATATTATTCATGATATAGAGAAATCCATTTCTGACTCGGTTAATTCCGGGTCCTGTTGAGGTCTATTAATTCCTCTAACTATATTATCAGAATTAATTCTTAACTCATTAATTCTATTGTTATTTTCAGGATATTTTTCTCTTATTTGAGAAGTTGAAGCTCTAGAAGGACTTCTAACAGTATATCCTAAAGGAGATATATGAAAATTTGATGAAGATAAAGACCTAGTTATTCTAGGTGTAACTTTTTCAAATTGTATTTGAACATTTCCTTCAGTTGTTTGTAAAATTTCTAAAGGATTGTTATCAATATAAGATTGAGATGGGGTATTTTCTTTTAATACCCAATTATCAGGAAAATTTATTTCTTCCCATCTAATTTTTCTTCTAGTGGTAATATTTGACTTACCAAAATTAGTTTCTATAACTATTGTTTCATTTAATGGTTTATCAACCATTTTGCATCTAGGATTCAAAGTATATAATGGTTTGTAATAAATTCTACAACAAACACATATAACTTCTGATCCTGGAGCATAATTGCAACCATTAGTTTTAACATTTAATGTTAAAGCATCTGATACCATAAATACAGTATCAGAGACCGGGTATCTTTCGATCTCTTATTAATAATCCATTAAAAATTAAAAATTAAAAATTTTTCTTGATTTTCTGAAATATATATGAATAGGCCATATGGATGTTTTACCCATACTTAACTGTCATCATTGAATAGTATATGGTAAGTACAGGCCACGCCCTAAAAACGCCTTCAATCATCAAAACGGCTAAAACGGGCTACCATAATTCGACCACTACGCATATTCACATGCCTGTTTAGTATGGAACCAGCCCAGAAACACTCATACATATTTCAAAAATTTCAGACTTTTTTTTTTTTTTTTTTTTTTTTTTTTTTTGAGACATGGATTACAACTAGGTCATGGTATGAATCAACACTTTAGGAGTTTAGCCTTTCATTAGGCTAAAATTATAAAAATAAAATAGTAAAGAAATAATGAATTGTACCTGGAGTATGAAGTACTTAAAAACTTCAAAGATTTTTATTATCGAATATTTTACAAGTGAAAGAGAGGGTTTTTGATCAGTGGTTTTCTGATCTCTGCCTCTAAACAAAACCCTACTACTCCTTTTATAATGGGAGTTCTAAAAAACAAACAAAAGAACAACAGTAAAAGTAATAATTATACATCAATTATCTGGACAATTGTGTCCAAAAGAGATTCCATTTGTCTGGGCAGCTGGCTTTAATTATTGTACCACTACCCAACTTTTTGAATTATTGATTCTCCTTTAATCAGACGCATGTGATCTGGGACCCATAATTTCGTCCTCATCGTCAATTGATTCAATTATTTTCTTCTTTAACATTTCCAATTTTGTTTTGGCCTTTATTGTGACCTCATCCATGACATCATCTTCTGGATTTTGAGAATAACCTGCTAACATTGTATCTTCTTCTTCTTCTTGATTAGAAGATGGATTTGAAGAGTATTGCGATGAAGATTGCCCTGGTTGGAAGTTTTTTATTAAATCTTCTTCCATGGCTGCAAAGTATTTTTCCAGTAAATCTTTTCTGGAAAGATCCTTTCCTTCTTTAATTGATATCTTCCTAGCAATTTGTTGAAATGGGCTAGGAGATTCTCTTTGAGATTGAACCTGAATTTGTTTTTGATACAGGTCCAGAGTTGATTCGATTTGATCAATGGTCTCTTGACCTTCTATGACTCCTTCTTTATTTTTTGAAGTCAATTTTTTCCAAAATTTTGTATAGAAAATTCTTCTTAAACATGGAATATTTTGAGTGGTATGACCAACTTCTGAAGACCATCTCCATATCCATGGAATTCCAAATTCCATAAAGAAAAATAGAGAAGGCATTCCTTCAATTAACTCATTATTATGAGTAGCTTCGATTATTCTGGGAGATAATTCAACCCATTTATTATAGTATCCTTTAAAGGATTCTGGTAAAATTTTTACAGATGTTCCATAGGAAATCCACCATTTTAAAAACCAATTAGGTATATCCTGGTTATAAACCTGAGGACATATCTTGAAGAACCAAGAATGTTTCTTCATTGGATTTTGATATAGAAAAGCTTTATTGAAAGCTTCAATATAATCCCAATAATTAAATTTGATAAGAGCACCAGATTCTGGATGACTCATCTCTTTTTCTTTTAATGGAGAATTTCCCCAATCTTCTAAGGATATTATCCTTTTAATAATTATTTTGCTATAGGTAAAAACCTTAGCATTTCCAGAATTATGATGGAAAATTTGAGCAGATTCGGTTGCTCTTAAAATTGATTCATAAACGAATCTTGATTTATAAATTCCAGCTGGATATGATCCAGTATCGAAAAACCTTTCCATTAAGGTCCATGGATTATCTTTCCATTTAAGCTGTTTATTATCAAGGAGTAAAATTATCTCCTTATAAGGATTTTGATCATAAGAACTTTCATCAGATTCTTCTGATTGAGTAACAATTGAATAGGAAGTATTGCTTCCTTTTTCCTTAGCTGCTTTGAAAGCTAGGAATTCCTGGTATTCAGGATCATTAAATCGATTTTTTCCAGTATTACTGGATGAATTTGCTATATTAGCAATATTGGAAGCTATTAGCCTCTTTTGGCCAAATTGACCAATAATTATTTCAGAATTATTATGAGAATTTCTGCCTCTTCCTCTATTGGAGGATTGGCTCTTCTTTCCTCCTCGCCATGGAGGATCCATTCCTGCAAATAAAATTAAGCACAAGAGATTATTATCTCTTTTTCTTGAAGAATCTTTATTCGATTCTTAAAAATATAGTATTGATTCCATTCATTTGCTATAAGAAAATTTTTTTCTTGAGGATGTAAAGAATAGTCCATATTATATTCTGCTATTCTTAAAGCATGTCTCATCCTCATCCTATATTCAAAATCAATTTGTCTTCGAATATTTCCCATTGCAATTTTCAATGGTCCTTTAATTCCCATTAATTCTGCAAAATAGAATCGAGAAATTCTCTCGTCAAGAAATCTGGTAAACTATTATCAGATCCTTTTTTATAGATTATTTCAAAATCAAAAGGGGCTAAATGAGCTTGCCACCTTGCAAACATTTGTTTAGAAACATTATGTTTAAAATCTTTGTCAAACATAAATTTAGCTGCCTGACAATCAGTTTTTATTATAAATTTTTGATTATATAAATCATCTTGAAATTTTAAAACACATTTTACTATTGCTAAAACTTCTTTTGCAATAGTTGCGTAATTTTTTTGACTATTATTCCATTTTCCAGAATGGAATCTAACCAAATATTCTTGTTTATTGTTTGGAGAAACTTGTTTAAGAATTCCTCCATAACCAATGTCACTAGCATCAGTTTCAACTATTTTTTCCCAATTTGGGTTAGCAAGATTCAAACATGGAAGATTTTGAACCTTATGTTTAATTTTTTGTATTGCCTTAGTATGATCGTTTGACCAATACCTAGGATTCTTTTTTAACCTATCATACAAGATAGCTGTATCCTTTGCAAGATTTTCATAATAAGGAGAAATATAATTTAAACTCCCAAGAAACCTTTGTAATTGAGTTTTATCTAAAATTTCATCAGAAAATTTAGAAGCAAATTCAATACTTCTATGTATTGGAATTATAACTCCTTTATCAATATTATGACCAAGGAATCTAACATTAGTTTGAAAAAGCATCATTTTAGGTCTAGAAATTACTAAACCATTCTTTATAATAATATTTTTAAAGATCTCTAAATGCTGAAAATGCATTTCTATATTTTTTGAAAATATTAATATATCATCGATATATACAATGATAAAATTTGAATAAGGAATTAATATATCATTCATTATATTTTGAAATTCACAGGGTGCATTTTTTAACCCAAAAGGCATTACATTCCATTCATAATGTCCAAATGGAACTGTAAATGCTGTCTTATATCTGTCAGATTCATTAATTTGAACCTGCCAGTATCCAGATTTTAGATCAAATTTAGAAAATATAACTGCATCATGCAGTCTATCCAATAAATCCTTTTTATTAGGTATTGGATATCTAATCCATTTTAACACTTTATTAAGTGGTTTATAATTTATAACCAATCTAGGAACTCCTCTTTCCTGCTCAGCATGTTTATTAACATAAAACGCTGTACATGACCAAGGAGACTTAGATTTTCTAATTAATCCTTTATTTATTAAGGATTCTATTTCCTTTTTACATAATTCTAAATATTCAGAATTCATTTGGCAAGGTCTAGCCTTGGTAGGAATTTGTCTTTCATTAAAATCTTCCTCATAAGGAAGTGAAACAATATGTTTCTTTCTATCCCAAAAAGCATTTGGGTGATCATTACATATTTGTAAAGAAAACTTATTTTGAATCAATTTTATTTTATCCTTTAATTTAGGATTTTTTAAATTTTCTGAAATAGTTAATTCATTTATTTCTTGTTTTAAAAATTCTATTTGGTTTATTTTTGCTTTAATTAAATCATCAATCATATTATTGATGATTCTAGTGATTGGTTCAGAAACAAATTCAAAGGATATTTCTTCACCTTGAAATGTTCCTTTTATAATTTTTTCATCCACTTTTGTTAAAGGAAATATTTTTCTAAAAAATGGTGATCCAAGTATTACTTGACTTGTTAAATCTTTAACAAGAATAAAACTATTAGGAATACATTTATTATTATTACATATATAAGCATTGGGAAGCTTATAACTTATCTGTAATGGTTTTCCACCAGCAGACCCTAATTTCTGGGTGGTTTTATGAAAATATCTTGAAGGAATTAATCCTTCTTGAATACAATTTAAATCTGCTCCACTATCTAAAAGAGCAGTAAATTCTTTGGAAAATTGTTTATCAATCATTAATTTGACTTTAATATGCCATTTCTGAGAAGTTATTTCTTCTATTTGTTTTAAATAATTTTCTAATTGAAGTTTTGGAAAATTTACATCATTAATTTCCAATCTTCTTTTTTCTAAATTAATAATTCTTTCTTCTAAATTATTATTGTTATTTCTAAGATTATTAATTTCTATTTTAAGATTATTAATCTCAATTTTTAATTCTTCAATACCAACCTGTTTATTTAGTTGATTTCTTTTATTCAATTGATTCTTAACCTCAGCAAAAGTATAAGGTTGAAAATTTTTATTAGATGAAGATGATTCACCTTTATCATTTCTTATTAAGTCTAAAATCATTTCTTTCTTAATTTTTTCATCTTGAACATTTTTTAATAAATCTAAAAATTCATTTGTTATAACATTTAATTCCATATTTTGGAATTGAGATATAATATCATAAATTGAATCATTATTTATCTCATTGTTACAACAATCTTCATGACAATCTCTATTATCATCTGAAGAAGATGAAATAAAGCTTTCATTATCTAAAATGTTTATATCTTCATATGAAGATTCTGCTTCTGATTCATCAGAAGTACTATTAGAATTTATGATAATCTTTTCTAAAGTTTCTCTAAGATTATCATCTTTTATTTCATTCAATTTTTTCTTTACCCAGCAAGTTGCTGCTTTATGACCTGGACGGCCACATTTTCTACAAATTATAAAAGATTTTTTATAAAATTTTTCAAAGGGTTTAATTTCCCTTTTCTTATCTCTTTCTATTTTTCTTTCTTCTCTTTTCCTTTTCCTTTTAAAATATTTTTTTGGTTTTTGAGAAGAAGAGTCTTTTCTTTTATTATTTTGGGGAGTAATTCTCTCCATGCCAAATTGATCACAAAATTGGCCTAACTGTCTTTTTTCCGTTAAAGACTGTCTTTTAATTTGCTGATTTAGCTTTATTTCATTACATAAAGCTAATCCTTCATTTTTACATATACCTATTAAACTACCATAGGTGTATTCATCATAATTAATATTAATATTATCTTTTCTCAATTTCTGTTTAACTCTTTCTGAAAAGAAATGAGGTAAACCGTCTATAAATTTAGACTTCCAATGAGTACTATTACTCTCTGGTAATTCCATTACCCTGCATAAAAATGTATCTTTATACCATCTAAATGATGTAAGGGTTTTACATTTTAGATTTTGCAAAAGAGTTCTAATATTTTCAGAATTATCAGACCATCTGCCTGTAAAATGTTCCATTATATTGATAGCAAGAGTATACACACTATTCTCTTGACTGATATCATTTTCTTCTTTTACAGAAGAGTAAATTTGTTCTCTGTCTTGGAGGGTTAAATAATTATCCCACCATCCTTTTAATTGACCAGTAAATCCTGCTACTATCATTTTAGCAATAGATTTATCTGTATTTCCATTTGCTTTACATATCGTAGAATACATCATCATTCGATGTATAGTATTAGCTATTTGGGTGTCAGTTTGACCATCTATGTTCCATTCATAGATGTTCTTCCCACTATAAGAATTATTTACTATGTACTCCTGTTCTTCTATTAAGACATCTTGAGGAGTTGGTCTATCATAATAATATTTATTCATGCTAGGTTTATTAGCATATTTATTCTGTAACTTAGCAATTTCTAAGTTTATTTGTTCTTTATAATTTTCTTTATTTGTAGATTTAGAAAATTCTTTTGAAAGAGTATTTATATTTAAACCTTTCATTTTTTCTGAAATAAATTCTAATTTAGTATCTAATAATTTAGATATTTCAGAATTAGATTTTAATTTAAAATCTCTTATTTCAGGAGGGGGTTGAATAGCTGGAACTGCTATAACTTCTCCTGTTTCAAAAACTTTTTTATTTTTTACTAAAGAGGTTATTTCCTCAATTTTTTCTTGGATAGAACCTAATTGTTCTCCTAATATAATTAAACATAAATTTGTATAATTTATATGTTTAAATAATTTATTTAGGTGGAAAATTGTTACTGGTAAAGTATCACCTTCCAGTAATTTTTGAAAAGCTTGGTAATACATTGTTACCTTTTCTTTTTCAATTTTAAAACCTGTTTGGGGAGGGAAAATAGATTTTATTTTCTTTTCTCCTAAATCATATTCTCTGTAAATAGTAGAAATTATACTATTCACATACTTATTAAAGAACCATGGAACAAAATAAATAATACAATTTTGTTCTTCTAATTCTTTATAAAATTCATCTCGAAAATATAGTAATTGTTTTATTTCAAAATTTTTTAAGTACCATTTTCTAAATTCCTCCCATTTAGGATCTTGGAATTCAGAATTTATTTTATCTCTTACCAGGGAACCTGGTCTAAAATCAATTTTTTCTATATTATTCATGATATAGAGAAATCCATTTCTGACTCGGTTAATTCCGGGTCCTGTTGAGGTCTATTAATTCCTCTAACTATATTATCAGAATTAATTCTTAACTCATTAATTCTATTGTTATTTTCAGGATATTTTTCTCTTATTTGAGAAGTTGAAGCTCTAGAAGGACTTCTAACAGTATATCCTAAAGGAGATATATGAAAATTTGATGAAGATAAAGACCTAGTTATTCTAGGTGTAACTTTTTCAAATTGTATTTGAACATTTCCTTCAGTTGTTTGTAAAATTTCTAAAGGATTGTTATCAATATAAGATTGAGATGGGGTATTTTCTTTTAATACCCAATTATCAGGAAAATTTATTTCTTCCCATCTAATTTTTCTTCTAGTGGTAATATTTGACTTACCAAAATTAGTTTCTATAACTATTGTTTCATTTAATGGTTTATCAACCATTTTGCATCTAGGATTCAAAGTATATAATGGTTTGTAATAAATTCTATAACAAACAAGGTTAAGAATCAATTGAATAAAAGAAATCAACTAAATAAACAGGTTGGTATTGAAGAATTAAAAATTGAGATTAATAATCTTAAAATAGAAATTAATAATCTTAGAAATAACAATAATAATTTAGAAGAAAGAATTATTAATTTAGAAAAAAGAAGATTGTAAATTAATGATGTAAATTTTCCAAAACTTCAATTAGAAAATTATTTAAAACAAATAGAAGAAATAACTTCTCAGAAATGGCATATTAAAGTCAAATTAATGATTGATAAACAATTTTCCAAAGAATTTACTGCTCTTTTAGATAGTGGAGCAGATTTAAATTGTATTCAAGAAGGATTAATTCCTTCAAGATATTTTCATAAAACCACCCAGAAATTAGGGTCTGCTGGTGGAAAACCATTACAGATAAGTTATAAGCTTCCCAATGCTTATATCTGTAATAATAATAAATGTATTCCTAATAGTTTTATTCTTGTTAAAGATTTAACAAGTCAAGTAATACTTGGATCACCATTTTTTAGAAAAATATTTCCTTTAACAAAAGTGGATGAAAAAATTATAAAAGGAACATTTCAAGGTGAAGAAATATCCTTTGAATTTGTTTCTGAACCAATCACTAGAATCATCAATAATTAATTACCAAAATTAATTTTTTTCTAAATTAATAATTCTTTCTTCTAAATTATTATTGTTATTTCTAAGATTATTAATTTCTATTTTAAGATTATTAATCTCAATTTTTAATTCTTCAATACCAACCTGTTTATTTAGTTGATTTCTTTTATTCAATTGATTCTTAACCTTGTTTGTTATAGAATTTATTACAAACCATTATATACTTTGAATCCTAGATGCAAAATGGTTGATAAACCATTAAATGAAACAATAGTTATAGAAACTAATTTTGGTAAGTCAAATATTACCACTAGAAGAAAAATTAGATGGGAAGAAATAAATTTTCCTGATAATTGGGTATTAAAAGAAAATACCCCATCTCAATCTTATATTGATAACAATCCTTTAGAAATTTTACAAACAATTGAAGGAAATGTTCAAATACAATTTGAAAAAGTTACACCTAGAATAACTAGGTCTTTATCTTCATCAAATTTTCATATATCTCCTTTATGATATACTGTTAGAAGTCCTTCTAGAGCTTCAACTTCTCAAATAAGAGAAAAATATCCTGAAAATAACAATAGAATTAATGAGTTAAGAATTAATTCTGATAATATAGTTAGAGGAATTAATAGACCTCAACAGGACCCGGAATTAACCGAGTCAGAAATGGATTTCTCTATATCATGAATAATATAGAAAAAATTGATTTTAGACCAGGTTCCCTGGTAAGAGATAAAATAAATTCTGAATTCCAAGATCCTAAATGGGAGGAATTTAGAAAATGGTACTTAAAAAATTTTGAAATAAAACAATTACTATATTTTCGAGATGAATTTTATAAAGAATTAGAAGAACAAAATTGTATTATTTATTTTGTTCCATGGTTCTTTAATAAGTATGTGAATAGTATAATTTCTACTATTTACAGAGAATATGATTTAGGAGAAAAGAAAATAAAATCTATTTTCCCTCCCCAAACAGGTTTTAAAATTGAAAAAGAAAAGGTAACAATGTATTACCAAGCTTTTCAAAAATTACTGGAAGGTGATACTTTACCAGTAACAATTTTCCACCTAAATAAATTATTTAAACATATAAATTATACAAATTTATGTTTAATTATATTAGGAGAACAATTAGGTTCTATCCAAGAAAAAATTGAGGAAATAACCTCTTTAGTAAAAAATAAAAAAGTTTTTGAAACAGGAGAAGTTATAGCAGTTCCAGCTATTCAACCCCCTCCTGAAATAAGAGATTTTAAATTAAAATCTAATTCTGAAATATCTAAATTATTAGATACTAAATTAGAATTTATTTCAGAAAAAATGAAAGGTTTAAATATAAATACTCTTTCAAAAGAATTTTCTAAATCTACAAATAAAGAAAATTATAAAGAACAAATAAACTTAGAAATTGCTAAGTTACAGAATAAATATGCTAATAAACCTAGCATGAATAAATATTATTATGATAGACCAACTCCTCAAGATGTCTTAATAGAAGAACAGGAGTACATAGTAAATAATTCTTATAGTGGGAAGAACATCTATGAATGGAACATAGATGGTCAAACTGACACCCAAATAGCTAATACTATACATCGAATGATGATGTATTCTACGATATGTAAAGCAAATGGAAATACAGATAAATCTATTGCTAAAATGATAGTAGCAGGATTTACTGGTCAATTAAAAGGATGGTGGGATAATTATTTAACCCTCCAAGACAGAGAACAAATTTACTCTTCTGTAAAAGAAGAAAATGATATCAGTCAAGAGAATAGTGTGTATACTCTTGCTATCAATATAATGGAACATTTTACAGGCAGATGGTCTGATAATTCTGAAAATATTAGAACTCTTTTGCAAAATCTAAAATGTAAAACCCTTACATCATTTAGATGGTATAAAGATACATTTTTATGCAGGGTAATGGAATTACCAGAGAGTAATAGTACTCATTGGAAGTCTAAATTTATAGACGGTTTACCTCATTTCTTTTCAGAAAGAGTTAAACAGAAATTGAGAAAAGATAATATTAATATTAATTATGATGAATACACCTATGGTAGTTTAATAGGTATATGTAAAAATGAAGGATTAGCTTTATGTAATGAAATAAAGCTAAATCAGCAAATTAAAAGACAGTCTTTAATGGAAAAAAGACAGTTAGGCCAATTTTGTGATCAATTTGGCATGGAGAGAATTACTCCCCAAAATAATAAAAGAAAAGACTCTTCTTCTCAAAAACCAAAAAAATATTTTAAAAGGAAAAGGAAAAGAGAAGAAAGAAAAATAGAAAGAGATTCCATTTGTCTGGGCAGCTGGCTTTAATTATTGTACCACTACCCAACTTTTTGAATTATTGATTCTCCTTTAATCAGACGCATGTGATCTGGGACCCATAATTTCGTCCTCATCGTCAATTGATTCAATTATTTTCTTCTTTAACATTTCCAATTTTGTTTTGGCCTTTATTTTCTTATACAGTCAAGAGAATAGTGTGTATACTCTTGCTATCAATATAATGGAACATTTTACAGGCAGATGGTCTGATAATTCTGAAAATATTAGAACTCTTTTGCAAAATCTAAAATGTAAAACCCTTACATCATTTAGATGGTATAAAGATACATTTTTATGCAGGGTAATGGAATTACCAGAGAGTAATAGTACTCATTGGAAGTCTAAATTTATAGACGGTTTACCTCATTTCTTTTCAGAAAGAGTTAAACAGAAATTGAGAAAAGATAATATTAATATTAATTATGATGAATACACCTATGGTAGTTTAATAGGTATATGTAAAAATGAAGGATTAGCTTTATGTAATGAAATAAAGCTAAATCAGCAAATTAAAAGACAGTCTTTAATGGAAAAAAGACAGTTAGGCCAATTTTGTGATCAATTTGGCATGGAGAGAATTACTCCCCAAAATAATAAAAGAAAAGACTCTTCTTCTCAAAAACCAAAAAAATATTTTAAAAGGAAAAGGAAAAGAGAAGAAAGAAAAATAGAAAGAGATAAGAAAAGGGAAATTAAACCCTTTGAAAAATTTTATAAAAAATCTTTTATAATTTGTAGAAAATGTGGCCGTCCAGGTCATAAAGCAGCAACTTGCTGGGTAAAGAAAAAATTGAATGAAATAAAAGATGATAATCTTAGAGAAACTTTAGAAAAGATTATCATAAATTCTAATAGTACTTCTGATGAATCAGAAGCAGAATCTTCATATGAAGATATAAACATTTTAGATAATGAAAGCTTTATTTCATCTTCTTCAGATGATAATAGAGATTGTCATGAAGATTGTTGTAACAATGAGATAAATAATGATTCAATTTATGATATTATATCTCAATTCCAAAATATGGAATTAAATGTTATAACAAATGAATTTTTAGATTTATTAAAAAATATTCAAGATGAAAAAATTAAGAAAGAAATGATTTTAGACTTAATAAGAAATGATAAAGGTGAATCATCTTCATCTAATAAAAATTTTCAACCTTATACTTTTGCTGAGGTTAAGAATCAATTGAATAAAAGAAATCAACTAAATAAACAGGTTGGTATTGAAGAATTAAAAATTGAGATTAATAATCTTAAAATAGAAATTAATAATCTTAGAAATAACAATAATAATTTAGAAGAAAGAATTATTAATTTAGAAAAAAGAAGATTGGAAATTAATGATGTAAATTTTCCAAAACTTCAATTAGAAAATTATTTAAAACAAATAGAAGAAATAACTTCTCAGAAATGGCATATTAAAGTCAAATTAATGATTGATAAACAATTTTCCAAAGAATTTACTGCTCTTTTAGATAGTGGAGCAGATTTAAATTGTATTCAAGAAGGATTAATTCCTTCAAGATATTTTCATAAAACCACCCAGAAATTAGGGTCTGCTGGTGGAAAACCATTACAGATAAGTTATAAGCTTCCCAATGCTTATATCTGTAATAATAATAAATGTATTCCTAATAGTTTTATTCTTGTTAAAGATTTAACAAGTCAAGTAATACTTGGATCACCATTTTTTAGAAAAATATTTCCTTTAACAAAAGTGGATGAAAAAATTATAAAAGGAACATTTCAAGGTGAAGAAATATCCTTTGAATTTGTTTCTGAACCAATCACTAGAATCATCAATAATATGATTGATGATTTAATTAAAGCAAAAATAAACCAAATAGAATTTTTAAAACAAGAAATAAATGAATTAACTATTTCAGAAAATTTAAAAAATCCTAAATTAAAGGATAAAATAAAATTGATTCAAAATAAGTTTTCTTTACAAATATGTAATGATCACCCAAATGCTTTTTGGGATAGAAAGAAACATATTGTTTCACTTCCTTATGAGGAAGATTTTAATGAAAGACAAATTCCTACCAAGGCTAGACCTTGCCAAATGAATTCTGAATATTTAGAATTATGTAAAAAGGAAATAGAATCCTTAATAAATAAAGGATTAATTAGAAAATCTAAGTCTCCTTGGTCATGTACAGCGTTTTATGTTAATAAACATGCTGAGCAGGAAAGAGGAGTTCCTAGATTGGTTATAAATTATAAACCACTTAATAAAGTGTTAAAATGGATTAGATATCCAATACCTAATAAAAAGGATTTATTGGATAGACTGCATGATGCAGTTATATTTTCTAAATTTGATCTAAAATCTGGATACTGGCAGGTTCAAATTAATGAATCTGACAGATATAAGACAGCATTTACAGTTCCATTTGGACATTATGAATGGAATGTAATGCCTTTTGGGTTAAAAAATGCACCCAGTGAATTTCAAAATATAATGAATGATATATTCATTCCTTATTCAAATTTTATCATTGTATATATCGATGATATATTAATATTTTCAAAAAATATAGAAATGCATTTTCAGCATTTAGAGATCTTTAAAAATATTATTATAAAGAATGGTTTAGTAATTTCTAGACCTAAAATGATGCTTTTTCAAACTAATGTTAGATTCCTTGGTCATAATATTGATAAAGGAGTTATAATTCCAATACATAGAAGTATTGAATTTGCTTCTAAATTTCCTGATAAAATTTTAGATAAAACTCAATTACAAAGGTTTCTTGGGAGTTTAAATTATATTTCTCCTTATTATGAAAATCTTGCAAAGGATACAGCTATCTTGTATGATAGGTTAAAAAAGAATCCTAGGTATTGGTCAAACGATCATACTAAGGCAATACAAAAAATTAAACATAAGGTTCAAAATCTTCCATGTTTGAATCTTGCTAACCCAAATTGGGAAAAAATAGTTGAAACTGATGCTAGTGACATTGGTTATGGAGGAATTCTTAAACAAGTTTCTCCAAACAATAAACAAGAATATTTGGTTAGATTCCATTCTGGAAAATGGAATAATAGTCAAAAAAATTACGCAACTATTGCAAAAGAAGTTTTAGCAATAGTAAAATGTGTTTTAAAATTTCAAGATGATTTATATAATCAAAAATTTATAATAAAAACTGATTGTCAGGCAGCTAAATTTATGTTTGACAAAGATTTTAAACATAATGTTTCTAAACAAATGTTTGCAAGGTGGCAAGCTCATTTAGCCCCTTTTGATTTTGAAATAATCTATAAAAAAGGATCTGATAATAGTTTACCAGATTTCTTGACGAGAGAATTTCTCGATTTTATTTTGCAGAATTAATGGGAATTAAAGGACCATTGAAAATTGCAATGGGAAATATTCGAAGACAAATTGATTTTGAATATAGGATGAGGATGAGACATGCTTTAAGAATAGCAGAATATAATATGGACTATTCTTTACATCCTCAAGAAAAAAATTTTCTTATAGCAAATGAATGGAATCAATACTATATTTTTAAGAATCGAATAAAGATTCTTCAAGAAAAAGAGATAATAATCTCTTGTGCTTAATTTTATTTGCAGGAATGGATCCTCCATGGCGAGGAGGAAAGAAGAGCCAATCCTCCAATAGAGGAAGAGGCAGAAATTCTCATAATAATTCTGAAATAATTATTGGTCAATTTGGCCAAAAGAGGCTAATAGCTTCCAATATTGCTAATATAGCAAATTCATCCAGTAATACTGGAAAAAATCGATTTAATGATCCTGAATACCAGGAATTCCTAGCTTTCAAAGCAGCTAAGGAAAAAGGAAGCAATACTTCCTATTCAATTGTTACTCAATCAGAAGAATCTGATGAAAGTTCTTATGATCAAAATCCTTATAAGGAGATAATTTTACTCCTTGATAATAAACAGCTTAAATGGAAAGATAATCCATGGACCTTAATGGAAAGGTTTTTCGATACTGGATCATATCCAGCTGGAATTTATAAATCAAGATTCGTTTATGAATCAATTTTAAGAGCAACCGAATCTGCTCAAATTTTCCATCATAATTCTGGAAATGCTAAGGTTTTTACCTATAGCAAAATAATTATTAAAAGGATAATATCCTTAGAAGATTGGGGAAATTCTCCATTAAAAGAAAAAGAGATGAGTCATCCAGAATCTGGTGCTCTTATCAAATTTAATTATTGGGATTATATTGAAGCTTTCAATAAAGCTTTTCTATATCAAAATCCAATGAAGAAACATTCTTGGTTCTTCAAGATATGTCCTCAGGTTTATAACCAGGATATACCTAATTGGTTTTTAAAATGGTGGATTTCCTATGGAACATCTGTAAAAATTTTACCAGAATCCTTTAAAGGATACTATAATAAATGGGTTGAATTATCTCCCAGAATAATCGAAGCTACTCATAATAATGAGTTAATTGAAGGAATGCCTTCTCTATTTTTCTTTATGGAATTTGGAATTCCATGGATATGGAGATGGTCTTCAGAAGTTGGTCATACCACTCAAAATATTCCATGTTTAAGAAGAATTTTCTATACAAAATTTTGGAAAAAATTGACTTCAAAAAATAAAGAAGGAGTCATAGAAGGTCAAGAGACCATTGATCAAATCGAATCAACTCTGGACCTGTATCAAAAACAAATTCAGGTTCAATCTCAAAGAGAATCTCCTAGCCCATTTCAACAAATTGCTAGGAAGATATCAATTAAAGAAGGAAAGGATCTTTCCAGAAAAGATTTACTGGAAAAATACTTTGCAGCCATGGAAGAAGATTTAATAAAAAACTTCCAACCAGGGCAATCTTCATCGCAATACTCTTCAAATCCATCTTCTAATCAAGAAGAAGAAGAAGATACAATGTTAGCAGGTTATTCTCAAAATCCAGAAGATGATGTCATGGATGAGGTCACAATAAAGGCCAAAACAAAATTGGAAATGTTAAAGAAGAAAATAATTGAATCAATTGACGATGAGGACGAAATTATGGGTCCCAGATCACATGCGTCTGATTAAAGGAGAATCAATAATTCAAAAAGTTGGGTAGTGGTACAATAATTAAAGCCAGCTGCCCAGACAAATGGAATCTCTTTTGGACACAATTGTCCAGATAATTGATGTATAATTATTACTTTTACTGTTGTTCTTTTGTTTGTTTTTTAGAACTCCCATTATAAAAGGAGTAGTAGGGTTTTGTTTAGAGGCAGAGATCAGAAAACCACTGATCAAAAACCCTCTCTTTCACTTGTAAAATATTCGATAATAAAAATCTTTGAAGTTTTTAAGTACTTCATACTCCAGGTACAATTCATTATTTCTTTACTATTTTATTTTTATAATTTTAGCCTAATGAAAGGCTAAACTCCTAAAGTGTTGATTCATACCATGACCTAGTTGTAATCCATGTCTCAAAAAAAAAAAAAAAAAAAAAAAAAAAAAAAGTCTGAAATTTTTGAAATATGTATGAGTGTTTCTGGGCTGGTTCCATACTAAACAGGCATGTGAATATGCGTAGTGGTCGAATTATGGTAGCCCGTTTTAGCCGTTTTGATGATTGAAGGCGTTTTTAGGGCGTGGCCTGTACTTACCATATACTATTCAATGATGACAGTTAAGTATGGGTAAAACATCCATATGGCCTATTCATATATATTTCAGAAAATCAAGAAAAATTTTTAATTTTTAATTTTTAATGGATTATTAATAAGAGATCGAAAGATACCCGGTCTAAGAGATCGAAAGATACCCGGTCACATAAGCACGAACTATATCTTTATTTTTCATCTCTGTTTAAACATTAACTTTGACATTCATAGAAACCTGAAACCGAGGGAAGACATATTTTCTCATATTGATTTAAAACTTGTTAAATTGTTTTTTGTTCTTTTTGTTAATCAAACCAAACAACCAAAATCTGTGATTTTATTTTCTGCACTTATATTAATATAGATAAATTGCAAAGCTACTTAGTAACACATTTTCCACAAACTCCCTATGTTCGATACCCATTTACTGCTATCTAATTAGTTGTATTTGGTTTACTTTTGAGTGAGTCTTCGACCTAACGTCATCGCTCCCCTTTTTATGAAGTCACCAGATTTGCTTGATTTTTATACAAAAGTTTCTCATGCATTTGACCCGAATTCAGGGTATGGGTCTTATCAAACCCATATATTTCTTTAACGGGTTATAAAATCTCATTAAATTAAAAACTAATATCACCAAATATTTGATATAAAAATCTTATAAAGTAGGGATACACTAAAAATTAATATATGATTTATTTAAAAAAAGATATATATTATTTATAATTAAAAAACCAATTTTATAGTAAAAAAAATAAACGGGTCTTGGGTTTCATCAAACCCATATAGCTTTTTAATCGGGTTATAACATCTCATTTATTTGTGAACAATTTATCATCAAACCATAAGTATATTATTAACTTTCATAGAATAAAAAAATAAAAATTCAAAAAATCAATAAATATTAGAAACAAATGATATAAAACAACCCACGTAATACGGAGGATAAAAACTAATATATATATATATATATATATATATATGTATGAATATGTATTAAGTATAAAAATTGATTTTATTTAAAGTATATACTATTATCTTGTTAATTAATATATTATAAAATATAGTATAAATTCAAGTGTTTTATAAAAATCATTTATTTAAGTATTTAAGTATGTTATATAATTAAATCATATGTTAAAACTTTAAAAAATAAAATTTATAGTAAATTAATGAGATAAATGGCTTTTGTAAGATACACTCGATCATCAAATCCTGAACCCCTATCTAGTTTAGCTTCGTTATTCAATCCATATTTATTCCTCAATTATTGTAATTAGGATCTCGTCATTAAATCCCGAAGTGCCTGACTTACCGTTTTCTTACCTAATTGTTATCTCTTGCTTAATCGCTAAGGTAAGTATCTCACTCCTATCTTTTTAACTCGTTTTTACTGTTTTAGGGACATATGTGTTCTATTTATTTTATTACTATATATTACTCAACTTGCAACTGTTAGTCATGTGTGTTTAACAATTCATGCGTAACGTGTTATATGCTTATATGCTTTACTTGAATACATTTCGGAGAGGTCCAACATATTCTCAGACTAGTATGGCCATCCGCTCGTCGTGTTAGCCATCGTCCAGTTCATCTAGCATCGAGCTTACCAACAACATATTTACTTGTTTATTGGTTAAATTGCTTATCTCACTTGACACAGTTTGCTCTTTTATTATTATATAATCATAAACTCTGGTATTTTACTCACTCAACCTAGTGTTGACAGAAACTATTTGTATTTTTAACGCATATGCAGGTCATTGAATGATTTGATTGTTCAGGATTTTTTTGAAGAAACTTAGGGTTGCATGCTAGAGAAGATACAAGATCTAATTTAGATTTTTGTCTTATTTGTTTTATCTATGGAATTATGTATTTTGTTTATCTGAACTTTATTGGAACATTTGTATTTAATTAATAGATATTATCACTTTAAATATTGCATGATAGTACCTTGAGAGCTATGAGAAATCAGCTCACGCCTTGGTATTTCCGTCTTAGGTTGGGGTGTGACATTATTTCCTTGGGTCATCAAGAGTGCAAACACCGCATCATTACAATCTCTCTAAATAACCTATGAAGCCCACAAAATAATACTATGGATAATATCTTTCTTTATTCTATCAACCGGTAAAGAGTCCTTCCAAAAAAACCTTATTGAGAGGCAGAAAAAAAGACATACTAGAAACATCTAACCATTTTAAAAAAAATTATGCACACCGATTTCGGAACTTTACATCCACCATAAGTGATCCAACACTCAACCTCTTCATCACAAACATGCCACAAAACAGATGCAACATCAATATTACTGTCTACCAGTTAAGTCTATTTGGTAGGCGATTTAAAAGAATACGCCAACCCAAAATCTTAACTTTTATCGGGATGTATCAATTCTACAAAGTCTCACTTGGTTCGTCCAGTAAAACTAAGTCATCAATGAATTTGCGGATAGCTTTCACATTGAACTTCTCATCAACATCAAAATCTCAAATCCATGAATCTCATACTACAACAATACTACAACAATACTGACATAACTAACAGCCAAAAGTATATTATTGAATTGCTCATCTTTAGTTCCGCCTCTAGTTAAAACACCTCTAAGACCAACCCAATTCACTTCAACATGCCAAAAAAGAGCAATGTTTTTCATATTCAAGCCGAAACAATCTAGGACAAAAAGGCTCATCACCCAACCAGTGAATAAGAAAGGAGATAAAGAAGCTCTTTGTCGCAATCCTTGCCCCAAAATCAAACTTCTTAGTTTGGCTACCATTCACTAGAACCGATGATTTAGCTGAATTTAAACTAGAAGAAATCCATTGCGTGTCATTGAACCCTTTAGACTTCATGATACAATATAAATAATTCCAATACAAGGAATTATAGGTGACATCTCAAAATCTATCTTGAACACTGAAATTTTTTCTTCTTCTAAAACTCTTAACTATGGTTAATCACACAAATTAACAAGACTTAAATGTTTTATGACCATGCAATCGTCTTAGAATGTGTTTGTTTTATTAAAAAAGCTTTTCCTGACCTCTTTTGTTTACGTCGCGTAGACCACGCGCAGACGTTTCATTCTGTAATGTGTTTGTTTTCCGGAAGACCTTTCATTAAAAAATGTATGTGTGCCCCTATTCTTGAAATAGACATGGACGATGAACTTCTAGGATCTTTTAACATCTTCTAAACCTAAGAAACCAGGAACATATCTTTTATATTCTTCAAACCTAGCTCCTCCACCCCTCCACACCACTATCTCCACCGTCACTCCTCCACCACTCCCCCGTGCCGCCCTACCCCTCACCAGCCACCCTACCCTCAGCTAACAAACATTGAGTTGACTATTTGATGAAGTTAGGGTTAGTGTTTTGGTAAATTTTTTGTAGAGCTGGCAAATGGGTTGGGTTGGGTCGAAACGGATTTGGGTCGAAACGGGTTAGGGTCGAAACGGGTTTGGGTCGAAATGGGTCACTTAAAAAAGGGTTGTTTTGGTTCGGGTCGGAACGGGTTAGGGTCAACAGGTTCGGGTTAGAACGAGTCAAGGTTGGAACGGGTCAAAACGGGTTTATGTCAAAACCCGTTTAAGTGATTTTTCATTTCGTTTCAGCGCATAACAGCTCGTTTAAGCGATTTTTCAGTTCGTTTCAGCGCGTAACAGCTCGTTTAAGCAATTTTTCAGTTCGTTTCAGCGCGTAACAGCTCCTTTAAGCGATTTTTTAGTTCGTTTCAGCGCGTAACAGCTCGTTTAAGCGATTTTTCAGTTCGTTTCAGCGCGAAACAACTCGTTTAAGCGATTTGTCAGTTCGTTTCAGCGCGTAACAGCTCGTTTAAGAGATTTTTCAGTTTGTTTCATCGCGTAACGACTCGTTTAAGCGATTTTTCAGTTCGTTTCATCGTGTAATGGCTTGTTTAAGCGATTTTTCAGTTCGTTTCAGCGCATAACAGCTCATTTAAGCGATTTTTCAGTTCGTTTCATCTCGTAACGGCTCGTTTAAGCGATTTTTCAGTTTGTTTCAGCGCGTAACAGCTCGTTTAAGCGATTTTTCAGTTTGTTTCATCGCGTAACAGCTCGTTTAAGCGATTTTTCAGTTCTTTTCAGCGCGTAACAGCTCGTTAATGTGATTTTCTAGTTCGTTTCATCGCGTAACAGCTCGTTTAGCGATTTTTCAGTTCTTTTCAGCGCGTAACAACTCGTTTAAGCGATTTGTCAGTTCGTTTCATCGCGTAACAGCTCATTTAAGCGATTTTTCAGTTCATTTCATCACGTAACAGCTCGTTTAAGCGATTTTTCAGTCCGTTTCATCGCGTAACAGCTCGTTTATGAGATTTTTCAGTTCGTTTCAGAATGTAACAGCTCGTTTAAGCGATTTTTCAGTTCGTTTTAGCATCTAATAGCTCGTTTAAGTGATTTTTCAGCTCGTTTCAGCACTTAACAGCTTGCTTTAGCGATTTTTCAGTTACTTTCATCACTTAACAGCTTGTTTCAACATGTTTTTGTTTCGTTGTTGTCGACTTTTCAGTTTCGGTTAATTTGTCGATTTTTTTTGAACGAGGACAACGGACGAAACCTTTTAGTTTTTTTACATTTTTTGTTTTTGTTTTATTTTTTGAGTTATGATTTTTTTTATTAATTTTTTTGAATATTTTTTGATGATTTCTATTAAGATCAAAATCCCTAAAAAAATTCAAAAAAAACAAATAAAAAATCATAACTCAAAATATAAACGAATAACGAAAAAAGTAAAAAAACCAAAATATTTTCGCCGTTAACCTCGTTCATCAAAAAAGAACCGACAAATTAACCGAAACCGAAATGTCGACGAAAACGAATCAAAAACCTTAATCGACCCGTCTAGTGCGAAAACTCGAAAGAAACCGAAACCCAACCCGTCCAGTGCTAAAACTCGTGTCGGCACGAAAGCTGATCCGAGCCGAAACCTAAACCGATATCGTTCCAATCTAAAACCCGTTTCAACCCAAACATGTCATTTTTCCTTAAGACACTAACCCACGTCGACCCATGTAGTTAAAATTTTCAACCCATTTTGACCCAAAAATAAGAATGTGGAATTTCAAGTGACCCATTTTGAGCCATTTAATTAAAACCTATGACCCAAATCAACTCATTTGAATTTTAAAACAACCCAAATTGACCCATTTGAAATGGTTTGGGTCAAGGTTGCCACCTCTAATTCTTTGGCTTTTTGTGTGATGGTGTTTTAGCGATGGCTTAGAAGCGGATCTTGAAAGATCTCAAAAATCCTTCTAGTCGACTGGCCAACAAGGAATATAATTCGGCCTGTATAAACTCTTCCAATTTGACATATCAATTCAAGGTGTATATGCTTCTTTTAATTCGTGCATATAAAATTTTATACTCTTTAGTACAATTGAATTGTATAGATATCTATCTAATTTCCTGAGTTTTCGTAACTTTAGTACTTGTGAACAGGGGTTTTGCATTATGATAAGAAGCACG
Organism: Bidens hawaiensis; assembly: GCF_021521415.1. Classification (NCBI taxonomy): domain Eukaryota; kingdom Viridiplantae; phylum Streptophyta; class Magnoliopsida; order Asterales; family Asteraceae; genus Bidens; species Bidens hawaiensis. The sequence goes on along the minus strand of NW_027492343.1, from coordinate 25,559 downwards.
ACACAAATGCTGCTTATTCCGAATTCAGGTACTATAATATTTAATTATGCACATAACCTCTTTGATAAAATGTTTGTATGAGTTTTGCCTCCCGTTTGAGATCTATATGCATTACATTTTGTAGCAATCTTGTAGAAGAACTAATGACAAATCTAAGAGTTGACATAGGATCAATTTAAACTTGTCAGCCAACAGTGTGTTTTGAGGTTCAATATGCTTTTTGGTTTACCTTTCTTACTTTATTTTGTCTTCGATATGGTTGGCTTCCATAGCTTATCAGATTTGGACTTTATCCTAAAGCTCATCAGATATATTGGTACAACTTTAGACATCTAACATATTATATGTGGTTGTAAATAGAGTACCACCATGGCCTCATTTTGATTACATGGACAGGGTGGGGGTGTGCTTCCATGCATAGATGGGTGGTTGTGGTAGCTTCAGAGTTGATCTCCTTATGCATTTAAATTTCCTCTTTGATTTCGATGATGGATCTTATTTTATTTCAATCTTTAATGGTAGCTAGCATACAATATTTCTATGTGTATTGATCAGTGTTTAAAGAATTATAGCTTTACTGAGAGCTTGTGATTACTGTGGTGGATAAAGGAGAACAAAGTCAAAGGAGTTTTTTAGAAGATAGTTCAATTGTTTTTTTTTTCTTTTTTTGGAAATTGAGTTGTTGAATGTTTGTAGAAATTGATTAGTTTGCATATTAGTTCGATTGTTATTAGTTTTTGTTTATAGAAATTGTTATTAGTTTTTTTTCATAATTGATTTGTTAAAGGTTTTTTGTTCAATTATTAGTAGCTAGCAGTCTGCAGACGTTAAGAAAACAGTCTTCTTCTTGTAGATTGCAGAGGTTTAGTCCACATTTTTTGCTTCAAATGCCTGCAGATGTGATCCGCAGACTACAGACATTTTACCTCTGAAAAAACAAACAGCACCTTAGTGTGCCTGTACGTCAAAAGATATTACTACTTGGCCGCAGACAATAACGTAGACTAAAAATAAAGCATGAAATGAAACAGTGCACAAGCTATCTTAAGATTACTTAGTCGATGAGGACTAGTGCGAAGAAAGAAGTAAGCATTTTAGTCCTTATAAATCCCTTTAGAAGAACTGTTGATTCCATTCTTTCTAACTATGGTCTTAAGGTCTTCTGCATTTATATTATATTATACTCTCTATATAAACTGCATTGCTTCACTCTCACAGTGAGCTTGGTCATGAAGCCTAGCTCTCATGGAGAGGTAAGACCATGTGAGGCGTCACCATGTGAAACGTGACGCCTGGTCAGAGTTATGGTTTTTACAAAAGCAGGGTGTAGTCATAAAGCTTCATCCTTAGGCGTTATGCGTCACGTGACGCTCAGTCATCATTAATTGTTTTTGTTTTTTTTAATACTAATTCATTTAAATAATTAGATATAAAATCAAAAAACTACATTAAAATTAAAAAAATACATTAAACTCACAAATAAAAACTAAATTAAAATAAAAAAATACATTAAATTAAAAAATACAACAATAAATAATAATAATACTACATGTATTTTTCAAAAAATTCCGCTTGCCGAATTGCTTTTAGATATTGGACTCTCAGGTCTTCGTCGGTTCGCTCCTTTGATAAAATCTCGATGTCGTTGTCCAATTCATTCCTTTTAAGTACTTCGACGGTGTCCAAATTTACTTGAAGACGTTTAGCTCCAAGTTCTTGTATATCTTTGAGTCGAATGTTCATTTCTTTGAAATGACTTTCCATTTCGGCATTCGAACCCGTTGTCGACGACGATGCGACCCCTTTCCCTTTCCCTTTCCCTTTCCCTTGCTTCTTCTACCCCCGGTCAACGCATCTCGGTAATATTCGCATAGGGATTCCCGGCTTCATTGTCGCTTAAGTTGAAGTTTCGAGCGTTGGAACGAGTCGTTTCTGGATCAACCGAAGACGATGCTTTAGACCTTTTATTAGGCTAATCACCTTCGGTGTTGGCCTCCATAACCGGGCCCCATTTTGGGTGAAACTTAAGGTATTGTTTCCAATTGCCAAAGTAATTGAAGCTCCCCGAGGCCTTATGTTGATATTCTGTCAACGTATTTTCCATGATCTCCGCGTCAGAGACACCGCTACTCCACGCTCGAGCCATCCGAGAGTAAACCGTATGGAAATCTGTGCATTTGGTGTTGATGTCGCTCCATTTCGACTATAAGGAATCTTTTTCTCGACGGGAGTCCCCGCCAAGTTTGAGGAACAACTATTTAATTTTGTGCCAAATTACGCCCGTTTTTTGATAGTTCGTTAAAAAAATAAAAAAATTACAAGTTCAATGTTTGTTTTAAGAAATTTAAAAAGTATATATATTTTTTAAAAACTTACCGCACTCGGCATCTTCTGATATCGCGCACCAAGCACGAGCACATAGTTCGCACTCGTCGATACTCCACGGTATGGTGTTCTTTTAGCGCGAACTTCGCCAGCGGGCTTCTTTGCGTGTTTTCTCGGACGTCCGCATTGGCTCTAACCGCCGCAAGTCTCTGGCAGGAACTCGTCGTCGGGTTGGGAACCCGAACTGGCAAAAATGTTTGTGGTTGGGTTTTGGAAACCGGGCACCATATTTAGTAAAGGGGTTCCGGAACCTAGTAATGCCATGTACGCGGCCATATGCGCTTCGAACGGATACAGGGATTGAGGGACGGGAACGGTTGGCATCCGGGCGGTAGATGGGTTCCGTTGTGGATTTTGGTTGCCTGCGTTGCCTTGACGGGAAAATTGATCGAAACCGAGAACATTTTGGCTGTTATGCAGAAACATTTTGGTAGTATTAGAATGGTAGTAGAAAGAATTGTATTAATAATATTAGGTAGAGAAGTAGTAGAAAGAATTTCATAAAAAATGAGGTTTGGGTTTGTTTTTATAGTATAGTTTAGTTAATATTTAAAAAAGATTTTTTTTAATCCCAACGGCTATATATCCAACGGAAATATTTTGATTTTTGTGTATCTCGCGTTATATACAAATTGCTCAAAAAAAAACCCCAAAACGTCGGGGGAGGGGGGGTGTGCCCCTGGCATTATAGGGCAAAACGCTGGCTATAAAGCTTCATTACGCTTGGTCTAACAATGCTCTTATTTCTCTAACGTTTGGGTGGTTAGATGCTGACAATACAAGTTGTAGGAATATGGGTAACTTTTTATATTAAAATTAATACAAATAATAACGATACTCTCGTTATTAACATGGGAAAATAAGTGGTACATATAGCGTAATACAAAATAAAAATAAACAATGAAAAACATAACAAAAAAGTTAAATGATTCAACTCAAGAACTTCAAATAATAAAGTCTTCAACTTGTTGTTCAGCAACATCTTCTTGTAATCTCTCATAAGAACTTAAAAATAAAATTTTCAATTTTTACCACAACAACGGCTTCTAGTAGTCTCTTTAGCTGCAAGAATAAACAAACAAAAGTTGAGGAATGAGGCTGAGGCATGTGTTCAACACGATTCTCTTAAAACAGATTTCGCGCCTCTACATAAGGCAACGCATGATCTCCCAGGGAACAACAGCCGAAGCAGTTTGAACTGTCGGAGATGTCCACGCGCTCGAGGTTACGTCAGGTAAATTTTAATGTTAGAACTTGTAGAAAAAATAAAAAGAATAAAAAGGTAGAGAAATAGAATAGAAAAACTCATCTTTATAGATTCTAAACATATGGGTCTTTAAGATTTTCTTTTCACCAAAAACTCTTCATGTATGTATATATTTTATTTTTTATATTTTCAAACTAATACTTTTTCTAGTATTGTATTAAAAATAAGGCGCACAGCCTAATTAAATCAATAAATCCCTTATTTACGTAATTCTTCTCCATGCCAATATTCTCCATCAATAATTATGGATCATCAGTAAACCAAACAAATATAAAATAAAAATGTTGCAACCAGGGTTAGTGGCTTTTAAATTCCATTTGCGTCTGAATTCTGTTCGTAATTACCTTCACTATTCTGAATTTTTAATTGTATTTTATTCATTTTTGATTCTAATATGAATGTGGATCACAAAATTTTGGAATACATTTATTAAGAATTAATGTTCATTATTCTGAATTTTTTGTTATATTTTATTTATATTTTTACTATGTTCTAAAATGAACCGAATATCCATCTACGTTTTTTTGTTGATACACGACAGAATGAAAAAAAAAATTTGGAATACAATTTTATAAAGAGCAGGACGTACAATAGCTTCTAAAGAAATTGATGGATTGAATATAATAGATTTAATTATGCTTTAATCAAAAGTTCACAACTACGTAGCTTTGATGAGCTTCAGTTAGATTTATAACAACATATTCACTTTCATCATTTGTGTTTTGTCCATGTTTGTGCCTAATAGGGACTCTCCTAGTTTCATTTGAAGTTTTTCCTAATCAACCAGACTACTTGTATATAACACAAACTGAAACAAGGAATAACACCATCACACATTGTTGCTACAACGAGTATAGCGACAATAAGAGTATGGTCGGGATATGGTATGGACGCTTTCAGGGACACCTTCTAGCTTCCTGCTTGTACCTACAACACGAAAGAGCTCGTTAGAAGGGGACCAGAGACCGAGGTCTCTGGACCACCTTCTGACGCTCAACATTAGTAATTTATCCGATGAAAGTATGTAAAAGTAAATATACATATGTATACTAGAGGTAGAGAATGCAAGAGGAGATAGTGGTCGAGACCTGACGGTTAGAGAGCAGCTAAGGTGATCTCAGGTATCTTAACCGGTTACTGGTCATTAGGGTTGGATTGAGCTGATGATATTGTGCCTCAGCAGCTTGTGGACTTAGCAACTCACAAGTCAAACAACTCGGTAAATAATGATTACTCTTTAGAGAGGGAGACCTCTTAGTGAGTATACTTTGAAGATGATATTCCGGAAAGTAGTATTATTCTAGAGAGAATATAGTGAGAAAGTGGGAATGAAGAGAGAGTAGAGACTAGAGAGAAATGGGGTGAATGTGTGATGAATATAACTTTGGTTGGAATGTTCCTTTTATAGGCAGTCGGAAGTTTCTCTGGAGAAAACTTGAGCTTCTTATGGGAAAATGTCAGCTCACCTTTTAGCTTGTGTAGATTGGTACATGCCATTTCCGCGCAACTTGTGTTCAACCCTTGTCTGTTGTCACTTTACTTTATGGCATATACCAGCTTTTCAGTGTTGACTTTTCCTGCTATTTCACTGTAGACAGAGCTTCTTGGTCAACTTAGGAATCTTGCTCTCCAAGTTTCATGCTTCCCTGCTTAGCAGCTTGTGTCAACTGCTTCTATATTTCTAACCTTCCTCTTCTTATAAGCTTTAGATTGTGGGTGTGTAGAGGTACCCACGCCATCACACATATAAGAAACAAGTAACAACCACAATAACAAATAAAAAAAACAATCATAAAGGACTAAACAACAAGCTCAGGAAAAAAAAAAGTATTTGGACAAGGTTTTGCATGTGCTAGAACCAAAGACATGTGAAATTCACATGTGGTCTTCCCTAAAAAAAGACGTCAAATTTTACCGGGGTTCACCTAACCGGTTCTTGATACTAACTTCAAGAGGACACTCCGCTTTAACGAAGATGCATGTTTACACCGATTAAAGATCAATCTCTAAAAAAAATAAATTAGAGAGGAACATGACACATTCACCTATTTAAAAGGCTTTTAAAAAATTTAACTTTGGTACTATTTTAATGGTCATTAAAAGACTATCTCTTAAGTCTTAATGTTTCATAATCTCTTAACCATTAAGAAGTTATGAACTATTAAGAGTTAGGGGCTGTTTGGTTCATTCAGATATGAATGAACCAGATCTGAGTGAGTCTCTGTCCCATTCAGCAACAACAATAAGTCTGAATGATTCAGACATAATTTTAACCATTCAGATGTTTTTTCTGTTTGGAACCAAACAGTCTGAAGTCTGAATGAATCAGATGTTTACATCTGAATGGTTTCATTCAGATGCAAACAAACAGCCCCTTAGTCTCTTAACGACCATTAAGAGGCTACCAAACATCCAACACTACATCATATTCAAAGAGAAGCATGACCAAAAAATATACTTGTGGTCTTCATTCATGGTTGTCGTCGTCATCGGTTAACTGGCACTAAAACCTATTAACCGGAACTAGTCGGTTAAAAATCTGTAATAACTCAATGTTTCGGGTTCACTAAAAGCTCATAACAAAACCAAACCATGTTTGCCACTATGTTTTACCATCATAATAAAAGTAATATTAATCTAATCATTTAAACAATTCGTTTCAAACAATTAAGTAAACTGATCATGTAATTATGGAAACGCTATGTCTACATGTGAGGAAAAAAATTCGGCTCTGAACCCGACCCGATATACTTGACCCAGAACCGGAACTAAACCTACCTGACCCGCGGGTATGGACTTGGTTCCGGTTCCTTAGAGAAATTGTACATAGACCCGCTGGAACCGGTTTTACCTCTACTCAGACCCGACCCGACCAAAACAACAAAACCGGTCAAAAACCCGACACCATACCGGAATCGGTTTCTACCCAACCCGATTATTGACTTTTGTTGACCAGATCTAAAACCGATTCCTAAAAAAACCCAATTTACCCACCTAAAGCTATTTTAGTGTTATTGGGCCTTATTTATTGGGCTTACAAATCCAACCTCAACAAACTTTAGGGCTCACATATATATCACCACCAACAACAAACGAACATCAAACATCAATCAATCATCATGTCGTCGAAGGTGGTTCTGAAGACGAAAGGCAAATCAACCAGGGGATCAAAGCCGTCCGATGATAACTCAGCATCAAAGATCTTGAAAGAATGGAGCACGTGGACCATGAAGAAGGCTAAAGTCATCACCCACTACGGGTTTATTCCGTTGGTCATAATAATCGGCATGAACTCTGAACCAAAACCATCGATCTATCAGCTTCTTAGCCCCGTTTGATTGGTTAGTGGTTTTCGGTATTTGTCGACTTTAATCATGAAACGATTTTAATTTGTGTATTTGGGGATTTAAGTTGTTTGATGTGTTTGTGCTTTGAATTGATGGAGTTAGTTAGTTGTTGTGATGTGTATTTGATTTTATTTGCGGGTGAGCACTGTTTGGTTCGGTTAGGTTACTTGCTATAACCAAATTAACCATTCGGTTTTCGGTTAATTGATTTGGTTTATTTGTTGGTTTTGGTTTTGCTCTGTTAATATCAGAAATATGAATTGTTCGGTTAGGTTTGGTCAATTGTAGTTAACCGAGGATACAAAAAATAATTGATAATCGCTTTTCGGTTAATTTCAGTTCGGTTTTGTCGGTGTGGTAAATGGTTTGGTTATTGCTTAGCCTAACACGATTATGTTTCTTGATTTCTGTTTATTGATATCTGATGCATTATTATTGAAATAGTTATTAATGGCTGGAGATGTGTTGGTAAATTGATTGAGTTTAAATCTCAATATTTTTTTTATAATAGAGGGTTTATTCCGTTGGTCATAATAATCGGCATGAACTCTGAACCAAAACCATCGATCTATCAGCTTCTTAGCCCCGTTTGATTGGTTAGTGGTTTTCGGTATTTGTCGACTTTAATCATGAAACGATTTTAATTTGTGTATTTGGGGATTTAAGTTGTTTGATGTGTTTGTGCTTTGAATTGATGGAGTTAGTTAGTTGTTGTGATGTGTATTTGATTTTATTTGCGGGTGAGCACTGTTTGGTTCGGTTAGGTTACTTGCTATAACCAAATTAACCATTCGGTTTTCGGTTAATTGATTTGGTTTATTTGTTGGTTTTGGTTTTGCTCTGTTAATATCAGAAATATGAATTGTTCGGTTAGGTTTGGTCAATTGTAGTTAACCGAGGATACAAAAAATAATTGATAATCGCTTTTCGGTTAATTTCAGTTCGGTTTTGTCGGTGTGGTAAATGGTTTGGTTATTGCTTAGCCTAACACGATTATGTTTCTTGATTTCTGTTTATTGATATCTGATGCATTATTATTGAAATAGTTATTAATGGCTGGAGATGTGTTGGTAAATTGATTGAGTTTAAATCTCAATATTTTTTTTATAATAGAGGGTTTAAGGTTTTACTTGTTCATTATATTACCAGTTTCAATAAAAGAGGGTTTAAAGCGATATAGCTAATTCTTTGATTACAAGGGTTTAAAACGCTCTCGCATGTTATTTGATAATAAATGTTGAGTGAGGGGAAAAAATACGAGTTTGAAGTTCGTTTTAGTCCCCTAAATAGGTCGAACGCTATCGTCTTCCTCTTTCGTTGCCCCAGATTAAGTGTAAGTGTCATTTGATTATATTATTGATATAATCAAAGTATTCTTCGTTAATGCAGCTCTGATAAGATTATGTTCCAAAACTTTATTCATCGATGCTTAGGTGGAGAATCCATGTGATGTGAAGGAGAGAGAGATCTTGTCCTTCGGGAAAGTTTTCTTCTTGGTCGTTTGTGAGAGAGGGAGGAGAGGGTGTCAGTATCTGTGTGAGAGTTGCAACGGGCAGGGGTAAGGGCGGTGTTCTTGGTAGTGATGGATGTGGATAGTAATAGGGCATGCTATAGAATACTTGTTGGTAGTGATGGAGAGTTGCAATTTATGCTCATGTTCTTCTCATGAATAGCAATCAGTGTTTCCCCTTAATTTCTTCATTCCTTAAGACTTCCATGGCAATGATGGGTTATGATTACTTTGAATATTTCCTTAGTCTTGAAGTTTCTAGACATGTTAATAGTGATTGGTTATAACTTATAACTGCATTTCCAATTGGTTCTTTATCTCCAAAATCTAAATTTAAAATTACACTAAAATTTTTACGGTTCATGGTTAAATTTTCAATCGTTGTGTGAATAAAACACCATCACCATCATAACTCGATTTATATTTATTTTTAATTTTACAACAACGTTTGTGTTGTTTGAGGCGTTATCAAACGATAATGAAAATATTTTGTTTCGTAATTTAAAATTTGTTATTACATAATCCAAAATAATATGAAATAAGTTATTTTAGTTATGTGGGATTTCAAACACTTCAAAAGCAATCATACACTTCAACATCTACCACGTATTGGGATCTACCCAATGGGCGGTAAAGCAAATGCACGACTTTGGTAAATTGTGGTGAGTGGCCAAACATTGGTAGTTAAGTTCACATAGGTTTGTAAACTTTCATATCCTAAAATTAAATTTTTTATTGCATCTTTCCATAAAGTTTAAACAATATTTTCTTAGAGTTGAACGACTTATATGATTGTAAAGCGGTTGGAGAGTATCTTTTATAGACTTGTCAAATGTGGGTTGTCGAAGTGGTCAAATGGCGAACCCTCTTGAATCATGAACTCGGCAAATTGATCGCAAACCATATTAACGTCAAAAATCCAATGATTTTAATTGCGCGCTATTAAAATCGAACTGTTAAAAAAGATTTACTCAGGTTTGTGTTGAAGCAATCATACACCAACGTAGTAGATGTTGAAGCAATCATACACTTCAACATCTACTACGTTTGTGTTGTTTGAGTTCTATTTTTTGTCATCCAATGTTTTTACATGATTTTTCATAGCTGAGTTTTACTCAGGTTTGAAAAATGTACTGCATTTCTTGGACCGAGGCCTTGTATCGTTTGACGTCTGGCATAAACCGAACTGTTAAAAAAGATTGGGGTTTTGATGAGTTGCTAAAATATTTGACAACTTGGGGTTCGATTGTTGATGAATCAACATTAACGGATGATTTGCTTGAGGGCCTTTTGAGTGTTGTGACTAACCAAAATAACCAACACCTATATGGGTAATATGGTCCAAAAACATACCCAAAATCGGTCTCAAACGGTAAAAAAAAGGCTAGAAAGTCGTTTGGTACCGACTAGTTGATCTCCGACAGTTCACACCAGTTCTTAGAAACTGTTTGAACGGGTTAAAAGAAACGGTTTCTTGTGTCAACTCACAACCTAGCGGTTCCAAACTGGTTCCTCTCTGAATATGCAAAACCAGTCATAAACCTAAGGTTACAATTGGTTCCAAACAGTTCCTAGCAATCGGTTTCAAATTGGTTCGGTACGATTTGGTTAACTATTTCTTTTGTGCACCTATACTAGGCACAATGTGTTGAAAATGTGGCTAGAGGGAGAAAATACACAATACACAAAACAAACAGTTCCCATCTCAATTGTCAATGAAACTATGTCATATCCAAAAAGAACAACTTTCAAAACATCCAACTACTCTTAACATATGGAAGCAACATAGACGAAAACTATTTCTTGTCTAAGAACGATGACGAGAAGCCAGAAACGTCAAACGTCTCCACAAAGATTTGATCAGCAATCCTAGACTTGTTACCAGCAAAGTGCTTGTACTCTTCAAAGATTGTGCTCATGCTCCAATTTTGCAACTTCCTGAAGCACCCAACAAGACAACCCGTTCGATGCTAAAGCCAAACCCGAATTAGTTAACTAATTAGTCAACTTTTCACAAGAATTAATAAATCTTAAAAACATAAACCACTGGCCAGAATGTAGTTTAGAAGAAACCTTTCCAAGCTTGCAATGGATGAGCACAGGATGCTTTTCTTTATCTGATATGAAGATGTTTCAGTTTCTTTTTCTTTTTTTTTTGGACATAACCAATATAAATAAATAATACTCAATATTTCGTACCCATGAGAACATTTAAAGCTCTACGGATATTTTGCTCTTGGATCTCCATGCAAGGATCCTAGTCAAATAAATCATTTAAATTAAAAAAAATAAGAAAATTACTCCTATATAATATCATCATATATCTTAATGCGCGTTATTATTAATTAAATGTTAAGAATCTCTACATTAAATTTATCCATCTTAAATCATAATTGAAAAATTATAAATAGTTTCCCCTTCTATTTGTTATTTGATGATGCCAATTTCTCTCTTTTCCTATTTTAGTTGTCTTCATGAGCGATGCTAGTCGGCGTTGTTAGGTGTTGACTAGTACCAATATCATTAGTGCAAAATCAAGGACCACCATAGTTACGTCATTGTGCATTTATTACACGGTTATATGTATGTATGTATGTATGTATGTATGTATGTATGTATTTGAGATAGATGAATGATGACAAGCCTTGCCCCTAATACATAAAATAACAGGATTGCTCCCCATGAGACCACCCGTGGATTGCTCCCACTAAGACCATTCATCCTAAAAACCTTTCGACATGTATTTATAGTATATCAGATATTACAAGATGTGGCTACGAAAATCAATCAACAAACAAAGAGTACTAATATTGATATTAATAAACTACAACTAGCATACATGGGGTGAGTAGAACATAGTAATGTTGTGTAGACAAGATTTTGAAATTAATCACCAAGTTGTCAATTTATAACATCTCCTAGATGTGGAAAATAATTAGAAGCTAGATTTTGAAATGAACTAATGTCGTGAACATAATTGGTATCAAATGAGGCAATTAAGCTACTTAATTGGCATCACTAATCCTTGAAGAGTTACAATTGGATGCGAAATCAATAAATCAAACGAAATGAATATATATAATGGGAGGTTCATTAGAGAACCATAAAAAGTGGGGAACCAAATTGTAGAACCATCATTTACACATGTATAAACCTCATAAAAATTCATTTTTAGATGTAAAATTTTCATTTTTTATAATTGGTTTTGAAGCGTTTGTATATAAACACTTGTAGAAAGTATTCTAACAAAAAAAAAATGCGAATTTTTGAACAAAATATTAAACTTTTTTTATTTTACTTTTTTTAATAACTTTTTTTTGATTTATTTTTATTAAAAAATAATGATTTCTAAATATATTTATATACAAAAACTCCAAACTTTATGTAAAAGTGGGTTTTTTTCTTGTAAAAATATTTTTTTTAGAATTTTTTTTACATGTAAAGAGACATAGTTCCCATCTTCCTCAATTTTTTGTAGTTACCTAATGAACTCATACATACATACATACATATATATATATAGAGAGAGAGAGAGAGAGGAGAATATTATCATTGTAGGCTCATCACGGACCTTAGATTTTTGAATTCCAAAGTGATGGAGTTGAATTGAATGATCAATGAGAAACTCAAAATTCTTCTCCGGATAAGGTTCCGGGCACAAATATCTTCGTAATTATAAATCCCCAAACCATTATATTAGTAAAAAATCATAATCATTAAAAGAAAATCTAGAAGATAGTTGACTTACATGATTGAGCGAAGTTTAAGAGTTTTCAGAAATGATAAGTTAGTGACGTCCGGGAATCCTGACCTGAAGATTCCATCATCAACCATAGAAAAATTGATCGGAGGAATATGCACATCATTAGACCTAATTTCCTCTCGCTCAATAGTCATATCGTTGAACGCCTTCCTTTTCTCATCCGAGGATTCCCCATCAACTCCAACTGCATGGAACACGCTGGGTGTAGAGGTTTCAGCTTTCATGGTGTTTCACGCCAAAAAAAGACTCGGTTGTTCACACTTTTTTGTTTGACTGTGTGTTTTGGGCGGTGCTATATATAGGTGGTATACATACATATATACATGCATACACACACATACACACAATAAGGAGGTGTCTAAGAGATGCGGCAGAAAATACACACATGTAATAATTTAAAAATGTTGATCTTTTTTAATTATAGCAATGTCAACCTCAAGTTAAAGAGAATAAAATGATCGTTTTATGGTGTGATTGTTTTCAAAAGATATTAATACATGGAAAAGTTGGGTCAAGTTATTCTACAAAGGGGAACAAAAATAAGAAGGATGAGAAGCCATAATTAGTTGACATGTGTCATGTAGGGACCAAAGGAAAAAATGGTATAAAAGTAATATTACACATTTTCTCTCTCCACATACAAGTCACATGTTAATTCCTCAATTATTTTTAAACTTCTATAACTTTTTCATATGATATTTTTTTAAAAAATAAAATTCACCATAATAACAAGCGTTTTTTACCTTTAATATGAGTATAATTTTGTCATATAAGAATAAAAAAATAATTTACGTCATTGTGTTTTTTTGCTTACCATTGTATCTTTTTTCGTCATTGTGTCTTTCTGTTTGTTATTGTGTTTTTTCGCCATTGTGTCTTCCATCTGATCATTGTGTTTTTTTTAAAATACTAATAACACCGTTGGGCAATAGTGTATATATATATATATATATAATGAAAAATACTAACAAATTATCTAATACATAAAACACAATGATGAATGCATATTACACAATAACCTGAAACGTAAAACACAATAATAAATACATATAACAACACAATGGCCTGAAACGTAAGACACAATGGTAAATGCATATAACACGATGGCCTGAAACGTAAGACACAATGGTATATTCATATAACACAATGGCCTGAAACGCAAGACACAATGGTAAATACGTATAACACAATGGCCTGAAACGAAAGACAAAATGGTAAATACGTATAACAGAATGACCTGAAACGTAAGACACAATGGTAAATGCGTATAGCACAATGGTCTGAAACGTAAGACACAATGGTAAATACGTATAACACAATGGCCTGAAACGTAAGACACAATGGTAAATGCGTATAACACAATGGCCTGAAACGTAAGACACAATGGTAAATACGTATAACACAATGACCTGAAACGTAAAACACAATGGAATCTATATATTACACAACGCCTTGAACGTAATACACAAACAACATAATACTATTTTTCTCAAATTAAGTGAATATTGATCACAATGACTAAAACACAAAGATAAGTATAAAGACAAATGTTGAGCACAAAGACACAATGACGTAATCTTTGTGTTAATTTTTATCTTTCATATGAGTATAAATTGAAAAACACAATGACCGAAATATATAACACAATGCATAGAAAAACCCAATTTTAAAAACACAATGAACAACCAAATAACGCAATATAAAAAAGCCCACCAGCTTTTTTTTTATTTTTATATAACAATATGATATTCATATTAAAGATAAAAACACGCTTGCTATTATGGTAAAAAAAATTTCTAAAAAAAATGTCGTATGAAAAAGTTATAGACGTTTTAAAATGATGGAGGAATTGACATGTGCCTTGTATGTGGAGGGAGAATGTCTTCATAAGTGGGTTATTACCTTCATCCCATTCTCATTTATTTTTATTCAATTTTTATTCTTGAATTAATTTCCACCATCTAAATCTAAGATCAATGGATTAGATTCCTTTTCACCATTCTTATTTTGGTTGTCCTTTGTATTTTAACTTTACCCTGAAAAAATTATATCAGTTTAAAAATCGTGAGAGAAGTTGATTTAAAATGAACAAAACATGGGTAAATATGAGATGACAAACATGTGATTATTTTTAAATAAAAGAAATTTAATAATGAGTCAAAGTTGTAAATAATTTTTTAATTTTTGAATGAATTGTGTTAAAAAGATATACAACCCTTGTTGTATAACTTAAATATATTAAGAGGGTATATTGCACCCATCCACGATAAAAAAAAAAGTAAGTTGAAAATATGATCATTAATCTTTACCCAGTTTTAAAATTTTTTGAGTACTTACACCCTAACTACTCATCTTTACTCGTATATTTCTTTTAATTTAATTTTTAAATTTTAAAAAAAATTATATTATATATAAAAAAATTTTATTCTCTTTAATTCATGTATTGTGCTATTGCTTTTACAATTCAAAGAAATTTGGCATGTTATGTGATTGCTAGGTATGTGTTTTTTGCCGCATCGCATGGACACCATCTAGTGTGTGTAAACATTTTATCGAAAGAATTGAAAGAACAAAATAAAGAGTTCATTGTTTTCAATTTCAAAAATTATTATATTAATATAATATAAACGAGAAGTTTGGTGACGTAATGGTATGATTGGTCCACTTGGCATTATGTGATTGGCCAAGTTATTTACTTTTACGTTATTTTTTTTAAAATTTGATAATTAAACAATTATTGTGTCAATTCACCGTAGCAACTCCCGAAATGACAACGCTCAGGTTTTATCGACTCTCCGCCGCAACATTCGTGTTTTACCGATCCTTGTGTTTTGGTACTGATACCATAACGAACGTAACAGAAACCGACCGAATTTGCGTCAACTCACTTTCGCAACACTTGCAACCAACTCACAGCCCTAATGCTTGGGACTGACACACTCGGGTTGTACGTGCTCAAGCTTTACCTACTAACGTCATCTGATTCCGATTGGCCCACATCAATTTTTTTATTTTGTTTGTTTTATTTTTTATTTTAGGTACGATACAATAACACGTGCAACCAAAATTGACCAAATTCGCGTTGACTTACCACATCAACGCTTGGGAGTTGGGAACGACAACGCTTGGGTTTTAACTACCTAACTCAGCGCAACACGCCGGGTAAAATACTAGTTTTAAAACAAATGAAAATGGTTGAAATACAATTTTTATTCATCCCAACTAAAATTTTAAAGCATATAAAAACAAAATTCGTTTATTTATAAACTGCTAATTAATCATTTGTATGGATTTAAACTCAAAATTATAATTATGAGTGGAAAACACCACACTAGTACATCAATATGTCATGGTTCTAAAAAAATGGATTTAAATAATTCTAACTATTAGTTAACAATCTCATTTAACGAAATGCCTGTTTGTGACTATCATTTAAAATATTTGCTCCCCAACGATTTGCAACTAATATAATCTTAACACCGTTAGTCGCCTGGAAAAACGTTATTGTCGGAAACTCAACCTTTATCGTCGGAAAAATCAACCAGACAACACCACCACCACCACTTGAACGCCATTGTTGACCACCGTCACCTGAACACTACCACCACTGGTGTCACAACCCCCAACCTAAGGAAAAAGTGTCGGGGCACGAACATATTGTTCCCAGCTCTAAGGTACTATCATGCAATATTTAAAAAATGACAATATCTATTAATTTAAATTAAATATTTCAAATAAAAATCAAACCAACAAAGTATATAATCTGAGCATAAAAACAACAATATAATTCAAAATTCAAAATTTAAAGTTAAGTCTTTATTTATTTCTTCTTCTAATAATATCTCTAAGTTCTTCACCAAATTTGGATATCAGTTCACATGATAACCTGCATATACGTATAAAATAAAAATATATTTTTCAACACAAGGTAGATTGAGTAAAACACCAGTTAGTGAAATATAATATAATATAAAAAGAGCAAAACAGTCCTTATGAGATATACAATCAAGCCAATGAGCAATTAATGAGTGACGGTAAAAACCATTGTCTTGCGAAATGGGCTTTGGCTACTACGACGGTCGTATGATCATACTAGTAATGTGAATATGATGGACCTCTCCGAATGCGTTCAAATAAATAAGTTAACATACAACAATTTAGGCAAATAGCTGATAGCACATAAGGTTAACAGTTTGCTAATGTGAATACTAATAATATGTAAATAATATAAGGTACGCATGTGTCCCTAAAACATTTAAAAGATTGTAAAAGAGGGAAGTGATTATTCACCTTATCAAATAAACAAAGGAGATGAGTTCGATAGGAAGATTATAAATAAACGACACGCTCGTCGAGATATGGCCAAGGGAACATCCTAAGTAAAAGTAATAGGGAAAATACTATGGATTAACGAATGGATTCTTGGATTAATAGAGATTTGAGATTGAACGGGTATTTGTGAAATAATATAAATTATTTAAATTTATTTTATAAAGGTTTATTAAAATTGTAATAAGTAATACTATATAACTATATAGCATAAATATGTTTACAAAATACTTATATATAGCATAAATATGTTTACAAAATACTTATATCAATTGTTATTTTATCATGTTAAGATAATAACATACATTTTAATTATGTATTTTAAAACAAAAAACCCTATTATTTTTTTATTATTATATCCTTTATAAATTTTTAATAATTATTATTTTACATATATATAAATATATATATATATATACACATATACATATAGTTTAAACAAAAGTATGAAAAAAATACTAATTTACAGGCCGGTTATAACAAAATATTAACTAATTTTTATATGTATAATATTTATAATGCATTTTAAATGATTAAAATAACTATAATATATTAATAAAAGATTTCCAAAAATAATAGAACCTAAAACAATTCAGGGAAGGCTCGAACCAGCGCCCCAGTCTGTCCAGTCCTTAGAACACATACACCCAACCAGTTGGGCTGGGGATGCCAACTGCTAAAATTTGAAACAGATTTCTTAAATACACAGTGCTCACAGCCCAATTCAATTTAAGAACCCTAACAAAATTAATCGGCCAAATCGGTGGATATTTGGCCGTTTGATCATGGGGTTAAGTTTGTTATGATAACGACGATCTATATAGATGTATCAATTACCTTAAACAATGAGAAATGATGGTTAATTAGACAGATGTTTGGCCGGCTAGAACACGAATCAGAATAGACACGAGCAGGCTGTGATATCGTAATTAACTAAAGGGGTTTGGTTTGCTATGTATCTGTCAGCGTGCAGACACAAAGTAATTGTGTTATTATAACTTATAATTGATATTAACCTAATTTGATATAGACGGTTTGCAATATTAGTCAATAATGTTTTATGGGTTTGGATACGGATTACGGGTTGGGTAAATGGGTTGGATAATATAATTTGGCAGATTTGCGTATTGGTCCCTCAATTATAAGAGTGGATACACTATGATGTTAAAGTATGGTTGAGGGTGTAAGTTGTATATATTTGATAGTTATTATTGAATATTAAATAAATATATTAAACAATAATAATAAAAAAAACAATAATAATAACTCGATAAGTGCGATATTTTATTGATAAAGTTACCCGAACATAGAAACGGGTCAGGTAACGGATACAAATTATTAAACGAAAATCCCCGAATTGTTACAGATGGTCCACCCGCTACCCGCCAACTACCACCTAAACACCATCACTGACCACAATCACCTGAACACCACCACCACTAACTGACTCACCAACAATAATCCACCACCACTTGAGAACCACCAACTGACCCCGACGATGGTTCTAGGGTTCCTGTAACCTTAATAATTGGGGCTTTTGTAAAAAAAGGTTCCTAAATATCATACCCTCAAATTCTACTGCAGGGTTTTACCGGGAGGCGCATGACACACTAGTTATCAACCACTAGTCCTGTTGAACGAACAATATATGAATTTAAAAATACTATTTAAACCTTATTCAACATGAGTAGTGAAAATCATCCAAATTTTTTAAAACACTGCGCAAGCAATTTAATATGAAAAGCGCGAAAGCAATGGTAAACATGTGCAAAACAAGCACAACCCAAAATAGTTATAAGAGTGTGCACAATAAATTTTCATATAAACTTATGAGACTCCAAATACATGTGTGCTGAGTGATCCAATGCGTTACTTTTAGCGATCCGAGAAAAACTATATAGTAATTTGTGTTAACAAAAGGTTGGTGAGTTTATAAGTTTTAATAAAAATAAGTGGTTGTCAAATAATGCGTAATTTATTTATATCATAAGGTAGCTAGCCTGTTTACAAGTTACTAAATGGTTGAACCAAATCTGACAGAAGTATGTTTGGTGCCTTCCACCATATCTATCATAAACAATGGTGCATATGTTAGGTCAATATTTCACTTGTTCGACTCCCAGTCGTGCTAGCGCGACTAGCCCCGGGCAGGGTTTGTCAAACTCAGTAATACTAAAAATTACCCCACTAATCCCATTCTAACGGTTCAATGGGTAAGGACTTTCATAATATGCGAGAGTTAGTATACAAGTGATATAAAAGAATATATAAAATTCATAGGACTTGCGTTTGTGTTTTCTCCCATAAAACGTATGCAAAAGAAGTAGTGAACTCACCTTTGATTGCGTGTATTTTTCAACAAATGCAAAACATAAATAGGTGTCCGGATACCCACTACCTATAACAAGTAATAAATTATAAATCTAAGTCTATGTAGTTTCATAAAAGCCCATGTATCCAAACAAAATCTTTGTTTTATGTTTTATGTAAGGACTGCCACATTAAGTTTGACCTGATGACCTGTTGGTGATTCAATTAATGTTTTAGATATTTTTTGTGATCATACAATCATCTTAAGTCGGATAAACACATCATATTAATCATATGAAAAAATATCATACTTTATCATTAATAAAGTTTCTGTTTTTAGTAAGTCATGAAGACTTCCACACATCAATACTACTAAACATGCTAATATATCAAATATGTTAATACTACTAAACATGCTAATATATCAAATCTAACATATCTATAACATGAGCATACATGTTAATTTCATCAATCTTACACATCAAAAGTCATAAAGTTTCCACCTTGACAAATAATGGCTTAGCATGTATAATCAACACCTTTCATATATCAATCAAGCTTTATATCATACACTAGTTTGAGGCCTGTGTATTACACCGGGTAATTAATGAAAATTTTAAATTCTAGCCATTAAGTAAAATTCGGTCAACAAAATGATCATATACTACTAATACAATTACAATTTACGTTAAAATTGTAAAAATAACATAACTAAGGTTACACAAATATGTTACAAATAAGTACAAAACTTCATTATATACTACATTTGTTGTATTGGCTGGTATACATTGTTTATAAAAAATCAACATCTTTAATCCATATCTACTTGTAACTCTTGATGTAGCCACATATAATTGCCCGTGTGACAAATAAGGTTCTTTTAAGTACATACCAAATTACCAACCCTTAATAGTGATAATTATATCCATGAAACTAACATAAAAATATTCATACACATAAAATATCGTACATGTTAAACAATTAATATTATGTCATTTAAGATCATCAGTTTATGCTTATTCAAAAAACATGATTATCACAAAGCAGATTGCTTGAACTTTGATGATTTAATCATCCTTAGAATCTTTAGAATCTGAAATTGATTGATAATGATAAATTTGTTGTCATTAATATTCTGTGTATGGCAAATTTTTAATTGATTTTATATTTTACAATTAAAAGTTGTATAACCAAGCAACATATATAACCGAAAATTTAAATATAATAATACGATTTGTTTCATTTCATATGAATGTAATTCACAGAAAAATGACAAAGACATACTAACCTTAAAGTCATTGTTCAAATAAAGTGATTATTCTGACTTAGCCGAATATTAGAATACTTACAGTTGCATATAGTGAAGGTAGTGATTCTTCTTTAAAATAATTCAAAGTATTGGATTAGAAAATTTTAAATTTTGAATACTAATATCATGTTATTACTTATTCGTTAATATTATGGAAAGTTGTTGGAATACTTAATTAATCAATATATATATTTTAATAACTTATAGAGGGGAAAAAAAGAAAGAAGAAGAAGCAAATATTTCCGAATTTATGAAAGCATGGAAAATAACTTTTAAACCTGATTAACTATTTTTTTTTACAATTAATATGAAAATGGAATATTCTTGAAATGTAATGAGGAACATGATCAAGTTACAAATATTAAGAAAAATAATAAATATTTCTATTAAGTTACATTATAATTAAGTGTGAATCTTAATAAATTTTTATAATATATTTGAATAATAATGTTATGACTGTAAATTTTTTAAAATTTTGTATATAGCTTTATTATTTTAAATATAAACCATAATAAACACTTTAGTTATGTACTAACCAACATAAAACACTAACATAACCTCAATTCGTTATATTTGTATAAAAATAAATTTAATAAGTTAATATAATATTGAATTTGTGTAAAAACCTAACGAAAACGACATTCTATGAATCTGGGTTCAATATCCTAATTGATTTTTGGAAAGCAAAAATAGTGGATGGCTTGAAATAGGAGGTGGTCAAAAAAAACCGGTCCGGGAACCGGTTTGCCGGTTTTAAACCGGAAACCGGTTTTTTAAGAAAAACCGGTTTTTTTAAAAAAAACCGGTTTGACCGGTTTACAAAACCGTCGGTTTGTATTTCGGTTACACGTTTTAGAGCCAAAAACCGGTTAAACGAACCGGTTATAAAAAAAAAAACCGGTTTTTTTTTTAATAACCGGTTATTAAAAAAAAAAAAACCGGTTAACCGGTTTTTTTTTATAAACCGGTTTTTTGACCGTTGTAAAAAAAAACCGGTTAACCGGTTTTTTTTATAACCCGGGTTAAACCGGTTAAAAAACCGGTTTTTTTTTTTTTTCCGTTGTATAACGGCTATATAGCCGTTTTTTTTTTGACCGTTTTTTTTTTTTTTTTTTTTTTACCATTTTACCCCCCACAAACATCTATATATAGTTTAGGTTGGGTATTGGTTAGATCACACTCGATTATACAACTCCAAACGCTCTAAACGTTTATTTCATACGCGATTATTTTGTTATCTCACGCTCAATTATACCACATTACCACTCCATACGCTCTTATTTCGTAGTCGATTATCATGGCCTCCCAAAGTGCTGCTTCATCCGTCAACATGGGTGACTCGAACACGGGAGAAAACGGTCGTTCGGGTCATCCCCACGAAACGAAACCAAGATGTTTGGCAACATTTCGACCTATGCGAAATGTCTAACGGTAGCCAAAAAGCTCGATGCAAACATTGTTTGAAGTTTTATGGCAAAGATGCAAACTCCACTTTAAAAGCGCATGTACAAAGGCCCTTTTGCAAGGCCTTGAAGGACGAATCGGGAAGTAGTTCGCAGCCGGAGATGACGAATCAAGGAACGGTGTTTACGTACGACCTTGAAGCGGTACGTCAACAGTTTTCAAACTTTGTGATTCAACAAACACTTCCTTTCAACCACTTCGACAACCCTCAATTCACGGAGATGATGCAAAAGTATGTTCAACCACGCTACCAACACGTAAGTCGTTCGACCCTTAGAAGAGATTGTCTTAAAGCATGGAAAAACGCTAAATCCGAACTAATTTCATACTTTTCAAACTTACAAACTGGTGTAAACTTAACAACGGATGTGTGGTCGGTACCTAATGGTTCGCCCCGACTCATACATTTGTGTGACGGGCTCATTGGGTTGACCCCGAGTCGTGGCAAATGATGAAACGAACCGTTGCGTTTCAATTGTTTGATTACCCCGCACACGGGTAGAAATATTTTTAAAACTCTTGGATAAAGTCATTCGACAATACAAGATTGAACATAAAATCTTTTCAATTTCGTTTGATAACGCGTCCAACAATACGGCCGCGGTTGGCCATTTAAAATTAAAGTATAAACCTATTTGTGATGGAGCGTTTTTTCATAGCCGATGCATTGCACATATTATCAACTTGGCCGTGCAAGATGGGTTAAACCGTGATCGAAACGCAAAGAAAACAATTTTAAAAGAATGTTACGAGATGTTTTTTAGCAACAATAAAACATTTTCAAGATACAAAAAATTTTGTGTAGAAGCTAATTGTCAATGGTTGGGGCCGATGAAGACGAGGTCAATCAAGGACACACTCAACCAATGACCGATGAAGAAGCCGCGTACGACGATTACCTAAGGAATAGCTCGGGATCGGGTAGCGAAGAAAATTAGTTAAAGAAACAGCAAACATGGAGGCAAATAATGAGTAAGAAACAGCAAGTTGTTAATGTAATCGTGTCTAAGCATTCTTTAATGTTTGTATTTTTGAGTTACGAATATGCGATAACGATTTAATGTTTGTATTTTTAATGTAAAAGCTATAAATGAAAGTTATGTGTTTTTAATCTTCCAAGCAAAGAACCCTAACAACGAAAGCAAAGAATGGAGTCAGTCCGTTTTGCCTTGTAGTTACCGGTTTGCCTTGTAGTTACCGGTTTGTTTATACTGTGAAAAAATAATGGTTATTTAAAAAAAAAAAAAAAAAAAAAAAAAAACCGGTTAACTTAAAAAACCGGTTATTAAAAAAACCGGTTAATAAAAAAAACCGGTTTATTAACCGGTTCTAACCGGTTTCTAAACCGGTCCTAACCGGTTAGACCGGTTAGGGGTTTTCAGATACAAAAACCGGTTATTAACCGGTCCGGTTATTAACCGAACCGGTTTTTTTTTTTTCCGGGCCAAAAAAAAACCGGTCCGGTTAATAACCGAACCGGTTTTTTTTAAAAAAAAAAAAAACCGATTTGTGCACCTCTAGCTTGAAACATATTTTTTGGTTTAAAATTTGAATTGAATGTTTTTAATTAAGTAATTTGTATTATAAGACATATTATATTGAATATATTTAAATGTATAAAAAATACAAATCAAGTCATAATATATGTTTTGAAACATTTTGGTCTGAGTTATCCAAGGAAAAATATTGAAAACTAAATATTGATTCACTTATTGCTAAAAACCCTTTATATTACAAAAAAAGTCAATGAATTAATTAAATCTAATGCAAAGATGTACGTAATAGGTATTCTCCATGTTTGCAATATTATATATAAAATGTTTAGAGAAATTAAGAAAATACACGTTTTCCCTGAGTTCAAATACATATGAGAAAATTTTAAACCAAAATATGAAACCAATCTTATATAAAATATTATGCATTATTGCTCGAATCCTAGTTTAGAAACAATTTATAGTTTAATTACCATACAAATCTTAATTCTTAGACAACGATGTGTCCTTTATTTTATTTAATTTTCAATTACATGTGGCATGAAAATTCTATTATAACATGCCTGCAACTTCAATGTTGAAATTTTCTTATTTTCTTATTTCACCATTAATGTTAATGAATGAATCGATTAAGATTTACCTTTAGTAAAAATAAACTTGAATTCACATATATAAATAACTTAAAGATAATTGATCATATATTTAAATAGGATGGAAAAAAAGATGAGGAAGGCTATTAGATTGACAAGTGACAAAATTAAGTAATCTTTTATTATAATAGATAGATGTGAATTCGTAGTGTCCTCCTATATAATCATACAAGTATGCCATTCAAGTCTCATCATTCAAGTTCATTAAAGTTTCCTTTTATGGAAAACTCTAAGTTATTATGTTGTGGAAAACATGGTCATGTCAAACTAAATAGTTTCACACATCCTAACTAGCATTTTTAAACTAATCATGATAATCCATTATGTCTAACATGAAATTCTACACTTATCATTTTCAAAAAAAATTTCCAATTGAAGTAACCCTAGCATCATACAAGATTTTAATCATTCAAGTCATCCAAACATGTTAAAATCATCTAACTAACACATATGAATCAACAACATCCATTAACACCCTCATGATCATCAATCTAGAATCTCATAAGTTCAAAAAGTTTTATGTAAAGTTAAAAACATGGATTCAAAATGAAGTTTCAATCATAATATCATATATATATATACACACACACAAATCACACAGACACATGTAAATCATTAGATACTTGTATTATTTCATTGAATTCTTTTTTGGATAAACTAGGGTTTCATCAATAAATCGTACAAACTTGAAAGAAAACATGAAATTAATAACTTAGACTTACGTGTGATGATTCCTAGATGTTTGATATGATCTTTAGCACTTCCAAACAACCAAAAAACCCTAGAAATCGCCTAATATATGTGTGTCCTTGTGTGGAAACGACTATGAGGAGTTATGAGGATACTAGGGTTTGATTTAACGGTTTAAAAACAAATTTCTGCATCTAGTGCCGCTTCGCGACACGGAAAGTTGAGGTAGTTATGCCGTCATGTGTCGCGACATAATTTTTAAACTCTAATCTCATGTCTTGCAATCACATAATCATATTATTCAAACATATAGTTAAGTAAAATAACTATTTACATTATTCAAATTTCTTACCTCGTTCTGGTTCGCTTCAACCGAAGCGTTAGAACAAACTCGTGTGTGTGTCACGTTATATTATGCATGAATGTTTAAGATAACGAAATGTTTGTTAATGAAATTAACCTGAAAATGTTGGTGTCACATCATGCCCTTGTTGAAAGAACTTCCGTCCCAAAAGTTTGAATGATGTCGCTAGTGAAAGGAAATATGAATTTTTTATACAGCTGTTACACTAAAGGTCCGATCTATGGTTACACAAAGGTTTGGGGTGACATTGTTTAGTTTTCTGACCAAAAAGATTTTTCCACCGATCGGAAACTAACCGGCATTAGAATTCTGTTAGTCATGAATCGTTGAGGTAAATATGTTAAAAGATAGGATCGCCAGTAGACATTTCGGTAGTTGAGACTGTTATTTACCGATAGTTAATAGTTGAGACTATTTGAATCCAATTTTCTTTCTCAATATGATTCTTAAAATTTTTTTCTCTGGAAAAACCACATCTCCATTAATCTAATACTTATCTTCGAGACTTCGACTCACTTAGCAAGTAGCAAGTGTTGCATCACATTTGAGTTATTTTTGAGTTAAATGGGTCTTGGGCCCAAATGAGTTTAGAACCCGACCGGTATGAACAAGATTATCATGAAACATTTCTAATGTAACTATTTGTTCTAAAGCACATTCGAACATGTTAAAAGTCCA